>NW_027223338.1:70000-747432 GCF_030449975.1 Polyergus mexicanus | reverse complement strand
AAGCAGTGGTATCAACGCAGAGTACTCACATAATTTTATAAATATAGTCTAGGGTACTAAAAGGAAAACTCCCGCAATTTGGCGTCGAATATAAAGATCGGGGCGTTCCTTAAAGTTTCCTTGGTCATAAAAAACTTAAGTCGCGCGCGATAAAGCTGGAAATAGATTTGATTATCTTTCTCTTGAATTGAGAAACTTGCATTGTTTGGTGTGGGTAGTGGCGTAATAAACTATAATAATCTTATTTGTTTTGGCTTAACACTGTGACGATCTAGTATATAAGCGAGCACAATAATAATAATCTTCATTACCTAATCCTGCGGGCTCCGTATCCTACAATAACGTTAACGGTACCGTCGATCAGCTGTTTGACTGTCAAACATTCGCTGATTTTATATAACGCTGCTTGATTTGTTACTTTTCTAATTGTAATTGTTAAGCGAATAGATTTTCTCTAAATTCTTTCAACAATGTTACAGATACGGTTCATTTTCTCGTCGAGGAGAGACATCACTTGACCATCGCCTTGATACTTTTCGGAAGATTCTGTATAGAACCCTTGTTGACACTGGCAGCTGTAGGTCGCATGAAGCTGTGACTCTTCGACTCGGCTCGCGGTTGGATCAATTTACTCCTCGTATTGGCAGTCGCTGATCGATTTCCTATGATCGATTGTTGACCGATGCTGCTACCGCTGCTGCTGCTGCGCGAGGTGATGGGTCGACCCCTCGTGACCTTTGGTATGTCAGGCGCTATCTGTCGATCGATGTATAAAAGTTACGTGAAAGTGTAACTTCAAAGAAATTTTAAAAACACTTGTTCGGTCAAAAATCGTCTATCAAGGTCTACATACTTTTCCGAAAACTTTTTGAGAAACTATTGAAATTCGAGTACCAACCTCCACTGTCTTTCGAAGGCTTCTCGCTGTCGGTCCGACGCTGCTGCCGCTGCTGCTGCTTCTGCTGGCGGGTATCCTGCTGACGCCAACCTGACGAGGACTCGGCCGTCTCTTGTCGACGACGTTCTTCGGCGGCAGCGGACTGCTCGATGGGCTGCTCTTCCTCAGGTCGTTGGTGAGCGCACGAATGGCCGAGGTGTAGTTACGCAGATGAGCGTGATTCGCGGCCAGATTACGTACCGTGTTCACGGACGTCGCGCTGTTCAGGGAGCTTCGCGAGCTGCGCAGACTGCTCCTGGAACCGGAACGTTGCACCTCGTTCTTCGACGAAGTTCCTGGATTGCCCGACAAAGATAAGGCAATGTTCGAGGTCTTCTTCAGGGGCTCGCTCTTCTTTAACGCGGACTCACGCTTCACGCCCGCAGCACGCGTTGGCAGGAAACTAGATTTTTCTGACGCATTTCTCGCGGTTTCCTTCTTGCCGAAAACCTTGCCCGACGCCGGTTTCGATAATTTATCGACGGATAAGGATCTTCGGTTGCCGCGGTCGTGCAAGTCGTCGTCGTCCATCGTCATTGTGATGCTACGTCGGCGCTGCTCTCCGCCGTAGCCCAGCTCCGCTGGTGAGCATCGCGTCGAATCGTGCGTGTCCGTTTCGTAATTGCCCGAGGACGTCTCCTGGCTCAGGGTCTCCGAAACGAGGCTCTGCGTCTCTTCGAAACCTTCATCGTTCAGCTCCTGATCTCGGGTGACCTTGCCGGATGACGGTGGCGACGATGTCACGTTTATATCGGGGATGAATCTGCTGCGAAACATGGAGTTCTGTCGCGTCATCAACGATCGATCGCCAGGTACGTTCGCGGATCGGATGTCCTTCTCGAGGTTTTCTGCGACGTTCCTCGGGTCTTCTGTGCGCTTCTCGTCTTCCATGATACTGGACGTATCGTCTCGCTCGTGCAGCGAGTTCTCGCTTCGGAAGCTTCTGCTCGATGCTTCCTGCTCCTGATTTACCTGGCTAGGCGGATTGCTGGTCAAGCGGACGGCCTCCTTCACCTGACTCGGATCAATCATACTCCGATGACGCTCGCGACTCGTTACCGCTCGTTCGATAAGCACCGTGACGGATTCGCGTGGTCGCGACTCTTGCATCACCGGGCTCAAGACGGTGTTGGTCACCGCCACCACTGGCGGCGGTGGCTGGCTGATCGGCAATCTCGAATTTCTGTGGCTCGTTGTCGTTGTTGTCGTCTCCGTCGTCGTCGTTGTCGTCGTCGATAGACGCTGCAGATCCTCGCCGGAGCGCGCGATCTCCGCCAGCGCGGTGTCGATGTCGCGTGACGATGACGAGGCAACGATGTCGCGCCGCTTCAGTTTGTCCTGCCAGATGCGCAGCATAGCATCCTCGTCCTCACGCGTACCCTCGTCTGCAAGGGCAAGGGTGCTGGGCCGCTGCACCGCCGGTTTCTCGTCGCAGATCAACTCGGGACTTGACGTATCCTTGTCACTTACGGGATCCTGAGCCTTCTTATATCTACGGGTACGTCGCGTCGCCGAATACCTGTCAAAGTTGCCTAGAAAAGTTGCGAGTCCAATTATCATCCATAGAAGATATTTTTAATCTAAAACTTTGATTTCTCTCACGTTCTCTCTCTCTCTCTTTTTCTCGCTTACCGGTACCGAGATCCGCGCCGATGGGTTTCATGATCGCAGTCTTCATTTCTCGACTCTGTAGGGAGCTGCTGCAACGTTCTCTCTTGCATGGCTCCTTTTCCACGGGTTTCACCTCCTTCGGAGGACTGAACAGTCGCCTGGTGGCCGGTGGTGTCTCGATATTATCCGAATCAATCTCGATCTTATCACTGATTCGTTCCTCATCTGCGCTTCTCTTGCCGAGCTTCGAGAATCGCCGGGTTGCAGGAGCTTGCGATCCGGTGTAAGGTTGTCGAAGATAGATCGTCAACTCGTCCTGAGTGTCCGCATTCAGAGTGTCGCTGAGCTTGTTCTTCTTTCTGTCCTCTTCCCTGATCGCCTGTAAATATATCGCGTGATACAATTTAATCCTTTGAAACTTTTATATTGACAGAAATTTTATTGAGAGAAATGAAAAATACCTAATCTAGTCATCAATTATTATAATTATTATATTTATTTATTATTAAAGTAAAACTATATCTTTTTCAAAGAATTGCATTTACGCTCACCTGCAGTGTGCTCGGGACGAGAGCATTCTCCGTATTGTGTCTTGAGGATGATCTAAGTCTACGGGAATAACGTGAATCAGTCTCTTCCATACTTGGTACGTTTAAGCTCGACTTTCGCCAAGGGGACTTGTCCTGGGACGAGAGCGGTTGAGCTTCTGAAAGAAACGAAAGTACATGCTTGATAGACTTGTTGATCTCGATAAAAATAATAATAAAATTGTGCAATAATTTTAATTTTCGACAGCATACAAAACGAGACAACTTTTAACATAATTCACGAAAATATTCACCTTCGATGGCCTCCATCGTGCGCATTACGTCCGTTTTCTCGACGGACGGTCGCCAATCGTATACTTCAGAGAATCCTCCTTCGTGCACGGATCGATCTTCCGTCGAAGTGTTCATCACGCTTTTGCCTTCGCTTTCTACAATCGAAACTTTTCCCATTCAGATCCACAACGCCCAGTTTCTTACGAACGTTTCTTATTTCAATTATTACAAAAAATACACTCACCCGAGTCTTCGAAGGACCGTCGGTTCGCTTGGTGCAATTGCTTCGCTTTCCTCTGAAGCTGCTCGCCCGCGCGATCCTCTTTCTCGTTCTCCGATAACCACGCCTCGATCTTCTGTCGCCAGGCTTTCCTGATTTCCACACACAATAAGTGAATTGAATTCTTATTATTTTTTTTTTCCAAATTTTTAAACAAAAATAATAGTAAAATAATCGCTTTTCAAATAATGGCCAAACACTCACCCGGTCGGCTTCGCTTCCTCCTCTTGCAGGAACGGCTTGCTCTCCGCGAGGGGAGACGGCGAGCTTGGCCGTTCCCGATCACCCGAGAAATCGGCGTTCAAAAGGTCCCCTCTTCGCGACTGTCCGCGAGCTCTTCGCGCCCACGATCGATCTTCGATAAAAAAATATTTTTAGAAATAATAATGATTAATAATAACCAAAAGTAATCCGATAGCCTATCAACTGACGCATTAAATACCTAAACTTCCCCATGATTTTCTCTCCCGCGTATTGTCCTGACCGGACGTTCGCAAGAAGTCCATTAGATTCCCGTCGTCATCCTCGCACGGTATCCTGCTCCTGCGCCGACGAAGTGTGCCATTAGGCGTGATATCTGACAAATAAAAGAAAGAATCTCGATTATATTTAGACTGATTACGAAACAACAGTAATACAATAGTCGAGTGTGCAAGGACACGCACAGAAAAGACATGATTCAATTTTTATTCTTGAGAACTTGATCAAAGACAAAATTAATAATGCGTCGTGTCGTTCAGCAAAGTTTTTAATTTTACAGTTTTTTTTATAACACGCGCGATACGATACCTGGCGAGTACGTGTCCTCTTTGGTAGATTGTTGATCGGGACCGCCTGAGCACGATCCTAAACGACGTCGGATGTTGGGTGATCCAACGATGGAAACATCCTCGTCCGATGTAACGCCGCCATTCTGCAATCTTCTCACCTACAAACGTCGAAAAATCTTTCATTTTAAATGTATACAAAATCGAAGGACACTTTATACACTTTCCTTTATACTTCGGTATTTCTATTTTTGTCCGAAGCGTTCATTCGTATTTAATTTTGCGCTATTATGAAGCACGCTACGTGTTACTGTGAGACTGTTAAGTAGATGCTAAGCAGATGGCAAAGTTTACCTTGGCCTCGCCGCGGCTGTAACTTCTCTGAGGTAAACCGTTGTGGAGATCGAATAGCCCGTAGTCCATCAGATTGGACTCGGATTCCGAGCCTGGTGTCTCCGCTTGATTGCTCACTACGCATTTAACGAACGCACATCTCGCGCATTTATTAAAAGAATAGAAAAAAGAAAAGGAGAAATAAACCGTTGCGAAGAATATAAACTAAACATTTATCGATCTTTAAAAGTATCTTTTTCACTTTGTGTAAACAAAAAAATCACGGCTCTTAAAACCTAAAATGTAAAACAACGCTCGTGCGCGTTTTTTGCGCGAGATACACTCACGCAGTCGTTTTCTCGCCAACAGCTGTTCCTCGCGTTGCTTGCGACGCGCCAGGACCAGCTCCTCCTGAATACGCCGCCTCTCGTTCTCCGCGATCGCCTGATTAAACTTTTGGCAAAACTGATGGAATATCTTATAGCATTCCTCGATCTTGAACGCGCTCGTGTCCTCGCAAAAGAATTCCGCGAGCGATCGTCTCACTCCCTCGAGTTCCTCCATGTCCCTCCTCAACTGCGTCATTTCTTGCTCGGCCATCTGCGAAAGAAAAATTTTATTTATATGTATTTGAATTATTTTATTCTTTTTTTTATCCCATGTACCGCGATATTTATTTAGATTTATTACATTTCTTACCTGAAGAAACTGTGCCATTTGTTCCTGTATATCCGTTTCGGTCGTAGAGAGCTGAATTTGACCTTTGATCTTTTTAATCTTCGTGTCCAAAGTGTTAAATTCGTTGGCAAGTTGTTCGATTGTCGTTCTTGTATAAAAAATTATTTGTCGCAAGATTAATAGTTTTCTTTTCTTGCACATAATCATTATATGTAATAATTAAATAATTCCTTACTTCGTCGCCGCTTCTAAGGCAGTCATGTTTTTTGTGAAATTTAACAGATCCTTCCGTTTTCTCTCGGCTTGCTAAAGTAACGTGTAATCTTGAATGAAATGACATATTGTATTATATACATAATCCAAAAAAAAAAAAAAAAAAATTAATCTGCATTTTACCAATGCCACGTAATGTATCAGATTCATCCCCGGCTTGTTCGCACGAATTTCCGTTAGCTTTTGCAACGAGGAAAGCTTTACGCCTGCCGCATTGCCAGCGTAACCGCCCTGCAAATATATAGGAATATTAATAAAATTGGATACGTATCCGTAAAGATTGTCCGAGAATTTATTCGTTTTTATCGGCGAGAATAAATACATACAGAGTTGAGGAAGTTTCCAGCGACCAAAACCATGTACAGCACCTCCTGCAGTGGCTTGTTTGTCATGAGATCCTCGCCTGCGAGGATCATCGAGTTGATGCTTGGCTCCAGGTAGCTCATATTCGCGGCGAATTCTTCCTTCAGCAGCATGCACTCGATGCGCAATTTATAACTGCGTATAAATTATAACAAATTGTATGTATGTGGAATACGTAGATAAATTATAATTATAGTATACATATTTATTTGTTTATTAGTTGATAAAATTTCAAGCTATATTACTTTGGCACTTGAATAAGCTGCAGGAAGAACTTCTCGGCATTACCCAGCTTCGACTTGTCGCCATCGAAGCTCTTGAGCATCTCGAGCTCGTCCACTTCCGGTAGTATCTTCAAAAGTCCACGTAGTTTCTCCGCGCCGATGTCATCGTGTCCGCCGTCCTTGATCAGCTGGATTATATCCTCGTTCGAACTAGAACGGGAAATATATGAAAGAACGGTAATATCTTTTAGATTATAATAGTGGTAATATTTTCACGGTCCTCTCTTTCTTATCGTACCTTCGGAATTGCTTGAGGAAGATGTTGACGTTCAAGCTCCTTTTCCCGTCGAGTAACGCAATCTGAAATTGCAATAAAGAGAATAATATACATGAGAATTTCAATATACTATACCGCGAAAGAAATGAACAGGAACACAACCTCCGTCGGCTCTCGACGGCGTCGTTCGACGTCGACACCGGTGCCGCACGAGGACGAGCAGGTCGCCGGTGGCATGAACGGCGGTACTTGTTGACAGAAAAGGCCCTCCATCTCGGCCCAGTCCAAGTCCGCCATCGGCGAATTCTGATGCTCGTTCGCCACAAGGGACCAAATGTTCCGTTTGCCGATCACCTGCGAACAATCGGTGCGATAAAGGGACGAGAGAAAGGAGACTTCGGGAAAGCTATTATTCCATCCTCTTTTTTTTTCCCAATTTAAATACCTTATGATTGGGTATCTTGTTCCAGTTGATGGTCTTCATCTTTGTCCTGGGGACGGGAATCTCCTGTTGCGGCAGCAGCCTGGCGTGATTACTGGGTAGCTCGGGGGTGAGCGCGCGCGCGACGGGGGGCACGCGTAAGGGTGGCGGCATCGGCGGCTCCATGGGCGCGTCGGCGACGTTGACGACGTTGACGAAGAGCGGCGGTGGCGGCGGGGGCGGCAGAACGAAACCGCTCGATTGCGGACCGGATGCCGCCGGAATCGGGGGTGGCGGGGGCGGCGGCGGTGACAGGGGTCCCGTCGAACCGTTGTTCGCCGGCAGCGACGCTTTCCGCGACGTTCCGCACGTCTGATCGGCGCCGCGGCAGTGACAGCATAGATTCGTCTGGAAGCATCAACCGTTCCCGTTATATCCGAATCCAAATTTCATTCCTATCTTCAATTTTAATTTTCTCACGCGTTTATAAATTCTAGAGGATTCTGATAGATTTAATTATAATATATTATATATATTGTAATAAATATATAATTGATATTTTATATACATTATAATAAATTTTTTTAAAGCTTCTAATACTTTGTATCATAAATAGGCAGTAAATGAACAGTTTCTCAATTAGAGATTTGGAAGAGTAGCTTTTAACAAAATTATAGATTAAATAAAAAGTCTAATTTAATTACTTAAAGTATCCAAGTAGATTGAAAGTTAAGATTGAAAATGGAAGAAAAATTTCGATACAGATCGGTGTAGATATCAATCGTTGGATATATTTATCCTTATTTGTAGATAATATACTTTTCGAGAGATTATGTTCTCATTCAAGAACAAGATGCGTAACACATCTCTCTCATACGATATCTATTTGTAAAAGGGTTGACGAGAAATTTCGCGAATAAAACTTTACAGCGTATCGTATTTTTTGCAAAATCTTTACGGAAGAAACGCATTTACGTGCGCGAATGCACGCTTCGTGATTCATCGATATGAGGCGTGGTACGAGTTTCTTCTTTTATGGACTCGCGTCTTTCGGTCAAGTACGGTCAGAAAGTAAAAGTACACGACGAGTATCGCACACACGCACACACATAACGCGTTGCGTTATATTAATTCGCGTTAGCGCGGTTGACATTGATGACGGTACCCGCGAGATGATCGCGAAATTTAAACGATCCGATGTAACGTAGAGACGCCACACCGGGGGAGGGGTCTCTTCACGATTGTGTAATCGGCGAAAGTCGCGTAACGGATAGAATCGATATATTTGTCATCGCGACTTTTACGTGAAAGGAAACCACGCGATCGTTCCCGCATCTAATAATGTCCGCAGGAGCGAGATTAGAGAAGAGAAGAGAATAAGAGTTGCGCGTAAGCGACACGAGCTTTTTCGATTTTAATTTATTTCGGCGAAATAAAAGATAAATAAAACTCGAGTCACTCACTTGAAGACTGGGCGATCTCAGCAATTTGGTGGCATCCTCACGACTCTCAAGCAACGTGGCTCGATGTACCAAGGTTTCGGCGGTGTCCCACGCCAGATCACTGGCGGCGTCTTTCGGATCCAAACGCAACAGATGCTGCAGGACACTCAGAAAAGGTATCTCCTGCGGAGTGTCTGCAACCTGAGAGTACGCTGCGTTTTGTCAGACGTCTCACTTAACGACGCTAGCAGTCTCGATCGGTGCTTCGAACAGGCTTTTAGCTGGCGATTGATCGATTGATGTGGAAATTTATAATTACGAATAATTAACAATTTGTTGACGCGATGCCCTTATTTTAATGAGACAGACAGGCAGTGTAAATTGCGCGAGATTTACGTCAAAATTTCGCGATAAAACTAAAAAAAAAAAAAAATCGAAATCTGTCGCAAAGATTCGTCGAAGAAAAAAACTTGTTAAAAATACTGGTGGACGTGGGGAAGTATATTAAGAATGCCGGAAGTCGCTCACTTGACCGAGGATGGCGTAAAAGACATCCACGTGAGAGGAGAGATCGATCCCGGGTAGTCCGCGATTCGCGAGCTCCTCGTCCGTCTCCCGTTGATCTTCGAAGGCGTCCAGCTGCACCCTCACGTCCGGCGCGTGGCTCTTCCTACAAGAACAATCGCCACCTTCCTGATCCAAGGATATTTCAAGCCGACAACACGCGTTGTCCGCTCTATTTCCGGCACGCTCGACCGCGAGCTTTCTTTAGAGATTCGATTTCTATTTCGGTAAATTTTCTCTTCCTCCTTCTCGAGAAACATTTTCACGCTTCCACGTGCTTCAATAAGTAATTCAATTTTAATGTTTATAAGGAGATTTGGAAATTTAAGACGAAGCTTTTAAGTAATTTACTCTGCCGAAAGAAATGGATAAGTTGCCGCGATAAAAATATCATATAAGCGTCAGATTTTATAGGTGGAAAAATCACTGTCACATCTCATTGTCAGATGACATCACAAATCACAAATCTACAGGGAATCTCTCCGCGAATCGCGAAGCGTTCGAAAGACGTTTAGACGCGTTCTGTGGACGATTTTGCCACCTCAAAGCGCACGGAAATAGTCGACGGATTCGTCGAAGCGCGCGAGATCTCGGCACATCGACAGATCCTCGGATCCAATAAATAGATCGGAATATACAAAGCGCCCGAGATGCATGCTTTAAAATAAAGATCCACTCGCGACAGCTTTTATTTGCAGATACATTTATAATGAAATAAAAATTAATGCGTTTATACGCATTAATTCTTTAGAAAAGAAATAAAAAGTTTATCGCTCTCGATTGATGAAACAACGCGAAATATGCGCGTACGATAAATTAGTGATTAAAGTTGAAGAGCATCGAGATGACTGGGAAGACAGACGCAATTGAGATTCAAACGGAGAGATAGGTCGAGCATCCAGAACGGTCTGGGAGACTTGGAGCGCGTGTCCTACCGAGAGATATAAAGCGTATACCAAAATACTCGCCGCGACGCTCCGATCCTGCCATCGATCTTCGCCACGAGCAAAACAGAAGCGGATAAAGAGGAACACGACTGCGAACGCCGAGAGCTCACGGCCGTGACTCACGGAAAGCAATGCCGGCGTTGTTAAGCGACGTTGGAGGAACAAAAAGAAGACGGTAGGAATTCTTCTCGAGACGCGGTCTCTTCTTAAAATACTTGAAATTTTCACGCGCCTCGGGCAGTAAAATATATCTAAAAACGTGTACGTGTGTAAAATAAAATTATTTTACATTCCGACAGTGTACATACATCCAATTGCGAAAACGAACACCGATTTGGAGCAGAATTTCTTCCACGTCTTCTTTTCTCTCTCGAAAATGACGCTACCATAGAAATCTCGCTTTCACGGGGAAAAAAAAAACAACGTTACGAAGAAGCAGAACTCATCAACGATGCGTCGAGGATAATTAACATTCTTTACGACAATCGTCCGGTGCAACCGCGAGAAATATTTTGCGACGCGTTGGTCGATCGAGAACAATGACGTTTCTCTTCTCTTTCTTCTTCCTTACCGCTGATGGACGTTAAACGCGTCGACGCAGAGATGAGGATGAGAGAGGCGACGATGTATACGACGGGACGCGGATGATAAACGGCAGCGTTCGATCACGCGGATCGTCGAGACGGATTCGGCAGGATGCAACGCGGAGGACGCCGGCCGGCCGACGTGCGTCGCGTCGTCGCGACGTCGGATGCATTTCTGGCGACGCTGCGCGATCGCTTCATCGCCCTGGAGCGACGATGCGGTCGCAGGTGCATCGGGGTGTCGGTGAGGAGTTAATTCGGTCCTCTCTCGACCCCCCCCCCGCCCCCTCCTCTCCCTTCGCAGCCCTTTTTTATTTCTCTCCCTTTTCCCGCTTTGTCGATCTCCTCTTCCTCCTCTTCCTATTCAAATACTTACATACATATATTTTATATTACTTGCCATACATTTCATTATTATTTATTTTATCAATTAAATCATTCCCGTTACACAATTAAGATTATCACCTTTTATTTGAAAAGAGAAAGAGAGGGAGGGAGTGAAGATGAGAGGGAAGAGAGACGAATCGCCTAGATTCTATTTCTCGCTCATTGGCGCCAGCCGATGAAAGTATCATCTCTTCGATATCGCGTCTTCCTACGCGCTGAATTAATTCAACGAGATTATTTTCGATATTTTGTACCCATTGAATACGAGATACTGTCGCAACAAAAGCGACTTCTTCAAGAAAGAAGCGTCGATCGCGTACGGAAATATATCATCGAGTTTATTTTTTCTGTAGATTTGATTTTACTCCGCGCATGGTAAAGGGAACAATCGATATCGTATGATTGCCATGTACATACGCACAAATGTGTACTTTTAGCATAATAGTAGCGACTGTTTGCTCAACAATATGTATACTGATAAGCGGATAAATACACGACACAATCGGGAAACGTTTAACATTATCGCTTCGAGAGATGTGATCGAAAATGTAGCTTAAAAAAAAAAAAAAAAAAAAAAAAATCTGAATTAACAATTATATTATTTTATCTAAATAAAAATTAGTAAAATTAATTGTGCATATACAAAGTGTCCCAAAACCACTTTTATGGTCTATTTTGAGACACAGTTCCCCTCATCAAATTGACCAGATAATCAACTCTTAAAAATATAATCTACGTCTGATAATTTTGGGACACTCTGTACAAAACGGTACAGATAATGTTCTATTCTCGTGCGCAAAAATGCAAGCTTATGAATTTTAGTTTAAGGAATAATGATACAACGAGAAATAAAATTATTCGCGATTTGTTTTTATTTATTAGAAAATATTATTCGGATTATTGTGCATGCAAATGTGCGTCGGTGTATTCAAACCCGGCACCGTCACAACGGCATCATCTCTCGTTAGTGAACCACGAATCCTTGGTGTAATTATCTCCAATTACACGGAGCGGGCGTAACGTTAAGCGGCGTGCGAAGGAGATGGTGTGGGTACAATATAAAGCGTCTCCTTTCCTTCACACACTCATCATTATTTATTATTCCACAATGTTAAATTAATTAGTGTTAATTAATTAGTAAATACCACGAATCCGGATAATCGTCGTAGCGTACTCACCGCAGCTCGTTCAGGATCGGCAAGAGCTTGAGACCTAAAAAACGCGTATTCCAAATATTTATCTCTTATAAATCCATCTTAAGCGTAAAAAAAAAAAAAAAAAAAAAAAATCGAAAAGGGTAGAGAGACGAAGGAGATGATAAATTCTGCGTCGTCTCGTTCATCTCTGTAGGAAGAATCGTTGAGAAGATGCGCGAATTAATAATATCGATTTCATTCACTCACCGATAAACTCGTTACGAATGCGTATGCGATCCTTGAGCACCGGCGTCGAGATGACCAAACAATTTATGAACGCCAGCAATGCTGTCTGGTAATCCTCCGCTGTCGCTTTCCGCAGCTCGTCGACCACAACTCGCAATCGATAACGCTCGCCCTTCCGTTCCTATATATATATATATATATGCATACGAATATATAAATCTTAATACAAGATCGCCCGTTGTATCGTCGCTCGTCCATTCCGGGAAAGCATTTCGTCTCCGGGATATTCCGCGGCGGGAACAAAGACGTCGGTCAACGTTCTCCCCCCCCCCTTCCCTCCCTCCCCATCAATCCTTCGAAAGACTAACACCTCTGCGCTATATAATTAGAATCCTTATCAAAATCGAAAATTGTCTCCACAGCTCCAACAAAGAGCCGTTTCATATCGATCAAACGCGGATTCATTCGTCTCCGTACGAATCTCGAACCTCCCCTCCCCCTCTTTTTACGACACTACACGCAACACGATGAAGGAGGAACTATCGATAATCCGTCGTCCGTGTTCGTTTCTTGAATGTAATACATGCAAATTGCACGGCGATAAAAATAAATTTTCGCAACGCGGTGAATTCGCGATGGTTAACACAATGGGGAACAAATATTACGGCGATTCACACCTTACTTGTGTGCACGGAGATTAATATTACGGCGTTCTTTCTTTCGTTCGTTCGTTGAAGGGTGGGGGAGGGGGGAGGGGGGAAACCTTGAACCGCGTGACTTTTACCTAAGCGCAACGCTCCTCCGTGGCTATTTTACAACGAGCGGGTACAATGGCTCCGTGCTTCGATGATGTGTAATTTGTCGCGAGTGTATTCAGGATGATTATTCAGGATGGGAATGTCTTCATCGTTCGGGCAAACGGCCGACAAACCGCATTCTCTCGAATGGAATCAGTATATTATCACGAGAGAGAGAGAGAGAGAGAGCAGTGAATAAATCACTGATGGTTTCGGTTCGAAAATATTTCATTGCATATCAATAAAATCTCACTGACAGAGATCAATCGATCAGTGACATTTGAAAAAAATGTGTCTTATATTATAATATTATAATATAAAATAAATTTATAGAGCAGTATATATTTTGTTAAAAAAATATCTCTTACCAAGACTTGCATATTTTTTGTGGATTCCTCTTAAGGGTAAAAAAGTTTAATGAAATATATGTAATTATGAATTTTTAAATTCTAGTTTCGCAAGATTTCGTTCCAGATCTGTTCGCGTAGAGGCTTTTCTCCACAAAAGATATTAATCTTAAAATAGATAAAAAGGGAGATTTGCTTTGAATTTATTATTATCTTATAAATACGTATAATACGCTACCGTAATCAGATGAAAATACACAATGGATCTAGCATCAGTGTTTGAGCGATTGATTTTCATCGATCCAGTGAATTGAGAGAGTACGATGCGAGAAAGGAATAAACGAGAAAATTCCATGTCCGCGAATACGATTTCACCTGAGGATTATAGTCACCTGATGCATGTGAAGGGTATCGATGGCTCTCTGTCTGCCATCCTGACTATAAACGCACAGCGCCGACAGTAGCTCCACAACTCGCTTCTTCACGGACGGACACGCCGTTTCCAGCGCTGCAATACGAGACGTTTAATACGCAATACGCGGGATTATGGCATCGGAAACGCTGTTAATAATTTACCCGAGGCGAGCTTGACGCAATAATCAGGATTATCCACGATGTAGTCGAGTCCGACGTGGGAATCCATGATGCCGGTTGCATCCGCGGATGCTGGGCTTCCAGTATCTGCAACAGCGGTCAAAAAAATTCCGTCAGTTCGCGATACAGCGTCTCTTACAATTCGCACTTAATTCGAATTAATTTATCGCATTTGAGAACGAAACGATCGGTAGGCGATATTAACGGCAAAGATAAGTTATGAGATAATCGTACTTTGCCGCTAAAAATCGTATCGATCGACGAGATATTAATCCGTTTAGGCAAATCCAAATGCGTACACGTGCGTCTGATTTATGACACCTGCTTGCTGGCGCTTGTGTTCTCGTGCAATAAACGCTAAATGTATTCCGGTATTCGAGTATCCGCGAAAGGATACGCGTGTTATCGCATAATTCTTCTTAATATCCCATTAAATCGAGACGCCACCGCTGCTGCTGGAAATAAATATTACTGCGTGATAAACGCGCTATGCCAGTTAAAGTTTCGCAATAAACTTTTCTCACCACGATTAATACATCGATGTAGAGACGCCCATAAAACGCGCTTTCCACATGCTATCACCTTTTATAGTTTCGAAAATCCTTTCAGTCTCAATTTTACGTTATCGTAAAAACCGGGAGTTTTGATGGAATAATTACGTTTTTATTCAATAGCGAATTAATTTAAATTCTTAAAAAAAAAAAAAAACATATTTTGAAGAAAATTTCCATATCTTACATGCTAAATAATTGTCCAGTTTTTAGATTTGATCGCTTCTTCTCGTCTTTATCTTTATTACTTTGAAGCAATTAACAAATATTCAGTAAATTATTCAGTTAACGACGATCCCTCGAGCGCGTGGGAATGAAATATAGAACCCGAAAGATATAAAAAAAAAAAACGCCACATGAACGAAGACGACTGACTAGTCACGGATTCGACAAACACATTCGCGCGTGTTTGTCCTCTCAACCGAGTTCTGACTCAATCGAGCAAAAAGTGAATTTCCTAAGCGACGAGGACTGTGATCGCTTTGTATTAAAGCGTGAAAACGCTTCATTTACGGCGCGAAGATTAATGATTCTCGGGACTGGGACTCGTAACGCGCGCACGGAGATCGCTCGCCTCATAAAACGGCGAATTCGCAATAACAAGTCCGAGTGGATCGAGGTCTGAAGAGCGAGGTCTAGGTTGAAGCGAGTGTCCCCGTAGCTGTCCGTGCGTGCCCGTACATACGTACAATATATCGAAGCTGAGCTCGTTACGCGGATCCGTACGTTCCGTATACGATTTCGTCGTCGAGAGGACAAACGGACCAGGTGTTGAAAGAGAAGGAAAAGCGACGGGAATGAAACGTCCTATGCGTAATATCAAAATTTTGATGTATCGTAACGAATATCGATACGTCTGCCGAAAATTATATATATATATTATAAATGTTAACGGTTAAAGAATGGAACAAAACGAATAATTTCCTCGTTTGAAAGAAAAATTCGAAATATATTACGTGCTTCTTAGCAATGTCGCGATACGAATACGGACGTATCGCCCCGCGTGCCATCGGTTAAAGGAGCGGAAAGGAGCGAGAAAGTCATTGTGACGCGGGAATGGAGCGAGACGGGCGGAGTAAGAGTGCGTAGGAAAATGGAGAAGGAGCGACAGGCCGGGTAGTTTCGATAGTAGCGAGAGATAGGTATTAAGATGAACGTATACATACATTGTACACACGGCGTATACTCATCATTATATACGATCGATTCCGATACCTTTACGGTACGCGTACAGGACGTTCCAAAAGAACCGGACGTCCACTTAATGACGGATTCCTTTTGGGGACTCTAACAAGTTTCTTTTCTTTTTTAGTGTAAAAAAAAAAAAAAAAAAGTTTAAATTTTTTTCTCTTCTAATAAAAAGAAAGTTTTCTCGCGATTCTCGCTCGATTCCATCGCTAGGCGATCGCGCTCGCGCGCGCAAGAGAGAGGAAGAGCGGCAGGGAAGGAAATATAAAAGGGAAAGACCGTAGGATTGCGTCATCGCGCGCATGCACATACCTCGCTCTAGTCACGTTTAAAAATAGAATAGCAGTCGGATATTAAGGACCGCGAGAGGAGACACCCGACCAGGCCGAAAGCAGGCGGCACCGGCTAACAAATCCGAAATATAACATAGTGGCATTAGGGGCAGGTAGAGGACGCATCGCGATGATTCTCGCATGATTCATAAGCGCGCTCGCTATATAAGCTAAAACGCGTAATTACACGCGCAGGAGAGCTTTTCCCCTTGCTGCGAGAGATATCCGTTTCTCCGCCTCGACCTCGAGAGATGCTCGCTCGAGCGGACGCGCGTTTGCGTCCTCTGCCCATCTTAGGAAGGCCGTGTGGACGATCTTAAAGGCGTAAAAAAAAAAAAAAAAAACCGAACGAGCGGTCTAGTTTCTTCTTTGCAGATGCAATCTCCGATGTTATCCGAGGAGGATCGCGTGATCTCGCTAATTCAATCATTCGCGCGGATCAAAATTGAATTCTACGAGAGATATTTCCCCCGGGAGGGGGGGAAAGTGTAAATTACTTCCCCCTTCCCCCACGATTGTGCTATACGGATGAGAAATCTTGCGGCACATTTCCTTTTTTCTTTTTTTTTTTTTTTTTAAACCCTGAAACGAAAAGATCGATCGTCTGTCAGATTTGACAAGTGTGCCGATACATGGGACGAATTAACGAAAACGTTTCGATCCCACTTTGGAAAACCCCTTGTGTTTTTATTCGTTTCTCCGGATATTGCTTAGCCAAGGAACAAACTAGTAACGCGGTATTCGCGGATGAGATTAGAAAATTATAATTACGCGACGATGTATATGAATTAAGCGCGCATCGCGCCAATTATGGACATCGGCGACGAGAAACGGCATCTTTTCTCAAAACGTTCGCGTTTTTTGCGCAGACATTTTTTTTTTTTTTTTTTTTTAAGGAGAGGAAACGAGCCACACACAGGTGCGGATATTCGAAAATTGCATTCGGCAGGTTAGCGGCCAGTAGCCAGTGATCGTTGCTAATTGTAAGCAGGCGTAGGCAGCAGGCGCGATCGCACGCATACACGCGTGTATACACAACCGCCGTGCGTGTAAAGTAAAATGGCACTCACGGCGGTCGCGCGGGATACCATATCTGGCACCTTGTTAACCTCGCCTCTCCTCTCTCTTTTTCTCCCTCGGTTACCTGGCCCCCCGATCATTCTGTCCTCCTGCGTACGCACACAAACGCACTCGCTCTCGGGCCTCCTCCCTTCCTACATCTTTTATTCCGCGACAAAAGAGGTTTCGGCTGTCGTCAATGTCGTTCCTCGGCTTCGTCACGCCGAGAAGCGCGATCTCCCATTTATTTCGCCGATTATCCCGAGAAAAACGAGCGCGTTCCTCGGCAAGGACTTAGCAAGGATTAGAACGGATTTCACGAATTGCGTCAAGGAAACGGAGGAACGCGAAGAAGATTACTGTCGTAAGACAGAAGCAGTTGGGAAATTGTGGAGGAAATTTTATACGCGCCTTGCGTTTTCTAAAAAAAAAAGAAAGCTTATCCCCTTTTTACATTATCCGGCATTCTCAGAGTAGAATAGAAATATTAATAAAAATTGCGCAAAGAATGATTAACATTCCCGAACGCGGCTGAACGGATTGGCGCTATTACTATATAGAGAGCATTCTCTCCGGTAAGACGTCAGCCGCGTACATTTTATAGCTTGCATTTAACGAAATTAAGCAGAATACTGTGTGAATTTGAATTTTGTTCCTCTTACGCAAGTTGCGCGTACAATGCGATATCTCGAGCGGAGAATCAAACGGGCGCCGTTTACGTTAAACGCGAGACACGAGTAGAGAGTATTTCCGCATTTCTCAAAGTAAATATCCTTCTATACGAATTTCGCAGATATCTTGAAATATTTGAAAGAATATTTTTGGCAGTTAGTTGACAAAAAAAGCATCACGAGAGATACGGAACCGGTTCATAGAACATAAATCATTTGGAATTCGATTGTCGAGAATTCGAGGAGAGTCGCGAGTAGGCGTTCTCCAAAAAGAATTATCCAAGTAAAAGATAAAGAGAGAGATTAAGCTTGTGCGTCTCGAAAGTAACAGACATAAATCAAAGGAAGGAAAGGAGAAGAGATACTTCAATTTTACATATTCCTTGATTTGCCGACTTTTGATCAATTCGTCGGAGAAGAGAGGTTCAAGGAATCAAAGAAGATTCCGACAGTGAAACAAGTGAGCAGCCCGAAGAGAAAAATAATTCTTATTTCGTCAAACTCTTTAGATTAATATCCATAATAATGGTGAAAAAATTCTATATGATTATTTTGATTAAATAATTATGCACATCAGTTTCAACATTCCAATAAATATCATTTAATTAAAAGAATCGATTGTACAATTGTTAAATATATTGAATTAGAAGTTTATCTAATAAAATGAGAATTATATCTTTTTCAAATCACTGTGTGAATTTGTCATTATGTGCGATAAAGGAATTAAAGAGTCACGGAATCATCGATGGTTAACAAATATGCGTGTATTCCCGAAAATAATTTCCCATGAAAAAAAAAAAAAATCACTTTAATTACGATGAATCTAATAAGGTATGTAAAACGATGTCGAGCGACTAATACAATTTATCTTTGACGTCTATCCTACTTTTGTGTGTAGAATGGCGCAATCTCAGAAAAACCTAGTAAAACAAAATTGACCACAAGAACGCGGAACACATTCGCAATATATTCGCAAACCATCGAGAAACAGCTGCATTTGTCGACAAATCGTAAATCGCTTTGTTCGCCTGTTCACGCAGACCGATATTTTCTCGCTGTCATCCATTAGCGGAAAAGGCAAAGTGCGAAGTGGTTAATGGGAGGCCGTGTACGGGCGCAGACGGCCGTGGATTTTCCGTTCTGTTCCCCTTTTTTCCTATCCCCACCCTGTCTCACGCAATATGCGTTTCGGGGATTACGCTTTTAAGGGATCGCGCTTCTGAGCTTAGAAGGATTTTTATTTTTAATTCTAGCCCGCGAGGCAGTTGCACGTCGACGATTAAAAAAAAAGAAAAAAAAAGGAATCAGGCGAAGGTAGGCATCGTACGTCTCCATATAGGGTGCTAACCGAAGCCGATGGAAGGCCTTTTAGATCCTAACCTGGGCCACTCGAAACTCTTACGGGGTGGCCTTAACTCGCGATGAATTTGGGAGAGTCGAAGGTTTACGTGTTCGTGCTAGTTTCAACGATTCGTAATAACTGCATGCGCGAGAAATGACGAATAAAAATATTTGATGTAAACGATATAATAATATTGCATTTTTAACGGTAAATATTTATTGTATTATTTGATGCTGAAAATAGAAAGAGAAATCGTCAAAGTTACTAGGAAAATATATTTCGGCGGAAGGATTTTTTGAAATCCTAATTCTTTCCTCATATTATTTCATTTCTCCTCATAAAACAAAAATTTTATCGAAATATCGAATTGATTGCACATTTATTGTATCAATAGTATTCTTGGCATTAAACTTTGCTATTCCGCGAATTTCATGAGATACGATTTACGCAATCGCGGTAATGATTGACGTATAGCAGTCGCGTAGCGGGAACAGCTGATGCACTTGGCTGTGCAACAGGTGGTTCTACGTGCTGGGCAACACGTGGTTTCACGTGCTGTGCAACAGGTGGTCCCACGTGATCGGGGCTCGACAATGGCGCGCAAAAAGAAAAAGCCCCCTTGTCGGGGATGAATCGACTATGATTTACGGATGTAAATGTCTCTCGCGAGCGCGGCGATAATCGACGATCGACTATGTATATTCGAAACCGGCGGGGTTCTCGTTCTCGTTGAAAGTACCGTCACGTTTCTCACCGCGTGAAAGCACGGCGACGATGGCATAACGCGATCGTCCTTGCCCGGAGCGAAATGAAATGCGCGCGCGAACGTGCTAGATCTCGTTATATGTATATATATTTTTTTTTTCGTCATGAGCGCACGCACACGTGGCACAATGCGAAGAAACCGGGCGTGCAAACGCGTTCGTCCAGAGATTTGCATCGACGATCGTCGCGTCCTGGTCCGATGTTTATGTCCTTCGGACGCGTAGCCGGCTCTGCATATTGAGCGATTTCGGTGACTGAACCGCGCTCGGGTCTTATCATAAGGAGATCGAAAACGAAGCGAACGTGCACGAGACACGACAAAATTTCTCCCGATTTTACAAATAATGGTGATAATAAAATCATTTCGCAAAATTCATAAATCGATTCCACGTTGACAGTTGCATATTCGTAAGTATAGCTTCGCCTAAAGACCATCTCTTTCCCATTTCGTAGAGTCCAATTTAAATTTACGATGATCATGAATTGTCATATAAGCGAAAGCAGAGACAATACAAATTGAACAAGAGAAAAAAAAAAAACTTGTCAATTTGACTAAATTCGTCCAATTACTATTTCTTTGTATTTTTTAAATTGAAATATTTAAATATTTAAGTCAAATACGATATATTAAATCTAACATGACGTATATTTGATTTAAATATTTCAATTAAAGAAATACAAAGAAATAGTAATTAGTTGGACGAATTTAGTCAAGTTAACAGTTTTTTTTTTCTCGATGAAGCATTCTTCATAATCGCGATAAGATCGCGCGGGAGGAATCCTCGTGATTGCCATAATTGTATGTTATTAGACGTCGATGTTGAGCGAGTAATTGACACGAAGATTGCCATGCAAACGTGCCGCGATCAACACGCAAGGCAAAATTATTGATTGTTCATTCTCTCTCGCCTGATCCGTATTATTAATATCATTTAGCGATAAATACGATTATGCTCAGTGCGTGCTAATAACAGAGAAATTCAGTTTGGATTGTATTTTCGAAAAATTGTTAATGTTATCAAGTGAATATTATCTCGGCAAGAGTAACTAAAGTATTCCAATTCAAATCCCACATTCACTAGAGGGCTGAGTCGCGAATTCACATTTCAAAGAGAAACTTGATCAATCGTCCTTGTCATATCGCAAAAATATAATATCATTTTAATTGCCGCGCAGAATTCTTCTCTTTCGGCTCTTATCCATCGCTCTTTTCCCGACTTTTAGTTATCGGCGATGAGAATTGATCTATGTGAAACATCCTAGCTAGAAGACAATCGTATTTCGCAAATAAAATTTGATTATATCAATGTCGCTCAATGTTGACCTTTTATTTCTTACACGTACTTTGAAAAGATGCTTGTAAAACGTCAAATCTTGCTAATGAAGCACGTTTTATTGCGTTTATCTGGTTTTCTGTTGCCCGAAGGCAACACGATTCGATAAAGGATTAAGCTTGGTTTGATTTTTCCTTCTCTACTTCTATTATATATATATATATAGTGAAGGCTATAATATAATATAATATGATTACATGGAGACGCGGACAGGCAATTATATTATTCGAAGTTGATTCTCTCAGGCCGTGGATAGGGCGTAGCATTAAGCTGCTAGAGTTTTTTTCCGTCACATTTGCATTCCGCTTGCGTATCTCGATTCGACGAACTAAAAGCGAAATAAAGATGACGATATTTAATTGATATTTTCAACGATATCCTCGATTCCTCTATGCCTCGCGACCGAGAGCACGATTATCGCGCGTTCGCTCTGTTTCTAAATGCCACATTTGTTTACAGAGTAACAGGGCTGGCTTTAACAAACGCGATTTCTGAAATTGACATATGTATGAATGTATATGTAACTTAAGATATCTAAGAAATACATGTTTACTTGATATTAAAAATGTAAAATAATATCTATATGTTACTTAATATAATAATATTTAATTATAAAATAAAATTTAATATTTAAAAATATATGTATTATTTTGATTCTTAATAATAAAAGTGAAATAATATCAACATACATTAATCACATATTGTAATATAACAAATGTTACAAATATAACGAGCGACCTAATGATAAAACAAATGCCAGTATCATTAATGCTGCATTAATTATAGAAAATATGTTATCGTGTTTAAAATATAAATATACATTATATTATATTTAGTATATTAGTTTGATGTTTTTTTAAACAAAACAAAACAAATGATAATGTAACAATGATGAATATAGAATGCGGTGTGATGTAAAAATTATTTTAGCGCGGTTTCTTGCATATCCAAATGGATATTAACAATACTTTATTACGCATTATATATTTAAAGTCAACGGATATTTATATTCAACGCGCAAGTTATCGAGCAGAAATCGGTTCGATCGATCTAAAATCGCGATCTTGTCTGCAGATCAAACGGAATGTCAAACGCTGTACTAGCGGCTACTAATCGCTTATCGCTTAGGGAGATCGCACCTGTGGCGTAGATATTTCACGATACCTCACCCAATAACTATCCTCACGCGAGAAAAATACGAAGATCTCGAACACGGGACACGTGAACACAGGAGAGACATCACCCGTGCGGATAAAAGGCATTGAAGTCTCTACGCGGTCGGAGAATCGCATAGATTTCTATTTTTACTCATCCGACATAAATATCATATATATTTATTATCGTATCTCGCATATATAATGTTTGATGTTTCGCGCAATGTAATCATAGACTAAGAATGCAACAATATTTAATTTTTTAAATATACAAATACTTAGTTAATTATAATCTTTGGTCAGACACGATCGAGCATAATGGTTTAAATAATTTAAACATGTTTGCGCGAGATTGTATTTATATAAGCTAATTGAAGAAATATGTTGCAATATATAAATAAATGACTAACATACATCATTTTTAAGCAGTTAATTAAGATTGTTGCTTTTCTAATATTCGTCTTTTTTCGAGCCCGGAAAGATTCTCAGCTTTTGAAATTGTTTCAAAGCCTTGGACAAAGCGCGTTCACGAACAGTGAATGAAAAAACCGTTCTTGCTCCATCAAAAGACGAGCGGAGTCATTCTCACCTGCGTCGTCTTCTCATCGGACCAGCGCGACGACTCCCGGATCGATGGCGCACCGATGGCTCATCCTGACATCCAAGCGATCGGAACGGCACGCGCGCACGCACTTTTTTCTCCGAGCAGCGATTCGCGGAAACTGCGTTTCAGGTGCCCGCGACGACGCGATCGCACGCGCGATTCGTCTCGCGCGCGTGCGCGATAGATCCCCCTCCGTGATCATTTAATCGGTCCCCGACTCCCGACTTCGATCGCTCCCCCCACGCGCGATCGAGTCCTTCCTTTCCACTCCCATAGAGCCTCCTTCCCGTCTTTGTGACCATCATCGGTGCTCTTACAATCGAGACCTTTCCATTGACGCATATACAGCGTCGGGGAATATTGATAGTACAAACGGAGATATAAAGGATAGATATGGAGAGATATAAAAGCGGACGCGGAAACGAGAAATAATTCTCCGCATGTATATATATAAATAAAGTTGTATTATCATACTTACGGAATATACACGAATCACTGACCACTCTGTTGACAATGTTGATTAGTGAACTAAATTAATGCATTATTTGTGTGACAGTTTAAGTTTTGGTCTGATTCGAATTGATCAATCGGATTAAAAATCACAAAATTAGAAACGTTGATGAAAGTTCGATGGCTGGGTCGGCTGAGCCGTCGAATAAACCATTCCCGGTGGTTGCTGATGGGTCATCGCGTGATTCTGATGCTGATGGAATTCCGGAGCACCGTGCGGCCCATTTAATCTCACCCGTTTCGCGTTCTGCCCATGATTGTGATCGCCGTTACCTTGCTGCTGTTGATTCTGCTGTTGCTGTTTGACAAATACTCGGATGAGCGACAAAGCGCTGTAAAAATTCAGTTTAATCCTCAACTACCGTATAGCGATGGAGCTTAAAGAATGGTAAAGTAAGCTTTACTCGCCTTGCCATTGCAGAGCCGTTTAAAAAATCGAAACTACTTTTTTATAAGATTTGAAAATAATATAACTAAATATGTAAGAGAAAAAAATATGTATATATTATATATTAGAGATTATATCTGTATTAAAATAGTTATCTCTCTTATTATTATATAGTAGTTGTGGCTTAAACTTCATATATAAAGTATATCACAAAGAAATGTTTCCGAGATGTATCTCGGAAGTAATTACCGTTTGTTGTTGATTTTGTCTCGCTTTATTTTCTGTCTTCTCTTCGGTATCGTCGTCTGTGAGAAATTCCCTCTTGGGATAAGGGATAGGACATCCGGCAAATATGCTGAAATTTTTATATGAAATAAATAAAATTTAAGTGAGATTATTACTTTAAAAATCTAAATTATACTGATATATATAAAAATATAGAAATAGATGCCTACTCCTGTGTTGGCAATGGCTCCTCTTGGAAATAGGCATCCTGCATAGAATGCTCCGATGTGATACGCTTATTTGGATCCATCATCAATAGTTTTTGTAACTAAAACAGAATAATATGATAAAGATTTTTTGGTCTAATATGTAAAATTAAATTTTTACATTTCTTCTTTTAATTCATACCAAATTAAATGCCTTGCTATCAGGTTTGATCTTATGCCGATCCATATATTTAGTAAGAGAACAATTTGCATAACTGAAAATAAAAAAATTTATATTTAAAGATTTTGAATGAGATATTAAAGTGGACTTACATTTTACATTGTAACAAACTCACTTGGATCTTTTAAAATCTTTAAGTAATGTAGGGTGTTCTGGCATTTTTTTAATATCCTCCCAATCTTTTTCTAAGGGAAATCCCATCACATTGAATATCCTAAATATAAATTAATTCATTTTATTGTCTGTAGTATGAAAAAAAAACACAAAATCGTACTGTATTCTTACCTATCTAGTTGATCATGGTGATATGGATTACTAGTCTTGATGTCTTCTTGTCTACAATGAAATATAGGTTCGGATGTTAAAAGTTCTGCGAATATACAGCCAATAGCCCATATGTCTGAAACGCATAATTCAATATACAATTTGTATGAGCTACAATAAAATAATATAATGGCATACAAAGCGTTACAAACCTATAGCTTTCGTGTAATGTCTGGCACCTAAAAGTAATTCCGGAGCTCTATACCAAAATGTTACTACGACAGGATCTAAATCTGCCAAAGGTTTAAGAGGAGCGTTAAATAATCTAGCAAAGCCCATATCGGCAATTTTCACGCGTCCTCGCTCATTTCCTTCACCCATTACTAAAATATTTGCAGGTTTCTAAAACAAAGAAAATTAATGTCATTAAATATAATCCATAAATATAATAAAAATGTACATCGCTAGCATCAATTACCAAATCTCTATGAAGAACCCAGTTAGAATGTAAATAATGGATACCATCTAAAATTTGATACAACAAAGACTTGACCATGCCCTTTGGTACCATTACTGGCTTCTTATTAGCCTTTGCTGCTCTGTGAAATTTAATTATATGCTGCAAATAAAATTAGCATACTGTTACATGATATTAGTATCATATATTGCTGGAAAATACTTTCATCTTACATTAAAAGTATAAACATACCCACAAATCATGCTCGGCGAAATCAAACAACAACCAAACTTTGCGGTCATTGTGTGAGAGAAAGACACGAATAAGAGTAATGACATTGACATGTTTTAGTTCCCTGAGTAACTATAATAGAAGAAATTATAAATCAAACTATCCCTTTTGTTAAATGCAGGCAAATATTGTTTATTAAAAGCAATGAGAAAACTCACAGCAATTTCTCGACATGCAGACATTGAAAGTCCTGTACCCTCAATTTGCTTAAGGCCAAAATCTTTTGTATCAGGCCGAGACTTTAATTCACTATCTGGAACACTATTTATGAATTTGTATATTAAATTTATAAAATGGAAGATTTTTAATTTTACAATCATGATTTACAACAAGAATAAAAGCATTAATGTTTCTCAAAATTAAATATGACCAGAGTGAATCAACGCAATTTATATTATATAAGAGAGAATTGATAATGTGATTAAACTATGAAATATAATAATTTAAATTCAATGATTATATTAATCTCTCTCTCTCTCGTAATTTTTAAATTATAGACAAATCAGACTAATTAAATCCAAAATTAAAAAACTTTATTGAATATTAAATGCAGAGAGCTAGACATGAAAATAACAATCAATAAAGGAAAAAAGGAATTAAAAAAGGAAAAACGTTCGATAGAATGAAGACGACAAGTACTTTTATACAGAAAAAAAACTCGACTACGAAATAGATTTATAGAAATTTTGGAGCAAATAAATTTGTATTACACAATCTAAGAGGATTGAATGATTAAATTATATTGAATGTAATGTATTTATGAGAATGTATGTTCGACAGAGAAATAATATTAAGCGAGTTTTGCATTGCTTTGGAGCTGGGAGAGTGGAGGTTAGAGAGACTAACCCTTCTTTCCTACGGGCTTTGTATACATGTCCGTAAGTGCCCCTTCCGACCTTACATCCCTCGAACTCGAAGAGATCTTCAACCTTCGTGCGATCTTTCTGCGTTTTCATCTTAAATTCATAATCCATCATGTTTAGCGTTATCAGGACGATTATCAACTATAAACAAACATTTTTAACACGCGTGCACACACATACGAGCTTCGGAACACACTACGCATATCGCACGTCACATCATGAATCGCAGTTCGCATTCGCCATAGACTACAGACATATAGAATGGATTGAACGTTACGATAGACAAACGCGTGCTCGCTGTAGAGAGAGAGAGGTACTATATGGGAGGTCTATTTTGTCTCTTTTCCTAGCATCTCATTGGTGATTTTGTCTCCCTCCATATAGAAAATCACCAATGAGATGCTAGGAAAAGAGGCAAAAATAAGTCTCCCATATAATACCTCTTTTTCTACAGCAAGCGCACGTTTGTCTATCTCACAATGCTCAAGCCAGTCTATATATGTATGATCTTGCCCTCACTTCTCAACACTCGGTCTAGATCATAGACATAATATATCTAGATGGAGCGTTTGCCTTTATTTAAGGAGTGGGGGTAAAGATGCATGTAGAAAAGGACATACTCTGTTTCGTGCTCCTTGCGTTCTCTCTCGCTCGCACAGAGCATAGCGCTCTCTTTCGTCATGCTACGTGCGAGCGAGAGAGAACGCAAATGACACGGAACAGAATACGTCCTTTTTTACTTTGCACCTTGGCCCTCACTCCTCACACTCTATCTAGATATACTATGTCTATGAGATATATTATGGTGGACGCTCAAGATAGTCGCTCAGGGATGAATCGACGAATTGCAGCAGGACCATAGACATAGAAATATAAGGACCGAACACGAACGTGTCATTGCGTGGCCGAAGCTACTGCGGGACGATGCGATGGGGTAAGTTGCGCCTCATTGGTGGCCCATCTCAGGTTTCTCTTTAATACTTGTTATAAGTTCTCTTGTGATAAAAATAGATACGCAATGTAAAAAGATACGAAAAAAAAGATATAGCAATTTTCGAATTTGTACAAAGCGCAAAAACGAAATTTAATAGAGATTATATAGAAAATACAAGAAAAAACGAAGAATGACGGATAAGGTGCGTTAATATATAGTTATGATTGAAATGTCGCTGATAAAAATTTTGCTGATAATCAATTTTCATTAATCGTTTATTATATGAAATATTGAGCTTGTTATGATTTCAAAACAAAATTTCTGCGAAACGGGTGAAATTATCCCTTCGTAGAAACTATAAATTTTTTATTTGCTCCTGATCAGATAATAATATCATTATATAATATAATAGAGTCAGCAAATCAGCAATCAGTACATATTGAAATAATACTTATATTGATAAATGAAAATATTATATATATATATATATAATATAAAATATAGTCTATAACATGGAAATCTCTGTGTAAATTATATTGATAAATATATATATATATATGTACATGATATTGCTTAAACTTGATCTTAGTGAAAACAGTTGATGAAATATTTATTAACAATTTTCATCTAACCATTTCGATTTTTATATATTCATATAATATATAATTATAATAAAAAGTAAAAATACCCTATTTTGTTTTACAGGAAATAGCTCGTATTCCTTTTCCTCAGGAACAAATCAAACAAACACGTCTCAGTATCGAAGATCGTGTTAAAATTGTAGAACGACTTGATAATGGAGAAAAGGGCACTAATCTAGCACGAGAATACAAGATATCCAGGTCGGCAATAACATTTATAAAGAAATCCAAGGAATATCTGATAAAACAAAAAAGTGCACTTATTATGTGCCAAGGACAAACATCCAAGAAGAGATGTACCGGTGTTGAAAATAGTCCTCTTGAGCAAGCTCTATACGAATGGTTTCTACAAAAGAAAAGTATAGGGGAATCTGTTACAGGAACAATGTTGCAAGAGAAGGCAGTTGAGTTGAATAAAATGCTTAATGGTGCCAGTAATTTTAAAGGCACCAATGGTTTCATATCCAAATTTAAAAAAAGACATAGTATTGGATCTTTAACAGTTCACGAGGAAAGAGCTTCTGCAAATAAAAATGCGAGTACTTTTTGTCGAGAATTTATAAAATACATTATGGACAATAAAATACCATTGGATAAAGTTTATAATGTCAAAGAAACTATACTCTATTGGAAAACATTGCCAAATAAAATTCTTACCAGCAGTGAATATGAAGCTCCTGATAGAGAATCAGACAGAAACAAAGTCACATTGATGGTATGCACAAATGCAACAGGAAGTCACAAATTGCCTATATTAATTGTCGGAGAAACATATAACTGTTTAGAAAATGTAAGATCATCGTCAATTATTTATACAAGACAAAGCAACGCATGCATAGATAAACGGTTGATGTTGACATGGTATCAAGAAATTTTCCTACCAGAAATTGAATCAATTCATAACTCCAATGCCGAACAATGTCTTCTTCTATTCAATGATATTTCCAATTATCCTTCGGTAGAAGAACTCAACACAATCAGTGAACGATGTCAAGTAATTTGTTTACCATCTGATACGACTTCACTTATACCTATGGATCAAGGAATTATTGAAAAACTGAAGAAGATATATAGAAAACATTTTTTAAGAGTAATACTTGCAGCAGAAACTACAGAAGATGTACAGAAATTGTTGAAATCTCTTGACATACTTAAATGCTGTCATTTAATAAGTGATGCTTGGGACGAAGTGACGGAAATTATCATAAGAGATAGCTGGAAGAATATCTTTCCTTTATACGTAGAAGAACAACTTGATTCACGATTATTTTTAAATATGGTAAATAAAATTCCTGAATATGACAATATCACATTAGAAGATATTAATTTATGGTTAAACAGTGACAACAATAAACAAGAATGCCAGGTATTAAATCAAGAAGTGTTAGGTCAAGAACTGGAGTTCCCAGAACATCATGAAAATGACAAAGTTGACCAAGAAATAAACCAAGAGAATGAAGAGGAAGAAAACAAGGAATATTTAAATGACAATGATTCTACAAATGATGTTACATCAAAAAGTGCTCTCAATGCGATTATTACATTCTTATTCTGGTATCAAACTCAAAATCAATGTTCTCTTCAAGATCGTCAATATATACGAAAATTCTGGAAACGTGCAATGGATGAGATACTTCCAAAGGATAATTAATAAATAATATAATATATATAAAATCTTATACATAAAAATATCAACTTATTAAAGTTTGTTCTATCATAATAAATAACATTTTCATTTATTGTTGGAGTAATAAAAATTTATTTTATTACTGAATGTTTGTGACATTTACAGAAGGAATATGTTTGAGGTAGACATAACGGAAACTTTCCAACAAGAAATACATATAAAAGCAATGTCACACGATTGACTATCAAATACAGAATTTTTAAATTCGCGAAAATTTGTTTTTATTATGTTTTCTTGTTGGAAAGCTAGGATTAATTTATCTCTAGAGTGAGATAAATCGTTCGTTCTCTCTCGCATGCAATACGCTAGGGAATTACGCATCATTCGCGCATTAACCAATCACCCTTTCGCTCTTACAGAAAAGCTGTAAATTGATTGGTTGTACGCGTCCCGTGTACAGAGCTTCGAATCTTCCGCGTTAAACAAAAAATTCAGTCCCGACATTCGCGCACATAGCGTGTCTTTGTACAATGCGTCATTCATGCAAGATGGTAACATCGTGATTGCCGTTTTGCGAAAGAAGCGGGATCGAGCGGGATTTCTCTGTGAGTGTTTATTTCCAGGAATCATACACGCACCGAGTGCACGTATTGACCGGCCGGTTCCACGTATCACCAATTTTCGTGACTCTCTCCGGTGATCCCTACTTCGTAATCGGTCTTCGCCTAACTGCGATACTATGTCGGATGAGAAGAAGGTAAACTCTTCGTAATCCCTAACCCTAACCGCGCCGACGATTATTTACAATCTCGCAGCGCAGGTAGCGCGTCTCCCGCGTGTTTCACACCAATCAATTGTTTCCTTTGTTCACGCAGGAGACGAAGGCGGAATCGGAGCATATAAATCTGAAGGTGCTTGGCCAGGATAATGCGGTAGTTCAATTTAAAATTAAGAAACACACACCTCTTCGCAAGTTGATGAACGCATACTGCGACCGTGTAGTAAGTTTCCACTGATAATTTCGTGAACTTTAATTGTCAATATATAAATCTCAAGCGTTATGCAGAAAATTGTTAACGTATATGTACATTGATATCTTTGATGACAATGCAGCAACATTTATGTTCTGAATACACTAAAATCTGTAACAAACTAATATTCTATGATATAATCTTTCTGTAATATGCTGTAATATAAAAGTTTTAAAATTTTATAAATGCCAATTTTTTCTCAGTAATACTATTTTTTAAAGAAATATTGGATAAGCTATTATGTTTGTGGACAAAATATGATTGATATTATTATTGTTCGTGTTGTCTCATAGGGTTTGGCAATAGCAGCAGTAAGATTTAGATTCGATGGACAACCCATAAACGAATTAGATACACCTACAACACTGGAAATGGAAGAGGGGGATACAATAGAGGTATATCAACAACAAACAGGTGGTTCGTGTTGAGATACAATGCATCACATTTGCAAATGGACTAAATGAAATTTACTGTTCCAGCAGTGTTTATTTTTATCAGAAAATATGATATATTTTTGGTTTATGTTTATTCCGCTCCGCAAGATTGGGGACTTTATCTTATTCCATAATGTGCAAATTTACTCATATGTCTTAATTTAAATTTTTTGTTCTTATTTCTTAATATCTGGATATAAGTGTTTGTTATTTAAAATAATTATTTGGTATATTTTTTATTTAAAGATGCACATTATGCAATAAGTTGCACATTATGCAATTGTTTAAAGTCTTCAATTGTCACAGCCATTTACTGCAAGTTTCTATTAACATGATCGGATACAATCATCTGCAATTTATTGTTGAAAAATACGAGCTTATGTTATTGTGGAGAGAAAAGGAAATCGCACATTATTTAAAGAATATAGTCATCGCCATATATTGTAAGATCTAAACATTTGGGATTTTTCATGCACATGATTCTCATGTGAATTAACATTGTAACAATTCAACTTCATTTAATAAATTCTCGTTTTTTTTTTTTTTTTTTAGATATTCTCTTTTTATATTTATAAAAAGTGTACAGAAGAATAAATTTTATAGATTAGAATTTGTATACTTTCATTTTGATGCATGAATAAAAACTTTATTCGCAGAGTTCCGGTTTCCGGTCTGCGCTTTATGCAGAAACCGAATTTTGTATTTGTAAGGAAACTATCGTTATTCATAATTTCTGCGTGGCCCACATTACTTTGTATATGAGCGAGAATAAACAGTGTGTTATCTTTTCTAAAAGAAACCTTCCATCTTAATAAGTAGTTTTACAATGTTTTATAATGTTTTTGACTCACATATATTTAGCAAAAAGTAAATACAAAATAATTTATATTTTCTTTAAGAAAGATACGCAATATATATTTTTGTCAAGATTTAAGTATTATATTGTGTGTGTAGAAAAGAGTGTATCTTCTTGATATGATCTATTATATTTACTAAATATAAGTTTGACACACAAAAATGTAAAGTATATATATTTAAAAAAAATGTTCTTGAAAATACATTTTTATTAGGGATTAAATTGCTAATTAAATACGAAAATGGAAAAATTCAATGAAGTTTAAAATTTACATATTTTCTATTATATAAAATATCAATTTTTATAAAACTATTCATTTCTATGTATAAAAATTTATAATCCCTTTAAAAAATATATTTATAAACTTAAAATTGAATAAAAATAATATAATATAAAAAATAAAAGTCTGTAGATTTTAAAATAGTAAATATATGTTTCCAATACCAATTCCAATGCCAATTCTATTAAAGAAAGTTGATTTATTATCTAACTATTACCTAAATAGATCGATATAGAATTGGAAAATTATATTTCGATAAAAGGTGAAACGAACTGAAATAAGTTGCTAATTCAAATTTTGAAAGATGAATTTATTACGAGTTCTGATAAATTGGTTTCTCTTATCAAACGAATATTATTTGTTTGCTAAAAAAAGAAGTGATGTGAATTAAATTTTTTTTTAAGAAGTAAGATTTTTTTCAATAATCTGTTAATTTTTATTAATGATGGATCTTTTTTGTACTTTTTTCGGAAATTTGCAACATAAATGAATAAACAAACGACAGTGGAAGAGATTCATTTGAACACAGTGCGATTAAAAACAATCGCTCATACTGATCGATGCCTAGAGTAATCAACATGATTGACCAATCAGAGTCTTGTGTTCAACTGCCCAATAAGCAGTGTATCCAATTAACCGTCATCTATTCACGAGCTTCACATCTAAGTATAAAGTTTCGTAAACGATTTCTAGATGTCGCTTAAGTACAGTTTCCTTTTTCAGTTCGTTTCTACCAATCTACTATTTGTATAATCAGTATGCCCTCCAGATAAATTCATCGAAATTGTAGTTCGGTCATTAGTTGGTTTCCGTTTTGTTTCGTGATCGTATTCGATCGTATTCTGGATATAGTCGGTCGTTGCAATGTTATTTATGTAAACAAACTGGTAGATTACGGAGTTTGTATGCAATCATTCGGTGTCGAGTAGCCGATAAGAGATAGAATCGACAATTTTCTATAAATTGTGACAGCGAATATAAATATACATGATAAAAAAAGGCGCATTACATTAATTCGTAATTTTTTTATATATATTATTACGGTACACGTAATAGAGGTATTTACACTGTAAAAATCGAATTGATTGTTAAATTTCAGTGAGAATAAGATGGGAGACTCCGATGAGGAGAACGAAAAAGATTTGGTATCTGGCCTCAACATCACTGGCTTCCTCTTTGGTAACATTGATGATAATGGTCAATTGGAGGATGATATCTTGGATCCCGAAGCAAAACAACATTTAGCTTCGCTCAGTCGCCTCGGTCTAAGCTCATTCATCAGTGAGATGATGTCTACTGAGGAAAAAGGAAACAACAAAGTGGATGATAAGATGGGGAATCAAAATATGACTGCAAATGACACAGATGTGGATTATTTTGCGAAATCACCTACTGCGCTTGATTTCTCTGATATAAATGAATTAGCAGATGATATAAATGATGATACTTGTTAGTATTCGTGCTTATAATTTATACAATTTATGTATATAATGGATATTTGTTTATATTAAGCTCTTATACACATATGAATATATTAATATATATTATTTCTTAATTAACAAATACAATTAATTTAAAGAATTTAAAGAAATGTAAATGATAAATGTAATATTGCAATTTGTTTTTAGTGAAAAATAATGCACTTGACAAGAGATTAGACAAAGAGAATGCGGATTATGATGCTGATGACGAGGAGGTTATTAACAAGTCAGATACGCAATTGATGCCACCTCCACCAATACCTGAGGAAAAAGAAGTGTTAACTGCGGAGGAAGCAGAGGCGGCGCGTCAACGTAAATTAGAGACGCCTTTAGCTTCTATGTTACCTTCCAAATATGCCAATATCGACGTCACTGAATTATTTCCGGACTTTCGCGCCAATAAGGTCCTGAGATTCTCAAGATTATTTGGCCCAGGCAAGCCGAGTAGTCTGCCACAAATATGGAGAGGTGTGAGGAAGCGACGTAAGAAGAAAAGACATCATGATATCAAAGATTCTGATTCTGGGTCTGATCAGGATGATAAAAGGCCTAAATTTAAGGTAGTTTTAAGACATACCTTTATGCATTTATGAAATATTTAAATGTAAATTTCTATGAAGTATAAAATAAAATTTTTTTAATACGATTAATTTTCCATTAAGTGCAAATTCATTATTTGGCTTAGGGTTGGATAATGCAGTATGGTCCCGAACCTGGCGTGGAAGCGTGTCACTCGGATGATGAAAACAAGCTTTTGCTACCAGTAGAAGACAAGGAGCAAACTGGTAAGACGGGTGAAACTGGAGAGAACGGCGATATGGGGCCCAAAGTGGCAGATTGGAGATTTGGACCTGCACAGTTGTGGTATGATATGCTGGAGGTTCCAGAAACTGGAGATGGATTCAATTATGGTTTTCAAATGACGGATAAAGTGTGTGATTATTTTATCGCGTTTAACGTTGATTGATATTAAAATTAATCTGTGTGTTTCTTAATATTGAACTTTTATTAGGCGGAAGAACAAGGAAACGATAAATCAGAGATTGAAGAGTTTGCCGATGACGCGTTTTTAATGGTGTCACAGTTACACTGGGAGGATGATGTTGTGTGGAATGGAGATGATATAAAGCATAAGGTAATTTTAATAATGGAACAATGATTATTACGCATGCAATAATGCTGATGACAGAAACAACATTTGTTTCTTATCTCACAGGTAATGCAAAAGTTGAATAGTAAGAATAATGCAGCCGGATGGGTACCCTCGAGCGGCAATAGAACCGCACAGGCCTTCAGTCAACCGGGAAAAGGAGCTCCGGTTACAGTGGCACCTAACGTCAGATTAGCTACGTCGCAAATTGCAACGCCGTTGCATATGCAGTCTCAGAAGAATAAAATGAATATGGGCAAGGGAAATCAGCAACAACAACGGGAGGAAAATTACGATGATACCTGGTACTCGATATTTCCGGTAGAAAACGAGGAGTTAGTTTATGGTTTGTGGGAAGAAGAAGTCATCTGGGATCCGGAGAAAATGAGAAAGATTCCAAAACCAAAAATACTTACATTAGATCCGAATGACGAGAACATAGTTTTGGGCATACCGGATGATATTGATCCTGCTCTTCTTCATAAGGATAATGGTCCGCAGCCTAAGGTAAAAATTCCGCATCCGCACGTGAAAAAGAGCAAATTACTACTAGGCAAGGCAGGCGTCATCAACGTCCTCGAAGAAGATACGCCTCCGCCACCGCCCAAATCACCCGACAGGGATCCGTTTAACATATCAAATGACACATATTACATGCCCAAATCGTCGGAAACTACATTGAGGTTAAAAGTCGGTGGTGGCAATTTAATACAGCATAGTACTCCAGTGGTGGAGTTACGTGTTCCTTTTGTACAAACGCATATGGGTCCAATGCGATTGAGAAACTTTCATAGGCCGCCGTTGCGAAGGTTCAGCCATGGTCCGTTGGCTCATCCAGGACCGCACGGCGTCCTGCCTTTATTAAAACACATCAAGAAAAAGGCTAAGCAACGAGAGCAAGAGAGAATTGCTTCAGGTGGTGGCGACGTGTTCTTCATGAGAACACCCGAAGATTTGACCGGGCGGGATGGTGAACTGGTGCTCGTCGAGTTCTCGGAAGAGCATCCACCGCTCATGAATCAAGTCGGCATGTGCTCCAAAATGAAAAACTATTACAAGAGAAGGGCCGGCAAAGATCAGGGTCCACAGACATATAAATACGGGGAAACGGCGTACGCTCACACTAGTCCGTTTCTGGGCATCCTCACCCCTGGTCAAAGTATCCAGGCGATCGAGAACAACATGTATAGAGCTCCAATTTACGAACACAAGATTCCCAGCACAGATTTCTTGGTTATAAGAACGAGGTAATATCGTGCGTATATCTTAGTATACATATATACAATTATATTATTTAACTTTTCTTTTTTATGCTCTCTTGCTTCTCTCTCCTCCTTGTCACAGTTTTATATTATTTTAGAACTTGCATGCATTTTTGTTATGTATTGTTAACTGTACATATTTTTCTCACTTGTATATATTGTATTTATTTATTCAATCAAAATTATATCTATTTTTAATTAATTTTATTAATCTTTACAGACAGCAATATTACGTTAGAGAGATGGACGCGTTATTTGTTGCTGGACAGGAATGCCCTTTGTACGAAGTACCGGGACCAAATTCGAAAAGGGCGAACAATTTCGTGCGCGATTTCCTGCAAGTGTTCATATATAGATTGTTCTGGAAGTCGCGCGATACACCTCGGCGGATTAAGATGGACGACATAAAAAAAGCCTTTCCGTCCCATAGCGAGAGCAGCATCAGGAAGAGACTAAAACTATGTGCAGACTTTAAGAGAACCGGTGCGTAACCGATGTTGGGTTGTTTGGTTTTTTTTACAATATGGGCTTTTGGATTAAAGCAAATTTATATGAAAGAAACGGATTGTGCCATACACATTTTTTATGTCTTCTATAAACTCACAAATTAAAATAATTGATCTAATATAATATAGGAATGGATTCCAATTGGTGGGTGATAAAACCGGACTTTAGATTGCCAACAGAGGAAGAGATTCGCGCTATGGTATCGCCGGAGCAGTGTTGTGCTTATTTCAGCATGATCGCGGCCGAGCAGCGTCTAAAAGACGCCGGATACGGTGAGAAATTCCTATTTACTCCGCAGGACGATGACGACGAAGACATGCAGCTCAAAATGGATGATGAGGTAAAGGTTGCACCGTGGAATACGACGCGCGCTTACATACAGGCCATGAAAGGAAAGTGCTTGCTACAATTGGCCGGTCCGGCGGATCCAACTGGTTGCGGTGAAGGCTTCTCTTATGTCAGAGTACCGAATAAGCCAACTATTAGCAAGGTTTGTTTGAATAAACTTTGAAAAAATGCGTCACATTGTCATGCGAAAGAAAATTGAATTCGCAAAACTAAAATTATAACATTAATATCATTAGTAAGTTAGTAATCAGTATTTCTTTAAATAGTTTTCTTAATTTTATAACAATGTAATATCTTTAAAAAAATAAAATAGATAAGAAATTTGTTAACCAAAGGAGCAGATTAGAATAAATCATAAAATCATGTTCCAACTAGGAGGAGCAAGAAGCTCAACCAAAGAGAACTGTAACTGGTACAGATGCGGATCTGAGAAGATTGTCTTTGAACAATGCGAAAGCGTTGTTGCGTAAGTTTGGCGTGCCCGAGGAAGAGATCAAGAAATTATCGCGTTGGGAGGTAATCGATGTGGTGCGAACCTTGTCGACAGAGAAGGCAAAAGCTGGTGAAGAAGGCATGACAAAATTTTCCCGAGGCAATCGTTTCTCTATTGCCGAACATCAGGAACGCTATAAAGAGGAGTGCCAGCGTATCTTCGATCTGCAGAACCGCGTGCTGTCGTCAAACGAGGTACTGAGTACGGATGAGGGTGAGAGCTCGGAAGAAGACAGCTCGGATATCGAGGAAATGGGTAAAAACATTGAGAACATGCTGTCGAATAAAAAGACTAGTACGCAACTGTCGTTGGAGCGGGAAGAACAGCAGCGACAAGAGTTACGAAAGATGCTGATGGGTGAGGCGCAAGAACAGGAGAACAAGAAGGGCAAGGAAAATAAAAAGAAGGACGAGGAGGAAGATAGTCCGATTAACAATTTTAATGCGCAGCAAGGTCGTGTATTGAAAATCTACCGTACCTTCCGCAATCCGGAGGGCAAAGAATACACGCGGGTCGAATTGGTGAGGAAGCCGGCCGTAATCGATACGTACCTTAAGATCCGTAACTCGAAAGACGAGACGTTTATCAAGCAGTTCGCCACGTTGGACGAAGCGCAGAAAGAGGAGATGAAGCGGGAGAAACGTAGGTTGCAAGAGCAGTTGCGACGGATCAAGCGAAATCAAGAGAGGGAGCGTATGATGGGCGGACCGATCGTGAACGGCAACGCCATCAATAACTTGAGTAACAACAATAATAGCAACAATAATATATTCGATCGTAGCAGCACCAACACTCCGAGCAACAATATTATTTCCTCGACCAGTATCCTTCCATTTTCTAATTTCCCATCTTCTTCCACTACCACTACCACTACACCTAAACATCCTAAACCGGAGGTGTCACCTCCCAAGCGCAAAAAGCCTAAACTCAAGCCAGATCTAAAACTTAAATGCGGTGCTTGCGGCAACGTCGGCCACATGCGCACCAATAAGGCCTGCCCACTTTACCAGAACAGCATAGCCACTGCGCCGGTTAACGTCGCGATGACCGAGGAGCAAGAGGAAGAGATCGAAAAGCAGTTGAACACCGACGATCAGGATTTGGTAAATGTCGATGGCACCAAGGTGAAGCTGTCATCGAAACTGATCAAGGTGATTTGTTGGTTTAATATGAGCCACTGAATTCATACTCACTTTTTTTTCTAGATAAGCACGTTCTGAGAGATCTAAAAGAAATCATAAACGAATATCTGGTTTGTTTCAGCATGCCGAGGAGGTGAAGAGACGTGCACTGGTACTCAAAGTGCCGAAGGAAGCAGTGAACTCGAAGAAACGCAGGAAACCGCCCACTGATGACCACTGTGATTACTTGAAACGTCATCAAAGGCCAGTCAACAGACGTAGGACTGATCCAGTTGTTGTAATGTCGACAATGTTGGAGAGTATTCTAAATGAAATGAGGGATTTGCCGGATGTACAGCCTTTCTTATTTCCAGTCAATGCAAAAGTAAACATTATTTTAACTTACTACCAATTTATTAATTTCAACTATTCCAGGATAAATCCGAAAGTTTTGATAAAAGAATTTTCTTTGCAAGTTATATAAAATATAAAAAGAAAAGACTAAACTATATAATATCTGTCATATAAATTGAATTAAAATTGAATTAAAATTTAGCTATAACTATAAACTTATGTATACATACAAATATAAGTGATACTTATATAAAATATCTTTTTTAAAACTCACATAAAATATTATCTATATTATTTGTGATTAGGCAGTTCCTGATTATCATAAGATTATACAACGACCTATGGATCTGCAGACCATACGTGAGAATTTGAGGCTGAAAAAGTATCAAAGTAGAGAAGAGTTTTTGGCAGATGTTAATCAAATTGTGGAAAACTCGACGCTTTATAACGGAGCGAAGAGTTCGCTAACCGTGGCTGCCAAGAGAATGCTAGATACGTGTGTCGAAAGGCTTGGCGAGAAGGAGGATCGTTTAATGAGATTGGAGAAGGCCATTAATCCTCTTCTGGATGATGATGATCAGGTTGCCCTTACCTTCATCTTGGATAATGTTGTTAACAACAAGTTAAAATCCATGATTGAAGTGTGGCCGTTTATGAAACCTGTCAATAAAAAGATGGTGAAAGATTATTACAGTATCGTGAAGAAACCAATGGACTTGGAAACAATATCAAAAAAAGTTTCCGGTAAGAAACTTAAGTTTTTGTCTTTAATTTATGTACAGAAAAGATTTATATGCTTTGAATAAATTTTTATTTATTTAAAAAAATTAATCCAAGTGTCTATTTTTAAAACTTTTTTTTTTAGCACATAAATACCACAGCCGTCACGAATTTCTTAGGGATATCGAACAAATTTTGGAAAATTGCACACTTTATAATGGCAAGGATTCTTCGCTCACAAATAAAGCAGAATTGCTGGTTAAAGTGTGTAAAGAAACATTAGATGAGGTACATACATTTTTAAATTAATTAAATATATAGAAGTTATTAAGAATATAATAGAAATAAGAAATTACTGAAGCAGAAGTTGCAGACGATGATGAAGTTATTATATTTTAGTATGATGAACATCTAACACAATTGGAAAACAATATACTGCTCGTGCAAAAACGTGCGATGGAGCAAGCTGACATAGATTCTTCGTGGCTTGGTCCAGACGACGAAAATTATACTATCACAGAATCTGAATTCAGAAATGTAATATTATATTATAATTTTTACATTTAATCTTTTAATATTTTTTATGTCTATATATTTTATATATTTTATTATACCAAGCCTTTGCTTTTTTATTATATGTTAATATACAACTCTTAATTTCTTCTATATTTTATTCAACATTGAATTTATTCTCAGAGCCAGACCAGTTCTCCAGAGAATCCATTTGGCAAGTCAAACATGGATGACTTCGATTTCGTAGATGTCGAAGGAGACATGGAAACGGACGTTGATAGAAACTCGAAAAAGAAAGATGTGCTCGAAGAAGGTAAAGTAGTATAATCTAAATTTTATTTTGTATAAATTGGAAGAGTTCTGTTAAATATTCTTTCTTTTTCTATTCCAGATCTTCAATTCTCCAGTGAAGATGAATTCGATGAAGTGCCCTTCGTTACGGATGAACATTCCGGACAAAACGAAATGGAGACGCTGGAGTTGAGCGAGGTCAGGGAGGAAGGTGTTGTACTAGCGGATGATGACAGCCAACAAGCTGCCGAGGCGATGGTCCAATTAGGTAACGTCGGTTTTTATGTAGGCGAGCAGCAACTGCTTCAGCAAGGTAAGTATAAAAGATTGAGAAATAAAATTTCAAACGGGTTTTGAACGATTGATTCCTCTATCGCTTGGTTCGGTAATCGATCATTTAAAAAAAATTTGGAACTTCACACAAACGTAGATAATTCAAAAGAGACAAATAATTATAAATATTTTTAAAATATTTTTAAATATTATTAAAAATATTAACCTATATAAGAAACGGTTTAGGATAAATAAATAACACGATTCTTCTCGAAGATGAAATGAATTTTCGAATTGTTCGGTCATTTCGAATTGTGTTGGATTTCTCAATCGGTGAATGACGTAATTGTATTAATCTTTGCTAAATCAAACTTTGGTCTTGATGCTCGCAGATGAAAGCATGGACGTCGATCCGAATTATGATCCGTCGGATTTTCTGCTGGCCGGATTACCGGCTAGAGATGATAAAAGCGAAAATAAGATCCAAGACGATCTGGCTGTTTCTGAGAGCGACGATGATGCCGAGAACACCATTCCGAAGCAGGAGACGCAACAGAACCAACAGCAGCAGCAACAACTGTCGCAACCGGACGAGGATGTTGGCGGCGATTTGTGGTTCTAAACGCGCGTTTTGTTACTTTGTTGAAGCGACATGAGATTTATATATCTAACAATGAGTAGATATACACACACGGTTAAGGATTCACAAGTCCGCAAGTTCATCTTGTATCATTCAAGAGAAGAGTTGTAAGATTTACTCTTCGTACATTATGTGCATACATTGTATAGAAATCTGTAAATACAAAATAAAATGGTTTTTTTTCTACTTTAGCGTATTGACAATCTTGCATTATGACACAGTGTATGTACATATCGCTTACATTTTATTACATTTATATAAGTAAAATTTTTTATTAATGATATCGAATCATTTTTACTTATGCTCATAAACAAACTTTTTAATTACTTTATCTTTCTCTTATTGGCTGAAGAGAGAGAGAGAGAGAGATAATAAATTTTAATTTTGAATTTTGCTAAATAATATCATTCGAAAACTCGATTTATAAAATCAAATATGAATGTTTAACACAATGCAAGCTGCAACTTCATATCTTTAAATATACATAAAAAATTGAAAGTTAAATTTTAACCTATATATAAAATATGCACTTTTTAAATATTTTAATTTATTTCTCTACATATCTTTATACCATTCTTCTACATATTTTTCATATTAATATCTCCATTTCTAATTTTTCATATCTCATTTTCTAGGCGCTTGCCGGCTTTTATCACCGGCGTTTTTGAGATTTTCAAGATTCTAACAATTTTTCTATCTTAATTTTACGATGATTACCGATGAAGATCTCACGCGGAGAGTGAATGATATCTCCCAGAGTCTCTCGACCATTGTTTCGCCAACTCAACAAGATAAGATTCTGGACAAGATCGTAAGAATCGTGAAAAACGCGACGAGAGAGCAACTGCAGTCCCGTCATCCTCAAGCACTCGTCACGAGCATGCTGAAAATCTTGTTGCGTTACGAAAATCTGCTGCATAGGAACGGGCTATGCGACTGGAAGCGTCGACGGAGGTTCAAGATTGCCCGTGACTGCTATTATGCTCTACTGAAAGGTTACTTGCCGGAAAGATCGCGGGACGTTGTGGAGACGATCGTGGAGGTCATCCACCGCGATAGGCTCTGGGAATTTGAAACTTTCTGCTTTGAACTATTGTACAGTCTATTGGACGTTAATTCGGTCAACGGCGGGCTGATCATTCACGCGATCTGGGACAAACTTTCGTTACCGGAAATCACCGTCGAAGATGCCCGCGCCATGGTCAGGATGCTGTACGAGCTGTTGGACGTGTACGAGTGGCCGGCAACACAAGAAACGGTCGCGACGGTAGAGAGGATGCTCGCTCTCTTTTACGCCAGTATAATCGCACGATTGACGGCGACATCCAACTCTTCTATCTCGGCGCTGTACGCGAGTCTCAAGAAGGGCCTGGAGGTTTGTCTGAGGAATACTATAAAGCATTTGTCGAACGATCAGCTGCTGGTGATCATACAGCATATGTGCTCGTGGACGGTAGCCGCTGGCGTGACCGATGAGATTGTCCTCGAGTTCGGCAGCACTTTGGAATACGCAGCTTACACGCATCGGGCGGTCCTTTACGAGCAGACTCTCACGCCGACGATATTTCCGCTCTTGATGCGAATGGTAGGGTCTGTCAGTCGGCTGATCAGTTTATTGGGCAATCGGGTATTGCAGTATCTGTTGGATCGCAGGAACAACCGAGCAATCTTTGATACGCCCAGGATCTTCTTCGAGCAGACACGTCTCAATGTTCGCGTCTCATACTGTCGTGAGGAGGACCGGTTATTCTTCAAGTTACATCGCGAATTATTGCACGACAGCCTGCTGAGAAGTCTGGCGAATCACTCGGATTCACGGATGAATCTAGAGATGACATATTGCACCATGTGCCTGATCGCCGTCGAAGTGCCATGTGGCTTCACAGCCGCCGCCTTGGTCTGTCTCGCTATGAATCTGCAAGAGATCGTTCTGCAGCAGCAGGACGATCGCGTGGAAGTAGCCTGCCACATGCACGCTACGATCATCTCTGTCATGTCGCTTATCTGTTGGATACACAAGGCTAAAGTATTTTACGATTATGTAAACAGAATTGTAACTGAAAGGGCGCAATGGGCGCCGCACTTAAATCCTCCCATCCAATCCCAGTACAACTTTGCTGTGCACCACGTTCTCTGGAACAAACCGGAACTGTTCTTTGTTGACTGGGAAGCGCGCTACGGCCTGTGGAAATGTTTCCGTTTAGTTAACAGTAGCCATGATACTATCATTGACCGTCTGACATGAACTGACACGAAGTACATCCATTAAATATTGGATAAAACAAAGGATTTATAAATGGAAGAGAATCCAAAGGAGAGAGAGAGAGAGAGAGAGAGAGAGAGAGAGAGAGAACCAAGAATTCACATAAATCCGATTATTTCTATACAATTGATTATTTCTTATTTAAAAGATCTGTAGGATCAAGGATCTGAATCCAAGAAGCCATGAATTATTCAAAATTCAAATAAGAATGAAGATTTTGAAAATTTAACTCAGTACTTTGAATAGATTATCGCGATAATAGAAAGATTATCTTTTTTATATTATTAATAATAGAAAGATTATTGTTTTTTTGTTATTAATAATAGAAAGAATAATTTTTTTATATTATTTTTTTATTATGTAAGCCCTTTTATTATATTAAAAAATAATCTTTTTATTATAGATAGAGTAAAAAAATAATCTCTATTGTGAGAGACATACCTTAATATGTATATACTTTTGTATTTTATTTTGCATCGAGGTAGCATATTAAAAAGTGGCGACGCCATTGCGCGAGATCGCGCGCCGCCATCTCGGGGCGCGCCAGAACTCGCATGATTTATGGCGCACTGGGGTTTTGTAATTTCGCAAATAACAAAGTGACTCAGACTGTCGCCCATACGTGAAACCGCCATCCACAACTTTGCACCTCACGGATCATTCGCGAGAGAGTGCGAACGGCGTTCGAACGTTTTATACCGATCGCTCAGCAAGAGTCTTGCTTTATAATGATTGCGATATAAAGAGTTTGACGGGAATCCTGAGATTGCGTCACGGAACCTCATCGTTGTCGCGGCACGAAAAGTTATCATTGAAAATTAATTTCTTCGGTTCTGCACTATTTCGAGAATTTCGCAAAATTCGAAGGTAAATAAATATTGATTTAGCCGGCGACAACAATATTCTTTATCAAACGGCTAAAATTTGAAAAAAATCTGAAAAAGATAATTCTATTAAAAAAACCTATATATTAAAAATTATATATTAAAGAATATAATATATCTTGGCATATACAATTTATATTATTTGGCGAGCTATATTATTGTAAAATAGCTAGAAACTAAGAAGAAATAATACCTGTCTAGTTAATTATAATAGTATAGATTTAATATAGTACTTGTAAGTCTGATGTTAATGTCTCTCATTTCGTCCAAATATGTAAAATATTTTTCATATAGGAGCAATGTCTGACGAACAATTCTCCTTGGTATGGAACAGTTTCCCAAGAAACCTATCTTCAGGTCTGTACACTCTGTTGACAGACGAGCAGCTTGTGGATGTTACGCTAGCAGCTGAAGGTCAAATCTTACGAGCACATAAACTGATATTGTCAGTTTGCAGTACATATTTTAAAGAGCTTTTCAAGGTACTGATTCCAGTGATAGTGACAGTTGCGACATTTTGTCATGTTGTCATAGCTTTTTATTGATGTATTTTGTACATACAGGTAAATTCATGCAAACATCCTATTGTCATATTGAAAGATGTCAATTATCGAGACTTATCTGCTATGCTGCATTTCATGTATCAAGGAGAGGTTAATATAAAGCAAGAAGATATTGCCAGCTTCCTTAAGGTTGCAGAGACTCTTCAAATAAAAGGACTGACTACAGAATCAGATGAAGTATGTGTGATGGTTGAAATTTTTTTGAAAATACAGAATATCTTAGGAAAAATAATAGCTTAAAATAAAGATAAAGAGAAAGCACATTTTTTTCTAAGGCAATCTGTAGAAATTTTATTAAAATATTGTGTTATATATAAATGCTTTCATAAAGTTGATCGCTGCATTGTAGAAACTCGAAGAGACTCTAGGAAGAAATGTCGAAGACTTTGAGGATCGTTTTTTTGATGTGGAAAAGGACAAAAGTGATCTCGGCAGTACAGATGGAACAAATGTTTCCGCTATCGGTAGATTGACACAGCACATCACGGAGGAGCAATCAACGGCAACGAGGCGAAACATTACCACAGAAAATTCGACAGGAGAAATTAAACAATTCACAGAACAGACATCAAGTGACACTTGCCATCAACATGGTTGCACAGAAGGCGACTACAATCTCCCGGACACACTGACAGCATTCAGCGAGACGTGTAAAATCAAGGGCATATCGAATAGAATGGAAGAGTCGCAATTGGATTGTATGTCCGAAGTGAATCAACCGCAGGAAGCGAAGCACGAGCCACTGGATTATAGGATGGATACGGATACCGAAGCCAGATACAAATCATATACAGCGGAGAAAATACTCTATAATTCCGAAGAGAACACGCAACAGAAACAAGGTAGTGATCTTTCCCCTCTCTCCTCGCTCTGTTGGCATCTCGTACTTTAAAGGCGACGCTATCAGTAGATGACGTCGTCGAAATGTCAGCGAGCATCCGGAGCTGAAACGCCCTTTGACAAAGAGAAAAGTTTGCTGTACCAGCGGTATCGGCGCCTCAAAGGTTTGACGCTCTCAAGTGTTGCCACGGATGGATGTGTACTTTGTTATTAAGAATCATTATCACGTGTTTGATTGTGATGCAAGTTCCTTAAGCACTTTTATGCATCAATCTAGTCTCTACGATCAATGCAATATCATGTTTTGCATGTTCACGCGAATGGGTGTTTCAAATCCGAGCAAGCGATGTATCACAAATTCTATATATTCCACATTCACCAGACATTTCATTAGCCATGAATGTTTAGAGAAAGCGATATTATCTTACAGATTATACGCCAGACATGCAGTTAGTTCCCTACAATCAGAATTCACAAAATCAGCCGTTCGGTACGTTTTACATGTTTGTTGCATTATTTGCTTATTTACAGTTTTTTTATTTTCACAGTTAATTCATAGTTAACTTATTCAGCTGCATGTTTGAGATGAAAGCTAATTCGCAAGAGCCATTCCTTTACAGAATGGATGGAAGAGAACAATGTATACAATCGGTTTTATATTTCATTGCTTGCAAATTGGTTTCTTGTGAAAAGATATCCCATCTTCTCTTATCTATATCACGAAATTATATCTGCACATACGATCTTAAATATAGCTATTACATTGAATGTAATATTGTTCGTACATAAAATGGACATGTTACTTTTCTTGTTACCGTTTTGAATGGAAAAAGAAAGCATAATGTCATCAATTTTCTTTTATCAATCTTTTATCAATTTTTAATTTGCGCAGAGGTATCGCATTAATCTTTTCAATGTCACAAAAATTGCATCTCATCGTGCACAATGCTTATATACACGATAATTCCATCGCTCTCTCTTTCTCTTCCCTTTTCTTTATACACTTACATATATATACCATACCATCAAAAATATGTGTTTCTCGCATTCTATATAATGTCTCGATAATTGCATCGAGCAAACAACGTGCAGCATTTTCTCACATCCTTTTCTTTTTAGCAGGTTTCAGTAACGTGACGGCGTTTCGAGGCGACTTCGCATATGACACAGCGAATGCTAGCAGCAAAGGCCGACGTACCGTCAAGGGTATCCCGGGTAGCAGTCTGCCGCTAGAGACGACGTTGCGCGTCGTCTCGGAGCTGGGTCCTACGCTGCGCATGGAGCGCGGCAAGGTAATACGCATGTACGCGTGCCCGTGGTGCCTGCGTCACTTCACGCGCAAGGAGAATCTCAAACTCCATGTCCGTTATATACACGGTCCGCTTGAAAGTCTCACGTGTAAGCTTTGTGGTAATAAATATAAGAACAGTAATAGTCTGCGTGTACACTCCTACCTCTATCACAACGCCAAGCGGGATAAGCAGCACAGCAAGTCGCTGACGGCCGGTGGCGACGACGGCGGGGATGCGTAAAGCAACAGTTTTTTTCTGAAGAGAAACGGTTCTCTTTTCTCTTTGTCTTTACCTTTTTTTTTCTACGAGCTCCCGCGCCGAGGGCATTGAACATTCGCGCATTGAGACGAGACAAGTATGAGTTAATGAGCGCTGCAAAGAGAATGGAATTTGTTATATTTACCTGTCTACCTACGCATTAATCCGGCATACAATCTAGACACTACTAATAAATACCGAGTATTTCTATACGCTAGATAAGCGGAAGATTTATAGAAATAAAGAACGCCTTATTGTGTATACACGTTTGTACAGACCTGTCCACCTGTTTTCCCATCCAGCGTCCAGGTTTCGTTATGGAACTTTTTTTTTTTCGTAAAATTTATCATCACAATTCTTTCTCATATGCTAAATGTATGATAAATATATAATGAGTACTTTATCTCGCCATGTATACTATCGTATTGCATAACTATAAGCTGAGAGCGAAAGAGTAGAGTTAATAATTTGCAATATGATTCAAAGTTCTCATCACACAATCTCTGAGATTCAGAAAACTAAAAAATTAATTTTACAGCTTGTGCAGGCTATTTTCTCTTTCTTTTTTTCAGAGGAGATAAACTTTTTGAATTATCAAATCTAGAAATATAATCGCGAATTAGCCCCAAAAATGCTAATTTAAAAAAATATATTTGAATTATCAAATCTAGAAATACAATTGCGAATTAATCAAAAGTATGCTAATTTAAAAAAAAAAGTTTATATCTACGATAAATAATCGAATATAATAATTTCAAAATTACAATATATGTATTTCGCTTTCCATTATTGATCGCAATTCGAAATCTATCGTAAAACGATACTGTATGATTCTCGAGGTATCGATCAACTATTGTATCGTATCGTATAACGCAAAAATTGAAGCAATTGAATATTTTTTACTGTAGAATATTGCTTATTGAAATTTTGCGAGCCCATATCGCTACGGTAGCTCTGTAACATTATATTTTGTAATTTGCAAGATTGCAAACGAGATTGATACGGATAAATGCGAAATAATTGGAGAGAAGTATAATCTACGCGACTCCCCTGATTAAAGGGAAGAATGATAAGCCCGTATCAGACTACATATTAAAGATTGAAATTTGACCAATCAGGATAAAAGGAACTAAAATTTCCTTGTCCTGATTGGTCAAATTTCAATCTCAATGCATAGTCTGATACGGGCTTAACATTAGCTGCTAAAAAGTGACATCCGATTGAGAGTGTCGAACACTTTGCGATTGACTATAATACAGCCATTTATAACACCGATGCTTGAAGTTCTTTCACTGGATCAACTAATCAGAAGAACCTTGAATTAGCCAATTGGAAATGTGGACAATCGAGTGCCATTCGCAGATGACAATTTTCTGCTCTTATCATTCCATAGGCAGCGGATGATGCTCGCGTCTGCGCAGTGAAACATTAGCAGACGCCATTAGAATTCAGTTAGATTTCCCACAGTGTCAATAGAGCCAAGATAAAGAAATTTTGTTGTAGATCTTTTTGAATTTGAATATTTCATTTATCTTCTGATCTTCCCATTTGCGGATATTATGAAAAGAGGAATCTTTCTGGAATCTGCTGGAATGTTCTCTCGATTTCTACATGTTTGTGTACTGATAATACGCAGAATAAAAAGTACTTGCTCACAAAGAAGAGAAATCTGTTACGAAAAAGAGGAAAAAGAGGATACGTGGAAAAATTGTGAGCAACGTGGAAATAAAATAAATAATTTATACTTAAGTGATATCAGATAAGTTTATGAAAACATTATAAGAGAAAAATGTTGCAGTTAGAAACAAAACAAATAAATCCAAAGTTAAAATTTTACATTATGAAAAAAAGGCAACAGAAGAAAAAAGGTATGTTATTTTGTTCGATTTTATGATTGCTTTTATATTTGCTTTCCTACTTTTTTATATGATTTATTTCAGAACAGGAGATCGAAGTTGAACGTTTGCGCCAAGAAAAACAAGAACGCAAGCAGATTCTAACAGAATTGAACAAATTAAATGAAAAGTTTTCCATCTTGGAGAAAAATCTTTCCGAATATAGAGAGAAAAAACATCAGTTGCTTAAAGAGCTTAATGTTACAAACAACATTTTAAAACAGGCTGAGATAGCAAAAATACAAAAAATGAATAATAACAGGTTTATATCTCGATTAAAATGTTGCAAGAGTTTGAAAATTTCAAAGTTGCAATGAGAGAACTTAATCTTTTCAATGTTTTGTTTTAGAAATACAGTAATAAAAGAAAATCCAACAGTAAAAAATAGAGAATCTCATCATAAGATAGCATTACAAAATAAAATTATTGATGCACCACCATTGTCTGCACCCATAGTTCAAACAGTCAGTAGAATATATTATCTATATTAATATTTTAATCTTAAGTTTTACGTATGTTTAATTAAATTTGTATGTCATAGAGAATATATCTATATTTGTATAATCAAATGTGTTTTGATTTCTTAAAAGCCGTTGATGACAATTGGCGCAGACAACGTATCCCCTACAATATTTCAGAGTAAAACACATATCAACAAAGAGTTACCATCCATGTTAAATTGCGAAGCACAGCTAAGTAAATACACAAAGTTAATATGTTAAAGTTAAAAATATATTTTGTTTATTCTTTTTTTTCTTTAGAAACGAATCTGTATGCACCAAAGCAGCATTCGTTATTCACACTTGGAATTATGAGTGATGATCCTAATCACAAACATGCATTCTTACCATACAAAAAATCCTCGAAACTAAAGAAGTCAACTCCAAGAAATTTTAAATCACAGAATAAGAGAAAAACATGTAAGTATCAAATAAATAATTTATTTCATATAAACAAATTGATGTTAGTTTATATTATTCATGTCATATCATATTTGTGCAGCTAATTATCTTACTAATCTACACTTGTCAAAAGAAAACAAGGATATTAACAAACAAATTATATGTGATGATAATTTTGCTGGGGTTAAACAGCTGAATCAGGTGGTTAAATATATTATATTAGACTTAAAATTAATTAAAGATTGATTCAAAAATATATATCAATTTTTATTTGTATAAAAGTATTTGTTTAAATGTAAAAATAACGATATTTCATAATGCTCTGAAATTTTTTAAATCTAATATTTCGTATGCAATAATAATTTCTATATATATTTATATATATTTTTTAATTTTTATTTTTATCTGTTAATGAAGGATATAGATATAAGAAGAAGCGGAATTCCTTTTTATTATTCTCATTTATCGTCGGCTCAATTGCAACTTAATCCCTCTTCGGTTTCTTCTTATCCATATTCTCCATATCTTCCTGATATCAGTGCCAACTTTAATCTTCCTGTGCCTTCTATTTATGTAACTTCTAATATCAATCCAAATTTTGTGTCTCCTTTGACTTGTGCCAACCAATCTCCTTTATTCTCTCCTGTTACTCGCGTTGATATTCCTCATATGAATCCACCTACTTGTTTACCTCCCATTTACACCAATATGTCTCACGTTAATCTATTTTCTTCTTTGACTCCTGCTACTAGCATTAATGACTAGCCATTTTTTGTGAATAGCCATCGTCTTTGTCTCTTGGTACTTGTCAGTGTTCCTCATGCCAATTCACCTCTTTTTTTGCCTCTCATATATACTAGTTCTTCTCGTACCATCCAACTTTTCCTTTGTCTCCTGTTACTTGCTCTAGTATCTCTCATATCAATTCAACTTTTTTGCCTACTATTATTTAAATCAAATCAAACAACAATTCATCTCCTCCAGTAGTTACAACAGGATATTACTTCAATATCTTTTGTGGCAACTTACCTTCCTGTAACTGATACCAATATCTCCACTACCAATGTTCCATTTACTAAAAGCAATTATATATACAACCTGACAGGTGGTCTTCTTCTTATTAAGAATGTACTACAGCGATGACTTATCTGACAGTATTATTCAAGATGCTGGAATCTGCTGCAAATTGGATAGCAATAAGTGAAGATGTGAATTCTAATTTTAATTGTAAGTCAAATAAATCAATATATTTTTTACATTTATTTTCATGCATTTGTATGCATTTAATCTGGCATACCTATCTGAATTTATCCAATATCTCATCTAGAAATTCCCACAAATAAAATAATTTCGTGTACTAGAAATAGTATATTATTGTTAATAAAAAAATTACACTAAATGCTAATGTATAAGAGTATGATGTGTGCTCTAAGTTTGTTATATATATTCGAAAGTTTTTAATATTAAATATATATGTATATATATATATATATATATATATATACACACGCACACATGAAAAGATTTAATACATATTCTCTCATATAATCCCGAAATTAAAAAAAAAACAACTTTTTTTCAACCATAATAATTTTTTAATAAATTGTATTGAATCTTTAAGAATATATGCAGACATATATAGTAAAACTAAGCTATGACGCAGAGGCTCGATTTGCTGTAGCATTGATGATGCACGGCGGTGTAAAACGTACATAACGTATGGTATTCCAAATGTTGACGTATGTCGAAGACAAGGTGATCGCTATACCAATCGTTATTATGAAATAACCGAGATAATTAATCATTCTTTCGAGAGTCCATAACTTATTCTTGTTCGCGGTCATTTTCGCAACTTCTTGTTGCAGATCGCCTGTAGATTTCGTGGTTCGACTTGTGGTTGGTTCCGCTGCATCAATGAGAAGTGGCTGATCCTCCCGATGAGTGCTAATCATTGGAATTTGGACGATATTCTTTTTCTCTTCTTCGTTCTTGTAGCAATCGACAAATTCGCTCGAATATGAATTCGTCTCCTCGTCCAAGTCATCAAAGTAAAGATATGCATAGCTGTTGTCAAAAATTTAAAGTACAAAACATTCAAGTACAGATTATATGAATTTAAAACAGTTTGGAAAAATGAAAGCTTTTCAAATTAAAATTAAAAGTGTATATCCAGATAAATATGCATTTATTTTTTTTTAATTTTAATTCCTTAATTTAGATATAGTTCTGTCTAAATATATGCAACTCCTTATGTACCTGTGAGAATTATTCGTGGCATTCAAGAAACCGTAATAAACCGAAAGCGAATGAGCTCCGGAGTCTGTCGAGCGTTGCTCTTCGCTATTGAATTTCTTGCGAGAACCCATATAGATATTTTCTTCGGTAGTTGATGCTCGAGTCGACCTGTCTTTTAAAATTAATGCTCGGCTGTATATTAGAGGGGGTAACACGAAGACCAGCGATCCGGTTAACGATCCACCGATGAGAGCCATGACGATATCGAATCGTGATACCGATTCACCTACGGCCACACTAAGTAAAACCACAGCCGACCTCATGGCGCATCGTTTCCATCCAAACGCTGGAAGAATCCAACATGTAAGAATATTTCATTTAGGATTAGTCAATCGATTAATTAATTAAATTATTAATTAATTTTTCAATAAAAAATAAAATTTTGCCGCTTACTTCTCCGCACATTCCAGTGATCCTCCAAATGTTGGAAGAGCGCTGAGTAACCGATTACACTGGAGAAACACAATTGAAGAGCGGCTAATAGAACAGCGATGTCGGCAACTGATCCCGATGGCATAGCTTCAAGAATATTGGCCGTTGTATTATCACCATACTTCCACACAGCTAGGCAAGCGGTAACGGCGAACAAAGATCCGCTTGCTGAAATGAAAGAGTTAATGTCAAAAATAGCAAACAGGTATTTTGCGAAAATTACATATACTCTGGATAAATATAAGATCATTCCAATATCGAAAAATCAATAGTCGTGAATAGTTATTCAATACATTAAACTGAACTAAAATAAATTAAAATCTTCGAGAAAAATAAGATTTTTTTTCCGTATACGACCTTAATACATATTTACAAAGATACGAAAAAATTAATTTTCTCTTTTGTCATCTCTTACTTAAGAAAGAGGAAAATATGGCTCTGTCGATGTCTCGCGGCTGACGCATATCAACCTGTATCGTCATCAAGGTAGGATGCACGTCGAATTGAAAGGCTAGCATACCGTACCTAAAATTCATTCGAATTATTAATTTTTTTCAATTAATCGATCGAATTTGATTTTTTGCAAAAACAAAAATGGACATTCATGTAATCGAGATACATGATATACATTATTTTGCATAATTGTACTTAAGATAGGATCTGCGTATACCCGGAAATAAATTTATCCCATGTCGGTGAAGTGACTACTGGCGCAAAGTTGGATGATGCTCGATCGTCAGTTATGATGCTCCACCATACTAATATCGCTGTTAAAGTAACCGTGATACTGGAGCACGTTGCCACCCATCTATAAAACGATCCAAAAATTAGCATCATTTATGATAATTATGATAATATAGAAAAAAATTTATCTCACTTCATATCTCGCGGACTGCCCAGCCACATCAACGGGCAAAGTAAAACGCCGATAATTAGCAGCCAATAACAGAAAGAGAAATCGAAACGCTGTCCCGATATTTTGAGCCCAAATAGATGCAGGTTCTGCGAAGCTGGAGGATAAATTATTATGTGTAATAAAGGGATTATATATTATATGCACAGAATATATACCATTAAAAAATAACACGATACCAAGAAAATGCTTTATTTATATTTAAAGCGTAAAGGATACACTGGGGATGATAAATGGGGATGTAAATGACGGAAAATACATTACTTCTCCTATTAATATAATGCAAGGTATCTATTATTTACCCACCAACTAGCAAATTCGGAATACCGCAACCGAAAACTGTCAGATCTAAGAGCACAGTGACAATACATCGTGCGCGCGGTCCCATCGTCAATTCCGTCACAGCTGCGAGAGGGTAGCTGCAATTTTAATCGTATCGAAATGTGGAATCGACATTTTTCAACATGTTCTCGTTGGAGAATGTCTAAAAGATGTTTTAAAATTTGTGGCGTTCATTAAACATATTTTAAACGTTTCAATATTAAAAATACCGATTTTTTCGTAAAATCTGTGGATCCAGAGTACTCGCGATGATCCATGATCTTCCCAAGAGAATAGCCGTATAAATTTGTAAACTGAAGACAATGAGCACCAGAGGAATCCCGTACAGTCCTAATGAAACATATACATCATATATATTTTTATTAATATATATTGTTAAAATTTTACACACTGTATCCCTTTTTCTACATATAAAAATTGTTGCGATTTATCAATGTGTATAATTAGAGAATATATAGGGAAATATAATATATCAAAATATATAAAATAGAAATATATAGAGAAATATATATGTATAGAAATATATAGAGAATATTAACAAAGAAAAAAAATTTTTGCTGGCGTCTTTATATTTTACTATTTAGCATAGAAATTAATAATTATTATCTGATATTTTTTATTAATTAACTTAGCATATAATAATATTGCAAACAAATGTTTTTATCGTTTATATAATTCTCCTCTAGTATATATTTTTTATATTGAATTAAATTTATGACAAATATTTTTAATTTCTAATTACAACTCGGTTCTTCTTCTTTTCTCGCAAAATATCTTGTAATAATCTTTTCTTCAATAAACATTTCAGCGCAATCATTCTTATGGAAAGTGCAAGACTCACCGCATTGGACGATCGACCGCGGTAGCGCGATTATCGGAAACACACCGAAAATGTCGACGATGCACAAAGTGGCGAAGAATAGCGATAATCCCGAATTCGCATCCCTCCAGCACAACGGAATATTCTCGCGGTTCATGCTGCGGAGCCGCTCACTGCGATAAGTCCATCATAGAGAGAGAGAGTCCGGACCGGTTCTCCGATCGCAGAGCGCGCAACAACGTGGTAACTCGATATACCGAATAGAGTACGGATCGGTTTACTACCGGGTGTGAGGGCTGCGAGGAAGACCTACAACATATGTATGGAACTTTCGCGTTGAACAAGCTGCCGCAAAGTAAATGATAGTATGCTCACTCAAAATACCAAAAGTATCGAAGCGCCTTAATCAATATCTGCCAATATCGATCAATGTACCATATATGTATGTTGATGTTACAAGTTTTTATTTTAAAAGCGAGTCATCAACGTAAAATTTTGTAAAACTTACATTAAAAATATATAATATAAAATATTATTACTATAAGGTATCTTGCGAGAAAGAAGAAAATATATGAAAAAAACTGAGCGATGTTTTTAAATATAAATTAAAAATATTTTTTGTCGCAAAGTTGAAAATATAAAAAAAAATATCTTTCATATATATTTGCGAAGAGGATTGATCGCGGTAAATATTTATACGGATTGTATACATTTATGATGTTATTATTTATACGCGACAAATTATTTAATATTCTAGGCGTAATCTAAGAATATTAAATAATATCATGCGCTTATAATGAATATATAGCTTCCATTCATTATCGTTGATTTATCAGTTATTGATTTAGAAAATTTTCTCTGGTTTATTTATTATTAATAATTCTACAACTGCTAAAGCTCTTATATATATAATATATATAATTTAAATATTTTAATCTTTATATCTTAATCTTTTTAATAAGAGTGTTGCAATTATATATATAACTTATGCACATATATAATAATCAATAACCAAATATCATCAGTTACATATCTTTTTGTCAATAGATATTTTTCTTCTTTAATTATTTTATTTTTATAATTAACAATTAATACAATAATACAATAATTAGCATTATTCGTCTCTGTTTTGTAAGCGGGTGATGCCGGCGAATATACGATATTCGTATAGGCGAGTATCCTGATTCTGGATAAAGTGTCGAATACGTCAGACAATAAAATTTGACCTAAATACAATATGGATTGGTTTATCGCAATGTTTTTGTTTTTAATAGCGACATAAGAGATATTTAAAGATTGATAAATTTTTATTAAAAAATGATTTCAACTTCTTAACAATTTCAACATATATTTTCCATATAATGTAAATAAATAATAAAATTAACATTATTTTTCTTCTATCGCATATATTTTTTATTTTTTTATAATGAGATAATTTAATTAAATTGTTTTGTTGAACTATAAATCATCTTGAAGACATACTTATATTACAAATTATACGTTTACACGACAATAATAGAGCACATTGAATAATTTCTATATAAATTCTATATAAAATTCTATAGAAAATTCTATATAAAATTCTATAGAAAATTCTATATAAAAAAGATATAAGTATTTTAAAGATTTTAATCATTGATCTGTTGTAAGACTAACAATAGAATAAAAATATGACGATATAAGATATTTGTATATGAACCAATTTTATTTTCAATATTTATACATATGCTTTTCTTGCCCTAATATTTTTCCAAAAATTTTCCAATTTCTTTATTATGTCCTTTAACAATACGTTTTCGGTTTTACTTTAATATTCTAAAAGCAAAATACATAATATATACAAATACATTATTATATTATTGTATTATTTTGTAACATTATTTTTGTTTTTATGATAATTTTGCAAAAACAGTGACAATTGCATAATGTTGCATGAAAGGGGAATTTTAAAATGCGTCCTTCATAAAAATTCAAATTTCCACGAGTGCCACGAGACGCGTACAATTCAGTTATTATCTCATTCTGCGAAAGGATGCCAAATTGTACGCGTTTCACTGTCTGCAAAGACGCCTTGGAGTCGGTCATAGTCATTTTGCCACAATAATCCGTAACAAATTTTCCGGACTCCGGAACGCCTCCTGTGTCATTCTACGTCGCGATGGTCGCGATTCCTCGACCTCAACCCCTCAACGTTTCTTGCCGTTGAAGAGAACGTCATTCCTCTGATCATGAACTAAGTAACTCTTGATTGGCCATCGTTCGACGAATCATATGTTAGGCTGATATTACATTCAAGCGACAAAATATTTCTCGAACATAGCAATTGGCTATCGAATAGAGAATTTCTAGAGTTTCTATCGAGATTCTAAAAAAGATTAAGTAATTGTTCCATATTCCATAAATTTAATATAAAAATAAAATAGTAAAAATTAAGGGCTCGAAAAATCACGGAACATCACGATTGATATATTCTTATTCTTTTTCGGGAGCAACAACATGGCGTATCCAATCAGAATTTACTGCCTCGCCTCGTTTAGCCTCGCAATTTTTTGTTAAAAAATTATCTCATCCATCATATCCGTTTATTTCTTACATATTCGACGACTGATACTGAATATCAGATATCAGATGTCATAGTTCGGGAATTGGCGGAGTCGGTGGGTCGGCCATCTGCTTCAGTTGCAGCCGGAGCCACGTCATATTTGTGTGCCGCTTGGAAGCGAGCAAGGCAAGCTGGCTTCCGTGTTTTCACGTTAGAATTACGTTCCCGCAACCGCAGACATGAATATATTCCGGCTGCTGGGCGATCTGTCGCACCTTCTAGCAATTATCATACTTCTCCTCAAGATATGGAAGACGCGGAGTTGCGCCGGTGAGTCGCGGTGTCTCTCCTTTACGGAGACGCGGACGATTATGTCAAACGATGTGTTACAATTGTACGCCAGCGACTATCCGCTCAGCTGACGGTGATCATCGACGCTTGACCTTGTTCGCAGGTATCAGCGGCAAGTCCCAGATTCTCTTCTCGATTGTTTATACCACCCGTTATCTGGACTTGTTCACCACATTCATATCGGCGTACAACACATTCATGAAAGTCATTTTTATCGTCGCGTCCCTCGCCACGGTCTTCTTGATGTACATCAAGTTTAAAGCCACGTACGATCATAATCATGATACGTTCAGGTAAGTCAGTGTTTCGTCGATATCTAATTATCTTGTCTCCTATATACGCATGATATGTGACGCATGGATATGATCCTTTTGTTGCAGGATCGAGTTCTTGGTTTTACCCGCGCTTGTACTCGCGCTATTGATCAATCATGAACTGTCTTTTGTGGAGGTTCTATGGACATTCAGCATTTATCTAGAATCAGTAGCGATATTACCGCAATTGTTTCTGGTTTCAAAAACAGGCGAGGCGGAGAGCATCACCAGTCATTATCTATTCGCATTAGGATCTTACAGAGGCTTGTATCTATTCAACTGGGTCTACCGTTACTACGCCGAGGATCATTACGATTTGATTGCCATAGTCGCGGGACTGGTGCAGACAGTTCTATATTGTGACTTTTTCTACCTCTACATTACCAAAGTACTGAAGGGCAAGAAATTACAACTACCTGCTTAGCTTCAGTTAAGAGTATTATTCTCTTGTATCGGAGAAAAGTTTGAATGCCCATCTTCGGCATCACCGGTCCGAGATAAATCCGGACAATCCTGGGAGGCTCGTGGAACGCACACACAGTGTATGTTTCCACCAAGCGTGGAATATCTCACAGCATCTTCCCTTCTATCAAACACTCTTCCTTTTCCCATCTATCATCCCCTTGTGCGATGCCGTTTGCTGTGTTTCCTTTCCAGGACGAGATCTAAGTTGCTTCTATTATTCTTTCGTACATTTCAAGCAACGTACACATAATTATAGAATCAAGATAACTGTTTATTTTATGAATTTAGAAATTTAACAAGATAATCGAGGATAAAAAATAAATTGTATAAAATCAGAATTTTCATTAATATTTACTGTTTATATTGTTGTGCAATTTTCAGTAATAAATATAGTTAATAATTAATTATATAATTATATATGCGATAATACACCATATGTCTCTTACAAATTTTAATTGGAAAAATCTGGGATCTTGCTATTTCGGTGAAGTAAATATGTGATCAAATTCATAAAGCAGTCGGAAAGAAAAACGAAAGCAAACGCAAGGAAAGCGCAGTTACACAGAAATCGTTCTCCTATATTAATAGATATTTTGCCATAAAAGTTTGCCAGTTTCATCTTTACAAATAATATAAATAATAAAAATATTATCTTGTGTAAATATGTTATTTCGGCGATTCAAGAAGAACATAGAGCAATATACTTTACCAAATCAGAAATATGAACGGCTTCTTTAAGAGTCGTTGAACGATTCTTTACATGAACAATGCCATTCTTAAGACTAGTCTTATCCACCGACACGACGAACGGTATTAGGCACATTTCTATTATTTGTTCTGCATTAGTTAAAATAGTTGATATCCCCTTTGCCCTAAACATATTGTTTACATGTAGTACAAAGCGATTTAAGTCTGTATCAGTTTCATTGTCTTGTTTTTCTATGTAGAACGTAGTTTTATACGGAGATAACTTGGGATGAATACATGCGATTGCTGATTTGTCCAACATGTAACTATCGCAGAGTAACGCTAGACAGCCCCAGTCCAAGGAAGCGACATGCTCGATCATGTGCACGTCCGCAGCATTATCCTTACTACTTTCAGTCTGTAAATAAATATCTCATTTAAACATTTCTTTTTTTTCTTCTTTACTTTTTCGCGACATCTTATTAAGGAACTACTATACCTGAGGATATAATTTGCGTATGCCGGGATAATAAGTAATCGTTTCTACAGTAATATTTCCAAAGGGAAATTGAGCCTCTATCTCCATCACATCAAGATTTCTCGCTTTCTTTGCCTCGGCGAGTATAAATCTCGAGGGGCACTGGGAGAGCTTGCGCCACCAAACCTTGCGCTCTCGCTGCTTCTTATGCAGCAGACTCTTTGACTCGGACGCGTCGACGATCACGTTGATCTTGGCAATTCTGTGGGACGACACTTTAGCCGGCAACAGAGATTCATTCCACGCGCTCTTCCACATCGTGGCGAGCGTGGCGAGTGCGAACGGCAGCGGCTTGTCCATCGAGTTGCTCCGCAAGAGCTGCAACGTCTCGGCGATCGAGTCGCATGGAAACACGTTGTGACGTGGCATCGTGACACAATGCGCGAACCAGTGCTCCTCGAGGTTCCTGAACAATAGTTTGCCCTGAGGACCGTACGCGAAAACCCGCTCCGATAGATTGAGGAAGTGCGGGCTGACGGTCTTCAGTACAGCTTCCAGACTCATCGTCCGGAGTCGGATTTGGTCGTCGCCAAGGGCGCGACAAAGTACTCCTCCTCCAGCACAGCGGCGTTCCTTAGTATCTCGCGCCGATCTACGTTGTTTCGCACCACGTCGTCCCGCAGACGAATACGATCGTTCTCCAGGGTGCTGTACATCGGACGCACCGTCTCGTCGATGCGCGCCGTTCGTAACCGCTCGGCGAACGTTATCGCTTCCTCCAGGATCCGCTTACTCTGCTCGTACTCGAAGCCAACCAGTGCCAATCTCTCGAGCCTCCTGATGGTCGCCTCGTCGATCACCGGTCTCTCGTCACCGCGCGCTCGGTCGTTGATATTTTCCACCTCTTGTTGTTGTTGTTGTTTCGCTTGCACAGTCGAGGAGCGATACGTCTTGGAAGACGCAATTGGATGCAGAGGAATTATGACACTTCTGTCAAAGAGTTTGCATACCCATCGTAGCACGTGCATGCTTGATGATAATCAGCTGATCGGATTTGTATTTTTTGTTTAGGTCTATCTATCTTTTGATTTATATCTTTTCGCGCTTTCTAATATATTCCTTATCTTTCGTCTTTCTGTTTTCTTTCGGATGAGACACGACTTATTAAACTTATTTCATTTTAATGCACGGGCAAGTGCAGTTGTGAATGTAGTTCAACGTCTTCGAATTATCGGATTGTTCGATTGTCTAGTTTATTACAAATTTTATTTATTCTTTATGTTTTATGTCATTATTTGCCAAGCGAGTTTGATTGGCTAGGATATGGGGGACACCAAAAATACCATGTCCGATATCCAATCAATGCGTCTGAAATTTGTCATATAGCAAACAGCACTTTAGAAGGGGACTCTCGTTGTGATTTTTATCATTATTGTTAATGAGCGTACATACAAAATAATAAATAAATAGATTTAGGCGGAAGATGTCAGAAATTCGGATTCATGTGGAATTTTCGAATCGGACACATCACGTCCAAAAATTCATACATCACGATTATTAATTCTGAGAGACGACGAATCGGCAATTCTATAACGAATAGTTTGACAGCTGTCCGATCCATTAAGATGAAATACAAAATTAATGGAACGTAGAATAATCTTTTTCATCTCTTTTATCACATCGCCGATTCTTTTCAGAACCGATAGTCATGATGCATAAATAATATCTAGACACGATGTGTCCGACCCAAACCCGGAAGTGAAGGGATTTCCGTATGCGTGTATTTCTGCATGTGTGTGATCCACGCTGTCTATGCCATTCTGCACCAATCCGAGTCTCATTGTGCAGCACATTGTCGTGCCTCATCGCTCTCTCTCTCTCTCTTTTTTCCCCCCTCCTTTTCCCTCTCCCTCTCACTTTTCCCTTCGAGATAACGATTAGACGCATACTTGAATAACATCGATCCCGATTTCTAGAACGAGGTCACCACGCAGGGGCAACGATCCGCGCGCGGAGCGAGTTCGATCACTATCGCGCGTACAACGTCCGTCCGTTATGTTATGTTTACGTGCGTGTATACATACATAATATACGTCAAGCAGTCGCGCGTTTGCATCATCGTGAACCGCGAAGTAGCGAGGATCATCCGGGATCATTTGCCTCTCTTCGCGCTCTCGTCGCTGGTAAAGTCTACTCTAACGACGAGTCCGCGTCCCTTCGCGTAGACGCGTCCGCGCTACTTTCGTCGCCATCCTCTTCGCCGCTTTTCCCCTCGTCTTTCTCCCTCGCTCTCGACCGAGAGATGACAAGTAACATCGCTCGTCCTCGCTGGCGGCGGTGCATTGTCGTTTCCGCAAACGTTCGTGTCGATGACGCAAAGTGAACTCGTCGCGTTCGCCACGAGAGCACTCGCCCCGGGAGGCGTCCCCGGTTGACGGATTTAGGCCAGTCCAAACAATACAAAAAGATGGACGCGACGATAGAGAGAGAGTGCAGCGCGTTGGGCGGTTTGTTCCAACAGATCGTCACTGACATGAAGGTGAGGGGTTCCGCTAATTTAGCTCGACCGATTATACCGAGTTTCACATTCCGTCAATGTTTATATCGAAAATCTGCCTTATTCGGATTTTTTATATTATCCTGCGATTTTTTTTTTTTTTTTTTTTTTTAATTTTTCGAGTATCTGTTTATATATTTTATTATGTTTGTGGAACCTCTATATGCGGTGAGGATCTTTATTTTGTTGGATATTTTTTAATCATCCTTTCTCTTCAGTTTACATTAGCTTTATGCGCTATGGAAGATCCTTTATTTCTGGAGGAAAAAAAAAAAAATATGTTTTTAATATGTAGAGTCAATTGACTTATCGATAAATTTAACATTGAGGATATAGATGTATCGATTTTAAAAAATGGATATACTACATATGGATTATTTGAATAAAATAAATAAATTAAGTACTTTTTAATAAGATTAAAAATGTTTTTTTTTTTTTTTTTTTTTAAATTACAAACACGAAGAGTAGTAAAACATTGTATGCCTTAATGAATAATCTAATTTTATTAAGAAGAATACGTTTTTTTTTTGTACTCTTTAATGCATTTGCTTATAAATATCATTGTTGTTATGATAACAGAATATATGGGCGTATATGATAATATTATCTGTTACTAATTCAGTTTAAATTATTCTTTGACTAATGCTGTATAAACTAATGTTGAAACAATGTCAATGTTGCATTAATAGAATCTTAAACTTTCAAATAAGATGCATTATAATATTCTTTTTTTCTTTTATATAGAATGGAGCACCACTTTGGGAAGATTTGATTTCAAAAGCTACAAAATTACATGCAAGTTTGAGGTGAATATAGATTTATACATAATATATTTCACTATTTATATATTTTCTATAATTTTCAAAAATATATAGACATTTTATTATATATATTTGCAATATTAGTGTAAAAATTATAATTCATTTATTTTATCTCTTTATCTAATATACATTTTCTTGCATGTTTTTAATCAAATGGAGGTTTATATAAATAACACTATATATATAATTTATATGATTTAATATGCAATATATATTATTGCAGAGCTGCTCTCTTGGCTATTTCTGCATATCTTGAGACTTTTCAGAAGATAGCAGATGCTGCGACTAATGCCAGGGGTAAGTTTTCACTGAATTGTAATAGAGATTATATTTTTTTATTATATAATTAAAGCCGTTTGCATTAAATGAATAAATTAAAATGAAGAAAGATTAAAATGGTACTGTCTTTGTTTTAAATAAGGTGCAACTAAGGAAATTGGAACAGCACTGACACGAATATGTTTAAGACATAAGGCGGTAGAAACTCGTATGAAGTCATTTACTAGGTATGTTGAAATGTCTCTTAAGAATAATTTTTTATGCATTCACAGACATATTTGTTTTAATTTTTTAGCATTAGTTGTTACAGTACTCATATCTATTATTTCTTTTAAGCGCTATTATGGATTGCTTGGTGCTGCCTTTACAAGAGAAACTGGAAGATTGGAAAAAATCTTTGATCAATTTAGACAAAGAACATGCCAAAGGTTAACGATTATTATTAATATCGTAATAAGTTATGTTTTTAAGAAAAGTTTAATTTTTTTGTTACAATCTACATTTTTGCTACTTTTAGAATTCAAAAAAGCAAGGGCGGAGTTAAAGAAACGCTCCACCGATACTCTACGCCTGCAAAAAAAGAAAGCACGAAAGGGTCAAGTTTACCTACACATCCAGGGACAACCTCAAAGTCATGGGACATGTTCCAGTGATGTGGAGCTCAATAGGATGCTGGAATCGTCGGCGGCGGTTGTCCAGGAGAAAAGACTGAGTTTAGAAGAAACGGAACGAAAAGCCGTCCGTGCTGCCCTTCTCGAGGAGAGAGGCAGATTTTGCCTCCTTGCCCGATTCCTGAAACCTGTACTCGTTAGTAGACACATACACGTGTATATTTATAAAAATTTATTTATTTATTTATTTATCATTTATTTATTATTTATTTATTAAAATCGACAAATGTTGATGTACATATATATACATACATATATATTTATATATATATATATATAAATGCATAATCAATAATTTAGGATGAGGAGATAGCGATGTTAATGGAATTGACGCATTTGCAAGAGGTGTCCGATCAATTGCAAAGACATGCTGCATCGCCGCATCATTTACCGCCTGCATCCGAGCAGGTAATAACGGACATAAAAGGTTGCGACGTTACTCAATGGTCGTTGGCTACGCCGCCGTCGAGTCCGTCGCTATCTCTCGGATCGAGGAAGAGCTCTATGTGTTCGATCAGTTCTCTAACTAGTAGCAGTAGTGGATCTTGTAAAAGTCATCCAAGCCCGTCCGGACATCCATGGCACAGATCGCTCTCTCAGGTAATTACGCGTTGGTAATTAGTTCTCCTAGTATTTCTCTCCCCTCTTTTTTTTCTCCATCATTATTCTGTAGATTGATTTATTAGTTATTTTTTTTACACATTGCATGATATAGTAACACTATTAATGCAATGCAGAGCTGCAATGCACCTAGTAGTATCTTTCACATAGATTTTACAGCACGAATCGATCGCTCTGTTTGCCCGCTGAGCGATAGCTTATTGTATGTGGTAGTCGATGTTATACTCGTTATAGCCGGTCGGTGTCAGGCCCGCCAGCATCAGCGGTATCGCGACACTGCGCCATTTGACGAGTGGCAGTTCCCGCGATTCTGGCTTCACGTCTCAGGACACATTGTATAACCAACCGATTTCCGAAGATCAGGTAAGATCGTTTAGCGATATTGCAAAGTCTGTGATGTTTTACGATGGTCTTCTCTTGTAAGATATTGAACCGAAAATTAATTGTTTTCTCGACGAGTTTTTTAAAAGAACTGAAAATTCTGTTTTCTCGAAACAATTTATAATTAAATGTCAACTCGATAAACCAATAAAAAAAAACATTGAAACTTCATGAAAGAACTGGTAGAAGACTCAATATGTGAAATCTCACAAACTTCTGCTACTTAGTGATTAGTTTTTTGCTGCTAGATCGGCTTATGTCTTCCTTATAGCAGTTTTACGCAGATTCTTTAGCTTAACTTTGAAGAACGCATTCGTATATCATATCTTGTTGCATCGTATACCGTCAGTAGTCACCTAAAGACACATGCTTTTTAGGTGTCGAATGTGTCTTCTCTAAGTAATCAAAGTACCGGTTGTACTGTAACAAGACCCGTGACAACTTCAACTTGGCCTGATTTGCAGGAAACGTCCGTTCAATACAACCGGCAAAACCCGAATGCAGTAAACGAACGACCACATACCATTTCTTCTGGTAAGCAGTATTATGTGAAGCACATTGACGAGCATGAATGCAATCTTGATTCGTCAATCACATTTATCTTTCTTTACCGATTCTAGCATACGAAAAGGGCCATCAGAGACCCGCGCTCAGCGTCTACACATTCCAAGCACCAGATCGTGACGGTAGCGGTTGCTGCCACAGTCAGCCAGCCTCTCCAGTTTCCTCTTCCTCGTCGTGTTCTTCGTCGAATCAGCAACTATCTAGGGTACAACTTCGTAGAAATAACGGTGGCACTCGTCCGCCTATACCGAATAGATGTTCTAGTCTGGAACGACCGACAATTCCAGTGAAGAACGAACCACCCGGAAGTCCACGGGGGAAACCCAAGTTACCTCTTCCAGCTCATTTGGCGAAAGGTTCGTATAACATTCCATATATTACTATGTAAGTTATATGATGTTAAGAGAGATCTAACAATCTTATCATGATATAGAATTGGCAACTCATCAGCTCCAACAGCCGATGTATGTAAACATGCACGAATTGGCGAATCTAGCTGCTAGTCGTGCTCAGGAAATGCAACTTCCGTTACCTCCTCCTCCGGCGTTGTTAACGACACCAAGCACCGATAAGGTATTGAAACAAGAGTGATAAGAATAGATAAGATATTTTAAACGAAAGAAGAAAATGTTCTTTACATTTATTCACATAACTCATTGCTCGGTCGAATTATATAGGCCGAAGCTCCGGAAAAAGATGCTGGTAGTCAAACGTCTGAGTCCAGCTTGGAGTCCAGCAGCGGATACGGAAGTCAAAATACTTTACCGCATTCGCATTCGCTTCACAATCAAAACGAGAACACGTGGAATGTGCCAGGCATGGCTACAACCATGTTAATGACACGCAGGGGATCGGCGCAGCAAGTGATTAGACCACCGCCGCCGACGAGACGCACATCCATCGTCATCATCGCTCCTCCCACATCGTCCGTCAATGAGGATCGCAGCGAAACTGTTTGCGATGAGGTGGAGAATCTTCCCCCACCACCTGCGTTTCTTCTAGAAGGCTCTTCGCCTACAGCCAGTCCTACGCCTCAAAGGTAAAAAATCGATGTAACTCTATTCTTAGATAAATTACTCTATTTGAAGGTGTTTAGTGTTATAATGATTTAAGTTAATTCTTTTTTACTTTTAACTGTAAATTGTAAAAATCAACTTTCTAAGAAAATATTTGGATTCTTGAGACCGCGGCTCTTTTTTAACCATCTGTTTTTTCTTTTAGATCCATTTCGGTTTCTGAAACAGTGAGGACTTTGACCGAATTGCGTCATACCCCGGCCAGTCCGTCACTCTTACGGAAGGCTACTTTACAGCAACAAGTGCATAATAATCCTTTGAGCGTTGTCCAACATAATACCGTGCTACAGATAACTCGCTCATCGGTTGAACGTTCCTGCTCTACCGTCCGTTCGACGTCTCAAGAACGCGGATCTGTCGGCGCGCAAACAACCGGTAGTGCAGCCGGTGGTGCTCCGACCCAGATCATTCAGCAGGCAAGTCAAACCCAAGGACAGGGACCCGGTGGCGTAGGTCAGGGTTTCATGGCGGTGCTCAACGCTAAGCTCATTGGGACGATGAGCGGCGGCAATGCCGCGGCAGGCGTGAACGTCAGCGGCAGTCCTAAATCTCTCAGGAAGCAGTCAATTACGGAACAGCAGCAGCAACAACAGCAGTCCAACAAAAACGTCAAAACGACGGCTCCCGGTTTCCTTGAGACATTGAACGCTAAACTGGCTCAGCAACAGCAGGCCTTGCAACAGGCGGGGAACAACGGGACGAATAGATCAGCGAGTGTCAGGCGCATCATGGGCAATCGTGTGCCCATCATGGATCCAGTGCAAATGAGGGATTCCCTTATGGATCAGATTAGACGGGGCACTCCGCTGAGGAAAACCAGCGGCCCGATCAACGATCGTTCGGCACCCAAAATCTACTGAATAATCCAGCACTGCGTAAGTTTGTAACGTCGCGTTTCTTTACGAATTCCACGAGTAACGTATTCTCTCTTTTGGATATAATTGACTCGCGAGTTGCGATAGAAATCGCAATAAGTATCGGACAGGAATCAATATCTTCCGATTCTTCGTCTATATCTTCGTGCATAATTTTCGAGTTACGTGCGCGATACTATAACGCGATGATATAACAAAGCCGCCGTTACTTTTACCTTCATTTCCTCCGATAACACGCAGGCTCCATATTAAATCGATATATGATTTCTTGTACAATAACACGCGTATCGAAATATTGCGCGCAATTGAAGAATAATTTTAACGGATAGATTTTAATGGTGTTATATATACGATTATATTATAGCATAGAAAATACGAAAAACAGCATAGAAAGAGATTTTTATAATGTATCAATATTTATAAAGAAAAAACTGATTTGATTAGGGAATTGTGTCTCACAAGATCCATATCGATACAACGACAATACTCCAGTACAACTTGTGTCTCATAGTTGTCTATTTTTTCTGCTTGAGAAGAAAGATTCTCTCTTGTTGCTCCATTAGCGCTTAGTCTGTAATTGGGTATGCAATTGGGATCTTTATGCGATCTCGCGAAAATCATACATAATTTAATATCGAGCTTGTGTATTCAAGACGCGAGACTCGTCAATACATATCGGTTTACAATATCTTTCTTTCTCTTACATCATATTTTTTCATTTTTATATGAAAAGCGCGAGTTTATTTTGCTATAGTTTTCTCATGCTTTCTCGATTCCATGAGGTTGTTGCGGCGTGTGTTTAATCGTCGAAATCGATGGCCGTTTCTCCAGTAGTGTACTCTTCGCCATCGAGATCTAATCCTCGGTTACGAGAGAGAAACGGTGGTATATATATTCATATTAATAATATACACTGTATGACATCTCTCTCTCTCTCTCTCTCTCTCTCTCTCTCTCTCTCTCTCTCTCTCAATGTCGATTAATGTTAATACGCATATGTATCGCGCCTTCGCGAAGATGATTACACTCGTTGTCGCTTGCAAGCTACATTTTGACGACGAGAAAAACGTCTCTCTATTAATTCAGAGCAAACGCTCTGAAATGTTATCGAATATTACCATTATACCGTCAAATTGTTAGAGAATCTTCTTTTTTATGTACACACATATATCTTTTTGCGTTACGTTACGTCGTCGTATTGTCGCCAATGTACACTGCCCGGGCGTGCAAATCGAAATCATATATTCATCATTCATCTAACGCGTGATATGCGGCGAATACTGATTATTACTGCCAATTACATTCATCTCCTTTCATTCCTCGCATAGTGTTAAGTTTTCAATGGTATTGTAGCGAAACGGCGCGATGAATAGTGTATAGCGAGCAATAGCATATATATATATATATATATATATATGTTTATTTATTTCAAGAAGCATTTAACTGTATACACAGCGTGAATAAATAATAATACTTCCAGAGAAAATCTATCAACACATATTTGATATTTAATAACATTCGTCCTTTTTGCGAGATTCGAAAATACGAATGAAGAGTGAATTCGATTAAAACATCGTTTCGATATAGTGGTAAAAATCAACCATGTTATCAGCATTAAATGGACAATATATCATCACGGGTTATAGTCTCATATTAAATAAAAAATCGTATACATATACTGTAATGAAGCACTATTTAATTAATAATATAGCGAGAACTCGATTCAGGTGATTGTTAATTTCTCATAATTACAATGCGGACAATTCAAATGTGGACAAACAAATAAAGATGCAACATACTCGTCCAAGACTTGAAATACTCTCATTCCTTTTGTATGTATATTCAGTTCTTTGTTTTTATTTTGAAATGTTCAAATCAGATCGAAATCGGCGAAATCGGGAATGAAACTAGAAGCACATAGAGTATAATATATTATAGATGTATTAAATTACTCAATTATTATGTCATTAATCGCTGTACTTTATTTACAGTTTATTTAACTCATTAATTATTTATAATTATGAATAACGATAATGACTTTCGCTGTAAAAAACGCTGTATAAAAACGCTTTACTTTATCAGATACCACACCTTAACATGAAGTTTGTAATGTAGAGATACTCGTAAAAAATCCTATGTAAAAAAAATTGCCGTCGAATTATATATAAGATGTCCTGGAATAAACGGATCAAATTATAATAAAAAAATCTTTTGGTCAACTCAAGTTCGCGTTGCATAAATTCCTTTGAATTTTAATACAAATATGGGTATATTTTCAATATTTATACATTTTGAAATGATTAAATTTCTTTGTGATAATTTTTACTAGTACGCAATGCATTTAATGTTAATTTTGCTTGTAGATTCTCTTGGCGAAATACTGCCAAAAATCAGCCAGCCGTAGGAAGATTAAGAGATGTATTATTGTCTCGAGTAGCACACATTTTTCGAGCGTTTATTAATTCCTCCGGAAGACCACTGTATGATTGTAATCCATATATAGAAACTCGTTCATCTAAAACGATCACGCGACCGTGTAGACTACTTTGCAAACGTGCAAACTCGCTGTCCTCAGAGTGCATCAACAATGCTAAATTTCCAGCTAAAATACAATTAGAATTGTTAATAATCGGATGATAATATTTTAATAATAACAATGTATACAATACATACACATAATAATATCTTAATATAGTATAGTTTTATTCTTAATTGTATTATTTATTTACTTTTAATTACTTACGATTATCCAAAGGCGAACACGAACAAATAGGATTCAAGACAAATTCGATCGTCGAACGCAAGCGTTTAATCTCGTGCATCGGTTGTATATCTAACAGAAGTCTCACTCTTCGTAATCGTCTAATCGCCGCTTTCACGACGCTACTAGCCGAGCAATAAATCTTGTTGATATTCGATGGCAATTCATCAGCACATATGGGGCAAGATTCGTTTGAACCAAAAGGTGCTAAAATTTAAAAAAAAAACAACTATTCGATATCTCATTTACTATATATCGATGACGAAAAAAATCGATTTTGAAATAAGATAATTTTCCAGAGTTATAGAAGATATTTTAAAAAGCGAATTGAAGTGAAAACAAGAATAAGCTATAATATATCTATGGATCTTGGTTTCTTGGAGAATGCGAACCAAAATATCCGTCATCACGGCTTTAGTTTTCAATCTTATCATCTCACATTTAATTAGTGCTTTAAATTTACGTACGCGACGTTTGCGATTGCGTGTTGCTCGAATCCGCGTCTATTTTCTTAGCAGATTGATTAGCCATATTCGATAACTGATCGCCGTCAAAACTGTCGATATCGGGCTTCACGGAAACTGGTACGGGCCCTTCGACACCATCAGGAGTCGCCAATTCGTGATCGACCACGACAAAGAGCGGGTTTCCATCGAAATTCACCGGAAAGGAATCTTGGTTCTGTCCATTGAAAGACGAAAATGATGCCTCCATATCTTCGAGATCTACATTGGGCGGCCCGAGTCTGTCGAACACGGGATTCAGATTGATATCCGGTTCGTCCGGTGTTTGACCGCTTCCAATTTCCGCTCGCGGTACTATAAGACAGAATCGAGGGAATAATTTATCTAAAAAAAATTGTATTATCGTTCTCGTACATATCCGGATACAAATTACCTATCTGCTCTACAGTTCCGTTTTGAACGTCCGGAATTTTGACTGCTTTTTCAAATACCTCCTTTCCCGCGTTCTTTGCGGTATTCTTATTCAATTGCTCCACCTCTACCGGCACGGGATTAGGAATTTCCGCTTCTTCGCTCGGAGTGGCACTGCTGCAAATCGGCGCGAAGCTGTAGCTCTGAAAAGAAGAATAAGAAATTTTTGAACCTGCTATACATTTAACGATTATGAGGAATAATATATATATATATATAAATTCTTACGGTAGATATCGTCAACTCCTGTTGGTAATAATCGTAAAGTTTCATATTTGCTGGCTCGAGTCGATCAACAAAATTTTCTCTAGTCACCATAAACGATATACAAGTTTTCTGATTGGTTAACTTGTCGAAGTAAATGGTAACGATATCGCGATCCTCCTCGAAACGTTTCACCTCTGCGAACAGTTGTGCGTTGGTGATAAATCGATAAGTCGGTTTAATTGTAAGTTTCATTTGAATGTATCAATGATACATAATAATTGTACAATTGTAACTCAATAAATATTTTTTTGTGAAATATAATCGCGCATACGCATGAAAATGAAATTGAAAGTGTTGACAACCTATTTAATATAAAGAGAATTTTAGATTTAATGTGAGTTACTTTTTCTTAGATTCTTTGATCGGTTCGGAATCAGTTTTCTCTTGGAAAAGATTGCAATGTTCAATTTATGATGTCATAATTATTTCGAGATCTTAATATATTTTCTTGTACTTACTTGTGGCCGGATCTTCCAAGAAAGAATGAAGACTTGTACGATCCGGGATGTATCCGCTTATCATACCGATCTCTAGTACTGCCATGTTACTTTCCCCATCTGCCATTTTGTATCGTGTGCAGATTGTAATTGTTTGCAGCGAGCATTCGTCTACCCACATTGCGGAACCGGTAAGAACCGAAAGATCAAAAGCTTCGGAACCGGTCGCACGCGCAACGTTGTACTTTATATTGCTCTAAAATGGGGTTTGACATTGTTACTAATATTTGTATTTTTAAGTAACAATTGTATTTTTAAGAGATTATTTCTTTCTAGTAGTTTATAGTAGTTTTTGGTTTAATGTGTGAAACACCTGATCCATAGTAAAAATGTAAAGCTATACCTGTACTAAGACACAGCCTTCACCCTCAGCGAAAATCTCGACTATCGTGGGTATCACAGGCAGCCGAAGTTGCGTGAGAACCATACGATTATCGTTGTGCATTCTGTACAATTGGTCTACCTCATTGCCGGTTACCAGCACTGAGAGATCGGTATTATCGTTTGACATCGCGGCGGCATACTTTGTAAGCGCCTCCAGGCCGAGCACGGTGTCCTGCGTAGACGTGAAACCGCCCTCTGCGTTTCGTTGCTTCGACATCCAACGGACTGCTTTTAGTGCCTCGACCATATTCGTCTCGCCGCCTAATTTTACCAAGGATAGCACGGCGTACGCCGTCATTTCAATGTTCAATCCTAGCGAAGGTTTATCTTCCCACCAAAGGAGATCCTAACAAAGCGAGATTTCATTGCGATTACGTGATTCAAACTTTATGTAGAACCGTTTCTTGTAAAGTTAACTTTCATACATTGTTCCGGGTCGCACATTCCATCAATAGTTTCATGCTGTCATTTGCTTTTGAATGCTCCAACAACGTCAAAGCATAGGTGGATATAGCTGCTGTATACATCGTATTGCCGCCGTTCTCCACTCCTTTCTCAAGACAATGTAGCACATTGGTGATAAACGTGGTTGCTAAGGGTACTCCCGATTCCAAGAGAGAGATTAGTATGTACGCCGTTAACGCGGAGGAAGAACTATCGCCGTCTTGCAAACCGCCCTGAGAACGCATTTAAGAGCTCACAAGTATTCCTTAAATGAAAAAAGATCGGATGTTGCATCGTACCTTCATATCTTTGTGAAATACCCTGCCGATCACGGGGAAGCATCCATTCTCCAATTGTCTCTTCAGCATCCACTTTACGGAAATTTTAAGATCTCGCTCGTCGATGTGAATTATATTCTTTGCTTGAGCGAAGGATTTTATCACAAACGCGGTGAGCCAAATCGAGCTACCGTCTTCTGTGACGTTTGGACCGAACGCTGAGTACGAACCATCAGGGTGTCTGTATATCAACTCGCGCTGGTATCCTGTATTGCGAAAATCAAAACTTATTTAATGTATAATCACGTGCATTTTATAAAATAAAAATTGAGCGAATTATACCTTTTTCCATATTCTTGACTGCTTTTGCTCTCAGCTCTGGATTTTCGACTCCGGTTGTATCCAAATAGCCGATTACGTGTATGTTGGGAACAAAGAGGATCATATTTTGCTCACCGCAGCCCATCGGCAAACGAACGAGATTGTCCAGATTCTCGAGGGCTGGACCCAAGATATCTCCTATTATAGACACGTATCCTCTTGCGCTTTCGGGCACTAAATCATCGGGTAAATCGAGATTCCAAGTAATAGTGGAATCGTCGCTAAAATCTTTCGGACAGATGAACGCTGATTTGGTCATCTCTACGGGAAAACCTTCCGGTAATACGAGTATAGGCTTTACAATCATGTCCCTAAAAAATGTACAATTGCTAAATATTAGATATATGATGATTTAACTGATCAATAACTATGTTGACCAAAATCATGTATTTCTCCTTTGTTTCAATAAAATATTAGAAATGTTTTTAATATTTAAATAATTCAAAGTTCCTTCAAATTTACATTCTCAATATCATCTATTTGAATAAAATATCAAAAATTATATAAATATTTTTCTTATATACTTGCAGCTCTCTCTCATTCATCTATGTACTTATTTATATTTACAGAATCGTCAAATATTAATAGGTGCAAACAAAGGAGTTTTAGCTTGAAACAATTCATTTACCGTGTAAACAGAAGTACTTCCGGACCACACGGTTCGGCGTAATCCGAGTCAATCGAAGCGGAAACCGTGATGTTAACGTCGCCGAGAACTCGCGGTCTGAGAATATATTCGTGCACCACACTATCCCGCGGTTTTACGCAGAACGAAGCGACCGCGTGCGACAGATGCAAGTCGAGTCCTGTTGCATCTTCTAACTTGATTTTCACCTGCAAAATTCAGTTGTGTCGTTCGATTAGTCGTGTAATAGTCAATTGATTGTTGTGTGATGTATATCCGACACCTCACTTATATTAAATATTAAAATCTACATGTAAAAACATTTTTCCTTTATTTCATGTCACATAGTTTTTATCGATATTTTAGCAATAATAATTATATAAAGATTTTGTATCATCAACACTATATGCCACGATGCCGATGCGAAGAAAAGTAGCTCGAGAACTTACCGGTAAACTATGTTGCATGTAATTAAACAAGGACACTTTCATGTGCAACATTTCTCCGCGTTTTACGCTGTATGGTAAGCTATAATCGAGGAAGAACGGTTGAAATCCCGTGATGGTCGTCGGCGGTGCTATCCCGAGACCGTGCGTAGATGAGATACACGTGGTATAACCGACCCAATCAGTGATAGTATGAGGCAAAGTACGTTCTATAGTCACTTTGCCTTCTTTTCTATAAAAAGAAAAAGAATGTCCAATGGATGTTGTGTATTTAATAAAGTCGAAGGCTTTTATACGCACCCAGTCGGTACCATTTCCCACAGCCACGTTTCGGGAAAGTAAGATCTAAGAGTCGCAGGTTGATCAGGTACTTGATCCACGTATGCCTGTTCGGGCCCTTCGTTCAATAATGGATACGCCATGGGCAATGTCTTTGCGGCCATTTTAAACATTCCTACAGAGATAATAGAGAGAATATATTAGTATGGTAAATATAATTTGAAGAAAAAAAGATCGGAAAAAATCTCAATCGATTAGTTTCATAATGGAGTTCATTATAATTATCAGCAAATCGTACGGGACTCTATTCCTTCCCTATTTCACTCTGTATAATGTTTTATAAAAATAAAAAAACACACACCAGCTTCTGATTCTAAAACCGAAGATGATGGGAGGAAAAAGGTTTGGATCGTGGAGGTCCTGAATCTGCCCATTCTGTGAAGTTGAGGGCAAGGCCGTGTCTCGAGTATTAAATCGCTCATCACAATAGCTCCGAAATCCTGTAATATCAGGAAAAATCCAATGAATATATAATTATATTCTTCGCATAATCTTAAAACTATTTATATATGCTTACATCGAACGCTTGTATAGCGTCTACATAATTCGTGAGTCCACTGTACGGTCCTGGCGGTAATATCATAGTTCTTTTCCTTCTACGTCCCCACAGAGGTATCGGTAAATGATCGATTTCTTCGGTATTCGTCTCTTGCTGCGTCGTCACTATGAAACGCGTCGGATTAATCACACGAAATCATTCCACGTTACGCGATAACTTTAACTTATTGATCAAAGTCGGATGATACAGGCTTTTACAGTTGTAAAATAAAAGATCCTTGCATTAAATAAAAAAAATCAGTTTTAAGTATTATATCGAAAGAATAACAAAAATATATCGACTTCAATTGTCGAATAGCGAACTTGAATAATACACAAATTAAAAGATCCGATAGGAAAGACACATTAGAAAATTGATGCACCGTTATATTTGATTGCACAATATCGCTGACACCTTGTGTACCTTTGCATTGAGTCCAGATCGGCCGCAGTTCTGGCTCGATATAGAATCTCTTCAGCTGCTCGAATGTCTGATCAGCGTCGATCAAGTTCATTTTGGATCCTACTAAGAAGCGAGTCGACTTGTCGACCGCTGAGATGCCGCAGAGAGACCAGGGGGCGGCTTCCACGTGATACTGGGTGGCCGTTCCCGGGGTTTGAGCGTCAGTGTGCCAGGCTGATTTCACTTTATTCTCGAAGCAGTGTCCCACTTTGATGGAGTATGTGGTGGCGACGATCTCACCGTCCGGACGAACGTAATAGAGTAATAATTCAGAGACAGGCGCCATAGACGGGGTGATCTTGACGCTGAGAGGGAATCTTAAAAATAAAAAATCCTCTATAATAATTACGCGTGATCCTCTAATTTGCACATATAAAATATATTTATAAGATTTAATATCCTTGAGATAGTATTTCATCCTGGGTAAGATATTACCTGTGAACGATGGTGTCCTGATTGGTCTTATTTCCCGATGTTTCGACAGCGCCAAATAGGTTCCGGAATTCCGAATAATTCAGGACTGTGTCTCTGGTCGGCCGGTGCTTTACGTGGCCGTATATCAACAAATCGCCTTTAGAATTGATCGAATAATGGAAAGAAATGGACTCGTTGGTTTTACTTTTTGCCAGTACGGTGTACATAACGTTGAACGAATACTTTTCGCCGCAAATTATCGGTTGGTAACCTCGAGCTACCGCCAAGTAGCTGTCCGATGGCGAATACCAAGGATTCACGACGATATGCGCTGACGGTTGATCCATGAAAACCTAATTTACATAGATCATAAGCATTATTGAAAAATAATGCTGTGATAACCAGACATTCTATACAGCAAGGATCCTGAAAAATTGTTGACCCTTTATTTCAAAATGCGCAACAGCTCGACGTACTCGCCAACGTGTGTCCGGCGAATAGTATTTCGTTGGATAATCAACACCGGTCGCGATGAAATTCAGCAGGACGATATTTCTATGCGGCGGTGGCACGACAAAGTCGACAAAGCCGTCAGACGAGGATGTAAAGTTGCGGCATTCGACTACAACGCGGAGCCAATCGTCTTCACCGCGCACTCGCACGCAGAGCTGAATCTTTTCGTGTGGCGCCGGGGTATCATCATGCCGCGAGACACGTAACTGTAACAAACGTTTATTGTGTATTTAAATAAGAAACATTTGGATTCAAAAAGCAAGAGGATCAAACATTGAGATTAATCTCTATGTACCGATCATGTTGCGCTATTGTAAGATACAAAACTATCTCGAATTTTTGTGCAAATCCCCTCACACAACAAATTAAAAGACAAGCCACAATTATCGATTATTTGGGATGTTTACCTTTCCATGATATGGTAAACCCAATTTGAAGTACTTGGGTGTGTGCGGCAGAAATTCCAGTTTTAAGGCTTGGTGGACTACTACGGTCCGACTGATCGTCGTCTCCACTATCCCGGTACCGGTCTCGGTGAAGTTGGCTATGAGAACGATATTATTCGGTGCCACTTTCCATTGAGCCAGTCCGAGCACTGCACCCGATAATATAAATTCAGTGCAACCGTCCGACGAATCCAACTGTAACAATTGATTGGTTGTAAACTCGTCGCGAAATATCAAATCCGTATATAGTATAGAATATTTTTCTTTAATCTCTATAAATATATGACTGTATGTGGATTCGCATTATCTCGCGATAGAAAAAAAAACATTAACGTTAGTCGATCAACAATCAAAGAATAGCTACTGACCTCCGTTTCGTAATGTATTTCTGGAAGATTAGGTTTTCGTCTCCATATCGGTATCTGAGGCGTTGATTTTAAGAGTAGTCTACCCTTGACCGGTTTACCATAGCTGTATCTGTAACATCGCAACGAAAAAAGGAGATAGTTTTGTGCTACAAATACAGTCTAGATTCGTTTTATTACAACAAGTATCCACTTTGCGCATATGTTCCACGTAACGTTCTCCGCATCCGCGAGAATATATCCCGGTGAGGTAACGGTTAGCTGGAATCTCGGGAGAACATATTTCTTCACCTCGAATACAGTTGTATGGATCAATTGCGGTTGTGATCTTGTTTTTTCTACTTTAATTTTCCAGACACCCTGTAACATACAAAAAATATCCTTAGAATCTATCCTTGTCCTTTCGTTTGTTTAATCCTCGCTTTACCGGGCTTGGTTCCGGAGAGAGAGCAAACTTTAATTGAACCATTCCGTTCTCGGTACTGACGTTGGTCCATTGCGCTACTCGTACCTCGGATGGATTTTCAATCCATACTTTTGGTATCTGGAAACATGAGAGAGTTTGTTATTATTAAAGGACAAAACTTTTCTTTTCAGCTTCTATTATAAATTTTTAAGTATCTTACTATTGTACGAAAAGATGATCAATTTCTATTATTTTAATATTATTCCGTATTTGTAAATAGTGAGCGACAAACCGTTTTCTTCCACGGTTTCAGATCGTGCTTGAGCATGAGAATTCTAATGTTCACATCTTGTCCGGGTTTGTAGACTGGCTTGTCCGTCTCTACAAACGTGATAAGAGAATCGTGCTCGATGTAAACTTTTTTCTCCGATTCTACGATGTAATCGGGATGTTTGTCGAATTTTATTTTCAATCGCAATCGTCCATTGAAGTATCTCGTAAAAGGTACTGCCAGCTCCAGACATGTTTCCAATCCTATAAACAAACGAACATCAATAAGATATATGTATCTCGAAAACAAAATGAATTTCCAGAAATTTTGCCGAAGAAAAAAGGTGCTTATTTTTGATAAAAAGAATACAAATCTATATATTCATATAGAATATATCCTATATTACTTAAAGTTTTACATTACTCGCATCGCTTGTCTCTTTGTCTCGTTTCTATTAAAATAATTCATTTATCCAAATTTACTATTCGTATTTTCAGAGATTCATCAAGTTAAATCTTTTCGCGCGATTGCGACGTAAATAAATATGAGATAAACTCGAAACTCTCTCGATCAAGCCACATACTTGTTGTTCACCCCATGCATAACAATACAGATGAGTTTCTCATGTGTGATTCCGAGCGATTAGTTATTTCCCCTTCGGAGAGAGAGAGACTCTCATTTAATTCCCCCGCAGGAAGCGGCGACAATTTCAATTTACGATTTGTTTAAAGCGTCCGATCTCTCGAGCCGCGAGGAAAGAAGGAGGAAAGACCACCGGGAGCCGGTGGTCCAAAAGCGTAGCTAGGATCCTTGGTCCGGAAAGAAATTTATTGCCTCTGTCTTTTAAGCATCTCCCTGTGCACGTTGGACTTCTAACGATATAACGTTTCTTCTTGCTATCTCATTTTACCATTCTGAATCTCTCACTCTCTGAATCGAATGTACGGATCCGCGAGGTATTTTCAACGATTATATGTTATCGTATCGCGTGTTATCGTATAACACACGCTATAACGCGCGAAAGTCTTAGATATAAGAAATATAGAAGATTACTCTAGTCCGAAAATAATATAAGGTACCGAACGCGATTTTTCAAAATAAAAAAATTATGAGAAACGATCCTCTTGCTTTTTATTCTCTCTGAAAACAAATTTTCAAATTTTATAAGAAACGACGATCTTCATATATCAATTGAGTCGGAGAATGTGCTCAGAGAGGAGAAACTCGCTCTTGCCTGTTTCGACGACGCCGCTCGTTCTGGCCAGCACCTCGTCCTCCGCACTCGTACCCGAAGACGATGGAGATAGCAGCTCCAGGAAAACGTGCGCAGGCGGTTCGAGATTGTGCAGCGACAAACAGCCACTCTCGGTTTCGCCGGCCAGGAATCTTTTCGGTGCGGTGAACACATATCCTCTGAAGAAAGAAAGAAAAAAAAAAAGAGTTCTCGATTAAATGTGAAGCAAGAGCTATAATAAAACATTATAATTTTGAGGGGAAAAAAAAACTTTGGATTTGGAAAAATTAATTTCTCTACGATCCGCGGGAACTTCTCGCGATAATTGAACGCTCTTTGTCGATCAACATTCCGGTAGAAGACACTGTCTTTAAGGATCGTATACTCGAGGAAAAAAATCGATACGACTATATTATTGAACGTTTCTCTCGAATATTGCGATAACCGAGAGAAAAAGTACTCTCGATATATGTTTCGCAAAAAATAAAATACCAATAATGTCTCTTTACCGATTAGCACTCGCGCCGCCTTCGCAGAACCGAAGGCACACGTACAACAGGCACGAGAATATAATTAGCTTATCCATCGTCTCGCGGATGATCAGCACGTGCTCTCGTGATTTCAAAAAGGACCTCAACTGATAACCGCGAGCATATTAACGCACTCCGAACGTTCCTTTTTTTTCTTTCTAGCTTATCGCGCGACACTAGAGGAACAATAGCTGACAGAGAGGTTGCAAGCCGACTGAAAGCGCGTTATTCGTACCGGCTACTCTTATTTATTAACCCCTTAGATACGCGCATGGAGGAAGGAGAGGCTTGTGCGGAGTACGGATTCAATGGCGAGAACTGCGTCGCATCGACCGTGCGACGTTCGCATCAGTATCCTTTTCTACATCGTCGGCTCGAATTAGCTTCTTGGAATTGTTTATTTATTGACGATACGCACCATTTTTGCGAGGGATGTTATTTTACGTCTCTCTACGTAATATTTTTTTTCCTAATTTTTCATCCTTTCTCCGCTTTTCGTCGACGCTATAATTAAGTCAGCCGGCGAAACGAATTTCAATAGCTTCCCTCCGGAAATTGTTCCTTTAGACGAGGACTGTCGAAAATGGCTTTTAAGAAATAAATAAATACATCTCTTAGAACCCTATAAACGCATGATATTATTTAATATTCTAAGAATATAAATATATATTTAAGATTACGCCTAGAATATTAAATAATATCATGCGCTTATATGGAAAAAATACATAAAGATATAAGATATTTTAATCATATCTTAAAAATAAAACTCACCACGCGAGAGATCTGAAATGTCCAATCGGCGAATATAATCATCAGCCATTCTTGTATAATTAATTGATTACTTATCCTAAGATAACAAGGATAAGAGTCTTGGGTATAGATCGGATCCTTGAGAAAATTCTTGAGAACATATACCCCAAAGTAAGGATGCATCCTCCATTGTTGGGATCGTGTTGCATTACATCCTACAATCGTACTTGGAGCGTGTGTATAATATATCACGGATTTTCCCGCAAATATATTATTCTAAATTTTCCAGTGTGATTCAACAGTTCTCATAATTGCGATAACCCTCGCGTATCATGTCGAGACGCATGCCATGGGTTATCGTCCGCGTGTTCGCGTGCAATCTCTCTGTTTCTGGATACGTTCGATTATCAAGAAGCAAAAGGCGGAAGTTGTAGAGACGGCAGATGCGAATGTCACATTTTAAAAGCGGAAAATCGATTCCAGATAATTCGTCGTTAAAAGAAAATTGTTGATTAACGATACGATTTGAAAGAAGCATATATTTTAGAAAAAAAATAGAGGAATTATTAAAAATTACGAGATATATATGTATACGTACGTCGATCAGCTCGTATCAATTTTACATCGATTTAATTAAGCCTTATTTATCAGTGGAATTATAAAATGCGACTTTATCGATCGTCGCTTACATAGGGATCGACTTGTCCGACACGAGTATCCGCATCGATAACTTAACCTTATCTAACCCAACGTAACCTAATTAATTAGAAACAGTTCGTTCGTTTTGTCACGCTTTCTGAACGCTTCGTTTCATTTTTGCTTTTTTCTTCGAAATCTGATCCGATATATCTATCGCCTTTTAAATGTAGAAATTGAGGCGAAATATAGCTCAACGAACAAACGTCAGACAAGAGATTAATTACACTTTTACAATAATGAAAGAAGCGTATCTTCTATTCTTGGGGGAGAAAGGAGAAAAGAAGGCGCGATTGTATGTACAAGTGTAAAAAGTACAGTTAAAGACGTAGATCATTTAAAACGGGATAAAATTTTATATATAAGATTAATTATTATTGTTATTATTACTTTTTTTAATTTTTCCGATGCTACGTCAATTTTACGTCATTAATATCAAAAAATAGTACGTACAAAGCGAATTCGTCGCATCACGGACGACATCACCAAATAGATAGAAGACCAAAGTATAAAGGAGATTGATCGAAATGATATCAAGTAGGAGAGTGAATAGACGGTGAAAGCTGTTCGTTGATGTCAAGGAAAAGCGCACGGACATGTCCTTCCTTCGAGGCTCCGCCAACTACGTCTGGTGCACCACTAGCGTGCTTGGCAAGGGCGCGACAGGCGCGGTGTTCCAGGGTGTCAACAAGAACAATGGGGAACCCGTCGCGGTCAAGACTTTCAATCAACTTAGCCATATGCGGCCACACGACGTACAAGTGAGAGAGTTTGAAGTGCTAAAAAAAGTCAAACATGAGAATATCGTCAAATTATTAGCGATCGAGGAGGAACAGGATGGCAGGGGTAAGGTGATTGTCATGGAGCTCTGCACCGGTGGTAGTCTCTTCAATATCCTGGATGATCCCGAGAATACGTACGGTCTTGTGGAGAGCGAATTTCTGCTGGTATTAGAACATCTGTCAGCTGGTATGAAGCACTTGCGCGACAATAATCTTGTTCACAGGGACCTTAAACCAGGTGAGAAAAGTCGAGAGGCACATTAAGTTTATGTATAAAGTATTTCACAATTGAATTTTTATTCCTTTTCACACAGGTAATATAATGAAATTCATCGCCGATGATGGTAGTACGATATACAAGCTCACCGATTTCGGAGCCGCTCGAGAATTGCAGGAGGATCAGCAGTTCGTCTCTCTGTACGGTACGGAGGAATACTTGCACCCGGATATGTACGAGCGCGCGGTCCTGCGAAAACCTGTTGGTAAAACGTTCGGCGCAACCGTCGACCTATGGTCTATAGGTGTGACTCTCTATCACGTCGCAACAGGAAATTTGCCATTTAGACCATTCGGCGGGCGTAGGAACAAGGAGACCATGTTCTACATCACGACGAAGAAGGCGTCGGGCGTGATATCCGGACTACAAACTTCGGAAAACGGGCCGATCGAATGGAGCAGGGAATTGCCGCAAACCTGTCAGTTGAGCGCAGGCCTAAAGAGGATAGTGACTCCATTGCTGGCCGGCTTGCTCGAAGTGGATCAGCAAAGAATCTGGAGTTTCGATCGGTTTTTCAACGAAGTCACAGATACGCTTTGCCGAAAACCAATTCATATATTCAATGTTCATCGAGCCAGCCTGATCAAGGTTTTCCTACATCCGGAAGAGAAGTTGGTTGCTCTTCAGATACACATTCAGGATCAAACGGAGATCATCCCCCATGCGCAAGTCCTTCTACTTGGTGAAGCGCCTCTCACGAATTTTGTTGAGGAATCTACGCCGGGCAAGGGATATCCCAACACTAACAACGATAAACCGTTGATGCTCTTCTCGCGAGAGAACAACAATGTCGTGCTGCCGACGGAGATTGAGTTGCCCAAGTTTCCCGTCTTCGCGAATCTCGTTTCCGTAGAGAACGATGCGAGCCAAGCCAAAGTCGCATGCTCCGTAGGCCACGTCTGTAAACGTAGAATCGATAAATTGGCATTGTGCAGTAAACTATTGCGAGATGCCATAGAGGCGTTCAGTGGACTCTTGTCTACTGAACTCACCCGAGTATTGGAGAAGTGTCATCATTCAAAGGAATTTACGAAAGCAATGGAGGATACCATATTAGCAATCGAGAGGAGCGAAACTTTTGCTAGACATGTTTTTCGAAAGTTCGGAGGTGGCGGTCAAACTGCGGTGGAGGTAAAAAACTGGCGAAAAGAGTTGGATACAAAGAGCAAAGAGCTTACCACCGAACTGACCCCAGCGATAGTACAGCTTCATCAAAGGTAAATTATCTCAAATGGCAATGTAAAACTCATTTGTTGCAGCCGAAAAACCTGACTGAAGAAGAGAAAAATAGTTTTGTATTTAATTTCATTGAAAAAATCAGTCATTTCTGTTTACGGATATTTATTTTTTTATTTCGATATTTCAACAATTCATAGATTAAATGCGATTAAATTTAATGAAGAGCACAATGAAAAAGAAATATAATTAGTATAAATATTATATAAAAAATTTGCAGATATGTAAAGGAGGGCAGTTTACGTGGAGAATGGGACAATAGTACTCGCGGCTTGTGGTGTCCGTGGGCGACGAAAGCGAGTCAAAGGGCAGCGACATTAGTCGATCGCTTGAGAGATGGGTGGCAACACTTATTGAGAGATAGGGCCACTCGTAGCCTCACTTACAACGACGAACAATTTCATGTTCTTGAACGTATAAAGGTATGCAAGTTTATATTAAACTCCCTGATCCATTAGCAATATTGCATGACAATCAGAAAGGAGAGGAGAGAAATCGCGCGAATGATTTCTTGCAATTGTCGATTGATTGAAACACTAATCTCCCTCGGTCACAAACAGGTCACGGAAACAGGACGTCGATTGAAAGCACTTCTCGAGACGGAATGTATACCAGCTATGACGCAGCGATCCGAGTGCGTCGCAGATTGGTATAAAATGGCACAAACGGTGTTCTTGCAAACTCAGATATTAGACAAGGACATAGACGGTTATGAACACGCATTGGAATCGTTCTCCTATCGTCTATCACAGGAAAGCAAAGAGCGTAACGAGAATCTTTTGCACTCGTTGGATAGGCTGCCTGGAAAATTGAAAACAATCGAGAAAACGAACGTGCCGGCACAGGAAAGCACCAAAAAATGGCGCAATATCTGCGATACGCAAGAACAAATTGCAGTGCTCCTTTATGAAAATGGTCTGTTTATAGATCAGCTTGACAATTTGTCAGTGATTGATAGAGTGGAAGATATAGGCGATGCGCAATATGAACTTTAATATGTGCAATTTTGTCATTTCTCTATCAATCATCCGACAATATACTTATGAGATCAAGACTGAAAATTAGAGTGTATATATTAACAGAATTTGAGATATATGTATGTAGTGCTGTATTAGTGCGGGATTTGTGCTGTATAGATTTGCTAAGTTAAATGAAGACAAGGTTCATTATTTTTTATTCCTTTGAACAAATAAATGACTACTTTACTTTAAAATTAACATACAGTCGTTTATTTTCAACGAGTCCAACAATTGCGTTTTAATAAATAATTACATATCTATAACAAAGCCAAACATAGGCGAGTGTGTAATAGTTTTACGTCCGTTATGTAGTAAAAAATTAGTATTTTAAACATATCTGTTATGTATATATATGCTGTATGAATATTCATGTGTCTATGTGACTAGTATTTCTCTCGACTAAAGAATTCAGTCTTTGTTTACGCTTTTGTTCCTTGTGTTGTTCTTGAACTATATGGAAATGTTTCAATAGTTCACTGAAGTCAAACGGGCTTTCAAATGAAATCAAATAAGCTTTCTCCTGCGATCTTTCGCGTTTATCAGCTATCGATTTCGTAGCTGGAGGAATCGCCGCTAAACGACGTTGTAAAGTAGCATAAGCTTCACTCTGCGGCAGAATCATGAGCAAGCCGTACAACGCGTATATCAGAGCATCATTCTTCTCCCATTCCAATAGTTGCAATCTCAAATCTTAAAGGAGAAAAAAAAAAAAACATAAATTAAACATTTTATAACAGTACTATACCACATACTTACAAGTGAATATCGGTGATTCTATTAGCTGCACTAATTTGTCTATTTCTGTCAGAAACTCCACTGTAACTTCTATATTTTCACTGATAAAAATGTTGCGTTAAGGTTTTAAAAAAAAGATCATTGAATTAATAAACAAAACTGATTGAATGAAAAAGAATAGAATAAAGGATACAAAGATCGAATGATGTTACTGGCATGTCGGTAATGTTGAGATAAAAGACACAGAGCCACTGTCGCGACCGGATTATGACACCAAGACACGTATAGACATTCGAATAATGCGCAACTGTCCTAAAAATATTAATATTATATATTCTAGAAAATTATATTTTAATTATAAGAATGATCTTACAACGAAATAAAATTGAAAATTCATGTATAATGATTCAATGATCTTGCGAGAAAGTTGAATGGTAATATGGGAAACTTACTGGAGAATCTAAACGTTTAAGTTTGTTGCGCAAATCGAATAGTTCGGAACTGGTTAACAGGATAACATTCAAAGTTTGTATCATTGTACAAGCAAAGTTTAAATTTTGTTCTTCCAATAAAATCTTCGCCAATGTTTTGTATATATCTTCTGCACTCAAAAGGATACATAATTCTCTTATAATGAAAGCGCCTCGTTCTTCCAATAAATGTCTATCGGTCGAGAAGAGCCTTAATAAATTAACTATAAATTTGGTGAAATACTTATTCTGCACTTTTGCGTTGGGATCGGTCGTTACCGCCTGTGGAGATTTCGAACTGATAATCTCGGCCATTACCACTAAAGTCTGTTGCACTACTTCATCTGAAGTATCACTCAGGGATTTCATTAATATCGGAAACAAGTCCTCAATATGATTAAACATTTTATGTGGAATATTTATGAACAAATGATTTATCCATTTTAAAACCGCGACCTTGGTTTGAACCGACAAGTACAGTAAGTGCTTTGTAAGTACTTCTACAACACTGGCAAGATCTAAGCTTTCAGCCAAGGAACAATTTTGCACCGTATCTGAAAATGGAAAGCAGAGAAAATTCTATTATCATCATATACAAAATAGACTAAGATTGTTGTGCACACATTAACACCTTTTCATTTCATACTTTCCGAAATAATTTAAATTACTTCCGATTTTAAGTAATCTTTGCAATAATTCAAAACACTCGCCAATGATTTGGAATATGCTATTTGATCTATTGTAACCACTTCGTAAGCAATATGATTAAAAATCTGCAATTTACCATTTTTCTCTTTTGTAGAACGTACATTGTCTTTCTCCTTCTTACTTGTAATCTCTGTATTTTCCATAATTATCAATCTCATTAAATTCGCATTTACTTGTGTCGCTGTTTCTTTAGTACTCTTCCGTGTATCACCATCATAGGCCAAGCATGGCAAAACCGCCACGAGAATGCCGGACATATACGGGAGCATAAGAGGACCGGACAAATGTACGAAGTCCTTTATCCACGTGATGGCAGTCAACTGAAGTAGCTCGTCGTTACTCTGAGCGTGCGTAATCAGTATATTTATCATAGCTGGAAAATCCACTCGCGCAGGATTAGCTTTTATGCTACGTAAGAATTCACCAAGAACTGTATCCGTGACCTTCTTGATCTCCGGCGTTGGGTCCTCCAATATTCTGAACAGTCCATCGAGTATCTCAGGCAGAAATATAATAAAGTCCATATTGGGTACTGCATCCAGCACAGATACCCACGATATTACAAATTGTCTGCCAAATGGATTTTTCGTATAGATACGTTCGCGCAATAGAGGCATAAATCCGACTAAATCGAAGAGACCGCTCTCTGTCACGATATCCTGAAACACGATGTGAAACAAGATATAGAATAATTCATTTGCACTTTTAATGATATAAAGTTGATAATCAGTTACCTTCATCAGTCTATCGAGTAATTCGGTAGCGTTCTTTATATTCTGCTCGGAATCGCAGGCCAATTTACTAAGAGCAGCGAAGATGTCCGTAAACTGAGGCAACACCGAGCCTCTTGCTACTTTGACCACGTTGTACAGGCTCTCGCAGGCGTAGTACCTGACTCTCAGGTCAGCGTCGCAGAAGCATGCCAGGATCGGATGGATCAGATCCTCTATATACTGACCCGTATCCTTCCCGAGACCAACGGCGATCGCCGCGAGACCGATCAAGCCGCCCTTACGTGTATGCGGATTTTGCGAAGTTGCGAAGTCTTGTCCGAGGACTTTCAGCAATCTCTTGATTTGTACGGTGTTGTTATGAGCGGCGAAATCCTTCACCATCCTGTAAAGAAATTATCAGATTCATAAAACGATAATATAGTGAGTGTACGTTAATAACCTTACTTCTCTATTTCCAAAGCAGCTGGTTTCCGTTTCTCGTACAATTTGTCATTGAGGGAACGAACGCACGCCGCGCTCAAGGGCGCGTAATCCCTCTCGGACATCATTTTTGATGATTTACTTCAATCTCTGTTCTCAGAATTTGTTGATAATGTCGCGAACAATGTCAAAACATGTCAAAATATCAAAATGCGAAGGCGCGTGCGAAGTTGCGTTCGGAAAGCTATTCGTAGAGTAGAATGGGATTTGGTTGACCAATCACAAAAGAAGCAACGAGTTTTTTATCCCGATTGGTCAATCAAACGCTACTTCGATGAGTGAATTTTTGAACGCAATCGCAGGAACAAGTAGCAGAGGCGGATTCGAAAGTGCTCGAAGAACGTTGAACGAGAATTATCGCTCATATCAAAATTGAATTTGTCTTTTAATCATTCTCTCGTCATAAATATTTTTAGCAAGAGTCTTCATGCACTTATCTTTTTTATACACATTTTTTTTTATTTTATTTCATAAATTGTTTTTACAAGCTTTGTAAAAATCTACATATCCATCCGTAAACAGATTATCGATATTGACAGTATTAAGATATTCCTCGAGTTTAAAACTCATGTTATGATGTATCGATGCTTTTTTAACAGTAATTTCCTTTGGAATAGGTATAGTAGGCTTGAATGCTACACCAGTAGGATCATATTCTGTGTAAAGTTCTTCAGGTGTTCTAAAATTAATAAAATAATTAAACATTATGGGGGGAACGTAAACAAATTTAATTTATAACTAACTTTTTCATGATTAGTTTACGATCATGTATAAGTCATGTATAATTTCCATCTATGGATTATTAGGCAAAATTAGTACTTACAATTTCGCAATATCAATAGCCAAACTGCCTTCACCACTTGTAGGCACCACATACGCTATATTTCGGGCGAGCTGCCGTACTACACTATGATAATGACGCTGTAACAATACAATATTATATATCTTATTCAATCTTTTTCAGTAAATATAAAGAAGTATCGTATTGATACCATACCTGTAGAGCAATAAGTTCGTACAATGCAGTACAATGCGCATTGGAATGGTCAGGTTCTTCGATTTCGATCTGATACTGACCGTCTCCGATGCAATCAGTGTCCAATAAAATGTGTGCCGCTTTTCCAAATTGCATGACTTGCTTTATAATACCGAGAGTCGCCAGCGTTGCATTATGTTGTGATTGCAAAGCCTGTATGCTTATTCTTTTCACAAATGCTATCAGACGCGTCTGCGAAATCCTTTTCCGCTGATGAATGAGAATCTGCATTAACGTCTTCAGTACAATCTCAGTTTCCGCGTGCGTTCTTCCACAATGAACATTCAATATATTTTTATACAAATGCACATAAAATCTACACAAAAAATACACATATAGAGAATGTAATTTTTCTTATAAAGTAGTACTTATCCTATATAGAAACATATAAAGCAGGACATTGAGTTATATACAAACCTGTATGGATCAATATTTAGCACTGCACCCTGGCCAGATAATATTGTAAATATACATTGGATACAATGTAATTGTTGTCTCAAACCTAAGTGATCTTCTTCTATTAATCTATCTATAACATTTACTAAGTCCTGATAGAAATCTATATTGATACAATGTGCGAATCTAAAATATACATGTAAAATATAGAAGATAGAAATAAAAAATACAAACTGATCTAATAGAGATAAAATGTCTTACTTGGCTAGTCCTTCCAGACACGCAGACAATACTTTGCTATTGGGAGCTTGTTTTAGAGCTCTAAAGTATATAGTAAATATCACACTTGTAATTTCAGTAAGAATTTTAGATTTCGCCTGTTTATTTTCTTCAGCCTTTGTTTCGAGCAATTCTTTCTCTACTTCTTCCAGTTTTTTGCTCTTTTTTCTCTCCCGTCTGCTTAATGCGAGAATTCTTTGCTTATAAGACATGAGTTTCTTTTGTTTTGTTTCCTCTTCTTTTTCCTTGTCCAAATCGACATCTTTTATGCGAAGAGATAATAATACCGTTATGAATTCAGGATGCACAGAATGTTTTCTTGATTTTATGTATTGATTTAATTTTCGAACTATCTAAAATTTTATTAGTATAAATAAATATCATAACAATTCGTTCTCATTAACATTTTAAAATATAAAATATCCAATTACATATATATATATATATATATATAAAATTATTTCTGTTATTACAATATACTTACTGTGAGAGATAATTGACCGCGTTTGTCGTCTTTGAATATTTGAGAAATGCATTGAGCCACTCTCTCTCTTACATTGCTCTGTTTGTTATCCAAAAAAGGAAGAATATAATTAACTATGTTAACAGAGAAATTGAAGTATGGATGGGTGGTGAGAAGCTCGCACATGCATGATATAGCTATTTCACCCAATTGCATTTCTCGTTCATTCACCCATCGCATATCTCCTTTCTTTTTTCTCAAAATATTGGATATCTTTTCGAGTCTCTTCAAGTAGTTTTTATAACTGCTCAACAATGTAACTTCAAAATTTTGCAATGCAAGAGTTTCTTTTTTCACTAAAACCACAAATAAAATTTATTAGAAATTATTAAATGTGTGACATACATATTGTGCAATTTTATCTTCTTATAATTTTGTTACATAAATGTTATATATATATAAATACATACACTTTACTCTTTCTTGAGAAATCTGCAAGAGACTGTAAGATGGCAGCAAATCTTTAAAGACTTCTAGAAGAGACACCATTGCCAGTTTTCTGACAGTGATATAAACTTCTGAAGCTCTCTCATCCATCATGTCTAGTAGTATCTTAAAATTTCCAGATTTGAGTTGCGGATTTTCTAGAATACCACTTGAAAGTATTCCTATCTTGAAACGTTTAGATCTCAGTAATTCTTCGCGACACGCCAAAAGTTCGATAGTAGATACTGGTTTATCAGTGCCTTGCAAGTTATTCTGCAAATTTTTAATACAAATAATAAATTTTATGTGTAAGATTTCTTAAACATATATCTTTTTAGATTAAATATTTTTTAATTCTTACACATATATCCACATCCATTTCTATGTCACTATTTTCCTCCTGATTATTTTCTTTTTGATTATCATCTGTGATTTGATCTTCTTCCTCATTTATAATTTCATTATCTTCTTCCAATATACGTTTTTCCACAAGACCACTCTGTGTTTTTATGGGAAGCATTATGCGAACCGATTTCCTGGCTGTCTCTTCCATGATTTTAGAAACATTATTCTCATATAATTCCTCTATTGCAAGATCATCTTCTGTTTTTCTTCTTTTTGTTTTACTTTGATCTTTATCTGATCTACAAAATCCAGAACAATTAATAATATATTCTATGAAAGATCTTATTTTTTTGAAATTATATATAATCATACTCAGTTAAGCGAATTTGTTTCAGTAAGTTGTAAGATTTATTAGATATAGCTTTTTCCAAGAATTTTAAGTCATCTTCTTCAACCATATTCATCAAATCCTCTCCATGATCACTCTCTTCTTCCTCTACTGCTTCTGGACATGGTGGTGCCGATTTCTGAGGTTGCTTCTTTGGTGGTTTATGCCGTCGAGTCTTAAGTTTTCCTTGTTTTGAAAGCTTTGTCTTTATCTGATTGTTCCTTTTAATTTTACTAATTTTTGATTTTTTTAGTTTCTGTAAAATAAATAATTGAATAGATAATGTACTTATATTGAATAAAACTTTTAGAATTTTTCATTATGAATTCAGATATATGAAATAGAATTACAAATCAATTTACAGAAAGTAGATAAAAATAAAAATTTGCAAAAAAAATATATATAGTTTCAAGTCTATAGAATTAAAAGTTAATTAATAAATTATTATTAATAGTGATGTAATTTTTCTACAGATAAGATGTTATATACTTGTTAATTTTTAAGAGGTTAGTATTAATTATATTCCTTAAATTAAAACATATTTAAAAATTATTAATTTTTACCCCCATATTTATAGCGAAACGGAATGATTTTCTTCTAAACTGAAATAGACTTAAATTTATAAGTATATACACAGCTTTGCAATAATAAAAAAGAATTGTAAACTAAGCTGAAGCAAACGCGTCCACGGCCCACGTGCGTCGATCATATATACATAGGTTTTTTAATCTAGGGTGAAAGAGAAGCAATCCTGCTTGGGGATAACATAATCGATAATCGTTGTTATGTAGTGTCGCATTCCTGCAAAACATTTGATATATGTGATCTGTGATATTATTCTTCAACATGCCTGCAACGGCTATGCATAAATTTATAACTTTTATAGGAACTATGTCTATATTACATGCGGCTTATTCTGCCGCACAACGTGAGTATTTGCTTTTGTTTTTTCGGTTTTCTCTCGACGCGTTACATTCTTTTTTAGGTTAAATTAATGTTAACATTACAGTGAAATTATAGATTTGCTTCTATTTTAATTGTTTTTTTCTGTATTATAATGAGATTAGTATGTAACTTTCAAGAGAGAAGATCGAAAAGAATAAAACGTAATTAAAACGAGTAGATATTATAATAAAATTTTGTTTTTAGATCGATCCTATTTGCGAATCACCGAACAGGAATTTACTACTTTGCCAATTGATGTAAGTTACAACATTTGATATTACTATATACTTGCTTCTTATATAAAAAACTAAAGATCATTATATTATATATATATATATATATATATATATATATATATATATATGTTATTTGATAAACGTAATAAAAGTATTTTTGTATGGAATATGGAATAATATATTATTTTATTATTATAGATTTTAATTCAAGGTATAGTCAGTTTATTTATCGTTATGTACGGTGTTATGTACATTGCTGGTGATTTTAAAGAAATTCGAGCAGTTGTTGATTTGGAGAATAAATCCTGGGAAACACTGCGAAATTTACCATCTTTTCAAGTATTTAATCATCGTGGGAGATCTCTTTCATCAGAGTATATCCCAGAATGAAATAGTTTTGAAATATTAAATTATTGAAAAAATATAATGGATATATACAATAGATTTATTTGTATTGTTTGTTGAGTCACATTCTTTTAGTTCTCTTAGCTAAAATTTATTTATATTAACTTTATTCTCTCATTAATATATTAAAATATATTTTTAAAAATCTTTTAATTTGTAAAAAGTAAATATATAAAAAAAATTTATAATAATTGTAACATCATATATATATACATATATATATATATATATATATGTTTGTGTGCAAAATTTAATAATTTATTACTGAACACAATTTAAAAAATATTGTAATTATTCTCCTTATAATTATAATTCAAATTTTAGATTTTGAAAATTGACAAATTTTCTATATATTTTTCAATTTCGTAACAGTAAAATAATACAAATAAAGAAGTCCTGGTCTCATTATTAATTTTTCATCAGTTTTTTTTTCCTATTTCCAAATTATTTATTTTATAATAAAAATTAATAATGATACAATATAGAAATGCACAATGGGAGTGCAAAAGCATCACTTTTTCTGTTTTTTCTTTTCCGCCTCTGCTTCCTTCTCCTTTTCTATTTCTGTTACATATTCACCTATGGTATCTGTATCCAACATCTGAAAAATTATTGTAACATTGTTAATATATAATGTTTTATAAAAAGAGATTTGTCTTCAGCCAAAACATATACTTGCGCAATTTGGTAAAAATTACTAGGTATACCTGTAGTGGTTGCCCGCGTCGCATTACCGCTATTTCCAAATTTTTTTGTCCAGATTGAACTACTTCAAGTAGCGCCTTGATCGCTAGTTTTATACAACCCCTTTCTGTCGACACTTCCTCTGTAGTATAATACTTTTCCAAAAATTCGTGCACAGTTTTAGCGCTGCGTCCTGTTGCGTTTGCCTTTATGGGAAAGTAGCATTTAATATAAATGTAGCTATTAAAATAATTGTATTTTTTTATTGAAAAAAAGATAGAAATTGATTTTATCTTGATATACCTTCCACTCATAATATATTCCTGATGGCTCTGTTTGATACAAATGTGGTATACCATCGTAATCAAATCCAGTTAGGAGACAGGATATTCCAAAAGGTCTACGGCCGTTACTTTGTGTATATTTTTGTTTTAAGCCTGCAAATAATAATAATTATGTGGAACTAGTACAATCGTTTTAAATAATTTTAATCTTCTGTTGATATAAATTCTAATCATACCTGCGATATACCTTGTAATATATTCCAAGGTAACAGGATCTTCTACGGTTAACTTATGACTCTGGCATTCAACTTGTGCACGATTAATTAATACTCTTGCATCGGCAGTTAAACCTGTTAAAAAGGAGAGTAATTATCCTATCTTATACGATACAGAAAATCGATATTTGTATCAATGGTATAATATATTATATAGTACCTGCAAAAGCCATAATTACATGATCATCTAGGAGACATATTTTGCGCACTGTACGTTCTTCTTGCAATTTAGCAACGGATTTCTTCTCAACACCTAAGACTACCACATCGGCGCCACGTACACCGACCTGTCCTTACAAAAAGATTATTACATATAAGATAAAAAATAAAAAAATATTAAATTTTGATATAAAAAATGTTATATAGAGCTGCAATTTATATCATTTATTAGATACTATTTTAATGTAACTTTTTACTATTTGAAAATGATATGGATACATATTTCACTTGTAAAAATAGATCAATGTGATATGATAGAAACGTAATATATAGTGACAGAAATATGTTGACACAAAACTGGTCATCCTAACCTAACCTAACTCTGAGAATTCGCAAAGTCATACGCGAGGTAAACAAAATCAAATATCTTATATAGACAAAATCTATTCGTATGATAATAAAATAATTCCAGATAGACAGATAGATAAAAGAATGTTAGGTAGAATCTTCGAAAGCAACTCCCGAAGATAGAAAGAAGGTTATGTTGAACTTAGCGTACCGCCGTCGAGCCCTTCTTGACAGCCTCTTGAGCGTATTCCACCTGGAGCAGATGGCCGTCCGGCGAAAATACCGTGATCGCTCTGTCATATCTAGCCGACATCGTTCTGGCCGTTCGAAATAAGCACCGTTTCACAAGAAGCTTGAAATGACTTCGCCGTTTTCCAAGCAATCACCAAACTGCACCGTTTTTCTCGTTCCAGGTTCCGGCGCGCAGCATGCGCAGACACGAACATGACAACGCATTTCCCTAGCAGTGCTAGGAAGATTCACTTTTTCGCACATGCGTGACACAGCAGGGAGGGGTGGGGAATATACATATAAAAAATGTCAGAAATATCCTCTATATTTTCGATGCCTTTGTCTGAATGCCAAGTTCGGTATTAAATTTTATGCTGAATAGCTTCGTAGCTGAAGGCATTGGTATCAAATAGCTGCATGTAGGCAGTTGACACTTAAAAAAAAAAAAAAAAAGAAGTTTAGATATTCATGCATCATGATTGTTGGTTTTGAAAAGAATTAGAAATATTATTATCGAACACACAGGAGATATAAAAATTATATTACGTTCTGTTAATTTTTTTTTTTTATCTTGATTGGTCGGACGACTGTCAAACTATTATAAAATTGCTGATTTGTCTTATCGTTAGAGTCAACAATTATGATGCGTGAATATTTTAGATACGATATATGCGCCCGAAAATATCTCTAAACCGAAAATGGAACATTTCTGACATCTTCTATATAAATTACATATTATAAATTACATATTTCAAATTGCATTAAATTATATAAATAACTTAATTGATCTCATAATTGTATAATTTCGCTTTCTCTTTATTTGATTCTTATTTTAATTAATTCTCTAAAAAATTTTTAAAATAAATAATTTAGCTTTAAAAAACAATCAAACAGAAGCCATACAGAATCTTTTTATACTGGATTAAACTAGGACTAAACATTATAGTTATTATTTATGAGATATGTGTAAAAAACATGTATTACACATATACATACATGTGTATGAGAGTGTGCTACTGCACATTGCACGTATATATGCAATATTATTCTTGGAAATAAATAAATATATATATTGCGAGCAATATACGGCAATATTTTTTTGTAATTATACATGTAATATATGATATATTCATAGTTAAGTAGAAATTATGATAATCCACATATGAAAAATATACTTCTTGCAAAAAAAATTGTTGCCATTGCAATATCTGACATTATTAGCGAATGTTTTTGTACTTTCCTGGTTTATATGATGTATGTATGACATAATCTCTCGTTAATTTTTCCATCCAGGAAAAATCTTATACAAGATTTCTCTCTCTCTCTCTCTCTCTCTCTTTCCGAGATGCTGGAAAGTATAAATTGTATAGCTAAATTCAAATATTTTTTTATAAAATAAAATATATTTTATATTAATATTAAATTAACAATAAAACTGCAAAATTATTTGATTTATAATATTATCCATTAAATATTTAACGTTGTAAATAGATCCCTAAATTCTAACATTCCTTAATTTTGATTCTTTAACATTTATTTATTTATTATGTTGGGAGTTAATTTATTTCAACATGAAAATTCAATGTAAAAATAGGATGAAAATGAAATAGCTGCATTTATAATATCGTTATTGTATACATATTTTTATTTAAATCATATCATAAGTATATAACTGTGAAATGTCATGCTTCGTCTTCGAGTCGATTGATAATAATTTTTAAAAAGTGTTTCTCAATTTTCAATAATATATGTTACTTATATGAGAGAAATTTTTTTTCACAAGGATGAAAAGCACGTGCTAAATCATAATATAAATTTAATGTATGCGAAAATTTCGAAATCGATATACCTTAATCATTGTCAATATATTTTATCTTTTATGTTAGCATTGATGGTGTTATCTCTCAGTATACTTTATTATTGTCGTTATTTTATTTTTGTCTTGTCACATTATGTTCTTGTCACAATATGTTCATTTTTAATTAATTAATGTTACGGCTTTCAGAATTTTAAACGAATGAGTGGGGATGAATAGGCAGAAACGGTATCGTTACTCTTATAAGAGAAACGATCGGCTTAGAGAAACGTTTAGTCAAGGCTGGCCAGCTCGCGCTGTGTTACATTCGTCTGTACAACATGATCGGGTCGGTATACTTTCCTTTTTATCATTCTACGAAGGTGCATAGCGAGCAAAAAGCCTGGTTGAAGTCATCATTTTTGCGCAACTCGTTATTATCTAAATGCTGCTTGACTTATAAAAAAAAAGGAAAGTAGATCTTAACGTGCGCCGTATCATGTGAAAGCCATAGCTAAAAAAAAGTTGTTTGAAAAATTGTTTTCGTGTATGTGATAATTGAAATTAACACTGTCAGTGGCTTTTATAATTTGCAAAAGAATTATGATGCGCTTAAACAGTTTCATCGATATAACGTGACATGTGAAGATATTTCTGATTTACTTGAAAATCTGTTTGATGAGTTTATTATTTTTAACACAATCCGTTTGCTATTCATTTCAAATACGCATTTACCGCAAATATACATGTGATATTTTACTGTATTCAATTTGTCAATTGATATATTTTTTTAGAAACGTATAACGTGTAAAATATTTGACGTTGAACATTTGCAAACGTGAGCAAAAGGCAATGCGATAACGATAAATTAGCGTGATAATATTAACGACATGGAAATTCTAAAAATTGTCCTTCACATCAAATATTTACATAATCTTACATTTGCCTTAAAGAAATAAAAACGTACACTTGTAAATGTCTCTGTAAATATTATGAGTTAAGCTATATCGTAGTGCTTATCATAATGAATATCACAGGTTTCACGCGCAAAATCAAACGTATTCTACTTTACCTTTTCTCGCAATGTTTATCGTTTTTATTTAGATAACGAGAAGAATATTACTTATTGTTAATTGAAACGAATAATTCGAGAACAAATAATTTGAATAAAAAAAAATATTTATTCATCTGTATATGCAAAATTATGAATTTATACTTCTTCAAATATCTCGGGATTATGAAATAAAAAATTTTAAGAGTAATACAAATTATGTTGTATACGCTAATCTTTTGAGTTATTAGCAATAATGCAATCGCGTGCAATTATGCTGTACGTCGCAATCGCATGTAGAACGTCATCTTCACGTGCGTGTAAATAATATTAAAAAATTATTTATTGCAATGTTTTAAAATAGAGATAATGAAAAAAAAATGTTGAAAAGACGTCGCTGAAAACGCTATTTAACCAGTTAACTGGTAATGACGCATCTGTGCGTCTAAAATTTTCGTGCCAAAATTGGTGACGATGCATATATGCGTACATTGAATAGCTTCGATAAATTTCGATGGATCTGGATAAAACTTGGTATCCTAGAGTTTTTTGAATCACTGAATCGGAATCTGAGCTCAGGGACTACAAATTCGTCATCGTTCAGTTAATATGGCGTCCGAAAACGCTCTCGTTGAATGATTTTCGAGACGGTGAGCCGAGAAGTATAGCTCGAAAATGAAAAAAATACCACCGCTATTAGCTAGTGACCAAGAAATTACGACCGCAGAGTGTGCCATGTAAAGGCTGCGATGGGATTTTACACTCCGTTTGTTCTTTTTTATAATTTTGTTTAAAATTTTTTTTAAGGGTTTTTTTTTTAGAATTTTTTTTTAGATTTTGTGTTAATTTTGTATCAAGTCCCCGGACGGACTAGTTTCTGAATTCTAACAGATGTTGTGAAAAATTAGTTTCTTTCTTGGACGTAAGGTTTCAGGGATGGACGATATTAAAATTACGATTCCCGATTCAAAATCAGCAAACTCAAAAACGATTGTACCGATTTTTGAAACCGTAATCGATCTTATCAGTTTTGACACGGAAAACGGCTCAAAAGCTTACCAGTTAACTGGTTAACTTCGCGCTTTCCCGGAAGTTTGCATATTGCGTTTTGTACAATAATATTTATTTATTGCAATGACGCTTATAGTAAAGTTAACTAATGGCTAGTTATAGATAAAGAAACATTTACAATTTATTTGCATATAGTGCTATCATTATATCTTTGTACCAGGAATAAATTTAGTAACAAAGTTTAAAAAGGATAGATATATTTTCCAGAAAATCTATAAATTTTTGTTTAATCTGTTAATCAAAATAAAAAATTAAAAAAATTTTTTTATAATTTATTTTAATAATTATATTATTAATTAAAATAAAAATATATCGTTAAAAATATGCTATTAATTTAAATTGACTTTAATCAATTTATATTAATAATATAATTTATATATTTTAATAAATTTCTTTTTATAATAAGTTATATATATATATATATATATAAATATTACATATAAAAAATAATATTTATATATAATTAATTTTCGTTTTATTATCTTCTTATCTAAAATATATCAGTTGGAATATATCATGAAAATGAAATGAATGAATCATGTTATGATATACGAAATAAAAGCTTTACACTTGTTATTAGCCAGATAATTGCGTAAAGCATTCAATTCAAAATTACAGAAATGTTTGAGTTGCGATGAAACATAGTATGTTTCTCTATTAAGCATCTCCTTAATAACGCATCAACCTGCGGTAAATATATCTTAGCATCTCCAATATTATCGAGTAATATATTTCTACAAATCACATACATGCTTATCTAAAAAAACAATTCTGCTTCAGAATGCATTGTTCGATAACATTACTTAATTGCGACTAAAGATATTTAATTCGTATTTATGAGATTATGATTGATAAAATCAGAGGTTTTCTTTATCTACACGAAACATATCTACTGCTTAATTCCCTTACTTCATATCTTTTTATAGTACATTTATATAGGAATCAATGAGTAGAGATAAAGTTCTTTTAACAGTATGTTTATATGTATTATCGTGGGTATGTGCGTGTGCGTATATGAGAATCAATTATTCAGTAAAGAAAACGCGCAAATTATATATTATGTATAGATATATATAAATTAATCGAATCTCGCAGATTGATTAAATCATTGATTGCGAAACTTGATTGATTACGGAAAAGCGTTTTTTTTTGTTTTTTGTATTTTTCATAATTTGAGAGTTAGTAATTTAGATCATATACATCATGAAATTAATAAAAACTTTTTAGAGACATAACTCAATGCTATGCTTGTAAGCTGCAAATTTATTGAATGAAGTATACATATGTGTTACGCAATCTCTCAGCGAATCGCATAGTAAATGTCTATGGTATATACATCTGCGATTACACAATGATGATAACCGGATCACATTCTTGAATTCACCGGCAATAAAGGCGACAGTAATACGATGCGCGATCCCACTAACGTCTCTCAAGCGATATACATGTTCCTTTTATTTGTACAGAGTTTTAGATAATTATGAGCTTATCCATCATAAATCACGTGTTAATCCTGAAATGATTACAAAATAATTTTTAATTCATATTTGCAAGCAGTCGCCGCAGTTATCGTACACTTTTAGCAATTATCAATTTTATCCGGCGATTTATCTCAATATATGATCACGTTTGGTTTAAATTTTAATTATTTACAAAATTAATACTATATATACATATTATCGGTGTATGTAAAATTATTTTATACCGTAAAAAAAAAAAACTACAAATTTACTGAACACAATGTAAAATTATTTTCCACTGTATCATCATGTGATCATAATTATATTTCACTGCCACTAATAGAGATAACAGTGACGTACATGTAAACGCGGTCACGGCAAACCATCTGAGCATAATCACGGTCACGAGATCTGCATCGACAGAAGCTTCAAGCATCACTGATTTTTGTGTTATCAAGCGTCGCGACGCCAAGTATATAAAAGAACGTTTTTTTTTTTTTTACCTTTGTGAAGTGTCTTTTAGGTGATTACTGTTACTAGATATTATGCAATTGATCTCTTTTGTTAATCGCGATAGTAATTCTATATATACCGCGATAATGGACATTTCTTCTTAAAAAAAAAAAAAAAAAAAAAAAAAAGCATCTGAATATTAGCGTATATAACGCAATTTATTACATATGTTGATTAATTTTTTATTGTCTTAACCGGATACGTTAATTTACGCATACATAGTTACTGTATAAAAGCGATGTCAAATAAAAATTTTTTATTATATTGAATATCGTACACCCATACACACACACACATACGTGCATATGTGTGCGAGTTTCGATTAAGTTTGCAATATCTACAATTAAAAAGAGAGAGAGAATGTTCTCGGTCTTGTTGGTGATTGTCAATTGCAAAATATTCAATTGCGAATTTCTATGAAACAGCCGCAACAATTCCGATTAATTTTCTATCGTCGAGAGAATAAATTGTAAAAAAATCCAATTTTTAACGTTTACATTTTCACATGTTTTGTGCAGAGTCAAAAGGAAAAAATTGGTTATATTCGGCGTGATCGCGGTCCTACTTGTGGCCGTTTTTGTGGCAATAATAGTAATTTTTATCACGCGCAACTCGAATGTCAAATGTGGCTCAAAGTTCGTCAGTTCCTCCGAGATGAGTCAATATGGGAAGGTAATATTTATCGATCAATTGATTTAGTTGCAATACATCGACGTTCTTCTAGTATGGACTGTGCAGGTATATAGGAAGATATGACTGTTCGAAAGAAAGAGATAGCGATTGATAGAGATCAAGCTCTGTTTCTTTCTATCCAGTAGCTTTAGAGAGAGGAATTGACTTCTACCTCGTTTCTTTTTTATCTAATTCTATCGGACACGTTTCGAAAGACTTTCATAGATCGCGTAGTCCGTACTATACGTCGATATTGCAATATGATTGAAAATATTGACAACATTTGACTAAACAGAAGAAAAAATATATTTTCAGCTACAGTCATACATTTATTTCTGTACGATTTGGTCTCGTGAAAAGAAGGAAACGTTACGAATAATATCTCTGCATGTTATCAATAAAGTAAAATTGATTATTATATATTATTACAGGATTTAATTTTATATAAGAAAAAATAAATGATAGAACTAAGATATATTTTTTTCCCCCAAAAAATATATTATTAAATTAGAATTATCAATTGAATAATTACTTTATTTGATTTGTCATTTTTTCCACAAATATTCGATATATTAGATCGAGAAAAAAAGATAAAGCGTGATGGATAATTCTTGAAACTTTTTATAATTATTGAAATTTTCCATGAACAGGGTGCCGTGACGACAAACGGTCAGGAATGTGCACAAATTGGTGCCAATATGTTAGCTAGGAACGGTTCGGCAGTAGATGCGGCCATAGCAGCGCTTCTTTGCGAAGGCATTGCGTCCTTGCATAGGTATTACATAATTTTCTTTACTTTTACTATCTTCATCTTATATGCTTATTTATTGTAATAAATTTTATTAATCCTATATCATTCTTTTGCGAACAAAAATAATATATATGCCAAGTATATCTGTATATGTTTTGATTTAAAGTATGGGACTGGGTGGTGGATTTCTTATGACGATATGGGATCCGAAAACCAAAACGGCGGATTATCTGGATGCGAGAGAGACCGCTCCCATGGCTGCGACGGAGGATATGTTCGATGGCAATGCTCATCTAGCTATGTATGGTAAAAAATCCTTTTCACATTAAAGTGCTTATCAATATTTATGCGCTTATGTCAAAAATCATTTATAAAAATTATTGTCAGTTACAATAGTTAATTATATTCATCTATTTTTGCTTGTAATAGCAAAAATGTGTATAGCAATGGATTTTGAATAAAGTGCGTGATACTATTAAATAGGTGGAAAAGCGGTTGCTGTACCAGGTGAACTTATGGGTTATTGGGAAGCGTATAAAAAATACGGGAGACTGTCGTGGTCTGAATTATTTGAGCCTGCCATTAAATTATGCGAAACTGGATCTCGTATTAATGATTATCTTGCCGCTTATTTAGTGGAGAAAGAGCCTATGATAAAGAACGAGAGCAGTTTGGCGAAAATACTCATAAATCCTAATACCGGTAAAGTGTGGGTTGTGAGTAGAATCTATTTTTTGTATCATTATAATTGTTTCTGTCCTATATGAGAGTCAAAACTTGATTCTCTTCAGACATATTCTATAAAGGAAAATCTATGAAAAACAATATGAAAATTTTATATTTGTGCAGGCAGGCGATAGAATAAAAAGACCGCAACTGGCAGAGACCCTGAAATTAATAGCGAAACATGGTGTCGAGATATTTTATAAAGGTAATATTGCTGATAACTTAGTCGACGAGATTAAAGCGTTTAAAGGAATAATCACGAAACAGGATTTTGAAGCATACAGGTGAGCGTTTCTTTTCTCGAGAGTTTGAATATTTTCGATTTTCAAGAATATTCACATGTTAAAAAATTGCATGAAGCCTGCTATATCAAAACAGATAAATGAAATATAATCACAAATTTATCATCACTTCTATGCAGAGAAAATTTTACGATAGAACGTAAAGAACGTACGGTAGCAGATAGAAAGACATACTACAGCGATAATAATAATGGAAATTATTTTGCTGCGCAAATAAAATTGTCAAAATAATTATTTGCAAGCGGAATATCTTAACTAAAATGAGTTTTATATATCGTAGCTCAATGTTAACAAACTGATTAATTAAACATCCGTTTGTTGGTGGAAATAAAATCGAATACATTATATCTATAGCCGGTGAAGTTAAGATTGATAAAAGTATTATATATAAAAGCAAGTTTGATATTGTCAATATCAAAACAATGAAAATCTTAACAACGAAAGATTTGATAGAAATAAATTATTGCAAATAGAAAGAATTAAGTTCTTTTCTCACTAATTGCTTTTATTTTATCCTCGCATTATTAACGAATTTTTCGACGATAGTATATACATAATCATCCGATCTAAGGTCTTGGAAGAGCATGCGAGCGGGATGCGAAGGAAGGTCATGGCAGCATATCGATAATGCAATTTCTTTATAGAGCCATATGGAGAAAGCCGGTCACATTGAAGATGGGAAATCTGACAATCTATAGTGCTCCACCGCCGGGTTCAGGTGCAATTTTGATGTTCATAATGAACATTCTTCGCCGGTTACTACCGGTCAATAATGAGAATGTAATGTGGCAACGTATGGTGGAGACCTTCAAGTGGGCTTATGCAAGAAGAACCGAGTTGGGAGATCCTGCTTTTGTTGATGGCATAGGTGAGATTATGGATGCATAATAATAAATATATATGCAAGTACAGGATATCTTGAAATGACTCGGGTATCTTACAAATCATCAGACATGACAAATAATATTAAAGTCCATCGAAGAGAGATCTCTTTCTAAAGAGATAATTAATTATTATTAATTATCTATTTTTATTAATAGAAACTACTGCATTCGCATATTTCTCAAAGCTATTTTCATAAAATGGTGTTTTTTTTTAATAGATAAATAGAAAGAATTTTCCGAAAGAAAAAAAAAGAAGAAAGAAGAGGCATCTAATTTCTTGTATGGTTTCGTTATTTTACATGTATCATAGCGATTCAGCACATTTTTTTTTCCCCGATAAATTTAATCATTTCTGGCTGCGTCAATCACTAATTACACTTAATAACTGACAGATATCTTATCTTATCGTAATTAATATATTATAATTACCGCGTATTTAGTAGAGTCGAGATGTATCTCTGAGTGAGTAGTATTCGAGATGTATCTCTGAATTTCTCTGCGATTTTCTTGGACTTGAAATTCGCTCAAACTTTATCAATCGAGTGAGCATTCGAATTACGATGGAATTATTTCTTTGTAGATGCGCTGCTCGCCAATTTAACATCCGATGATTATGCGGAAATGATAAAGGAAAGGATAAAGGACGACCGTACGTGGCAAGATCCAGAGGAATATGGCGCTGTTACTGAGACAACCGTGGATTCAGGAACTGCGCACGTTTCCGTTCTTGCTCCTGACGGCTCCGCTGTCTCCGTTACATCGACCATTAATCAGGTGTAAGTAAATTATTTGCAAATAATGTAAAACTTGAATTGCAAATTAATTCGCAATTAAAATAAAATATTTACATTTCATTATTTGCGAAACTGATGTCAAATTATAAATTTAATAATATATAATAAAAAATAAATTTAAAACGATATTATTAAATTTATAATTTAATATCAGTTTCCCACATAATTTAATGTAAATATTTCATTATATATATATATATTCATATTTTAATTCTAAAAGAAAATCATTTATTCAGTTCTCAGTATGTTTGATAGTTTCGTCAAGATAGCAAGATGTACTTTATATTTATACTATGGATTATAGAAGTTTGATATATTGCCACGTTAAAAATAATAGAAAAAAAGAAATCGATTGAATCGTTTCGCTTCCAACGTACACATTTCTGTTCGCAGTTTATATCTGTTTTAAAAACGGAACGATTCTCAGGCACTGGGGGAATTAACAATAGAATCAACAATAATCCTGCGGAATAATGCATAGTATTTTATCACTTTATAATCATCTTTATTTAACAGGTTGGGCGCAATGATACGTTCAGAATCCACCGGTATAATATTTAACGACGAGATGGACGATTTTAGTTCACCCAATATAACAAACGGTTTTGGACTCCCGCCCTCACCGGCGAATTTTATCCGACCCGGCAAACGGCCGTTGAGTTCGATGTGCCCGACTATAGTGGTAAGCCATTTAGTGGCAAACGCGAGCGTTTAACAAATTTATCAAGAGCTTTAAACTCGAGAAAAGCTCGCGGAAAAATGGATGCTTTTAATGCGTGTCTTTTTTTTACCGTGAAGATCTATCGTAATAATTGCTATTAACGATCGCAATAATGTGCTCATCAATTCTGAGAATTGCCCAGCTTAATGATATCATTACAATTTGCAATGCACGCTATCATTAAGAATTAATCTCCAACAGTTATCGGTGCTTGAAATCTCGCTTTGATAGATTAAATAAAAATTCGAGTAAATCTCTCTGTTTCTAGAAGCTTTTTTTTTTTTTTTTTAATCTACAAGAAGTAGGAACGCGTAAGAATTATTTTAGACATCTAATTTAAACTCATTTAAATCAATTATACAATTCTCTTTAGGTCGATCAACATAACGATGTGAGATTAGTGATAGGTGCAGCCGGTGGCACGAAGATCACAAGCGGCGTGGCGATTGGTATGGTCCTGAATCTTTGGTTTAATTACAATATAAAGGAAGCGGTTGATACGCGTAGACTTCATCATCAAGTGAGTTCGACTAGTATAAATATTTCAATGCGACAAAAAAACTCAACTCTTTCTAATCGAAAATCAAATTTGTTTTGTTACATTATAATCAAAACGATTTTCAATTCAAAGCTTAATTTCTTAATTTGTTTTTAAATATAATAACAATTTAATGAACAGGCTGTTATTTCTTGCTGAAATAATTGTTTGTTCATCAAAATTTGACGTAACTTTTTCGCATTTTCTCTTAAGTTTTAATATTAAATATTTTAATACTTATAATTAAAGATTCTCTGTATGTTACAGATAAGCTTATATAAAATTAGTTGAAATGCATTTTTAGCTGAAATATTTTTTTTTATAACTGAGCTCAAAAACTATTTATTCACAAGAAAAATATATTACTTGTTGAACATTATATTGAACATTAAATCACGCCGAATTAGACGGAGAATATTATTATTTATTATGAGATTTACACGTGAAATATTTTGTATTAGAATTAATAATATTAGAATTAATAATATCGTTTTAAGAAAATTATTAAAATATTACAGCTGTTGCCTATGAATGTCCAGAACGAAAAAGATTTTTGTCCAGCCACGTTAAATTATTTGAACAAGATCGGCCACAATGTCACTACTTTTTCTGGAATTGGCAGTGCAATCACGGCAGTATCCAAAGAAAATGGACTTATAACCGCGAATTCAGACTATCGCCGACAAGGAAGAACAGCAGGATTATAAAGAGATTATTTAGTATTAATATGCGGATGAACTTTATAACACTAGATATTCTTTTATACTATCGTGATATTTCAAATGCTATTAGCAATATAAATTGCCTTTTACATCATCTTGATTAATATTCTTTACATGACATGCAATCTCTATTATCGTATGTCCCATTTCAAAAAATAAAGTAAACAAAGTAACAAAGAATTTCTTAAAATTTACAAAGTTGACCGCAAAATAGATAATATATGATAAAAAAATTTTTAGATAAAAGAAATAACACAAATTTCTCTATTTGTAGAGTTATAATTTTAAGCAGATATTTGAATACGCAAAAGCAAAAATCATTTGAACAATATGTTGAATAGCACAATTTATATTTATATTTATAATTTAGACAATTTATAATTGTGCCATTCAATGTGAAAATACTTTATATACTTTCCTTTTAACTATTATTAAATTTCAATAATACATATATATTTGTGTATATGTATTCATATATATTTTTTTATACGTATTTGTGTATATATATTTATATATATGTATATGTGTATGTGTATATATATTCAATATATATTTATATTTATACGTATATGATAAATAATCGAATCAATAATATTAAAAAGAAAATATAATGTTTTTTTTAAATTTTGGCTATAAATACTTAAAAGCAATACAACTGCATGTATTTCTTTTATAAGATTATAGTTATATATATATATATATATATATATATATATATATATATATCGTTTATAACTCATTACATTTGTACATATTTCATAATGTTTTATACATGATTAATCTATGTTGGTACAAATTAATTTCGCGTTTTGCAAATATCAATGTATTAATAGCGGTATACCTGTAACTGATAACGTAGGATCCTATTGTATATTGGTAATGTTATGTATCGTTAATAAAATAATTTTGTTTTTATTAACACTACATTATCATTTAAATATATATACATCTATAACGTAACAAGCCAATAAATGAAAGATGTTTTATATATATATTTTAAGTATATATGTATATATATATATATATATTTTAAGTATATATATATATATATATCAATTACTAAAACGGTAGTAACCTTGAAGAAAATTCATAACGATACATCTTATCGATCTGGAATGTCTTGTCATATATAATGTGTGTGTGTAAATTTCTCTCAGAATATATTTCATATTGGAATGTTTTAATAAATATTATAATTCATATATCATTCTTATTTTTTAGCACTAAAGAATTTTTATTATTCATAATTAATTAAAAGCTAGCATTATATAAATTGACATCTTTATATTTATCGAAATAATGTAATCAATATTTCCATCTAAAAGTATCCAAATTATTATAAGATCATTATTTACCCTGACAAACGAGAAAATATGTTACAAATGTGTGTAAAAATATGTGTTTGTAATTCCATTTCTTTATTTCTTAAATTAAAAATTGGGATTAAATTATATATATATGTATATATATAACAATTTATATTAACTGCAATGTCAAATCTATTCAAGTTGTGCAAGATAATCTTGTTTCACGATTATATCACTGCGTATACATATGCATGATTATGGAAATGTTGATTGTAAAAAAAAATATAAATTCAGAAAATACAAACATCAATCATTTATCATATAAATATTCCTATTTTGTATAAAGAGTAATGCGTAACGTATCAATATGACACGTAACTTGAATTTTATTCCAACATTTAATATATCGCGACATAATTATATTTCTACTTAACAATCCTTTATTTCTTAAAAATCATGAATGTATAAAATAAATCACAAACTTAATTTAAAAGTTTTTAATACGAGACACACACACACACATGCATGCACGCATGCACAATATATATTTATAATATATCTCAGAATATATATATTGTGCATGCGTGCATGCATGTGTATGTGTGTCTCGTATTAAAAATTTTCATATTATGTTGGCGATTTATTTTATACATTCTATTTTAAATGTAGGAATAAAATTCAAATTACGTGTCATATTGATACGTTACGCATTACTCTTTACACAAAAAATAAATAGGAAAAAATAAATAGGAATATTTATATGATAAATGATTGATGTTTGTATTTTATGAATTTATATCTTTTTTTACAATCAACATTTCCATAATCATACATATTTATATGCAGTGATATAATCGTGAAACAAGATTATCTTGCACAACTTGAGTAGATTTGACATTGCAGTTAATATAAATTGTTATATATACATATATATATATATTTATATAATTTAATCCCAATTTTTAATTTAAGAAATAAAGAAATGGAATTACAAACACATATTTTTGCACATATTTGTAACATATTTTCGCGTTTGTCAGGATAAATAATGATCTTATAATAATTTGGACACTTTTAGATGGAAATATTGATTACATTATTTCGATAAATATAAAGAAGTCAATTTATATAATGCTAGCTTTTAATTAATTATGAATAATAAAAATTCTTTAGTGCTAAAAAATAAGAATGATATATGAATTATAATATTTATTATAACATTCCAATATGAAATATATTCTGAGAGAAATTTACACACACATATTGTATATGACAAGACATTCCCGATTCCAGATCGATAAGACGTATCGTTAGGAATTTTCTCTTCAAGGTTACTACCGTTTTAGTAATTGATATTCCTTTTGTGTTTCTACCTTAATCATTGTGCTCGCTGTACGTCTTGAATATAGAATATCTCTTTCCGTTAATATATAAACATGACCTTCGTTAATAATATCCGCCTATGAAATATATGCCGATATTTTTTCCGCCTTTATTACTACAAAATAGAATGTAAGTAAATCCAGTTTTTTTTTCGTAATTTAATACTCTTTATATAAAAGCATTCGTCATTTTACTATACAGCCAGCACATTTTACTCTGTTATTGATTTTTCATAAATAAAGCATATATTTTGAGAGCAAAAATTTCTATTAATAAAATATTCTTTCTACAAACAAGAGATATTTTATTTTCAAAACGATTAAAACACGATTAAATTACAGTTACATATTGAAAATTAGAACGGAAATTATACATTCATTTATTAACTTATAAATGACAGTAGAAGAGATTGTAGTCTGTTATTATTAAAAGCAAGAGAGATTTCAAAAAAGTTTCATAACTGTCTTGATTCATTCTATCGATTTGACGTGATTCATAATAGCATCTCGTATAAATCAACATAGTTTTAATTTCGTAAAATGTATATATTATACAAAACATGTTGCAAATCAGAACGATATTTTATTAGATCATCAGACATATAAGAGGGCCGTTCTCTATCAAGTTGAAAACATTTCTTATTAGTCATCATACCGCAGAGGAGATTCAATTTACATATTCGATGTTATTGTATCTCGCGTAATGCAAATTTTCAAGAATGAAGATATTACAAAGTCAATGTATACTTTGATATGGTAATGTCACGAGTGAACGAAGCATAAATAGAACAACCAGAATTGCTCTTGACCACACCTGGAAATTGTGGTTACGATTACTGATTATACGATTATTTTTATTATATATCAGCGAGAGAGAGAGAGAAGGAAAAAAGAGATGCTGCTGTTATTGATCGATTATTAAATGTAAAATCTCTCGACAGAACGTATACGAGTACGATTGTGTGATTTGCATCGGATTCTTCTGCTTTGTATGCGCGCTAAGTTTCAACGAGATACATCGCCCGATATGATGCCTCGATGTGGCTACAATAATTTCGAAATGTACGGTTTACGAGCATTAATCGAGATTCCTGTTTGAGAATAAGGAGAGAGCGAAATAAAGAGAAAATGAGACAAACAGAGAGAGAGAGAGAGAGAGAGAGAAAGAGATAAACAGAAAGAAACAGAAAAAAGGAAAGGACGAGATGGTGAATAAAGATTCTTAATTTCCGGTGCTTTGTTCTTGTGACCATGGCGGTCCGTTTCATTTCCGTTTCGTTGTATCGAGGTAAACGAAATGAAGGGAGAAAAAAGAAAATACGTTATGAAGAGTGACCTGCAAGTTCCAATTAAAGCGTGGAACTTTCATGCATATTTGTGGAAATTGTCGAGTTGTTTATCATAAATATTTCTAACAAAAACTTGTAATGATTAATATCTTTGAACGCATACAATGATTTTAATTATTAAATGCTAATACACTAACAAAATGTCAGTTTTAATTTCAAAAAAATGTTGTAGTATTTGAATGGAAAGTTTTTAATAAATATTATTTTGTATCATTATCATTATATATATATATAACAATTTATAATTTTTTAAATAATATTTTAATAATATTTAATAATTAAAAATATTAAAATTTCGTCAAAAGACATTTGATAAAGAATGTTGATATGACAAAGATATGAGGAAACATTTTGTTCGATTCCAAGTATCTAACTGTTAGTCATAAGTCTTGATAAACACAAGTTTTTTTGTTAGAAGCGCAAGTAGAATATTTTGCATCCTTGAAAATAGACTTGTTGATTAGGATATAAAAAAAAAAGATCCTTATCATTCATCTGTTATTTCGATGCCGATTAAGTAAAGAATCATTAAAGGTAATTTCGCTAGAATACGATTTTTCTTTCTCGGGTAATTTATATTATGTATCTATAATTCTAATTTTAACTTTGCTTCTCTATATCCCTGTACAAAAAAAAAAATCCTCATGTATTCTATTATTAACTTAATTAAATGTTTTAAAAAATGTTATAAAAAATTTTAAGACGTACGCGGTTTTTTAACTCAATATTCGATTATTTCCGCGCGGACTTTGACGCTTTGTTGAGTATCTATTTTATCCCCTTCCTTAAAGCGCTGAAATTTACTCAAGTAGGAGTTTGACATATGTCGCGTCAATAGGCATTGTGCTCGCAGGTAACAGTCGTCAGTCGAGAGTCAGTGCTGGGTCTGATCGGACCCGCAGGTACAACTGCTGACAAGGTTCTCTGAGCAAGCAAACAAAATACTTTCACCAGAATGCTGAGGGAAACGCTTCTCGTTTTCGCGGCGCTTGTCGTATTTGCCGGTGCTACTTTAGTTAATCATTGCGATTCTGGTATGTAAAATACGATATTTGTTATATAAAAACACGTTAGTCTATGAAATAACAATTTTTCATTGTATTGAAATAATAAGTTTTCATATTGCCGTATGTTTTAGGGCAATATTCATAATTTATTCATCTTTTTTTTTTTTTTTTCATGTAGCGTCGTCTAAAATATAGCCAAATGTATATGCAATGCAATAGTAAATGAAAGCTTGTTCGACAAGAATTAAATGTGTGATCAATACTATTATTTCGAATATGCAAGAGAGATCTTTCTCTGAGTTTCGTGTTAAGTGTGTTAAAGTGTTTCGTATCAAAAAAATTCGTGATAATAAATATGAAACTTGTAAAAAGTCGTAATCGTGTTTGATGCTATTGAAACGGCTACAGATCTCGAGATGTTAGCTTAAAAATTATGGCGTCTCTCTGCGGGAATCTGTCGGTATCGTTGAATGCTTTCGCGAAACTTTCTCGACGTTACATTACGGTGAAATTTTATTATACATAATATTTTTAAAATTTGGCCAAAATTTATCAACGTATTTTACTTATTACGTTGACAAAAAATGCTTTACTGATATAAATACATAAGTATTTTTTGTTATAGAGCTCGAGTTATAGTGTATCTTTCAGGGTGTGTGAGCACGAGTTTAGAAATTAAATACAGTGTATTTCTCTAAGATAAAGTTTAACGATAAGATAAGTTATGATTCATAATAAAATATATTTACGAAAATTGAGAAATACGGAAACAAAGATATAACATATGATATATAATGATGAAGATCGATAAAAATCTAGACAAAACTATAAAAATAATATAGTTAGAGAGAGACATTGCGTGCTTTTATTTAAAATTTAAAGTACACTTTTTTTCATCATTTGATATTTATTATTTATATTTCGTATCCGAGCACAATATCAAATGATATTTGTTTTCATATTTTGTTTGAATGTTGGTCTCTTTCTTGTGTTCAATCTTTTGAATATTAGAAAAATACATTTAATCTATCTTATCGAAGTTTCTTTTATCGGTACAATTTGCATAAAAATACATTGTGAAAGTTTGAGATATTCTAGGAACATTCTATAAATGAAGAACTTGTCACGCGACATGATTTTCAAAATCCATAACTTTTCTCTTGCTACAAGAGATACGTTCCAAGACGCATTGCATCGACAGAAATAATGTCTATAATTGTACGATAAATTGTTCGAGCAGAAATTTTCTTTAAAAATTATTAGATGACGAGACAACGGTAAATTATCACGCAAGTCAAGCGAGTGAGCATAGACTTCGATTATGTCGAAGATTGTCTCTCATGCCACGATGCATGCTATAATTAGCGTTCTCGTAATTTTTGTCAATCCACGATACGCTTAATGACTGTTAATTATCGGAGATATCATGCGAACGAGGCAACGGGCTTTAATATTGTTATTAATACCCATGTAATTATTTGTGAGAAACATAATTGACATGCGGTGAAAGTGACGAGCTGAATACTAACGTGAGCGTTAATTTATGACCGACATGTTACACCGTTAGAATTTCAACGCAAGGATTAGAAACATTAGCCGCAATATTTTATTTGCATAAATCTTCAAGCGATAATATTCTTCCTCGATATACTTGATGACGAAAGCAGCATAAAGGCGTAAAGTCCATAAATCTAGTTTAGTTGAAGTTTCTCAGACATATAAAAATTTTTGGAGTTTCGCAGGTTTCTCTATATAAAAACTTGATAGTTTTTATGCTGGTAGTTGCGATATTACGTCTATTTTTAATGTACTTCGTGCTGCAAACGTACTCACTTTACTACGCGCACTTTTTGTAAATTATTGTTTTTTGTTTTTTTTATTAAGCGATTTTATATGAAACATGTTTGCTTTTTATCTAATTCATCGTATGCTTTTGATATCGTCGAAAAAATACTTTAATTTTCGAAAATGATCGGCTCATTATCACGTAATAATTGTATATATTATAAAAAATTCAAAATTATAAATACTATATTTATAAGAATTTTATTACAAAAATTATATTTAAAAAATATATGTCTACGAGTATTTATCTGATTTAACATAATATTTGTGTTATTATCTAGAATCATATTTCCTGTCGAGCAACTGTATTTAGCTATTGAAATGTTAGCCTTCAGTTGTGCACGTAATCATAAAGAGCAAGCACACATTGCCTTTCAATGTTTATTCATATCACTTCTTTCATTTCCAGCTAGAGATTTGCAAAAAACTGTTTATTATTGTTGACTACGTACTTGGCTTTTAATGCAATGTCTCGGTTTTTTTTTTTTTAAATTAAATTTATCCAATATATTTATAAAGATGATTAATAAAAATTTTTCCTATCCAAAAAAAAAAAAAAAACATTTTTCAAGATATAGTTAAATATTAAGTTAATGTGATCCATATAAAATTTAATGAAAAGATACGAGTTCGCGTATCGTTAGATTAATAGATTTCGTCTACGAAAGAAGTAACGAAAAAGACGCGCCGCTTAAAAACATTCAAATTGATTGTTCCTCGCGTTCTTATTAACACTACGGTGACTTTGAATCTCTCGATGAAGGAAATCAAGTATTTCAAGGTAGTCTACATTCTTCTTGACATTGAACTATTAGGGTACACCGCACACAAATTGACATAGCGCCGCATATGCATAACATAAAACTGGTCTAGAGACCAATGAGCATCAAGCATTAAGTCACCATATTGATTTAGATAACATGCTCGTTGATCCAGACGATATTATGCTATGCATATGCGGCGCTATGTCAATTTGTATACGATAGCCCTCACTGTTTTGCAAATATATACATATACATGTCCTTTTTTAAATTTCTGTAGCGCTTCTATTTTAATTTCAGATTATTTTATTTTAGGCGAATAAAAAAAAAAGTTATACGTATTATATTAAATATAAATAATGCATATAATAAAATAATATGAATTATGCATATCGTTGTGTAACAAAATGTGGCAAATATTAAAATGTTCAAGTTGTAATATTCTATTTATCTACGATAATATAATTTTATCGTTGCAGAAGTTCCATTCGAGGACTCTACGCAGATCAGCGTGTCCGACTGCGATCAACCGACATGCACATTGAAACAGGGAACGAGTGTTTCGATAGAGATCAAACTTGTGCCCAACAAAAACATTGAAAATTTGATGAATGACGTGAGCGCGATACTTTTCGGCGTACCCTTGCCCTTCGTAGGAGTCGACGGGACAAATGCTTGCGATAATATTTATAACACCGATGGTAGCAAAGCCGGATGTCCGTTGAAAAAGGGCGTTGAATACCTCTACAAGAACAGTTTTCCCGTACTGGCGTTTTATCCCAGGGTAATTTTACACAAACTTTTTTTATAGTTTAAGGGAAAAGCCCCCGTGTAATTGAGCGTTTATATTATTAATAATAAGCAAGTAAAATCGCGGAGTTTCTTTTAACGTTCGAGTAAAGCCGCTCCTTCGTCTAATTATACATCGTTTCGTAACTGGTTAATTTGCCATCTTGCAATTAATGTTTTTTATAACGTTGTTTACAGGTTGCATTGATCGTACGTTACGCATTGCGAGAAGGAAATGACAAAGTTATATGTTTCGAGGTACCAGCGAAAATTACAAAATAAACTGTCTCGTTGCTGACTTGGACAAATTATAATTAAAGGTCACATGTGTGTGTATGGTAGCAACTCGATTCGAGCTTACGTAATTTAATTCTACGATATGGTGCATCACATGCATAATAATCCATTCAATGTAAAGTACGTTATGCTGTGATGTGTATAGATAAAACATTTTTAATAAACTATTTACTTATATATTTGTCGAAGCAATTATTTTTTCTTTATCTCATTTACCTTTTTAATTTTAGGATATTTTGAGAAATAAAATTATTGTTAGGGATTAACACGAGCATAACACAATTCTAAGATAAAGTTGCAGATAGAACGAAATATTGATTTTTTTTATTTATAATTGACGATTAAATATTTATTACCCATTACGACCAATTAACTAAAAATATTAACTAGCCGTATCAGAGCTAATAAATTTAGTAAATTCTTTTAGTATCGCTGCTTGAATATTTTTAATTTGCATATTTTCCACCTTACAAAAAAATTAAATCAAATTAACTTTTAATCTACATAATTATATTTAGATTAATTCGTAATTTATTTAAAGCATATGACAAATAATTATAAATATAATAATACTTTAATTACTAGCTGAATTTCATACTTTGAGACAAACACAAAATATTAAAATAAAATAAAAGATTATTAAAAGTGCTAATGTAAGTATTGTATCTTTGGAATTATATATAATATATACATCACACACAGATATTGAATGTTATCGGCAGAGCTCAATGATAATTAGAGAATTACAGAAATTGCCATGCCTGATGGTCGATAACATCGGATTAACGAGCATATATCAACTGAGGTTAATAATCCGAGAATTACGAATTTAATTTTTTTAAATTGTATATACATATATATATAATCTTGAAATAAACAAATATCATTTAATAGAAAAAAGAAAAACACGTACAATGTAAGAAATAAATAAATTATAACAAAGTAACGGTTTCAAACAAAATTTAGGCTTGATATAAAATTGCTGTATATGCGCCATATACGCATACAAGAATAATGAAAAAGCATTATGCGAAGGGAATTTGAACGCAAGCTCGAAGAAGCCGATCACTGATACTGAATCCGCGATATCAGAGACTCACGAAGCGACTTGAGGACGACTCGACAATCCATCGCGACGCGTTCCGCCACCGAGTATATTGTACTATTTAGTGATAAGGATGCAAAAAAGTGATACATCTCCGACGATATATATATATATATATATATATATATATATATATATATATATATATATATATATATACATACGTATATAACATTCACACATACCTGGCGATGATCGTACGAATTGCCACGAGGAAAATATTAGCTGCGTGAAATGCGAGGATGCGAGGATATACTTTTTCGCGTGTCCACAGGCAAACTGAAATCTTAGCGCGATATTCAATGCGTTACGACGAATGTACGACACACTTCACGGTAGATGACACTCGCGAGATGCCCTCTCGTCGCGACGCGTCGCGGTGTAATAGAAAAGTTACGCACGTCATCGCGTATGGGTGAGAGATTCGTTTTTACGCGTGCGAAACGTTGAGCGAAAACGATGAGATCCTTCTCAAATATTTCACGCCGTTATTTTTTGGCCATTGCGCAAGATCATCATCAGGTATATCTGTTCATAATTAATAATCATAATTTAATTTATAAAAATTTAATTTGTCTACTTGTATTCTAATCGCAATTTTTCTGATATATTTACCGGAGAGTTTGAAATCTTTTATGTTAAGTGATATTTTTGTGCGCTTTTTCTAATTTTCATTTGTGTTTGCTTTTCTTTTTTCCACAAATGCCAAGAATGTGTGCATCTCGTAAACCGATTCCACAATAAATCGTATGTCGTTAATCGTAAGGAGAGATTGACCAATCACAGTCCATAATTTCAAAAAAATTGACTGTGGTTGGTCAGTTTGTTTACGGCTAACGACATACGACTTATTGTAGAACCGGCCGTATCAAGTGTAAAAAATGTACAGAATCTGTAATTCATAATCGCAGATACACAATACTACTACAATAAATAAAAAAAAAAAAAAGTCAATTTAGCATAGACATCTGTGTTTTCGTGTAATAATAAAATACTATATAAGATAATCGGTATAATCGGAGTTTGGTGGAAGTGGCCCTCTTACGGCGCATTAGGTCAATTAAATAACTAGCATTCGCGACCGAAATGAAATGCACCGTTTTTTATGTCTATGCACTCGGGTCACTTTCAGCATAGACGTATACATCTATATATGATTTCGATAGTTCGAGGATCGCCATATTGCTTTCCGTTAGAATTCAAGTAAGTCGGTCACGGGACGTATCGCGATGGATTGTCGAGTCGTATTTTCAAGCCGCTTCGTGTTTCTAACGATTATTATCGTGTAAAAGTGACGTACGCGTAACGTAAACGCCGCGGACAGTGCGGTCCGATATTTCGCGATTTCGCGTAATCGCGACGATCGGATTTTTTGTGCGTCGCACTTGCGTTCAAATTCTCGTCGTATATATTTCACGCCGTTATTTTTTGGCCATTGCGCAAGATCATCATCAGGTATATCTCTTCATAATTAATAATCATAATTTAATTTATAAAAATTTAACTTGTCTACTTGTATTCTAATCGCAATTTTTCTGATATATTTACCGGAGAGTTTCAAATCTTTTATGTTAAGTGATATTTTTGTGCGCTTTTTCTAATTTTCATTTGTAATTGCTTTTCTTTTTTCCACAAATGCCAGGAATGTGTGCATCTCGTATCAAGTGTAAAAAATGTACAGAATCTGTAATCATAATCATAGATAATCATAGATACACAATACTACTACAATAAATAAAAAAAAAAAAGTCAATTTAGCATAGACATCTGTGTTTTCGTGTAATAATAAAATACTGTATAAGATAATCGGTATAATCGGAGTTTGGTGGAAGTGGCCCTCTTACGGCGCATTAGGTCAATTACGTAACTAGCATTCGCGACCGAAATGAAATGCACCGTTTTTTAAGTCTATGCACTCGGGTCACTTTCAGCATAGACGTATACATCTATATATGATTTCGATAGTTCGAGGATCGCCATATTGCTTTCCGTTAGAATTCAAGTAAGTCGGTCACGGGACGTATCGCGATGGATTGTCGAGTCGTATTTTCAAGCCGCTTCGTGTTTCTAGCGATTATTATCGTGTAAAAGTGACGTACGCGTAACGTAAACGCCGCGGACAGTGCGGTCCGATATTTCGCGATTTCGCGTAATCGCGACGATCGGATTTTTCGTGCGTCGCACTTGCGTTCAAATTCTCGTCGTATATATTTCACGCCGTTATTTTTTGGCCATTGCGCAAGATCATCATCAGGTATATCTCTTCATAATTAATAATCATAATTTAATTTATAAAAATTTAACTTGTCTACTTGTATTCTAATCGCAATTTTTCTGATATATTTACCGGAGAGTTTCAAATCTTTTATGTTAAGTGATATTTTTGTGCGCTTTTTCTAATTTTCATTTGTATTTGCTTTTCTTTTTTCCACAAATGCCAGGAATGTGTGCATCTCGTATCAAGTGTAAAAAATGTACAGAATCTGTAATTCATAATCATAGATACACAATACTACTACAATAAATAAAAAAAAAAAAAAGTCAATTTAGCATAGACATCTGTGTTTTCGTGTAATAATAAAATACTGTATAAGATAATCGGTATAATCGGAGTTTGGTGGAAGTGGCCCTCTTACGGCGCATTAGGTCAATTACGTAACTAGCATTCGCGACCGAAATGAAATGCACCGTTTTTTAAGTCTATGCACTCGGGTCACTTTCAGCATAGACGTATACATCTATATATGATTTCGATAGTTCGAGGATCGCCATATTGCTTTCCGTTAGAATTCAAGTAAGTCGGTCACGGGACGTATCGCGATGGATTGTCGAGTCGTATTTTCAAGCCGCTTCGTGTTTCTAGCGATTATTATCGTGTAAAAGTGTGTAATGTGACGTACGCGTAACGTAAACGTCGCGGACAGTGCGGTCCGATATTTCGAGTAATCGCGACGATCGGATTTTTCGTGCGTCGCACTTGCGTTCAAATTCTCGTCGTATATATTTCGCGCCGGATATTTTCTCGGTAAGGTATGCACATATATATACGTATCCGCATACAATTGTTGTACGTAATTAACTGCGAAGATATTAACTTTTGCATTTTCCATTGCTATAATATTGATATTTTTGAATCGCCTCTGGCAATTTATGTTCGCTTTAATGAACAGCGTGAAAAATAAATCTTTATATTTTTAGTCCGAAGCCATCCCCATTATTTTTCATTTCTGTAATCAAAAAATGTAATATTTTCTCGAATCATAATACCTTCTCATTTATTTCTTATATCGCCTCTATCAATTTATATTTTACAGCTATATTTTAATTAATATAATGTCTTCATTATTGCATTAAATTGTATAACATATATTAAATTTATGTATTTTCTCTCTCTCTCTATCTCTCTCTCTCTCTCTCTCTCTCTCGTATAGGTGAACCTGCTGCATGCCGATACACACGCATCATTGCAATTTTACGTAACCGTGACTATATTCGCAGAGATATATGTGTATGTATAATAATCACAATCCAATCGATGGGAGTCTCACGAGAAATTTACACATATGAATATTAAAAATTGTTGAAAAATGAAAAAAATAACTTGCAGATGAAGCATATAACTCGGCAAAGAGTGATTGTGAAATGCGTGTATATACATAATTCTTGTGGACGTGTCTCTAAAAAAAAAATGAAGAGGAAAAATTCTCTGCTCTTCTCTCATCAAACGGACAAGTTTACAAGGAGGTATATTGATATGAGATATTTTGAGAGGAAATTGTGCAATAGTGGTGAGTTTCGCATAAGAAATATGAAGGTGTGTGTGAAACATATATGTTTCACATACTTTGTCTCAAAAGGCAGATATAAATATATTTGTTCTAAAAATCTTGACACGAGAATAATAATAAAAAAAAAGTATATTGCAAATTTTTTTCTGCTTAGCAAAAAGTCACGAGTATAATAACAGGGAACGAAAATATATTAAAAGGCAATTGCGCGACACGAACGTAATAAATTCAGCTGCGGACGTTTCTCTTATGGTTTATCGCGTATGTCATATCGCTTTTCACAGGCATAATTTATAACGTTCGATAACCCACGAGATCGACCCACTATCGTCGCATTTCAATTGGTAGGAATATGAGTAATAATTACAAGTACACATGAGCCACTGTGAATTTTAATTATGATATTTTCATAAGATCCGTGAGATTAATTCGTTTTTATTGCATTCTGAATTATACGTTGCTAAAGAGTATTATACAATTGTTTTAAATAAAATATTAAGAAATATTATAACGAAAACGCATTTAAAAATTGATATTTTACACACAGTCAATATTTTTAATAATATAATACATCAACACACATACTCTTATATGCATATTACACATGTTGTATTAATATAATACACGTATTATACATATTAATAAATATATAATATATATATTACACTCTTATAATAATTGTGTCTTTATACATATATTAATAATATATTAATTAATTATTATAATTAATTCTAAAATTATTAATTAATATATTTTTATTTATTTTATATTATTAGTTATGTTAAATATATTTTAGTGAATAAATTTATAAAATAATTAGCATTTTTAATAGAGAGAATAATTTCCTATTATTTTTTTCAGTAAAGAAATTGCACTCTTACGTTGAAATAAATAATCTATTTGTGAACACGTAGCGCTATATTGCGATAATATACGTTTTGTCTACTTATATATATATATATAGATTTGATCTTAGATTCTCACTTGCTCACAGTGGTTCATTAATCTTTGCTGCTTTTAAGGAAAATCAGATATTTTACTGCATAAATTATTGTGTCAAATTCATGATGCATTGAAAGATTTGCAAGATGTTTAAGCATGCATACGATTAAATCTATACGAATTATGTTACGTGAAAAAATACGATTTAGTATTAGTAAATAGTTGAGCGGACAACAATATTTGGTAGCAGAGCATAGTTTAACAGTGATTGCGTGTATCTCGGAACGTTACATTCATATATCACATAACGATATCGATATCCAAGTATATATCAAGTAAATATCATGGATATAAATTCGTTTCTTGAATATACCGATTGAGATATTAAATTGATTGATGATAATTAAGTGACGTTATATCAAACAGTATTACATATTAATAAATAATTTATATTGTATTAATATATGTATATATTCTTGATTAATGATATTTCATGGCACAATTATTTTCGAGCAAATCGATAAATTGGCAAATTGAAAATCGATACTTTTAATTTCTCTATGATTAATTATTCTTAATTTTCAGATGTTATTACAAACATTCGAGCGATTGAAATGTCCGTCGTTTTTTCTTTTACTCCGTGTTCGTCTTGACGCAACAAATAGCAACAAATCACGGCAAAGATTGAATTTTTCTTTTATTCGCGCACGGAATAACAAATTGACCGGAGGGGATACCTAGATTCGATTAACACTACAAAAATTCAACGTAGCTTTAGTATAATGCCATCTTTGTCTCGCGCTCCGCGTCGTGCTAGTTTTATAGCGCGTCCTACCATATCCTGTCAATTTATATCGTATTGTTCTCGTCAAATACGCAACAAATAAGCAGTATCCGAGAGGGTTTCTGCGGATTGTGAAGTATCGGACGATCGTTGACGACGGCGTATCGATTATTACGCAATTAACCAACGCCGATTGTAATCCCGCGCTATTAACCCTTCGTCGTGTATCTGTTTCGTAATAGGATATCCAATCATCGAAACTGTCGAGCGATCGTTAGAACTGTGTTAGAAAGATACGCAATAACGTTCGGCTGTTTCGTTTCACGATATTCGATTCGCAATTTTAGTACGCGTAGCGTGAACCGTGACTTTTATTTCGCGTTTCGCGAGCGAGCATCTCTGCAGGGCAAAACCCCTTGGTGCGTTTTTCTTTTTTTAATTCGATTGTTAATTCCGCGCATAAAGTAATCGAGCATTGCCGATACACCGAATGAACTGTCGGTCGACTGCATAGTCGGTCGACTATATACAGTATATACGGGGTAATTTGTTGTTTTGTTTATGGCGCGCAGTCAGTCGAATAGCGCGCACGTACGGTGTCGTTATTTGTTTACTCGCTATCGCGAGATAAATCGTCGTATTTTTTTGCATTCTCTTACGCATAGCCCCGCTCAGTGTTAAAGCTAATATCGCGTTCATTTTCGTTTGATTCTAGTCGGAGGAGATTGAAGAGAGGCGGAGCACGGAGACGTAATTTCAGACTTTGGAGCTGACACTGAAAAGATCGAGGAAAGCGGCAGCGGCTGGTGAGTAAATTTATTTGCGTAACTATTAATTGCGCTTTTATAAACGTTGCAGTTAAATAAAGAGAGATTGATTTTAAAGTTATTTATATATTTTTTATGAAACACACACATTACACATGATAATCGTAATGGTGTCTCTCTCTTTCTCTCTCTTGATATATTTTATTAATTCTAAAAGTTAAAAATTTTTTATCTCTCTTGAATTTGTGTAAAAATATTCTCTTTTTAAGAAATTGAAAATCAATAGTTAATATTTGTGTGAGAGCTCTATCGCATTATAATCAAGTTATGCCCGAGTCAAGTTTCTCATATTTTGTAAAGAAATATATAATTAAAGTAGGGAAGTAAATACAGACAGATACATAAATTGACTGAATTATTTCCTGTTTGTATATTATTTATTTTAAATATTAATCAATGTACTCTCTCACTGCATGGTGCCATTAATTACAAATTATACACATTTCATCGCATATATAACCGAAAGATGTGAACGCGATTTACATCAATCATTCGACATTTATGTAAAATAGTAAATGAACTATACGATTTAAATTAATTAGTATATATTATTATTATAGCGGCACGTTAATCAACATCTAATTTACATCGCATAAATTAATTTTATGATCGAAAGTTAATTTATATACGAATCTCATGCCGGGAATTGTCAAATGCTATATAATGTAGAACATATTTATTGATTTCAGTAAAACACTTTAACGGTCCGATATTCAATAATTCCTTAATTGGATCAGGGACAGATTCATTAATGAACCGGTCTCGCTAATGATTTCATTTTATTTCTGCCAACAGCTTTAAATAATTGCAAAATAAAAAATTTTATTAAAAAATAATTTATTAAATGTACCTATAACGCTATTCTCTTACTTTTATTCTTACTTTTATTATTGCCTCGATATTGTAGTATTTACTAGAACGATATACCACGTCGATTCTTATTTTATTTTTGTTTTATTTTTATTATTCTACCATATATATGTCGTATTTTATTCGGAATTAAAAGCGCATTCACAGACCCACATATACGCACATTCATCGTGTTCTATTCAGAGTTAAAGTCGCAATGCTGCTGGTAATCTTATTTATTAATTTAAATCATATAGATCATTTGGTAAACTTTTCAGTGCTTTACGCACGTATACGTGCGATATTATTGCAATGTTATTGCATTTGATTTTTTATTAAAATTGATTGCTAGTAAAATTCAAATTACATAATACAAAGTTTATTTATTTTGTAGAAATCAATCTTTTCTTACAATAGCTTTTTTAAGAAAACAATAGAAAGGAAATTTTATCCTGACATTATATTAAACAAAATAAAATCTAAATAAAAAATTAATTATTTAAATATTTAAAAACTTAATTCGTATTTCGAAATATAGATAAAGAATATTCTAAGAATGATGCCGTTAATATATGTATAAACATATAAACTATATATTGCGGCATCGTTGGCACAAGAAATTATATTTGGATGTACAGCAGAATTAAATCCTAATTTATTGATAATTTGTTGTTCTAATCATAAATTTATTGTTCTTAGCAATTAATAAGAAATTGATATTAAAATGATAGTGAGTTAATATTATAAGAGCTAAGATCTCTACTTTCAGAAAAGATTTATAAAAAATAAAAAAAAATAATTATATTAAAATTTGTAATTGTTAATTATTTATTCAAAGATATTACTTATAATATTCCATTATAATATTCCGTATTTCTTGACACATTTATAAAAATTTAATATTTTTGAAATTTATTTTCTGTCTTTTCAAGCAATTAATTAGTAAATAATTCTGATATATTTGTTTACGATTCATTATAAGTATTTTTTTGGAGGTGAGAATGTTATCGTAATGTTAAGTCAGAATTTTATTTTTTTTATATCAATTTTTTGCAGACTGATAGGAAAAATAATTAATAAATTAGGCATGAGAACAACAAATTAGCATTCAATTATGCCATATATTCAAATTTGATCTTTCGTCGTGAGGAGCTGTTAAACTGACGGAGATAAACTATGTTCAATTGAATTACTATCGTGAAAATTGGTCACAAACTTCATGAAAATATCCATATTTGTGCGAACGAAGTCGTTCGAAGTGCGTGTCACGTTTGGATCCTTTCTCGGCGTTTAACAAGCTCGCGCGATCTTTAATGACATAACACAGTGGCACATTATATTATTTTCCGCGAAATATTATTCCCGTGTCGAGTCATATCGAGTGGTCTACCATGTTTCATGACGAGATGATCGACGTGAACACGAGACGATAACCGCTGCGGTGTTCGTGCCTCTCTTGATGTCACGAAATCTCATGCTTCGCGGTAATTAAATGTGATTTATGTAAAAATAACGGATGGATATATATATTGTATGTGCAGCAGTAATAAAATAGGATCGTTACCATGTGTGTTTTTGCGAGATTTCGATGCACAAATAGAATTTAGGACGACAGTTAATACAATACGATGAATTTGTTAAAAATACGCAGGTCATTTTCGGGAGAAAAAAATGTGATTTTTGCGTATCATTTATTTTAGAAGAAATTAAAATTGTCATTTATTTAATAAAGACAACTATTAGTTAAAATGTTTGATGTTTCGCGCTCTATAATGTGCAGAAAAATCAATATTGAGAAACAGATTCATGGAAAAATTATAATAATTATTTCCATTGTTCTTTCATTAATATTCTTTAAAATACATCGTTTCTTTGTAATCTCTAGTTGCGCGATAATTTTGCCGTATTGGCAAACTTGTGAGAGATAAAAAAAAAAAAAAAAATTGTCGATGAAAGGACGTACAAAAAAACGTGGAAACGAAGGTTGACATGAGTAAACGAGTTAACGAGCCCCGGATGAAACCGTCATCCGCAAAGTACCTGCCATTTTTCGTCCTCGGAGACGAAGGATCCCTCTATATATTTACACACTATATCCGCGAACATATACACACGCGGGAGTGAGTTCGCGCGATCCCAACGAGAGAACGGAGTGAGTCATTCCCTTCTCGGAGAGATAGCTTTCACAGGACGCGCGGGGCATTCCCGCCTTTCAGGAGCTTCCAAGATGACCATGATCCGTGACACCAGTTGGGGAGCATCTGCTTCCTCATCCGCCTCTTTCGCCCCGAGGTCTCCCACCCCATTCCGATCTTTCGTCCCTCTCGTACTACCATCCCCTTCCCCTCTCGGGTCGCGCCGTCGACCTCTAGTCCTCTTAAACCACTATAAACCGTCTTCGACACTGAACCGAAAGCAAGCACTCGTGCACGGACGAGCGAGTACGCGCGAGCATCTTAACCCGACTATCAAGAGCCATCTTTGGAGTTGAATGGCCGGGCTTCTCGCGCTCTCCCGGATTTCACGTCCACGCAAAAATTGATCGCGATTTTACGAATCGATTTAAAAAATTATTATTCAACGCCCGAATACGCGCTTTCGAGAGTGCTCCGTGTCAACGTGGACGATCGGGTGCAATATCGTAAAGTGTAAATCTCGCGAGAAACTTCTCTAGTTTGTTGCTCGTTTATTTATTAATTAATCAATTGTGTATTATTACGATATTAGGACATACACGTATGTTGTTTGTTGTCGTGTAATATGTATTGTTTGTAGTTTAACATATGTTACGTGTTATTGACGCTTTCGATGAATTTAACGCAAATATTTGCGTTAAATATTGCAAAGTAAATCGAACCTTGAACATGAAAGAAATGCTATATTAACTCGGTTAGTTTATTTTTCAAAACGAGAAGCATAAAAGTAATCATTTAGGCAATACCTTGGATATAAACAAAGAGAACAATGTGTATATATCTCTAATTTTACGGAATATTATGAAACAATAAAAATATACAAATGGAAATTGCACGATTAAAGAAAAAAAAAAAAAAAATTAGAAAATTATATATCAAGTAAAATTTTATCAAAGCTATTAGAATTTTAGCAAACTTAATAAAACTTTATCACAGCTAGTCTATTATAAAATTTGTTTTCTAAATTCAAAGAGTATGATTATTTTAAAGCCAATCTTTCGAAATTATTTTTTACCCTGCTTATAGGATAATCAATTCGATATGGGAATAATTAATTTGTTATTATATGTCTGAGTATTTTATGAAATATTGCGCGAGCATCGATATCCTTGGTACCTTTCGTGTTGCTTTTGACCTTTTGTATCGCACGGTAGTAACGTCCGTACGCATTTTGGTGCACAAGTTTCGAGTAATATGCAAATATTATATACGGTGCGGCTAATTATATGGATACAGTAACAGCTTCAGCGGCCCGCCTAATTTACGTTGGTCGTTATTTTACAACTATAAATTAAACCATTTATTTTTGCACTGTATCGCTTTACACAATTAATAATCAAGTGCTACTCTTTCTCTCACGTGTTTTACTTATTTTTATTTCTAATTGTATATGTACATTTGTGTATATATATATATATATATATATATACAAATAAATCTCTTTTGCATATATACCATACATATATATATTCATCGATTGATATTATACATTATTTTACTTACAATTAGAAATAGACACAGGTATCTCTATTACAGTATCCCCTAGAGGTATGCCGTGTTACGTAAGCGCAGCCAATTAGCAGTGCGCACGAATTCACATTAATAGTAATTATTTATCTATTAAATTCAACATTCGCGAGAGAACGCATCTCAGAATTCGATGAATAAATGCGCATATCGTCCGATATCGATCGATAAAGAACAAGGTTTATCGGATGCGAATATGTATACGGAAATGCACGCATCGGACACGCGTTTTCTGCATCTCGTTATTCGCGGGAATAAAGTATCCGTTGGCGCGGGGCTTCCGACGCCGAGCCTCGGTAAACACTTGTCGGGCCACTTTGCGCTCGCATATCGTTGTGTTTCGAGAGGAGAAATAGGGGTGGCATGAGAGCACGCGCGCGCGCGTGTGTGTGTGTGTGTGTATATATCCAGCCGAGCATTACCTTTTACCTCTGTCCATTCTGGCGACGTGCATTATTCGAGTACGCGTTCCTTTAGATATAGAAACGGACATCCCTTGCAGCCGCCGCGATGTATCCTCTCGATGGTAGTAATGGTGGTGGTGGTGGTGGTGGTGGTGGTGCACGAAACCCCTTTCGCTCTTTCTCCGCCACCACTACCTCCACTGCCACCTCCTCGGGAGGCTTTGCAGGCTGCGCGTCCGTCGCCGCGCCGTTTGCTCGTCTTTTCCGTCAGTGTGCCGTCCGCCGTCGGTCGAGAACCACGTGTTCGTTTCCCCCCCCCCCCTCTCTCTCCTCTAGTGATGTGTCATGTTACGTCGCGAGGGGTGGTTATCGCGCGTCTCCTGGTGCCACTTGCAAACGACCAAGCGATAAGCGAGAGATAAAAGGGTTAATCGAGCAACTCTGACAATTGCGCTCACCGCATCCCGAAGATCATCTTCCGATCGAATGTCGCGGACGATCCTCGGATTAGGACTCTGTCGAATTTAACACGCGACATCGCATATGTCAATCTCGTCCGCGGAACGGATACATATGTAGGAACATAAGTAACAAAGGTAGAGAGATAATTAATACATGCTTCTTTTACAAGAAAGTTTATCGCAACAAACGCGTTTGTGCGAGGCATCTATCGTTTCTATAAACGAATAATCTTGTTTATTCCTCCGATGCACTTGTAATCTTTCAACGTATCTGGTTACGAGCGAGATTTGCCGAGAAGGGATGAATGAAAATCATTGGGGGATTCCCTGACTCGGTGATCTTCGTTCCGGACGATCTTGGATCGATAGAAAAAAATGATGACCGCGATGACCGTGTGATAAAATTCATTCTGTTCCTTCAATCTTCCATCTTCGAATCGATTCCAGTTCGCAATCATTGCTGCCCCAACGTGATTGCCAGGCCCTTGCGTCGCCTCGGTCGTTACTTGGACCGATTCCAGAAAAGCCCGAAATCTGTGGTGGCCCGGCGTGATCGAACATCTCCGCGGTCCTTCGGTTTTTATTACATATCGCGATAGCACGCCATCGGACAAACTCGTGTCCGAAACGGTGAAACAGAATTGTCAAGTTGAAGGCCTCATCCCTACACCTTCGATCTTTGTCCGGTTATCGAGAATCATGTCAACGTTTCGCTAAATCACCTCTATAAATCGCTACAGATCGATAAATGTTTTTATCCAACGCAAGAATCTCGACGTACTTTTAATCGCGGTTGAACACGGAGTGATTGTACGTCAGATTGTGTCGATTTTGTAATTAGCCGAATGGATAAGAGGAACCAGGAAACCGATTATTATGGCGAGGAGAAAATCGAGCTTCGCAAACGATACCCGAAAGTAGAATCTAATTGAGGAAAACGTGATTGTATCTGTAGGACGGACAATTGCGTCGCAATTTAGTACACTAAAGATCTGGAGACCTGGTTTCTGATATTCCTAATTAAATTTCTATCAATCGTAGAATCTTCGTTGCTCGCCGTTTGTAAAAATCAAACGTGTCAGATCGGTGGAGAAGGTTCTCCAATCCTTCATCGGACTCTTTGCTCTTTCAACAACGACGTGGCGAACTGTCCCTTAAACCGTGCCATGGTCATTGAAGATTCCAGACACCATGGTGAACATTGCGGGTTATCGGCGTTGGTGGCGCTTGGATAGACCGGAAGTGCGGAAGATTTTTTGCCGCCTCGGAGATTACCACTCTCGTACCGCGCTTTAATAACGGACGAAAACGTTGGCGAAAAGGGGGTGAGAGACAAAGAAAGGACGAGAGAGAAAGAGAGAGAAAAGGAAGCGCGGTGCGGGCGACGAGGAAATGCGCGGTGCCGCGGGTGCTTTAATTAGTGTTTAATTAGAGAGACGAAAAACAGGGCGCACACGGAGCTGCGGGTACCGAACACGTTTATTGCCGGTACATCGGCGGTCGTGCTGAAAAACGGATATCCGACGGATGTGACGGGGAATGCGTCCGGCGGATGGTTACGTAAAGCAGATCGAAGGAGAACATCCCTTACATTGCGCCGCATTTACATATCGTCACTGTACGTGTATCTCGTAAAAAACGCTACGCGTAAGACGCGTAGGGGTCATCGCGAAAGTCTCGGTGGTCGCCGGGTCGCTTCTTTATGTTTCCAATTTGGATCAGAAGGGGATGGAGCCGGCCGAGCTGATAACCACCGTGGCGTGATCCGCGAGTGATTTGAAACGATGACTTAAACGGCTCGGGGCACCTCGATACACACACGCGAAATCTCCGTTAAATCCGATCGTTCTCGAAGTTATACGGAGGGAAAAGTGCGCGTATCCCCGCGACGGGCGTAATTCTTTTCGTGACGAGCATTTGCGCGACGAATAACGAGGGAACATGTGGAGTGTAGTGTTGTTGTTTCTCGGACTAATGAAGGCAGTCTCGTACGTTGCTGGGAGCGGTACCACTGGCGACGAGAAATCGGGTATGTCGCTGTTGCATATATATATTGCACGCTCTTTATGTTAAAACGCAGTCGCTGCGTTTGAACGAACGTATTACGACAAGATTATGGCCGCGCGTTATTATTAGCATCGTACCACCATGTATCTTCCCAACTCCCGCTTTCCGTATCGGATTTTTTTTTACTTGCCCACCTCGTGTAGCGAGGCTCGATACCTGCATGGATTTTGCGCGCGCGTGACATGACACGAAATGTAAAAGTATATATATGCATTATCGCGACAATTCGTCTCGATTTTATATTTGTGTCGATCAATTAATATTTAACTTTCGACGTGTTCGACGATGCAAAATAAATAACGATTTCGCGAAAAGTCATTTTCGATTTATTCGAGCGTTCTCTTAATGTTCGTTATATGTGTCACTGATTGAAAATTTAATACTTTATATATATATATAATACATATACATATATAAAATAATATTTCGGGAGGAGGAAGAAAGTGTATATACATATAATCTCTTTTATGTTTTTATATAAAATTTATATTTTATGGAACTAGTATTTTATTATTTTATTTTTATATAAAATTTATTTTATTTTATCTCTATCTTTCTGTGTGCGTATTTCTATAAAGTTTATACAAACCGAGATTACTTTTATCCCGTTTCCTATGTACATTCGTCCTATTCTGCAGAGAATATCAGACAGGACTAAACTTTTATACCGGTACACACATCGGCAGACTTCAATTTTATTTTCGTCTGTCTCTCATGATAGAAAATGTCGCGACGAGAAACGGAGGCGAAATATATTTTTCCCAGTACCAATCAATGAAAAACAAGCGGACGATCGCTTCCCGGCATCGATGATCCCCATTCCCTTTTTTTTCTTTTTTTCTTCTTTTTTTTTTTTTTGACCGGAATCGTTAACTCTCCGGCTAGCGAAAATCAGATTCGATCTTCCTTTTGTTTCACGTACGAAGAAATTAATTTATATATCTGCAATGATCTACGTTGATCGACATTACGGTAAAATTGTCCCTATGATAAGGGCAATTATGATAAATAATTACTTTTAAATATAGATAATGTTTATGATCGTAAATAGTCTTTTATATCAACATCTGTTTTTAACAATTTTTGCAATTCTACGATGTAACTGTTATAAAATAATCAAAGCTGATTCCTATTTTGCTCAAAGGAATTGATTCGCCGTGTAACTACAAAATCATAAAATAACATTGCACAAGAGTGCATACCATTTATGAAATTATATAAAACTGCATAAAAATGTTGGAGAATTTATGATTTCGCACGATTCGCACGGCAGATATTTCTGCAAATCCATAGTGAATGATTACGTGCGGAATAAGAAGCTACCGCGAAGATATATCCGCGTTTCTCTTTGTCGGTCGGATGGTACAAGGGGAATATCACTTTGTTGATATAGAATATTGCGGAAACGTATCAAGAACTTACGTCGGTTAAATTCGTTGCGCCATTTCTTTTGTGCGTCTTCCCTCGTTCTGTTGAGCGTCCAATTATTTTTATGAAACTATTAGGCACTTGCGCTTGTGTTTGGACGACATAAATAACGTCGCGGAAATCTCTGACCTTATTATATCGCTCGAGTTCCAACTTTCCTTGGATATACAGACACAATTGCAAGCTCCTTGGCGTAGTAAAAAGGAAAACGAATTGTTAAATGCCGAGCACAAATTCGTTTTATATATACAATATTATATATCGCGTATTGTGAAACTCTTCTTCTTCCGTGTGTAATGTCACAAGACACTACTTTTCTTTTTCAATATAGATACTCCGTTTTATATTCGTACAAATTGAAAGTTAATTAAAAAGTAGAGTTACGCCGATATTTTTTTCAGCGACGTATAGTGCTTTATAAATCAGTTATTAATGTTTTTCAATAGTACCTTGCGTTATTTAAAGACTGAGCTTCAACGCTCTCTTTGACATTCGTCAAAGGGATCGATTTAATCCTACATCTATTCCCAAAGTAGCTCAATGACATTCGTTCATTTAACTGCTAGGGACACTAGTCGACACTGTATCGTTACTACAAACTAGTTCAAACTCTCTCAAAGTCATTGCATAGCATAGCACGCATCCTACATTTTTCACGACTACCATTTATGCTGGCGCCACCAACGCAAAGCTTTGAACGCGCAAACGCGTAATCAAATTTCACGAATATGTAAGAGTTTTTCCACTTAGACTTTGATTCCAATATTAATTTTTTCCCTTTATTTTAAATATGCAACGACGGAAGCAGCTATATCATTAATATACCGAGTGGAGCTTTCATGCGAAAAGTAGGTCTCGTCTAATAATTTCCAGTCTTTGACTGGCTTTTCGGTTGCGCAACTTATGTCAACAAATCTGCGTTATCGTTGCAATATCGAGCCAAGAATCACACGAAAATGAATTTTCCATCAAGAGAGAGAGAGAGAGAGAGAGAGAAAGAAATGCGTTTTTAATCTTAGGAAACATAATATTTTAGACTTTTTGTTCTCTCTCTCTCTCTCTCTCTCTCTCTCTCTCTCTCTCTCCCTTTCTGTGCAAAAGCAAAAGAATTTTTTAATAACGGAGCTAGCGACCTCAAAATCTTCTTATCTTTTTATATTCTTCGCGCGCGTTCGTCGCACGAATACGTCGTTCGCATTTACTCTGGCCAATTGTCTCCAGCGTAGTCCCCGATGCTAAACAAGTTCATCGAGTATCGTCAGGAATTCGATTAAGGCGCTGCGATTCAAGGGCAAAGATATTTTGCCCCGTCAATCAGGCAGGAAGGTTTAGAGATTCCGTTCCGGTGATCACAAGAGATCGACGACGACCGGATGGTCGCTTATCCGTATTTCCGATGAAAGCGGTAAGGGACGCGATTGAATTTTAGCCTTTCGTTTATTTCCGCATTCCCGATTGCCGCAATGTTCGCTCTCAAATATATTGTCCTGATAATATTTTAGTCTATCTTTATAAAAGTCTTTGAGAAGAGACTAAGTAATCTTAACATTAAAATTTTTTATTAGCTCGAAGTTTACTATTAATTAATGAGTTCAATTATATATGTACAACGTACAATTTTTCATTTATTTTTATTACAGAATTTAATAGAAAAATTAATTGAGAGAAAAAATAAGAGAGAAATAATTTTGCTTTCTATCGTGCATTTGTGTCTTTATTGTATATCGATATACAATCGATATACAAGTTTACTAGATTTGATAATAATAATGTACGCAGCTCCATAATAATATGTAAATTATCTACCAAAGGAGTGCCCGAATCTATCTTTCATTCTTTTCCATCTTTGTATCGTTTTTGGAATCGTTAACATCGATCGATAACGGCCGCCTCGTCTTATGACAGGAACAGACCTCGTGTTTAAAGGACGGTAGGGTCGGAGCACGCGTACGGACACAAGCCCGGCACGTTACACGCGAATATATTAAAGAGCATCGCGCTGGTGTGCGTGGATGGACGGGTTCAGACAGACTGGAACTTGGCCGCTATAATCAGCTGTAATAGGTGAGGCTCCGCCATCAAGTTTAGGAACTTGGAGGAGAGGGTCGGACGACGAACTGCGAGAATGGTGGATCGGTGAGGCCGAGGAAGTTCGGACACGTACTGCGATTCTGCAAGTACTTTAGCGTCGTTTCTCTGGATACGGCGAGGCGCCGACACTTTCACGGTACGGTTTTAGGGCTTAGTTAGAAGGGGATGTCGCAGTCGCCTCCCGCAGGTTTTCCCGCTTCCGTGTCGTCGGTGCTGCAGATGGACGCTTTCAGCTCTCGTTTATTAATCCGCGCTACTCGGTGCTCACAGCGAGATTAAACTCGTTTTCTCTTAGTACGCGTTAAAGATTAACGATGCGGCGGAAAAATGCTGCCTGAAAAAAAACTTTAATTCTCGGATCGATCTCGGAACGATCGCGAGTGTTATGGGCGCGATATTCGATATCAGAGATAAAATTAGCAGCATCAACTTTTCTCAACGTTTTTGCTATAAAAATTGTCTTTGCTATAAAAAAAATAATTATACATCTTTGAAATTTACACAGCAAAAAAAGTTCAACGTATTCTCGAGCAACGGCGATGATGTAAATTAAAAACGGGGAATCATGGGGAAAAGATTGTCTTCTTATCTCGCTTTGTAAATTATTGAATATTCCTGCCTCCGTTGAAAATTTTCCAAATTTTCGTGTCTCAGATATATTTTCTTGTCGTTTATCGATTTGGCAGCTGTCAATTACGTCGCTTGAAAATGCGAACGGCAAGCTGCGCGTGTCGCGATAACAAAAATATATTCGAAATGTAACAATTATCGACTGCGACGTTGCAATTGTTATGGGAGCTCTGCCTTTGCCGAGTGTCATTTGCACACGTGGAAATATCGCGGTGAAAGCTCTATCAAAGCGCGCAAATCACACCCTTTTATATTTTCAACGTGTGCGTTTTTCGAGGGAACGAGGGGAGGAAGGAAAGAAGCGCAAATAAAAAAAAAAAAAAAAGAGAGAGAGAGATCCGATATATAAATCTGTGCTCTATATGAAGCCGCGTTGTGAGTACTACAAATATTTTCCAGTTAATTTTCAACAGTATACACAAGGACATACACGTATATACGCTTTATACGCGAACGCACACGGGGATTTGGGTAAAATTAATTTTACTTACTTCTTGTTAGAGATAGCTTTACAGAAATGCCTGCTCCCCCCTGTAAAATTCATAGTTATGACATAGTCGCTTATCCGAGCGCCCTAGATTTTTCACCGTGCCCCTACGCCACACTTGTGATTTCTGCACCCTCGTGTTTTATGGAGGGGATGATCGATAATTCTTACCGGTAAAGCCGATCGAACCTGCAACGCCAGCGAATCTTGTAGCATATTTGCATTGTTAAGAGGCATCGATGCGAATTACGTCATGAACTGAACTCGTTAGAGTTTAATTATTGATTATAACATGACGCCGTAATAATTGCAATTGAAAATGGAAAAATATATATATATATATATACAATGTTGAACGCTGCACTTCTCTCTCCACTCTATTCTCGATAATACATTTGAAAAGCCGGCAATTTTACTAACGACATTGCGTCTGTCGAGTGTCATTCGCGTGTTGTTTTTTTAATATATTTTTTTACTTGATATTGCGATAACATTTCTATAATTGAGCTGAAACGTAAATTGGAATTACGTATGGGAACGTAAGGGAACAATTAATATAAAAAGTCTTTTTATATCTATAAATCGTGTATTTCTATTTTCAAAAGATTGATGTAAATATTTTTGACCGCTAACGGTAAGATTAGAAAACCTAAGTACATTTCTAAAAATACATTTTTATATATAATTTAAATACGATAAGTAAACTAAGATAGATAAAAGTAGCGTGTATAATATGGGGCAGGAGAAAAATATGCCGAGCATGTTTTCTTTGCAACGTAAAATTGCAACTTCGATCGGATCGGAGTTGCATTGTGCATTATAGGTTCCAGTTAACCGTAAATATCTCGGGATGCCGGTAGCGTTTCGTGAGAAAACTCAGTTTACGATATCGTGCAGCCGTGTATACCGGCGCGGGTAGTGCGGACGGATAAAGAAGAAAAGATTAAAGTGCTCGTGGACGCAGGCTGCTCCATTTCTTCCAAGTGCAAACACGGATAGGCAGGTCGGGCAGGGGAAAGCGGATACGAACGAGGTGGTCGATAAATAGCAAAGACGAGGGACGAGCGCGTCTTTAAAAATAGAGAAAACCGCTCTATTCGCGATCGAGAGAAAAGACCGGCTACTCGGATACGTATACGATTGCGTTGCGTCTCTCCCGATGCGCGCACGCGACGAGTACACGTGTATATACGCATGCGATACGCGAGGCTCAGCATGTGTCATTGACGACGCTGCTATCAGGATACTCGAAGGAGGGATGGCGATATTGGGGAAGCGCGCGTCGAGTTCTCTTTCCTCGAAGTGGTTTAACGAACCGATCCGCCGCAGAGTTTCCTTCCCGCAGTTTTCCTCGGACCTTCTTCCTCCATCCCGAGTCGGTGCTTCCCTCGGACCCGTCCCTCTTATCCTTCCGTTTCCCATCCCTCGCCGTGATGCACCCTTTTGTCGCGTGTCCCCGGCATCTCTCCGGCTCGTTCGCCCTACTCTTGCGTTCACTCCATTCCTTCCGGTGATCTCATTCCTTAATTTCCTCGGCGTGACACGTACAACGTCTTTCTTCCAATCTCGCGGCGGGAAGGATGAAGCCTACGCACGGCCGACTGCGGCGAGAGCGGCTCGAACGACGAGGATAGAAATTTCTTTCTCGACGAAATAGGCTTTCCGCCCTCGTAGGACGTTTTTATTAAAGAAGACGCGTGAATTAAATTCATTATTGTTCGCGAGGAAGGGTCACGTGCGTTCTATGGTCTACGTGCAAAGATTGAGTTGCTTCATTTATAGATGCGATCACTTGACCGATGGTATAATAACGCTGCGTCGATATAACTCTGATAAAACTGACCTAGATGACGTGACTAAAGCGAGATTTAAAGTGCGTGACTAACGTGGCAATATTATTAGCAGATTCGCAGAAGCTTCGACGAATCTGCTAATAATGTCGTCACGTTAATCACGTACGTAAAATTTTTACTTTAGTTTATTAATCTTGTTTAGATATATTTTAAAATATTGTATCTTAAGATATTAATTTTTTCACAAAAATATATTTGCTTAATCTTTGCGAGCAATTTTATACATGACTTTAAACTGTCACTCGAATGTAGATAAATTAATGTTCAAGTTTGTCCAAATTTCCGGTACTTAACACGTGCGTTTCGGAAGGACTCTTTTATTCTCGGCGAGATTATCGCGCGGTCGTCTTTCACACGGGCGATATCTTCATTTCTGCGATTACGTGACTCGCGGGGCGAGGGCGAAATCTCAAGCGAGGAGCGCGCATGCAACTCGCGTTAATGTCGCGCTTTGTTGCCGCGTAATTTTTATCCCGGAGCTCTTCACGATTCATTGGCCGCCCTCGCTTCCTTTGTGATACCGATCGATGGGACGCGAAAAAAAAGAGGAGACGAACGCGAGAGAATCCTCTCCCTCTCTCTCTCTCTCTCTCCCTCTCTCTCTCGCCGATATTTCGTTTTTTCTCTTCGCTCTTTTCAGAAACTTTAACGTTCCGTCCCGCCGGCAGTTTATTTCACGCTACGACATCGCCGGGGCACGATAATTCCTCGCGTAACTCTAATCGAGAAGAAGCGATTCTTCTTTTTGCTTAATCGCGAGCAACTAGTTAATTTTCGAGATGAAACTTTCATCCCGATCTCGGCGCTATTGGACGAAAAAGTTGCGTATAAAGGAATGGAAATTTGTCCGCCTGTGTAATGAAGAGTAAACTATGGAAAGCTGTGGCGCTTGTCGCGCGCGTCAAAGGAATCTTAGACCTTTCAGATTCGCAATTGCGCGATTTACGCCGAAAAGAAAGAACAGAATTCATTCGTCCGACATTAATAATGGGCAAAGCCGATTATCGTTTCATGCATTTTTCACTCGGCTCGCCCCCCGTTGTTCGGCCATAACATAATTCATTGGTCGCCTCGCGTTCCTCTTCCGCTGAATGTATTGTATTTGTTGTTAATATTATTGGGACGTATATTTGTTTGGTGGGTTTTGCGTTTAAACTGCGCGAGTGATATATAGAGTACTCTCCGTCAACGAAGTTAATGTCCAGCTTGTCGTTCCCTGTTATCATTATCGATACAACGAATTTGCATTTGCATCATAATGGGGAGCGGAGGAACGGAATATAATTTTATTTTCCATGTTGACGCTGAGATTTGTACGCGATACCCCTCGCGACGAATTTCACATAAATTTTACGCCATGTACGCGGCTCATTATTCCATTATGCATTACTCCGTTCTTCATTGATCTCCATCGCTAACTCGGTCAAAGCGGTTTATTTTTAATATCGAATCAAATTCAAACAAATATCGTAGGCCGTTTTGTTACGTTTGTACTCGCGCGAGACGCGTTGAAAATTATTAAACGGTTAATGACCGCGATTAAGCTTCGGCGATAAACGAAAAAGTAAATACGTAAAGCATGGTACGCGACAATTAACGTGCGAATCACGTGTTATCGATTCTTTCATGCTCTATAACGTTCACCATCTACACGGGGGGAGGCTACCGACCTTTGATCATTCACTGTGTAGCCGACGTTGACATATTTCCAGTAAGAGAGGAACGTAAATGTATTTATATACAATACTTCGAAGCTTGAACGACGGATCGATGATTGTCTCAAGGATATTTCGGGACATGATACCGAAAAGCACAATTTATTGATCCGACAAGAATGAGGTAGATACGTGCGATTTTTTGTCACAGGAAGGAGAAGAATTACAGAATTATGTACGTGTCTGTAAGGAAAATTGCGTAACGCACAGTGGGCCGGGAACGTTTCTGGAATCGCATAAAATGACGATTTTTCCTGATCACCGATCTAGATCCGGTTGTACGTGTCGTTCACTTCAATTTCGTCGGGATTGACGACCCTTCGTCGAACGAAAACACGTGTTGGAGAGAGAAAAAGAAAAAAAGATACTTACGCGAGTTTATTTCGTCGATTTCGAAAGAGCGAGTATTCATATCCTTCGATTTGAGCGCCGTTCCTTTCACTTATATTTCTTACTCAACATTCTCGCTATCGATACCTCCTCCCCTTTCCTCGTACTCCAGATATGTATCCATCGAATCCAATATTTCCCTGTCGGTTTTCGGAGGACGCGTCTCGGCTTTAAGCCCGATTCTGTCGCGTCGACAGTTACAAACGAGACGTCCTATAACTGTCAGCGCGATGAGGGAGCTTCCTTTCTTCGAAATTGCATACAAATATCTCGATCTCATTCTGTTTGTCGGAAATTATGCTTACCGCACAAGTTATTGCCTCTGTAATTTTCGCAGACTTACTACGTAAGTATGGGACACGTTTGAATAACGTTTCTTTTCGTCTTGATCTTGAGAAACTGTCATTTTTTTTGAATGATCAGATGTATCGTGAGTTTTGGAAAATCGATAATCGGCAATTCTTTATAAAAAATTTTTAATTTTTACAGCCTTTCTCTTTTACACTCTTTTGCTTCCTAACAAAATTACATAGCAGATTATTGTTGAAAAATAATTTTTTTCTCTCGATATATAGAATACTTATATTATTAACGTCAACTCCTCTCTTGTTGAGAATCGCGTAAAAATTTCTTTCTCGCATAATTCCTACTCTATTTCACGGTAAAGATTATATTATCGGCGAAATATATTTCTCCCCCTATAAATATTTATACGTTAAAATCGCACAAGCTCCGTTAATCGAATCGCGTTAAACTCTTATCGCGCCTAAAGTTTCCTCGCACGTGTTTCGAGAGCGCATATCGCGAGTTTGATGCACGCATGCACTCGGCGTATACCTGCAATCTTAGATCCCAGCAGCCAGTCGATGCGGGAGTGATCGCGATTGAATCTCGCTGGCGGAATCGATTCCGCTTCCGGCGTTGTCTCATGCGGAACGATTTCAGGTTATTTCCCATCGTCGATTGTTCGCGTCGCGCGCGAGACGAGGGGAGAGGGATCGCGAGGATGAGCGATAGTGGCGATGGTGGTAAGGCATGGGCGATATAAGCTACTTGTTTCAGTTTCGCGTCAATGCTTTTTCGACGGGGATATACGAATTTACTTGGAGCTAAAAGCCGCCACTCGTCGCTTTTTGCCCTTTTGCGCGTGTTCTAGCATTCAGCCGCAGGTGCTTCCGGATGAAACTTGCTTTGTACATAACCACTCGCGATGAAATGAAAGGAACGTTTTTCGTCCATTTGCTTAGCTTTATCAACAAATTGATATGACAGTACCACGAAGCACGTTTTGGTACACGTTGAGCTTGGTGCCATGTTTGCGTTGAGCGAGCCAAAATGAAACAACGAGGAAAAATGAAACGAACCTTTTGCGCGAATATAAAGCGAGAACGTTTCTTTGAAAGTAAAAGACCTTCCGGCCATCTTCTACATTTCGTATAAATAATTTTATTAGCACGCTTTGCAATTTTATTTTTATTGGCATGAATTATCTCTCTGACATAATTACATTAAAATTCTTTCCTCTTCTTCCTCTTCAATTTTATGCAATGCCGCGAGACGACGGACCTTACGTCACGCGCGACGTATAACAATTCGGCTTGCGAATATATAAGCGTCGAGAGGTATTTAATCCGGCTACGATATGTGATACGACAGTGTCCTGAGATTCTCGAATTCGGCAGTCAACGTTGCCAGACGAACCTGATGCTGTTCTAAGTAATTTGCTTTGGGGCTGGTGTCTCGGATGGCAGTATTCGGTCGCACTCTAGGTTAAAGCAGGGTGAGGAGAGAACTATAAAGGAAGCCACGGTTTGTTAACGGTGGATTAATTTACTGCCTGGAGTCGCGTAATCCTGGCGTACTTTCGGCGCATCTTATTGATCGAAACGCGGGGGAAAGAGAGAAAGAGAGAGAGAGAGAGAGAGACGGCGCTTTACGAACTTGCTGCCTATGGCAAACGAGCGAGGATCGCGCGATTGTTTGCGCTTGCCGGTAGTCCCGCTCGTCAATCATAAAATAGAATGAAAATGTTGTGAGGCGCCTCTCAAACTGCAATCATCGCACTTGCTCGACGGCGGATTAATTTGACAAATAGGCCACCGTTAGGTCGTAAAGTAAAGTTTTCATCGATCGATAATATAATCGGCCGCGACCGATTCGCGATTGATCGTCGCATAAAAATGTGGAAAATAAAATTTGTGGAAATGATGCAGGTAAGAAATGTTCCAAAAATATTTGGCGAAATATCGATACGAACTGTGAATTTTAACGTTTCTCTTTAAATTTTTGCTGGAGAGAAAACGAGAGAAAAGTTAGGCTAAAAAAAAAAAAAAAACGCAGCAAAATCTATGCTTAATTATAATTGTCATTGTTCATTAATCGCAGAGTAATGCATACGCGTATAAATAATTGCGAAAAGTATAATATCGATCAATATACTGGTAAATTATTCCGTTTTTTTTTTATAGACGATACATATATACTTAGCTCGACCCAGTTCCATCGTGAATACATCGCGAACAATATTTGTTGGTAGTTGCGCAAAGTGTAACAATTGCGCCAAGTTAGTTGACGACGTCTGACTTGACGTAGAATTAGTTCCCGGTGCGAGATAGCACAATTATCGTTACTTTGCACGCTATATTCTAACTCGTCGTCGCGCGCGTTCGAATGTCGTAAATACTATTATTTGCATATGTAGAAATTGGTTAACATCGTCCTCGTTGTGTCTTGGTCGCCGTAAATCTTGCTTTCCTTTTTTGCCTTTTTAACGTTAAAGCAATTCCTCGCGATTGCGACTTAAAATAACGTAAGCGGCTACGTATAATTCCATTTTATTTTGTAATTTTGATCTCGCGGATTAATATAAAAAATTAATCGGGTACATATTATTGTCTCAATGGAGAATCTTTTGATGAGAAGAGTTCGACATTCGTTCTTGGACTTTTTCCTCCACAGATGCCGTCCTCTTTGTATATCCTTCGTCTTTCACGATATTCGTCGATCGAGCTACTGTTTCTATTCTATCGTGTACGGTCATCGAAGCAGACCTCTCGATCTCTCTTTAAGAAACTGCCGAAAACCATCCGCGTACCGGTTTAGCCGCTCGTTTTTCCCGATCTCGTAACAATGCCGCCAACGGAGATTCATGGTCGCTTTAGGAAAAAGGTGGGCCGAAAGAGTAGCAGAGAAATGGATGTTGTCACGTCGGGTAATGTATCTATCTCCGCTTCTCTCTGCCCTACCTATCCGCCGTAATGTTAATCGTTCACTGATATCGGCATCGTTCAAAAGGGCATTAGCCGCTTTTACATTCACCATCGCTCTCGATTACAAAGATCGATAGTCGATTTCTTTACCGACAACGGCAAATTAAAAAGGCTCTAATTTGAATTTTTCTTCGCGTGAAATCGTCCGGGGGTTAAAAAATGACGATTGCGTTGCAAGTTATAATTGTATATCGTGACATTTCATGCGTGTATTTATTAATAAATACGTGTATATTTTCGATAGAAAAAAACAATCGGCCGGATATCGTTAATATAGTCGTCCACACTTATTATAATAATGTATTCTCCTGTATAAAAGAAACGACGTTTTCAATTCTTTTGTAAACATTGACATCGTAATAAAGTTACATTTCTTATTTGCTTATTATATGACTAGAAAGAGAGACTGCGATACCATATCAGTGGATTTACGCACTTAACGTGAAAAGCCTCGGGCGATGAGGAAAATATGATATCTCTTCCATGATGGAAGTGGGGATGGTGATTCTAAGGGCACGGAGAAAAGATCGCGGTTAAATTAAAGCGCAGCAGGAGAATTCCAGACGGTGCAAATAATCCGTCGTTTGGCGACGAAGATGTACAAAAGATTCAAGCGAGTTCGTCTGATCCCTAACAATAAGGCGCTCGTCTCGCTCGTCTTCTATTCCTAATTGAGTCTTGCAGCTTGAATCACTTTTATAGCGAACTGCCTTGCGCGATCCATTTATACTTTGCTTCGAAAGACACACACACACACACACACACATATACATACGTACAGGGTGTTTCACTAATTCTGTTACACGCCATTTTCTAAAGAATTTATTAATATAAACGTTTCCTTTTAAAATTTTTATCGAATAAAGAGCTCTTTCATACTATACAACAAAATATAACAAAATTTCAAATGAAACAATAATTAAATTTTTATATATTCTTAAATATATTTTTAATCTGAATATCTTTTTTCTTGGAAGCATTTTTTTTTAATTAGATATATAATAATTTTAAATGCATTGTAAAGGGAATAAAATAAGAGTTATTAGAAAATTTTAAATGAAAGAGTGGCTAAATTCATACACATTCTTAAAAATCATTTTAACTTGAATATCTTTCATTGAAATGATTTTTAATTATATATGCATACGTATGAGAGCAAAAATTATAAAATGAAATTGCATCAATTTCTAATATCATGTTGCAAATTCGTAATACGCTGTTGCTTCATTATAAATGTTGTACAATTCTCATTCTCCCCTTTGTTATTCTTATAAAATTTTTATTGAAAATATTTAATTTAATAACATGTATTTTTATTGCCTTCTATTTCATAATAACGACATAACGATGTATAAAGAAATATCTCATCTCGTTAACAACTTGAACTTCATTTTCGCGAGTTTGTGGGCGCGCGTGGAATATAATAAACTGAATTGGATTATTAATGTCGCGCATTAATCCAGCGCGTTACGCGTCTTAATGATACGTTTCTCTAAATTGATGGAGTTCTTGATTTTCAAGATTATATTTTTGTCATAATAAAGCAGGGCCGCGTGTCGAGCAAGACAGGGGCAAGATAAGAAGAAGAAATGTCTGTCTCATCAGCGTGATGAAAAGATGATGGGATCAGGATCTTTTCGTAATGAAGCGCTTCATGGTCTCTCCGGTGAAATTTAATTGTTCGCTCCGGAACGCGAGAAAGAGAGAGAGAGAGAGAGAGAGAAATAGAGCCACTTTCTCGCTCAGAGACTTACACCCTCTCTCGTCAATGTCGCGCCCTGTGAGAGCGCAACGTGATATTTTATTAATTTTATACCTCTGGTTACCTCCGTAATTGTTCTATCAATTTCATGCTCCAAGCATTTTACGGGACTAATCGTGAACGGCGTCGATATCTCCCTTTAAAGCTCCGCCAGATATCTATAGATGAGAGCGCGAGAGGGAAAAGAGGGTAGGTCTTCTCTCGAGTCTTATCGCGAGGATGGATAAGAGGTACTTTCATCAGCGTGATAAAAAGTCGATGAGATCGGAGGCGTCTGGTGAGACGGGGTAGGTCGCGGGGGTAGGCCTCCTGTGGGAAATTGCGTATCATGAGGAACGGCGGAATACCGTCGACCAATGGCGAGCCGTCAGTCAGCGGCGGCGTGAACGATATGTCAATGTCAAGCATAAGGATGGGTAGAGGGTGCGAAAGGCATATAAGGGTGAATGCCAGAGTTCTCTCGAAGAATTCTTTCGCGCAGCGCAAGGGATATGACAGATCATGAAAATAATAATGTGTCAATGTTATGATCGTCGCGCGGGATGCACCAAGGTGTTTCCGAGCCATCGTTACCGGATGCCTCACCGTAGATACCTTTTACGATCGCTGCTATCGATTCAATGCGTCGATATCGCTCATTATACACTCCGTATACGCGATAAATATTAGGAAATCAATGGGTATCCGTTCGGCCAATCTCCCGATTGTAATCTTGCGGCAAGATGGAATATCGAGTTGAAAGCGCGGTAGATTTCAAGTATCTCCGGACGTGTATGCTGAGATCGTAAAACTTTCTCGGGGACGATAAGGTGGATCATCATAGACCGAGAGAGGCGGCGCGCGATGTACGATATACGATACGCATGTACACGGTCACTTGGAGGTACAATATCTAGGCTAGTCGAAGTTGTACACTGCTTGTACACGGTAGTATCGCACACGAGTTATCGCCGCTCGTTCTCTTAATGCCACAGCGGCGTTTAAAATGCATCCGCGCACGATATCGTCGGATACGATATAAACTGTCGCGCTCCCTAGCCTCGATAAATCTCTCATTTTTTAGCACGCGCGAAACGCTGCGTGTAATACGTGCGTTTGGTCGATATCGCGACGATCTAAATGCTAATTTAGTATCAATCTCGGTTGTGCGGCAAGTAGATTGGATCGATCTGTCTCAGAAGTAAACCCTTACATGATCGATGCGCATTCGTTTTCGGAAGTACCGAACCGGACGTGACATCTTTACGGTTTCCTTAATTTACATTGTCGTTTGCGTGCAATTATCAGATTACGGCTACATTTTCGTAATATCTGCCCGTACTCGCGTAAATTATTATACACGTCGAGAGAGAGAGAAAGAGAGAGAGTGCGGGATCGCATACAAATCGTTGCGTTTTTTTTTCGCCATTCGCGCGCCTAACGTCGCTTCTGCGAGCGAGTTGCTTATTCCAAACACTCTCGGGATCTTTATCAAAATCTGTCCCAAATGGTCGGAACGGGGTTACAAATTTACAGGCTAATTTCTGAGTTACGTACGCCAGTCATGTCACGTGTGTTACAAGTAGTAGCGTCTATTTTTAACGCGGCGCGCCGCGCGTGTCTCGTGACAATTAACACGTGTTTTTTTTTCTCTTTCTCTCTCTCTCTCTTCCCTTATGTAAGCTCCCGATATCGATCGGCTTCGCCCCGTAACACACCTCCGCTATCTGATTACGTACCTCTTTTGTTGCGAAAACAAATTGGAGGAACAGCCGCGGACACAGGAGGCAATACGGTTACAACGATTTCACACGAGACCTTTCTCTTTTCTCATCCTTTCGGTTTAACGAAGTTAGGAACACGATCTGCGATCGATTATATCGATCGTTATCAATGATAGATCGCAAATAAACAACAGGTGTTATATCTTATAAAAATTTTACTACTGATTAGAGAAAGATCTGGTTAAACAATATATTGCACGTGCTACATTTAATTGTATGCGACAATTGGCTCGGTGGCGGATAATAGTGGCGACTGATATGTTACGTTATAATGTTCCATTTCCCGTAGGATTCTTCCCGCGACCCATCACTAGGCGCGGTTATCCGTTCGACAAACAAATGACCCCTCCGGGAATGACGCTTTCACTGACTCGCGGTGGGACAGCATCGGTGTTAACATTGTGCGCTTCGCGACACGCGAATTAATTTCCGAGATACTTTTTCCCCTTTTCCCCTAGGTATATTTAGTCTCCGTACGAGTGGTTTTTTTTTTCCCGACATGTATATCATCTCAACATTACACGAAAAAATTGATTGGAGCCGAAAAATTTTACGCTATAGAGAAAAAATTCCAGAAATAGCATTTGCATGGAATTTAATATTGTATAATTAATTTTGATATTTAACGCGCGCAATATTGGATAAGTTTTCGGTATTTCTATTTGAAAAAAAAAAAAAAAAAAAATAACAGAGAAAGATAATCTCGTGAGAGTTTGGCGTTTTTTTTTTTTTTTTTTTTTTGCGAGGAGATATTAAATTCGTTCGGAAAAAGAAAAATCTAGTTACGCGTATCAAAATTACGGAGTTTCAAATATATTTCGTCGGATATTAACTCTTTCCCCGCTCGATGTAAACGAAGAGGATGACGGAAAAATACACTTACCCATCGACAATCGTAATATATCGTCCCGAACGAGCCGTCTAACCGACCGGAAAACGTATTTCGGAAACCGCGACAAAGTCCGACGTTAGACCGGCACGAAGACGGCTTTCGAAGAAAACGCTTTAAACTTTTAATCGTGCTTCACGACTCGTTACCTATCGACCATACTTCGGTTCTGTGCCGCATACGCTTTCGCCCGCGTGTCCCAGGAGGCTAAACTACTTGCCCGAACTTGTTGAAACTCTCGTTGCTACAATTTCAGAACGGCCACTTACATAATCTCATTTCAAGACTGTTGTAACTATGAAAAATATATGTATATTCCCTCGATTTTTGTCGTCCCTGCTCGTTTGTATTGAAATATTAGTCCGCAGCGAAAGTTTCCTGTTGCGAAAGCTTCTTTCACAAAATTGATACTGAAATATTTATACTTTTAGTGTTTGAAGTGAGATTATATGAGTTTTCTCTGCTTTCTTCGAACGAGTTGTGTGATCGTATTATTAATTAACTTTAATCTTTGCCCATTAAAAATATTTCATTAATTCTTTTACCCGATACGATAATACTGATTTCAGGATACCATTGTTATAAAACTCATTCCATAAGTTTCATACAAGTTATATCGACAAATTCTGGTTGAAGTGCAAATGGAATTATAAAGCCGAAAAACTTTTCTATAGCGTGTCAAGAAAGATAGTTACTTCAGTGCGAATGTTTTGCAATCATCGTGAAATCTCGTAGAAAATATATTTCATTTATTTAGAATTATAAAATGAAAATATGTGCAACGATGAGAACGTGGCAATAATATGTTAATATTCTTAAAACATATGCCCAACGAGATCGTATTACTCTTCTCGCGAACTGATAGCAAGGGATTGCGTTTGAATTTCTTATCGACAAAATTATTCTTGATTTACGCACTACGTCCTTCAACGATAATACGTGTGTCTCTGAACAATCTTTCTCCTCGTGCGAGGGGAGAGCTTCTTAAAGCTATCAACTTTGCGAAGCCCCTCCGTGTTTGCACATACACAGTGGATATCTCCCAGTGAACTTTGAGATAAAAAAAAAAAAAATTGTGTAGTAATGTAATGAGGTGCTCGTGGGATTTTTTTTTTTTTTTTTTTCCCCCGAAGAGAGAATATCTTTACGTTATCGAAATCGCAATGTTATCCGCTTCTCGATCGCGATTCCTACCCTACGTCATTAATAGTAGACGATATGGAAAACACGTGGACCGTGGAAGCGTGTCCATGTATATACAATACTATTCACGGCGACGGAAAGGGGATGAGAGGGATTATTTGTGTCGCTTCCTCTTTGGCGAGACGTTCCCGCGGAAAGAACGCATTTTATTGCGAAACTACGTCCTTTGGCTCCAGCGAAGTGCTTCCGCTTCCTCTCCACGGAGGAAGCGCGAAATCGCGCGCCGTCAACCGGTAACCGTATCCTCTCGAAGCAATTTGGAGTTCTCCAACGCGACACGTTTCTCCGAAAGTTTTGCGGGGAGCCGAGCAATTTTCTGCCACTAAATCGATGATCCCGTCGCGAACGAGTATCAAAAGCGTTCATTCGTTCCCTTCGGAAATCGTTCAACCGAACGATTCATTCGTCGCATTGTCACACCGTTCCCGAGACGGAGAATTTTCGCGCGCGTGGATCATTACTAAGAAGAGTTCTACGCTCCGATAAACAAACATAAATCTACCGACGCGAAAGGGGTTGCGTCGGGGGGCGAAAAGGGAGAGGGGAGAGGGGAAAGGGCGTAATTCTCGTGTGCCTTCGCCGTTAGTACCATCGGTAATGGAACAACGCACAGGAGAGAGCGCTTGTGCATATCCGTCTACATTACGCTGCATAATTCATGGGGTTGTCATAGGCGCGAGAGGCGGATAATGGTACCGTACTGGCCCCGTAGACCCATTGTCCATGGGCAGGTGCCGTCAACTAACCTGGATCCGGAGGATGACGACCACGATGACAGCGAACGCCCGCCCGCGCGACGTCAGCGGCGGCGGCGACGACGACGACGACGACGACGACGACGACGATGACGATTCCAGGACGCTGAATGTCCGCAGGATTCACGCACGGTGCATCCCGTGCAGAAATTGGCCCGCGTCCCCATTTACATAACCCGTTGTCCCCATATTGTCATGCGAAAATTCACGCTCATTGTGTCGCCGGCGTCGTGCATTACGCGCGGCAAACAATACTTGTGCAACAGATCGACCGAATGTCAGATCCGGGGAGTATTATGTATTGTATATACGAAGAGATCGCTGTTCCGATGGAGCATTCGATAAAGCAACGCAGTGAAATCGTAAGGCAGGAAAATTATTTCTCGTATCGTGAAATCTCTGCAAAGAAAATATGAAGAAAGAAAAAGAAATGGGGCATTTTTTTTTTTCGATTTTAACTTTTTACAGAAAACGAGAACGACACTGAGAAAGTATCGAATAACATGTAATACGTTTTTAAATCGAGGTAAATTTTTCGTTAATTCTCAATTTGATTCTACGTCTCGACACTCGCACGTCCGAGTTGACACTGGGTTGACACAATAGATGTAATTCTTTCTATGCCTGAATATCGATAAAAGTTTGCTCGTGCTGTGTATTCGCGTTGTATTAACAGCGTATACAGAGGGTTATCGCGCATAATATCAAAGCATAAACGTTTTATCGGCCCGTTCGATATTTCACGTTCGTCGTTTATAAACGTCACCGTCCGGACACAGTAAACCTCTGTGTGTGTGTGTGTGTGTGTGTGTGTGTGTTAGGGGTCGAGTTTTTATTTTTCCTATAAAACTTCTTAGGCGGAAATACTTTACCGCGATATCCCGAAATTCTCGCTGGGAATTCGCGCATTATTTGCGTTTGCCCCGTGCTTTGGTCATCGACGCGGGGTTATTCGGACACATATACTTCGAAGGGTATTTTGAATAAGAATGAATTTTCAACTCGGGAAAGATGCAGACGAGGGGAAGGCGATGTCTCGAATTTATTACCGATAAATTCCGCATCGGCGATTCAGCCGCCAGTCTCGCGAGAAGAATGCGCGAAACTCTATCGTGCGAAACGCGAACGTAATCGCTTCGTTAACTGCAATCGCGCGGACGATCGCGATCCATCGATCACTCGGTCCTGGTATCGCGCGTAAATTGAATGAACTGGTACGCGGAATGGACGCGAACAATACCGCACAATTAAACGCGGATAAATTACGCGTATTTCGTCGCCAACTAGAATATAATAATCTCGCGATACGCGAATCGCGACAGATGTTGGCGATAAATGTGAAATGCGTGCTCCGTTGGAATGGCCGATTGATAAACTGTGAATAACAGATCTTATATAACGCACTTGAACTATCTGATTTTGTTAAAATTAAATGACGGCAACTTTTTTTTACGCAAATATTATATATATGATCATTTCGATATAAACTTATTTTATTAGCCAGATTAAGGTATATTTTTTTATCGGAATAGTATTTATACGCTTCTAAAGATATCCGGAGTCTCTTTCAGGAGCTTAATTCAATTCGCCAAGACGTGATACATTGATCCAGACGCAATAAAAAATTAAGGATAAAATTACGTGAAATTTCCGGCTCCGTTCAGAGACGAGCGAGGTCGAAAGGTTCGTCTACGTTCCTGCTTTAATGCGATTTAATATTCCCCCTGCTCCTTTCCCCCTCTGTTGCTCCGGTGCACAGTTAATTGCGATTTGTTCGCAGAATGCGCGATATCCGTCCGACTAATTTCTCCTTCTCGACGGCGTTAAGCGCAACCGTAGCGCGTTCGCGTTCTTTAATTTTGCCGTTTCTCTGTGTATTATTTAATTTCATTAACGCTCTTCCCCCCTTCCTTCCTCCGTCTGCCTTTCGTTCCTTCTATTCGCTCTGGCTTGCTCATCGTATCGTTCCTGAAACTCTTCATTTCCGGATTTTTCCCGGTGGCGGATTTTTCCTGTCCGCACCGTCCATCCTGTGAGTCTGCACGAGGAACGCTTCCGTCAATAGCGCTGCCTTTATTAAGAATAAATGCAGGGCAAACGCGTTCTTTGAGTTTTTCATGCGAGATGTCCCAGAATAAACGGATGAAATTTTAATGACAAATTCTTCGACGGATCTCTCGAACTTGAAGCGCGGGCAATGTTAAAAGAGAGGTCTTGATTTATGCAACTTTAATATTATACCTTTGTAACAAAGTCCTCTCAACTAAAACTTTGTTAAAGTCCATCTGAAATTAAGCAAAAAATTCAGTTTTATGTCATTTAATTCAATTTTCCCTTCTTCCTCCTGCGCCTCTTTTTTTTTTTTTTTTTTTTTTTTGCAAGAGATCTTTTATTTTCAATGACTAAGATTTTTGAAAAACTGTTAATATTTTGATTTTCTTGTCGAGGATAAGTCGATTATGCATGAATTGCAATCTTGATAGAAAATGCATATATCTATTATTACAATTTGAGGCATTTATACTTTTGATATACACACACACACACACATATATATATTGTATACATTCCACAATTAAAAATAAATTAAATATAAACATACGAGGCTGTCACTTTCTGTCATTTGATAGCGTGCATGGATAAATATAATTCTGATGTTTTAATCCAGTGAATTTGATGTTGCTCTTAACTCTGATTTTTAATTTTTCGTGGTTGTGCCAAAAAACATATCATCTTTTGCAACAACGAAAGATAGAGAATCTCATAATATGATATTTCAATGAGTACTCTATTAAAATAAAGCAAACTTTATTTCAAGCAATTGGCGAAATCAATGCTAATCGAAAATGTGCGCGCCGACGAAAACTAAAAACAACAACTTGCTAATTTAATCCTATAGTCAAAAACTAATAGAGTTAAACCAAATTTCACTCGTTTCAAATCGAATCTATGAAGTTGATTCTGTTAACTCGGGTATCAAATGAAAAAAACTAAGAATGAAACGAGATATTTGGAGATGTCGTATGTTGAATATTAATTAAATGGCGACACTTTAGATGGGAAATGTTTTAAAATTACGTCATTTTATTTTTAATGCATCGAATAGGTTATTATTGGATGATTTAAGTCAATGTTTTTACATTGCTAACCGCCATTTATCTCATTATACGATAAAATTTGCGTAAAAGTTTGCAATTTAATTTCCGCTTTCGTTTACTCTTTGTGAAGCCAATTAGCCGTTTATCATTTTTTAACAAAAACAAATGACAGATGCACAAATTAAAATCGCGTTTTTCATTCGCAATATTTTCGCTGCAGCTATTGTGTTATCCTCGAAAAACTGATGAGCAAGGGACAACGATACGGATAAAACCGGAGTGCTTGATTTCACCGTTAAAATAAATATCCTGTCAAACGAATTTGAGTTTGATTGTTCGCGATGTATGACTTTATCGAGACCGATACAGCACGAAAGGGGAAAGGAGGCAGCGGGGGGGGGGGGGGAGGGGGAGGGGGCAATGCGTGTGACACTCTCGCAAGCGCGCGTTTTTTTTTCCCCTCCTCCGCTAGCCGATGTATTACAACGCCGTCGCTGGAAAATTTCCTCAATTTATGTTTCGGTCGCGCCAAACATTTTGAATATCGACATTTATTACATCGAGGCATCTGTTACGCGCGATCGCATCGTTATCGTTACGATGTATCGTAACGCTCCGATAAAATCCGGGCGTAGCTACCTCGCGAAGCGCAAAATGATTTCGTCGATTTCGATCGGTCGACGGGGCGTCGGCGATCAATGGCGCGAACAGAAGAAGAATAGGAATTGTTAGCGGACACTCGACAGAGTGGAGAACGCGACAGGACATCGCGGAAGGAAGCGTCTAATCGTGTCGAGCGACTTTCCCCCCCCCCCCCCACCCACCCCCAAGAAGCTCCGTTCGCTTGAGGGAGCACGGAAGCGGCGGGGATGGAACGCTACGACGAGAGAACGAGCTCGTAATGCACATCTTCTCCCGCGGCGAGAACACGTACAAACAATAGCCGGCTTCGACCTCGATGCCGTCCCCGCGTTGCCCCTTCTCCCTCCCTCCCTCCCCCCCCCACGTCGTTCGAGTTGAAATTTATGAAAAACGATCGTCGATTAAGCTCAGTGGCTCGGAAAGAAAATCTTCATTGTCCGTGCGGTGATAGTGGAGAGGTAAGACGAAGTAGAAGGAAAAGAAGAAGAAACCGGAGAGGAAGAACAAGCTTGAACGAACTCCGTGGGGGAGAGGAGCGCGAGGACGGGGGACTGCGGCTTGGAGGGATGATGATGGGGATAGTGGAAACACGCTGATGGTTAGTATTGTGCGCTTTCCGTATTTACCGCACCCTCCTCACGTAGCGAGGGTTGTATGGAAGCCTGCCCGATCTGTTGACGGGAAACGAAACTGACGATGAAGAGTGTCTACGAAAGGTGCCCGAGGGTACCTTTGAGAAGCGTAGATAGATAGATGGATAGGTTTATCCTTTCCTTTTCTCCTTCCTCCTTCTCCTTTATATTTCTCTTGCTAATTATTCACAGTCTCTTGATCAAGAGCAACGCGTCGTCGTCGAACTTAACTTTTCAAGAGAATACTTATATGCATAATACGATATATGTGTATTATTACTTTAAATTAATATAGATTTTTATTAAATCGCCTAATATAAATACCATGTTAATTTTGATAAGATCTTAAGAGAGATTAAACTTTTAACCTTTTTTCGTCATGCTTCCTTTCTAGCCAAGAGTCTCTTCATTAAGAAGATGAAAATAATCCTCTTATAGAGAGAAAATCAAAGTTTGGAATAATAATAGATTGAATTATTAAAGCATGATATTTTTCTTCCAAATTTTCCTTTCTCGACGAACGAAACTCGTTCGTTGAATCGCTTATTTCATATTAAAATATTTGATGAAATTGAAATAAATATGGTCAAATAAGTAATTTTTACCGAGAGATATGCGTTCAGATTTAGACGTTCGCGAATGGAAAATATTTCTTCTCCTTGTCTCGAAAAAATTTCAAGATATATTTTTTTTATACGACACGCGGAGCTGTAAACGAGAAACCGCTATAAAATTGTCCAATTTCCATTTCGTCGTACCTGGGATCGTCTAGGCAGGAGGGAAGAATTTCATAAGTATTGTATATCCGCAGTAGGAATTGATAGCTTCCCCTTTTCTTGACATTTATTTGTCTTTCTTCCGTTTCCTCGCGTATTTACTGACTCGCTTCAAGTTTAATAAGGTTCAACGAAAACTATGAAGAACGAATAATTCAACTCGAAAGATAGTTTCAAAAAGCTCTATGAGAATCTCTAACATCGACAAAAAAAAAAATATATATATATATATAAAAAAAAAAAAATTATTCAAAGGAGCGAAAGCAAAGAGCCTATTACCATATATTGGCAATATTCTGTTAAAAATAATGTTATCGTTACTCTGTGCGCCGCTGATAAGAAAATTTTGCAGCGGTTTCTTATTTTCTTGCTTTATACCTACAAGCGTGCACCAAGATGGATACAATACGGATATCGTGTTGTTTGGCTGCCAGGATTTTTCTCTCTTTGGATGATCGCTCCTTTGAATGCCGAATTGGTTACTGCTGGTGGTTTTCCTCCTTTCTTTGCCCGTCTTCGCCGTGCCAGATACATATTTAATGTATCATACGTTTGCATCTATTCTTATACTTGTCTCTACGTGGCGAGCATTGCGCATTTTCGTGACAAGCTGTAAAGTAGGAAGAAGAACTTACCTGTGTACGTGCGTGTACGTGACAGCTGCGATTTTCAAATATAGTCGCGTCTCTCAATTTATTACATTTAAATCGACCCATGCTAAATAATCGCGCGTATTTCTGTTTATTACAATCGGATAGTAAAGGCAATTACGGTTATCAAGTATTCCACATCATGAGATTGGAATTGTCAATTATTCGGCCACACTTGACGCGCAGAGTTATTAACCAAGTTGGATAATTGTGAAATATTTTTCTCGCCGTACATTCATCGAGCCATCCAATTAATTTTATATTCGCAATAATAATTCGTCGCGTCTCTACATTGTGTTGTACCGTAAACTTCAAAATATTGATTATTTCGTTACATACCGAAACGCGCTTACGGGGCGCACGCGCGTCGCTTCTGTCCGTCGCGTATTAGAGCTTTGCGAATTAATTAGCTGAAAGAGAGAGGAGGGGAGGACGATCGGCAAAAATATTTCAATTTGTGGAAATGCGAAATTGCACCGGTTTGCGTATACATCGAACGATTATGAGCGATAAGGCGAAGTTATGCGCGCACGCACCCACGAAGAGGTATGTTTACCGGAGTAAATATGCGCATGAATCAGGGGTAGTTTGTATGGACGAACCAAATATTGCATTAGTTAAGTTCTTCCTCTCGTCAAATGTCGGAGGCTCATCGGCCGACGGTGTTTGCCCTCTCGATTGTTGGCGCGATAATTCCTTACAACCCGGTTACGTACATCCCGATTGGTCGACGAAATTCGCGAAATCCGCGGCGAGAGAGGATTTATATCCGTTAATATTTTTGTTCTCGGTCATTAGTGTCGCCAGTTTGCCAGTCCACCCGCTTGCTGGTCGTCTATCGATTATTACGTTCAACGTCATTATACACTTTCACGAGATACATATGTACGATACATGTGTATACATCGCACATTGGTTTTTAATGAAAGCAAATTTATTTAACATATTCGCATGGGAAATTGAATCTTTATCTTTGCTTCTCCCCGCCGTTGTTATTTTCACATCATCGCGTTATAGATAATTGAACATCGAGTCCAAGAGTATAATTGAAGCGGGGGGGGGCGGGGAATTACTTCCGCTTCGTTTGACGGTAAAATACAGAACGCGACGAAAAAAAGAATCGAGCGACACTCCGGGAAGACCCGATGATACCGTGCGAAAGCTTTCCTCGTTGACCCTAGGAGAGGCCATCGAGCGGAACGCGCGATGGGATGTTTGCGAGATGAATTAAATTAAAAATCCTCTTCAGCGTCTATTCTTTTTCTTCTCGTTAGAAAATCTTTGCGTGAGATCTCGCCACTGTCGTTCAATTTGGAAAACTGTAGGTTCGCGTTCTCTTCCTTTAGTTACACCCTTCGCGCTTGTTTCCTCCTCTTTGTTTTCCATTAAAGCATGAAACACTCGCACACTCGCTTCTCTCTCCCTCTCTTTTTTTTTTTTTTGGTACAAGAAGCGTAAAAAGTATAGCTGAGGAGAATAGATTTTAACTTATTGCAACCACCTGCGCGCGAGAAGCGTTCCGTTCTTCGCTTCTCACGCGTATACTTGTATTGTTATATCGTGATTTTGCTTGTGAATTTTCTCCATCTGTTTTTCTTTTTTTTTCTATTTGCGTATCGTTTAATGCAACGTCGCGTTTGCGCCTTCGTTTCTTTTCAAACTAGTAAGAAGATTATTACTTGGAAAACACTGCTAGGTACACATTGCCGATATAATCTTACGTCGAACCCGCGTCCATCTATTTCGACGACGCATCTAATTAAACTCGAAATGTTCGAATTACATCAAATAATGTTAAGATTGAGTTTTGGAATTTGACTCAAATTTAACTGGGAAATATTATATTATTGCTCTTAACTATTGATTATTTAGACTCATATTCTTGTCAAGTTCACATTTTTTTTTTATTTAAACAAAATGTTACCATCTCTCTCTCTCTCTCTCTTTCTCATGGCACTTTGTTAGCCACTTTATGTGCTGCGCCTGTTATATACAAAACATGTCCTCCCATTATCAATTAATGGATCTAATTTAATGAATTTATGACTTTATTTTTCTTGATAAAATGACTATTAATGTAAGCAAATTCTGAGACGTGTTAACTTCTCTCTTGCATTTATATTGACACACCGTGTCAAGGGGGGTTCCTTTTGAGAGAAACTTTGTTCGACAGCTTCATAGTCTTCATCACAGCCGGCGGTATTCCGGCACCTCTCAAATTTCTGTTAGCTTTCTCTCGTTGTCCCTTCGCTTGTTCTATCGTTTCGTGTTCGGCCAATCTCGCAAGAAGATACTCGACAAGAAGTGGCTGGATGTTTTAAGTAGCACAGGCGAAGTGCCTCGTTCCTTGAACATCCCTGTCTTCCATTCACCGGCGTCTTGCACGGGCAAAACTTCGGGTGTCTCTCTCCGGATTGGTAACACGTTTCGACGGTAGTGACGCCTTGTTTCATCGGTAAAGGGTTAGTCTTCTCACGTCACGGACGTGCGGGGGATGAAGAAAGATGTAACCCGAAACCGAGCTCGGCGGAGCATTTCTCGCGTGTACATTGCATTCAATGAGTTGTCCCGCATTTTTGCTTTTCCTTTTCTTTTCTTTTTTATCTTTGATAGCCAGTAGCACGTGAGTGGCGTCGGGTAACCGAAGGTAGGATGGCCAAAAAAAAAAAAAAGAAAGAAAGCAGAAACAGTAAAAGGGTTTCGATTTCCGTAACTTTATTGTATTTTTATTTAATTGTTTATTTTCCGTTTGCGCAATTTTTAAAGCCGCGGCAACCGCTAAAGCGCGACAATTGTACCGTTATTAAATGCAAGAAATGCGATCTAAAACACATTACATAAATATGAATGGCGAGTATTTTTTAAAAAAAGAATATTTTGAAATTCTTATTTAAAAAAAAAAAAAAAAACACAGCGAACGTTCGATAGCATTCACAGTGTGTATAAAATTGTATATAAAAATACACATTCTCTATCATTGTTTTAGTTTATTTTTTCTTTATATTGACGAGTGGAATTGTTTCCCATATACAAATAGGTGTTGACATAGAAAAGAATTTAATATGGAATCCGTGTCGAAATAGCAAAACTTGTTAGGCGATGGGATAAAAAAGAATCTTCTACATTTATCGATACATCTTTTATTTCGGATGACTCGAAGATTTTTCTCAATACTCATTTATGCCATTTCCTCCCGGGATCTATACAATGTTTTATTATTGCATAGGGACCGGGCATGCAAAAAAAAGTTACTGTGACAAATTCAATTGACAAGTTATTCGATGGCGAACGATGACGCGTGTGCGAACAAATATAAATATCTCGATCCGATCCAGGGAAAAGGGATGAAACAAAGGTGGCAGAAAATTTACATCCGCGCGTCCGTGAAGCGCGTTATTGCACGAATAACGCCCGCTCGAATGTATAACGAATAATAAATAATCTTTAATCCGCGATGGTCATTATACAAAAGAGTTATACGTGCGCGTACATATATATATATATATATATATATATATATTTTTTTTTTTTATGAAACTTATGGGAATTTGATCGTCATTTTGCACACATTGTGCGGGCAATTTTCAAATTATGCATTCCAGCGAAAATATTTGCACAGCCGATTAAAATTTAAAATTTCAAGAAACGATAACAACATTAGCTTTGCATGAAGAGGATTTTAGGATTTGATAATGTACAAATATTATATTTGGTTGATTATTATATCGTGCGGTCTCAGAGAGAAAAAGGGAGAGAGAGAGAGAGAGAGAGAGAGAGAGGAGCTCGCGCTTAAAATTTGCGTAATAATTCGGGGGCGCGTTTCCGTTAAGTGAATATGATCAGTTGACAGATTATTTATTATTTAATGCTTATTCAGCGACAACTCATACAACATTGGCCACCGGTATTCGCGACAACAAATCCGCGCCATGAAAACGTAAATTCCGCGGCACTTTTGTTCCACAATCCGCGCTCGTATCGCGGCAAAATTTATTTTACCACGCGCGCACGCGCTCTCTCTCTCTCTCTTTCTCGCGGCCGTTGTTGTTCCATTCTTCGCCTATTTTGGCAAACGAACGAGCCTCCGCGCGCCAGTTCTTTGTTTCCTCTCTCTCAATTTCCCGCTGACGATACCGCCGTTGAAAATTTGCGTAACCACATAATGAGCTGCTCGATGACCGTCGATAAATATTTAACGCTCACCAAAAACAATCTCATTTTCACGGCTTCTCTATTTCTCAATCGCGCCATGGTTTAAATGCTATTTTCGCGCGTCGCTCGGAAATTAGATAATTTTAATGGAATGTTGCCATTAACGACGGCCACGTGTGAACGTGGCAAATTGCATTACTCGATTTCTCCGTCCTTCGACCTTAATCTCGTTGCGCGCAAAGTACAAATCGTTATCAATTAAATCATTATCAGTCTCTCGTAGAATTCTCTGCCCCGCGAGAGTAACATCCAGTTTTCACCAGATCGTTGCATTACATCGCACCGTACGATGCATTAATGTTCGTAACCGTAATATTTTCTCTTGTAGGGTGACGCGTTTATAAATGCAACTGCGTTTCGCATATTGCAAATTATGATATTTCGACATATCGCGGCATTCGCGTTACGAGCAAACGTTTCTTGATCCGTTCTTGCGTTCAATTTTTTTTTTTTTTTTTTTATCGTCGGAACTATACTGTCGGCATTCTTGATGAATAGAAAACTTCATCCTTTCAATATCACATTGCTTTGCATCGCGCGTTTGCAGAAATGGAAATATGCATAAAGCGATAGGTCAAACTGGGCGCCTTTAATACGTTCGACTCTCATTCGTGCGCCGAGCGTTCAAAGACGCGGATAGTCGATCGATATTCATCAAGGATCGTAAACTCTGGCAGGCGAGTAATTAGAGGGCTCTCTCTGAATTTTCTTCTCCACTGTGCGGTGCAACTAAGTCCGCCTCCGCCGAGAGAGAGAGAGAGAGAGACCTTCGTAGACGAGAAGAGAGACTGCTCTGCGAAGTCATAGAAACCGCGGAAACTCGGCCGAGTGTTGCAGGCCCGGGCGTGAAATTAGCCGATGCGTTATCGGGGAGCGGCTCTAATGAAAGCCGAGCGTTATTTTCTTTTTTCTTTCGTCTTTTATTTCGCTGGCCTCGTTTACAAGGTTGCCACCTGTCTAGTTATAATGGTAATACCGTTGATAATAACAGCAGCAATTCTAATTGACCTAATAATTTCGTTGTTTATTATTATTATTATTATTATTATTATTATTATTATTATTAGCGGCATTATTAGAGCCGGGTAAATGCGCTATCGCGCCATAATACGCTTTACGTTCGCCGGCTGTTCATTAATTAAAAAGCCAAGAACCGCCGCTGCCTCCACTGACGTATATGTATGAAACGCGCCGCGCGCGTGTGGCGCAAAAAAAAAAAAAAAAAAAAAAAGCCGAAAAAAAAGAGGCTCCGCTCCCGCTCCTTCTTTCGCCCGCTTGTTTCAACGGTTTTATTAAAGCACCTGGGCCGGGCCGAATTAAAAAGTAAACTGCCTGCAACCATCCCCTTCCTCCCTCCTACGTTGACTCAGTTGTCCGCGAGTCGCGTTTGTGTGCGCACAGAATAAAACCACTAACCACTTTCCTTCGTGTTGCCCCCTTACGTACCTTGATCCCCTGCTCACTTTGTTTCACGAGCGAGACGTGACGTTCCCGAAATGTGTGCGCGCGCTTATCGATATCAATTTTTTATGTGCCTGTCATCGCGAGAAGGTCAGCTTGATGTAGTCAGAGATATCCTCACTTAAAGATTGATAAATTGTATATATATATACATTTCTCTTGTCTTTGTTTTTTCGGGAGAACGTTATACGGAATTTATATCCGTTTCTTTCGAGATAGACGTGTATAAGGAGGTATTAAATTATAACGCTTGATTCGAAATTATGTATTCGTGACCGCAGTGTCGATCACACGATCTCGCCATCATCGGTCCAAACTCCCAACGCGAAGAAATCTAGTAACCCCGATCTCTGGATAGCCGAGCGATTATCGTAGCTTTTTAAACAACGAGAGAGATTGATCGGCGCGTTCAATGGTATTGATTCTCGCGACCGCGGCGGGACAATCCCCTCCCCCTCACCCTTACTCACTCTCGTTCCATTTCTCTCTCTCTCTCTCTCTCTCTCTTCTCTATCCGCGCCGGATTTCGCAATAATTACGAATTTGTCGTGCAAATTAGCGTGTTTGGTTTGGCCGATAATTTAGCTTAGCGTCGGACGCTGTTGTGTCGTTGTCGTTGCCATCCCCTACCGTTCTCTATATATACGCCATAAGGGGGCCGGAGGGGTTGGTAAGCGTCGAGAGGGAGGAGGCGGACGGGCGGCGTTTCGAGGGCGGCGCGGAGTAGGAGTGCAACTTGTACCGTTGCGAAAGCAAGCCAGTGTCCGCTCCAATTAACTTTTCACCACTAATTTATGCGGCAGCGCCTCTCGGCGCACACGCGACAACACGTGCACACGTACGCGCGTTTTCCAGCACTCCTTTTCCCGCCCCCACCCTCGTCATCGTTACCGTCCCCGTGTGCTTACAAATTTGCCTGCCGCGCGCCAACTTCCTCGCCCTCTCTCCCATTCAGCTCGCTTTCTCTCCCTCCCCGTTCTTTAAAAGAGAGAGAGAACGGACCTTATTTTCAGAATACGCTTCACGTCCGTGCGCGGCACGCTCTTTAAAAGAGTATCGTGTGAGAGATTTAATTTTGTGATTTAAGTCTTACGGTTTTTAATTTTCATTGTCTCGTTCACCTCTTTTTACACCTGCAGTGATCGAATATTTAATTCTGACATACGTATCTCTCTAAATATTTTTTCATTGTCAGTTATGATAGATATCTTGTTGCCTTTTATTAAGATGTCGTGAAAATTTTGTGAAAAATTATTGGTAAAAGTCAGTGTTGAAAAGTAACATTGTTATTTGTAACGTTAATTATACCGAAAAAAAGTAATTGTATCGGTAACGACGTTACAAATATCGTCTGTAAACGAAAAAAAAGTAACTTTAATACATCTTTTCATTAACGAGTAACGAATAAAGTTACTTTTATCGTTACTTTTCAAATCTACGCGGCCGGGCTTCTATGCAAAAGAAATATATATAGAGAGCATTAATTCTTTTAAAAATTAATAAATTTTAGTAAAATTTAACAACTTTAATCTTAAATTAAATCTCGTATGTAATTCTTATAAACTTTTACATATTAAGAATGAATTTGACTCGCGAAATTCGCGTATAACGTATTGTTAAGATTTTGAAATAATAATAAGATGAGTCGTGAAGAAAATGATTTTGGCCATAACTATACAATTTCATAAAAAAAAAAAAAAAAAAAAAAACACTTATAGGATATGAAAATTTTAAATGAAGTTTTTGCCATCTTTTTAAAAAAAGTTTGCTTTATTAAGATGCAAAATTATTACCAAACATATACATTTTATACCAGTATCGAAACATTATCGCTTTTGATACATTTTAATATAAAAAATTGTGATATTAATATCGCGAAATATTATCGCTTGTGTTATATTTTAATATAAAAGATGCGTGTGTGTGTTGGAAAATGCAAATTTTATGTATATTTAATTTGATTTTGTAATAACGTTAAAAAAAAAAATAACGAAAATTGTAACGATTCGTTACTTTGTGAGTGACGGTAACGATAACAAGTTTTACTTTTATAAAGTAACTTTTCCAATTCTGGTTGAGAGAAATGCGATATACGAAAACGTACAGCGCGGAATAATTTATAAGAGACGCATAATTTGAAATTTAGAAATACATGCATCTACATCTATCCGCGCGATAATTTACTAACAATTATACACGTCCGTATCGTGCATTTCGCTGTCCTGCTAACAATAAGCGAGAATCCGATTGCGAAATTTAGCTATTAATAAGATTATTTCACGGTTATATAATAAGATCGTGTATCGATTCGATAGCAGTTTTCGTAGTCGATCATAACTTGTTCTCGACACGTACTTGTTTTGCACGTGCGCGATTGCAGACTCTAAGTTTGCTAGCCCGGATCCCACGGGGCGGTTTAACCCGCCGTCGAGTAATTTACGGCGGAAACGCTCGAATCGATTTTCACGATCTCTTTTGGTCGATGCTCCGAGCGTATCATTAATTTCTATCCTCGATCGAAGCGCGAAAGAGCACAAAAAATGGGCCGTCGATATTGACGCGAATATAACGCGGTGTGGTATAAACTAACACTCATAACTCTGACACAAATACGAATATATCCTCTCATATATTATGAAAATCGCTAATATATAGCTTAGGATGTAGCTAACCGCATTATTAAAATCGTTGAAATATAGCTGTCCGCGGTGCGATGCAAACGCGCGGCCATTTGCGCGCGGAAAAAAAATATGTCGCCGCGTATACGCGCATTCGCCGCGAGTACGCCGAATTAAATCCCGCGCTTGACGGCACCTGCGCGGACAACTTTTAATGGAAAAGTAATCCGCTGTTTATCGAAAATATAATTATCGGACCGGGAACAGAAAATAAATGGTAGCGGACTGAGCGCGCGCGCGCGCGCGGAGATGAGAGGCAACGAAAAAAAGAGAGAGAGAGAGAGAGAAAAATACACGACGAATCCGGAATCACAGAGCACGGGCGTGACAATGCACGACATTATTCAATATCCATCAAATACATACAATATTAACGGATTCCCACCGGCCATCGGTATAGCCGTTAAAAAAGTTTCCTCCGGAATATGCGGAGAATGTTATTGCGGGATTATGAAAAATCCCCGATGAGAATATAGCGAGCGATTGCGCATAAAATTCCGCATACGTGATGCGAAAATTGTCGTTAAGCTCGCGTCATTAAACTCCGCGTAACAATACGTCGCTCGATTATTCACGCTGATCGGTATGCATTATTTCTTTCGTAGCGTAACGATGCGCGAAACGACGTTACCGATCTGCACTTTAATCGATCTCACGTCGCGATCTCGCGTTTATCAGGCTCAACGGCGACGAGTTGTCCTCGGCCCCCCTCCCGCCCCCGTATGTCGGAATTGAAACCGGAATGGAGAATGATCGTGGAGAGTGGTAGCGTGTGGATTGGCGGGAGGATTGGAGACGTGCGGAGATCGCGGTGGTATCGAGGGAGACGGAGATAGATGGACCGCGGGAGGATATAGTCGGCGCGTGGGGTGGCGACGGGAAACGTTCGATACAACGACGTCGGCTCATTCGCGGCGTGGTCAGACATTTCGGTACTTGTTTCCCTATTAATATGCATGTCCTCGTCCCTTAGTCGTCCCCCCTCCGCTCCTCATCCTTGTTCTGTCCGCCCTCTCGCCTCTCGCCGCACCGCTCTCTTCCGTTTCCTCCCTCTCCCTTCCTTGTTGTAAACCCTATTCGTCGCCAACCGTGAAATCCGCGTAGCTTGATGTCGCGCCGCGCCGGTGTTTCCTGTCCGACCAAATAAATCCACGACTACTGTGTCCGCGCTGTAGCGTGGCAAGCCCTGGGCGGGCTGTCCGCCCATACAAGACCCGTTACTACTGCAATACCGGGCGATTGATTGAAAGTTTTCCCCGACACTTTTTACGATGCCGCGTGCATTATATGCGTAACGCACATCGACTTCAAAAGACTACGGCGGGAACAAATTTTTTTTTTTTTGTTGACTCGCCTCTCCCTTTCTCTCTTCTCTCCCTTTGTGGCGTTTCTTTTTTAGCGACGATTCCGGTGGACGATTCGCAATTTTTGACGCCACCGAGGAATTACGGGAGTCCTCCGGTCCGAGGAACTGGAAAAGCGAATTTGCTGCGGTGGAAAAATTTTTGGGTCAAGGGATATAATCGCGTTATATTTTGACTGATGTATTTTTGATAATTTGGGTAAATAATTATTAATAGGGGCCAATATATATTCAGGCTAAAGTCAGTGTTACTTCTCTTGTCTTTATTTAATGATCCATATCGTTAAACTCTCGCCGCTGTTTTCTCCTCTTCGTTTTAATGAGAGGGGAAACGAGAAAGCCCTAATGTTAAATAGAAACTGTTCACCTCCACTGCCTAATAAATCACGCACACAAATGGTATTTGATCAACCCACAATCGTATATAACTATACAAAATCGTACAAATATCTGAGGCAACGAATATTCATCGTTTCTCTGTCATATTTATCTCGACAGTTGAAACTTTACGCAAGAATCATTCCGGGAGTTTACGCGCGAGCAGTTTGACGATCAAATATTTTCGTGTTTCATCGCGAGGTTATTTACCAGTGTTTAATATGGCGCTCGCTTAACGCGCTAATTATCACAGACTTTGTTATGGAGTTTAATCGCGAGATACGCGTTCGATACGATCAAAGGTGAGGGGAGGGAAAAGGGGCAGGGAGGGAGGGGGGGAGAGGCAGTGGAGAAAGGCTCAATACGAATATTCCGATCACGAAATACGAGGCACGGCTGCATCAATAAACGTTGCAAATTTAGAGAGTACGATACAGCAGGCATGTGACAAGTACGCGAGCTGAAAAACGAAGCGCTGTCCGCTTATGTAAAGCCTGTTACTATCGGCATATCGAGCGATCGAAAATCAGTACCAGTCCTTTCTTCCCTTTCTTGCGAACCCCATCTCACTCCCATTCGATACATGTATAATATATCGATGTATCTGTGAAATTCTCATTCCTCAGATACGATTCATTTTTTGGAATATGATAAGAGAAGATTTGACAGAGTATATTATGCGTTACGTGCTATCATTTTTCGACAGTATATAAAATATTCTCTTAATAGCGAATTTTCCGGTTAATTTTGGAATCGATTTTTCTATAGGGAAAATGTCGAGAGAGACCATTTTTGCAAGTTTCCATTTTTTTTTTTTTTTCCTTATATATATTTATATATATATATATATATACCAACTAAACCTAAAATTAAAATGTTATTAAATTTTATCTGAAATTAATTTAGTTTTGCGAACTTGTTAATTTCATAAATGAACTTTCCAATTCGCACATAAATTCGCTCTTTTCTTTCAATCAAGTTTCCAATTTTTTTTTGTTTCCTTATATATATTTATATATATATATATATATATATATATATATATATATATATATATATATATACACAAACTAAACCTAAAATTAAAATGTTATTAAATTTTATCTGAAATTAATTTAGTTTTGCGAACTTGTTAATTTCATAAATGAACTTTCTAATTCGCACAAAAATTCGCTCTTTTCTTTCAATCACTTATAACTTATTAATGCTGAAAGTAACTGATGTCTCGATTTATTTTCGCTAATGAAAAACCCTCGTCACATTGGTCAGAAAATATTATATAAAAGAAGATTTGATGATTATGCGATACTATACCATATATTGTATTAGAGTCGCGGAAATTATTTACCTTTTTTTCAATGTATTCGTCACGTTCTTCGAGCTACAGAGTTGTGTTGTTGCGGCACAACGTTTCCCCTTCTTCGCCGTCTCGCTAAAGGACACGGGAAAGAAGGACGCTTCATTCACACACACGCTCATTCGTAGTCGAGTAACACTACGGAAAGGTCGTGTTGTCATTTACGCTAGAATTACGGCGACATCGAGAGTCTCTCTTCATTAAAGGGACGAACGCTTGTGTTATACACGACACGTACAAGGTACGTCTAGTCTTATCGCTAAATTATTTTTGCATATTGCGTTGTATACTGACGTTACGCATATCTGAGATCGTACTTTTACGTATAATAATTAAGAATGTAGAAAAGGAGCTTTTGTGTACGAACGATACTTGGACAATTGTAATGAACATTAGAGAGAATTAAGGACATAAACGTGTATATAGAACATGCATTAAATTAGAACGGGACGTTGTTTGTTTGGTTGGATTAATGCTCGAACACATCCGTTAAAGTACTTCGAAACAAGCGATTCGGAGTGACCGCCAATTTCGTCCACGCTCTAAACTGACGCAAACCTCGTTCGTTTGTTCATTGTTAATAGCCAAGTCAGAAATGGCCGGATCGCGAAACGGCGGCACGTCTAGAGTCAATACCCATAGCGTTGTTCTAACTTGGGAGTGCAACGCGAGCGTGTAATGCCGACTACAAACTGTAAGGCGATCTGTCCGTCCATATAATGGCATTTACTACTCCGTACTTTCCAGACGGATGAGTACCCCTGCTATCGAGCAACGCTCGAATTTCAAAATATATTATGTCTTGGAGAGCAATAATGCCCGTGTAATTTGTACGTGATGTAATTAAAGAGCGCGAGTTGCAATAATAACGTAAAAATCATGTAAGGACTTTGGTATACAGGGTGGCCCCGAACGTTCCTAGCCAGACTTTGAGATCTTATAGGAAATTTAATTCCGAACAAAAAATTTCCTATAAACATGGGTGGAAAAATACTTTCTTAAGAAGTTATCGCTCAAGAACCTCTGATGCAAAGGAAGAGCGAGAGGTGAAAAGAAAATGAAATGAAACTTGATAAATTTCTCGAAAAAAGGATAAAAATAAAAAATAAAAATCTTTTTCTTTTGTGAAAATAAAATAAATTTTTTTAAACTAAAATAACACGTAATAGTAGAAAATAAATAAAGACGTGAAGAAACTAACTCCAATACACTTTCGGCATCGAGTAACGATCGATCTAGTCGCTTTACGAATTTCCTCCTGATTCAACTTTAATCGATCTAACAATGAGTAACAAAAGCACTTTTTGTACGTTTGGTTATATGAAAATCTATCTAATTTTCTACAACTTTTGTTTCGCTACTTTTTGTTAAAAGACGCACATTTTCCATGATATTTGGAAAAAATGTGTAAACTAATCACGATTTCAGAGGTTTTTCAGCGATAATTTCTTAAGAAAGCATTCTTCGATCCATGTTTATGGGAAATTTTTTGCTCAGAATTAAATTTCCTATAAGATCTCAAAGTCTAGCTGGAACGTCCGGGGCGTCCCTGTATATATTGTATATTTATCAAGATGACAAAAGATTGCGCTATACTCGATATAAGTGAATATTGTGCCAGATTATTTGCTTGTAACTTTATTTTCATATTATATCTTAAAGGGTCTTCCCCTAGTTTAACATTCTGAAAATAAAGCGATTTCTTTAAATCTTTTTTAAAGGAAAGTATAAAGCACATACTACATAATTCTAAACTTTGCACGTTTAGTAAATAGCATTTCAAGTCTTTCCTGAATTTTTCTCAAACAAAAATATTTGTTTCGGAATTATAGTAATCCAACCAGGGTGTCTTAAAAAAAAAATTGTTGTTTGTGACAAACTGATTCCAGCCATTATAATAATTTGAAATAAAAAAAACGTCAAAAATTCCCAACTATCGAAACTTTGAAACAAACAAATATTTTTGTTTGAAAAACATTCAGGATATATTTGAAATGTTATTTAATAAATGTGTAGAGTTTAGAATTAATACGTTTTATACTTTTCTTAAAAAAAATTCTCAAAAATCGCGTTATTTTTAGAACGTCGAACTAGGAAGACATCACTTAATCATTCGAATCATTTATTTACGATCATCTAACTTTTTTTCCCCCAAAATCATTTGTTTTCGATCTAAGCTATTATTCCGTCCAGACGTTCGATTCCAATCCGAGGATACCAATCGAGAGATTTCGGCCGCTGTAATTCTTTTTGATTTCACGTCGCGATCATAGCTTGGGAGAGGGTAAGGGGGATGGGGTAGAGGGAGGGGAGGAGGCAGAAATCCGCAAGTATTTCGATCACGAATGTGGTATTCGAGTGACGTCGATGCACCGTAACGATTTTGGACTACAAAACAGGGATGTAACACTCGCGTCGTCGATACGCGACAGCTCGGCGTGTCCACGATCGCGAGAATTTCGACCTGTCCCGTATCTCCGTGCCGTTCTTCGTACGCGGCACGTACAGTGACAACGATCCGTTTTATCAGCGGCGCGTCGCGCAACTTGAAAAGCTATTAAAATTCAAGCGTGTCGATGGAATTAAAGTAATTCGTTTAATACGCGACGAGAGAGAGAGAGAGAGAAAGAGATGGAAGGGGGGAGAGAAAGAGATGGAGATTATCGCGTCTTTGCGAGTACACGTTCCACGTACGTCATTCGTTCGAAACTTGGCGCAAACTCGAGCATCATCTCGGCACTACTCCCTTTCAAATTTTCGAGATCTCTCGCGCGTTTCCTTCCAATTGTAGGTCGCGCTATACGTTTTCCTCCGCTATCTCTCGCCCTCTCTTCCATCTTCCCCTATTTTGTCTCCTCCTCCCCGTACGACGAAAATTGTGTCTATAGCCTCTCGCGTACATGTGGACGCGTTCCTAATTCCCAAGTGCGGCCGGGCGAGTATCGATCGAGTGTGTTCGATATCCAGGATCACGTACTCGTAACTCTTCCTTAACCGTCCTCCCGATGTAAACCGCTCCTTATCGCGACCGCTGTAACTTCCCTGGCTCTCGCGAACTTGCGCTAACAGCCGTGTTGACGGTTCGATTCGAAGATACCTGTTCCGAGACGAACGACCATAGAATGCTCCTAACACCGTATATAAGATGATGCGATGCATCATCTCGAATCTTAGTAATTGTATTTGAAGAAATATTTTTCTTTTTTTTTTTCTTCTTACTACCTATGTAACAAATCTTTTTGCTGTTTTTTTTTCCCTTTTCGTTTCTTTATCTCTTTACATGTGCTTGTGTGCTTCTGCTTCTTAAATAATGATAAGGGAATTTTCTCGTGAATAAGTGACCGAATAATCGAACAGAGGTCTATAGATAATAATCTTTATTCGCTTTACCGGGAACGATACGAGGACAATGGTACTTGCGGAAGGCGGTAGCCCGATAAATAGAAGCGCGTGCGGGCGTAATGGAGTGCGAGTTAGCTCCGTCTTTGCTATTATCATCGCCTAGGCGAGATAGCATTAGTAACGCGACATTGCTGTCGTCTCGATCTCACTTGGGTGTCGACGATGTGGTTGCCAGATCCGGGCTACGCCCGGAGATAAACTCCTATCGATTATCAATCCGCCGGGCGGACGCGCGAAGCCCGATCGATAATCGGCTTGATAAGGCCCCCGATGGGATTCAATATTGGTCGCGGCGTATCCGGTAATGGTAGTCGAAGGAGAAACGTAAATCGATCCGCGAGACTTCGTAGTCTTCATCGCGTCGTCGCATTAACGGTCCGTCGATTATCAATTGACCGTTAAAATGGAGCTCGTCCATCAGGCAAGAGAGTGGCTTGATAAGGTCTTGCCTAACGAGCCTCGGTAGCCCTCGTACGCGATGACGCTTCGTCGGGCAATGGAAATCGAGAGAGAAACCTCTCGATCCGGCAATAACCGTCGCTCACTGATGTCTCGGTAAAATAAAAACGTCATTGCGTCGATGCGATTTTTCAACGTGTAGGTACACACGTAGGGCAGTCAGGAGCGCTTGGACCGGTCGAAGGCTCTCTCGAGGGACCGATGTTTCCCGGTGCGACCGTCAGTGGATTTGAAAATAATATCGCGCGTCAGCACCCGATTGTCGGTTTCAACTTTGCACTCGTCCGAGAGCCCAGCTTGAATAGAATAGTCAAATCCAATAGCGACGAATTTATATTTTTAATTTTTTTTTTGCGGGATTGATAGTTACTTCCGCAAGGAATGTACGCGGCGATATCCGTTAAGATATGTCGAATAAAATGGGACGAGATATATTATTAGCAAAGAAGAAAAATACTCTTTTTTTCTTATACCATATATCGCTCTCGCGTATCGAGAAACATCAAACCGAAATAGCTCTGAAAGGAAATCGATCATTGTTTCCGCTAAAAACAAACGAGTTTTCTTCGTGCCTTTATTATTGTCCGATAGATCGCAGCTAAGTAGACGAGTCGTCTATCGATTTTCGATAATTAAGCATCTTATTGTTAGCATATTTCTCTCGGGGCAACCAATTCTTTCATTCGCCAAGCTCGGCGTTAAAGTCCATTTTTTTTTCCTCATCCCGCTTTCGTCAGTCCTTTTGGACTAACATCTTTGCCGTAAACGCGATTGCGATTCAATTTTGCAACCGCTAATAATTGACACGGCAACGTCAAATTCATCTTCCTTGTTTAGACACATGCTACCGAATATCGCGATCGAGCAACAGGCGTAGACGAACTGAAATTTTGCTCGGCATATTTGCTTCTCGGGCTCATTCCTGTCGCCATACTATCTCATTGTTTACTCCCGAATATGGATTCGCGACGGTTAATCAGCGCCTTCTATCTGCTTTTAATCAAGAGATGCTTCTTCTTGTCTTTGATGCGGTTGCCGTTCAAAGGATAGATTTCCAGACAGACGAAATGCCAAAGGGTTGGACGACGATGCATTTCAATATGAGATCTTTCAATATACCCCGCGCTCTGTCTAATATATTAATGTTGACGCTGCTTGTTAAAGAAATTTTGCGAAATAGCGTATTTTCGATCTTATAAGAAATAATATAAATAATTGAATAAGACTTTGATTTTATACTGTTTTGTTTCGATTAGTAAAAGTCAGTTGAAATAATTGTATTTTTCCTTATTTCTACGATATATATTACAGTTTGATTCGCGGTTTTATCTTAGAACCGATTTATTGCAGTTTGCTCTACTTCAGATTTTAAACCCGATTGATTCGTAGGAGAAATTGAAAAAAAAAAAAAACAACAGGATAGACGCGGTAAAAGACTTGTTAGGAATTTAAACCATGCCTGATAAAAAATATCGCTGGCAGATTATTAAATCCGGTCGATCGTTGCATAATGTCAACGATGAAATCAGATAAGGGATCCATCGACACGGGATACGCACACGCGAATACCGGTGTCCCGTTTGCAAGCTGACGAATTTATGTTCGCGGTTCGTAGCAACAACCGTCATCGGTCCGATGCTGTTCGATAGAATGGCGACTCGAATTTCGACTTGTTATGCCGACGCGGTGATTAAACATCGACAGTCGCGCATTCGCGCTCCGTACGCGCATTACGGATAGGCTGTATCAATGCGCGAATTAGCGCGAATTTATGATCCGTATTCGTATAATTAGTTTTCGCGTTTCGCCGATACGATATAAATTAGCGCGAGACGCGCGATGGATTTATTTCGTCTGACAGAAAAAAAAAGCACGACTTAAAATAGCCGGATCAACCGTCGACGCGTAGATTGAACGTTTGCGCGGACTAATACGTTACGCGCGTTAATAGATGATAGGAGTTTAGTCGTTGTAAATTCTCGATTAAGGTAATATATCAAATTACAAGAGAGAGAGAGAGACGGTGATATATCAGAGACACGAATGAACGATATAACGTTTCTTACGTTACGTTTCGCTAAACTCACGTTGCATGATCGCTGGCTGTTAGAGCTATGTACTTGGGTTAATTTATTGCATTTTTCCATGCGCGCCTTTCAAATAAATGCAGTGCGAAGTGAATGCATGCGAACGAATCGCTTTTATCCCTGCCGTTTGCGTCGATACCACGGCTGTAATTCCTTTGCACGTCCGGTACGTTTAAACGAGGTAACTAATTAGACATTTCTCTAGACGTTTGAGAAACGCGCTTTGAAAACAATATAATTTTGAATTTTTTTAAAGAATCAATCTTTTCTCCCTGTCCTTCTTTTGTTTTATTCCGAGTTCGTTTACTATTCGGACAGAACAGTTTCCATATTAAAATCGGTGAATGCGCAAAAGCCGTTCAGAAAATTATAGAACGGACACAGGTATTCGTCGGATCATTATTAAACGTATATATAAAAATTCATATATACGATACAAATGAAAATCTTGTCGTTGATAAAAAGCGTTAAATATAAATTTTTAGTGAAAGAATTTCACGCGCAGAAGCTGTTTTCGTATATACAATAATATCGAGCGTTTGTTATTCGAACATTTTCATTTTCTTGATCGAGATCATCGATTGTGTACAATTACGTAATTCTTATCTACGTTATTTCTATAAAAATTATAATTCTAAAGCTCATTCTTTGCTTATATTAAAAAATTTTTAATTTAATTAAAAAGTTTATAATTAAAAAGATGATATCTACAAACCGACGCGAATAAAACTCTTTCAAATTGGAATGATAAAAGAAAGAGGCAAAATTGCAGATTTAGAGAGGACAAATCGAAGATTATTTTGAAAATTTATACACAATGAAAGGCGATGGGAATGCCATTGTTGCGACGCGCGCAAAATGCGTTTCGGATCGCTCACGTTGTTCGGATAACGCGAGATTGTTCGCGCGACAGTAAACAATCACTATCAGTTATACACGTCGCATCGTACGTGCGCAAAAGCAGTGCGACGAGCGATTCACTGACAATGTCGCGGTGGCCTTTTTTTTCCCATCCCCGTGCATCCCCGTGCATCCCCGTGCTTCACGATGCGGGATCGGATAGGTCGTGTACGCCTCGATCACGCGGCGTTGCGCTTTTTTATTGCCCGAACGAGCAGCGTCCCGTGGGCGCTCGCGACATCGCTCGCCTAAGGTGGTAAAAGCAGCAGTTTCCCTTTATGGGAACGCCACCGTAAAGCGGAAAAAGAGGATAGCGTGGATAATTACCCCGGCAATAACCCGTTGCACGTATGGTAGACCCTCCCCCCCCCCTCCCCGCTGTATTCGTCCCTCTTCCGATGGTTGAGGGAAACCGCGTTCGGTTATGAAAGGATGATCACGCATGACGGCGCGAATCCAGCGGGCGCGTTTGGGTCATCTGACGGAATCATATACGTTGTTGGGGGAGAAAGAGAGAGTATTTTACGCAGGGCGTGCTACGAGATCTCGAGTATTTTATCGACTCGTAAAATGATCGACGGCTTAAATTAACGTTAGAATCATGCGTACTTTAGAGCCGGACAGAAAATGCACAAAGACAAAAACAATTTACAAGAATTTATAGCGAATACGAAAGATTCTTTCTTGAGATTGCGGGACACTCTTTCAATCCCGATATACTGTTTGCTATTATATTTAGAGCGAATAATCTATAAGTGTAATCTTACGAGAAAAGTTTGAGAGAGTAAATGTTTGTTACTTTATGTAAAGATGAACGTTTCTCGTTCGATACGAGATTTATCTACGGTACAAAAGCCGGAGATTCGGATTATAAACAAAAATTTGGATGCCGAAGCAAAATGCTTAGAACATTCATCTTCGCAAAACAGCTTATATCCCGTAAAGGAAAATCGGGGGGATAATATTTCTGGGGACCTTGTGCGATGAAAGGCAAAAAAGGATATTGCTCGGAGGGTTGTCTTTTCCGTCGCGTCAGCAGAAATTTTCGATCGTTTGATGGGTGCGCGAATGCGTGACCCTACGTATAACGTAAACAAGATAAATAAAGGGAACACGCGATACACGCGACAATGGTTTAAATTGCTCTACCCCGTTTCTTTTCTCGGATAGATTTTATTTTACAAAAATTTAAACGAGCTTGTGCCCATCGCACAGCTTTTTTTCTAAAAGGGTATATTTATATATCCTACGTAAGAGATAAAAAAAGAGAGAGGGAGAGAGAAAAAGAAAGAGAGAGAGAGAGAAAACATGACCTTATTAAACGTGACTTTATGAATTTTTCAAATAAGCCATATTGTATCTTAGAAGAAGAATGGGATATAATACATTAAAATTTTATTGTCAAATTTACGTAATGTAACATAATTTAAAAATAGCAATCGATATTGAATATTATAGATCAAATCTTTCGTCTTACTTTAGAGAAATGATTGTATTGTATATTTAGCTTCTATCCTAAAATTATATAAATTAGCTTTGACTAAGGTTAGTTATTCTTTAATGTCGCAAATTATTTTATACTTATTGTTAGTCACCGGTCAAATGATAAATTTTATTAACGCCGAATTAAAAAAACTGACGACATCGGTTTTCCGAACAATTTATATTTATCATTCGCGCCGTAGATTTCTCGATAGGAAGAATAGTATTTTATTCTTCTACTCTGCTCGATGCTAATTTTAGTTTAAATCCGCGCTAGTTATTGCGCGCGTTTCATTGGAGGAAGATCGGGAAAATATCGGAAATTTTTTGAAAATATCATTGGCCTAGGGTGGAATGGGGCGGGATGCGCGATATTAAGTTCTCGATGAGAGTGACTTTATATAGGCAGAAACACACCGACCGGAAGAAAGGAAGGAAGTAAGTATGGAAAAGTTGAGAAACTCGAGAACTCAGCATCTTCCCGGTTAAGGCCCGGCGGGTCGTGAGAAGAGGGCGCGAGGGGGGAGGGGGGGGAGAGAGAGAGAGATAGAGAGTATAAAGGCGACACCACATAACTTTCACCGCATATTGGTCGATAGATCGAGGAGTAACGGCAGGGTGGTTACGCGGAGGGACGAGCGCGAAGATGGAGGATGGAGAGGGAGGAAAGGGAAAATGCCATATCCAATATTATCGAACGAGTTCCAGAGTCTGACGTTCTGTATGGGGATTTCGATGAGGCGGACTAGCCGTGGAAGAGGACGGAGAAGGAAACGGGCTGGATTGCGGTGGGGAGGGGGGGGGGGAGGGAAGGGTGAGTTGCAATCTCGCAGTTTGACTTGGGGGTGCGCGCGTCATGTTTAAGCGGCAATTTTGGCATCCTGCAGACCCCGGCCCCCCATCTTCTTCAACCGTCGTCGTCGTCGGTTCAACTCCCGCCCTCCCGTGCCGGTGGTACCACCCTTTTAGGATCCTTATGTCCCCAGGGCTCTCCCCTCCTCCGAGGGGTTGCCTCGCCTGCTGCTGACAGATAGGACGAAACTCGCGTTTCCAGTACCGCCGAAGCATTGGAATTGCACCAATATATCGCGGATTCTGGAAACGGCGACGCGGTTGCTTTACGCGATCTATAGGATCGGGTTGTATCGTTGTCGAAACGATGGGGCTCTCACGCGACGGCTTCCAAGTAAATATACAGAGGATAAATAATAAGTTTACTCTCTCTCTCTCTTGTGTTCGCGGCCGCGGGGAGCTCCATGTGGATTTATATATATCGCGATTGTAATTTATCAATTTTGTATCAATTTTTCCGAGAAAAGAGCGTAGAGAGGAACGTATACTGTATTGTAAACCTGTATGTACAATCGTATATTGCGGTAGAAAAATATTAAATATCCGTCGAATATAGTTTTGGTGATAAAATCGAGTTGAATAAAATGGAGCTGGAGAGGAGAATTTTTTCGATAATACCGTATTTTGTAATTGTTTCTTGTAAATATTATTTTACGCTTTTCCCGAGACCTTTAGAAAATGATGTTACGTAAATAACGTTACACGATCTTAATTGCTTCGCGAGAAAGCTGAAGATCCAGCGCTTTGTTTCGCTTAATTTTACATCGATACAATGGCTGACCCTCGGAGACGCCGACTATTATCCTAAACAATCTTTCCATCGATAATCGTTTAAGCCACTTAAACCTTACAGTCGATCGGAACGAGCGAGGATTAAAAGTACGAGCGATTAAGGTTAATTTTCCTTAAGTACCCTGTTAACAGTGCGGCGAGCGATAAAATTATCGGGAACTGCGGGAAAAACGCGCTGCGGTCAGTATGTGCGCGCGAAGTGAAAGAAAAAAGAAGAAGAGAGAAAAAAAATAACGATGTCGCCCGGGCACGTCTCGCCATGAAATATATTTCGCCGACTCAGCCCACACGGTACGATCGTTTCGCCGAAGGAAAGAATCGAATCGAAGCTGCGGGACTCGGGTCGCCCGAGAGTAGCGAGAGGGCGACCTAAGGGATGAGGGAAACGGAAGTTCACGGGAGAATTCACGGGCGATTTTCTCCAACTGATTCGGACTCGCTGAGTGTATTCCCGTATTACGGTAAACGTTGTTAAGGTCGTCGAGAGAGATGGATAATCGGTTAAAACGATCGATCTTTTGCTGAAAAGAAAAACGCCATTCTACGTCGCATATAACACGTTGGCGTATAAATTTACGTTTAATTACCGGCCGCGTAGATTCCATTTCAATCAGCGGGAAATAGGTTACGCGGCTGTCCTTTATAATCGAGTCATTAATTAGAAACTGACATCGTATGTGCATCAGACAGCGGGGCAATAACGGAGGAAGACGGTCGGTGGTTTTGCTCTCGGAGAAAATTACGGTATCGCCGTTGATTGATCGGGCAATTAATTAGACATTGACGCTCCGGCTGCTTGTAGCTCAGCTTCGCGCTCTCGCGCGAATTTCCAATGTAAGATATACCGCGGACGTTTAAGTCGGTTGCAGTTGCAACATCTCTTCTCTCTCTTTAATGTAACGACGCGACTAACGAACCGTGACTACGGAATAAATGTAACCCACTTCGTGAAACGAGTATAGCGGTAACTGTAATTGAGCTATCGACAAGAGAATAAATCAAATCCTATCGGCTCGTTAGGTAGATAGAGTCAATTATGTTCCGTGACATTCTCTTTCCTCTCTCTCTTTCTCTCTTTCCCTCTCTCTTTCTTTCTTTATACATATTTATATACAATATATTTTTCTTACGTATTTTTTCCGTACTTCTAAATGCAATATTTGTCTCTGCGCGTTAATCTTAACGAAGAAATATTACATAAAATCGTCCGATGTTACATTAATATGCCAATCGAGTTTATAAAATTTTATATTATTAATTAATTAAAATCCATCATCTAAGAACAACCTGTTGTTATTATTATAATTTCTATGCAAAATATATATATATATATATATATATATATATATATATATATATATATATATGTGCCGCGTACAGTGCCGTGATATAACTACCGTTAATAGTTTAATTAATGTAATAATCGCGATGAGCGCGAAATAGCATTTGAATTTTATTATTAATTATAATTTCATCGATCGAATACAACAGTTCACTATCTTCCTATTCTTGTTAAATATACTACGCACAAATATACTATACGCGCGCGCGCGCGATCGATCGAAACTATGGCGAAAGTTAGTCGTTTTAGCTTCTTGGGTGTCACTTCGAGTTCTCCGGTATTCCCTCGCGGTTCACCGTTTGTCCGTCAGCGGGGGGATAAAAAGCGGCCCGCATGAAGGAATTCGTTCGAAAAAGTGCGCCGCCTCCGCGGAAATAAATCTCGCTGTGCGCTGTGTTTCTTTCGCCGGAACTTCGTCAAAGTCGAAAACAGACGTGTCGTTTCGCTACGAATTCCACTTGGGCCGAAGAGAGAAGGTTGCGCGGGATCGCGGCGATTTTTTTTTTTTTTTTTTTTTTTTTTTTTTTTGTTGAGGGAAGAGGGTGAAGGGGACGAGGACGAGAGGAGCAGTTAGTTTTCTACCATACATCATCGCGCGCGACTATTTCGAGATGACATTGCGCAGCAGCCTTTTACGGGCCCTTTTTTTTATACCAGTATACCGGCGCGTTTCGAGGCACAAGCACGCGCAAGGATATATAAATCCCCACGGGAACTTTATTAATGACAGAAGACTGATTAATGATCGGCGCTCCTCCGCTTGTCTGCTCTAACTCACTTGCACTCGTCTTATTGCAATCGTAGCTCTTTCTCTTTCTCTCTATTTCTCTACACCTTCTCTCTCGCGTTACGCTATATATACCGGGCGATTCGAAATGTATACCGTCTCCCCGTTACCCATTAAATCCTTTAGAACGCCGCTATTCTCGCTAATGAGAATGCCTTGAGAACGCGTCGAGCGGTGTTTCATAAGCGTGGAATCAATGCGAATAATTTATACGAGAGAGACGGTATAATTACACAATACCTATGTTAACAATTAATGGAAAGTTATGTAGGTATCGTCGTTACGATTTGCCATTCTTATTTCGCTGGCGAAATCGCACGAAGACGCGTAAGAGAAAACTTGTGTACGAGAGAGTAGACTGTCATGAAAGAATCAGTGCAGTTTCCTTCATTTCTGAAGTTTATCCCCTTTCTTATTCCGGTTAGCGTAAAACAAAGGGCCGCGAAATACCGTCTAAATGGCGAGAACTCCGCCGCATTTTGTTAATATTTACTAGTACAATATTATCGCGCATTACACCGTCTGCGCGTATCTCTGCACCGATTTTTAATTATTACAATGAATATATAGCATTTCGAAATAAAGGAACGTAAGTATGCGCAAAGGCAAGAATTTCTTTCGACTCGTTATCAATTGGTGTTTATTACGCTTACGTATGCATCTCTTTCTAGAGGTTATCGCGATTGAACCAACAGGTAGAATCTTGCGCCTTCCGCTACCTTGTTTGGAGTTTAGATGAATGTGTCTTACCTCTGAGGACCTGCGCTAACCGAGCTCGGCATTTAACTTGCTAATATCATATTCATTGTATATTCATCGTTGGCACGGAACAGTTCGTACCTGTAGGTAACGCTCGTTTTCGTACGCTCACCTGTATCAGCGTTATTCCGCAGGCAAAAATTTATTTGTCGATAGGACAGATTAATGAAAGATTGGTTTGTGTTAGAGAAAAAAAAAGAGCATTTTCGAAAGCTTCTACTTTTTTTTTTTACATATTTATTCGTTCTTTTATTCAATCTGCAAAGTGTTATATTTCTTTTTATTTTACGAAATTCTCTTACTTTGCATGTTTTAATTTTCAATTCGAGTATCACATTTTTGATTAACGTAATCCCGACTCGTGACTTTGCTCCCGTTTCTCGCAAATATTCTCCGCATAATCTTTTGATGTACGAACGTAGATAAATTCCTTAAAGTAAAACACGTCTTCAACGAGGACGCGTGCGAGACTACTTTTTCTTTGAAAGCATTTTCAGCCGAGCTTGGAAAGCGCGCGGTTCCAGGGTCACATCTAACGCCCATTCAATTTATCAAGCGTAATCAAAATATAAGGCAGGTAACCGCATTAATCGCGACAATCAATCATGTAAGAGAACCCGGACTTGTCCACAAACTTGGTAACTCATCGTCCATGGTCATTTATAGTTTGGCCAACTTCGTATTGCCGGCACTTTAGTAAACGCTTTGCCGTGGGTGTAAAAGCCAGGTATATCGCACGTTACTCTCTTACATAATTGATTTTCTTGCAATATTTCACGGGATCTTTAATGATGCGATTAATGATGAACGATTTTAGATTCGCGATTATTTATTTAATTAATGCTGGATAGCGTGAATTGAATCCGTTTTACCTCGAATTAAAAAATTATATATTGTATAATAGCGGCATCCAAAAGAGTCTTTAATCTTTGCGAGACGCAATGTTTGAAATATTTCTTCGCGGGGATGAGAACACATTGCGTATCTCTTTTTATATCTTTGGGCTCTCGCAAAGTTTTTGCGTTACTTGCGGGACAAATTGCTACGATCGTCCGTACAGTCGTTTTTCTTCCGCAACGTGTAACGTCTGTGACGTTTCCGAGGGGATGACGCTGTTTGTCGGCTCAAGACAAAGATCCCGGAATTAACAGAAGTTCATTGAACACGGTCTCGTCCCAAGTCGTATATCTCTCCGCTTTCGTCCAGCATCCTCCACTCTTTCGTTGAATTTCGATGGTCCCCGAGTCGATACACGCTCCCGGATGAAAGAGCAGAAAGCTAGGCGAGGGCAATCGTCCGAAATGTAGGAGGTAGAGGCCAATTTTCTTACGACGCTGGTTCGGGAACGGCGGTGACTACGCGAGAGTCGTGAGTAGAATTCTGTTTACCCCTCGCTCGAGCAAACCATTTGTTCCATCCACTCCGCATTCCTCTCTCTGCTACTTCTACTAGCTTCTCTACCGCGTCGTTCTCTCTCGCTGGCAATTCGCCGTCCCTCAGTTGCATTGACTAAAAACAGCAATGTGCCAAGGGCGATGTACTTCGGCAACAAGCTAGATAGCTTTAATTATCTCGATTTGCGGATAAAGTGAGCGAGTAATTTCGATATAATTGCGCCCATACGTTTTTCCGCCGATTTTACGTCATCTCGTGAACAATGCTAATTGCGTAATTTTATTTCAGTCTTGCAGCTTATTCCTGCGATGTATTTCAGTTTCGAAATTTCTACGTTACGCGAGATTTTACTTAATCTAACTTTATGCAAGCGGCGAGAGAGAGAGAGAGAAAAAGAGAAAGCATCTTGGTTTTTTATTATTATATAAATAAATCTCTATGATTTCGTAATTAATTATACTTTTATTATGGGCATTTTTTTTTCCCCCAAGTTCTTCATAATCAGTAACTTGCACACTTAAATCTTTAGATGGCTATCACTTTAATTGATGAGTACCTTGCCCTCTTTTTCTATTTTATGTCTCGGTCGCAAAGTAATTTTACGATCCCGCTACTTTTCTACAAAATTATGCAGTGCGCGGTCACGACAGACTACTAAGTGTAGGATTAAAAAGGTAGATAAGAGCGGTCGCGTACAATACGAAGACTCAATTATATTACAAAAATACATTCTGTGTATAGAATTGTGCTTAATGTTACTTCGATCTTTTTCACTTTTCCATACATTTTCCCGTTTTTGTTCTTCTATACTATATGCTCGAGGAAGGCTATTTCTCATCAACGATCATCTTAACATATTCGCACTGCCTTTCAACGATTCTTTCCACTTAATTATTATTATATTAATATATTTAAATGGAGAATCGTGAAAAAGACAAGGCTTTAAATTTTTTTAATATATAATCAAATCTCCAAGTTAAATATTATCAAGTTATTTGAGATTGTCAGATATATATTGAAATCATTAGTTTTTAATTATGGAAAAGGTAACAGTTACAAGTATTAAATTAAAATATACACGTTAATAACCGTAATGTTCCGCGCTCATCCATCACCATTATTCACCGATTCCGATATATGTCCTTTTGATTAAGAATTGAGTCCCCGAGGATGGCAATAAAATAACAAGCATAGAAGCGATCTGTCGTCAGCTTGCATAGGATGTGGGAAAATGGAGCACGATAATAAATATCATAGCCGTGACACGCGTAGAACAGATTAATCGCGCAGATAGCTCTGCTTTTAAAGAAGATAGACGCGGCTTTGTGACATCTCCGATTGTGCATCTCCAAGCTTGCCTCTGTTTCTGTTACAGACGATACAGAGTCGTGATAAATTTTGCGGACGAAAAGAAAGAAAGCGACGACAGCGATCGATAAATCAATTATGCGTATAAATTCAAGTAAAAAAACGGAGCGACGATTTTCAAAAATTTATAATCGCAGAAATAATAAAATAAAATTTTCTTGTCAAACGCGATTAATTGTAACAAAGATTGTTGACGCGGTTTTGCGGTATTTCGAGACGTTTACGAGACGTAACGTATCCGGACAATATCCATTTTAATATTGTCGATAAAATTATCGCCGCAGTAAGGATGTTGGAAATATTTTCGGGCTTCGCACTGCGAGACTCTCGGTCGCATTCGCAGGGAATATTTCGCGCGCGACACAGATCGGATGGATAAGCTATTTTACCGCGTATGTATAGGGACCGAGAACAACCGAATTAAATTTCCCACATACACATGGCTAGACGCTGAGCTATCATACGGCTTTGTCCGCGAGAGTTGATAATGTTTCGAGACCGACGCACAGTTTCGCGGAGATGGAGAAGGAGCGGGCGGATATGCTACGCGTAACGATACAAGGGAGGAAAAGAGAAAGAGATAGCTACCGAGGAAAGCAAAGGGAGAACAAGAGAGAGAGAGAGAGAGAGAGAAATTACCGACGGTCAATGACAGAGCTTCCTGCGGTTTTCTCCGCTCGTCCGCCTGTATTCACGGCTCAGTAAGCCGGCAATAAATCCACTCTCTCCATCCCCAACCCCTGGCCGCTCATCTATCCACTTGCTGCCTATGCGCGTGTAGCGTACGCATCCTCGAAACTGGGCGTTTTGTTGAATCGTCGCGGAACGAGATCGTAAATTGACATAAATTAAATTTGAAATGGCACTGTTCGTACCGAGGCGCGCATGAGCAGCCAGCGGTCTGACGATGAATCCGCTCGCCGCGGATTTCTGATTAACGCTCGCATTGCCTTTAAATAAGATATTAAACGCGTATGTTTGTGTGTCTAGAGAGGAAATTATTTAATTCGCCATATCTCTTCGACGTGGAATTACTCGGCATAATTGTGATGTAATCGTCCACAATATTTTTCTCGCGCCAAATGACAGAAGAAGTCGTTGTAATATTATTAAAGGATAACTTTTACATATGTTATATTAACGTTATCGTTGAAAAATATTATCGCGTGTTATTTATATATTTTGTATTTCCAACGTTCGTAATTATGCCGAAAAAAAAAGTTTATTTCGCTCTATTTCGTTAATTTTTCATTTGGTTTCACGAATGCAATTTATTTGTGCTAATTAAAAACATGAAATAGTAACGCCGGCAATTTATATGGAAAGATAATTTTTATTTTCCATAATTTTTCTCAATTAGCATCATGATGATATTCGGAGAATAATGAAAAGAGGCTATAAATATTGTCGCAGCGATTATAATCGAAGGCATCGTCAAATTATTTATCTATGATTATAATTTCACAATATAGAAGCTTAAAGTCCTACGCAATAATAGAGAAAACATTAGGAATAGAAATGAATATTAAATTTTAAGTAGGACAATTTGGAATTATTTTCCTTCAAATGAGGGAACGAAATGGATTAATTATTCCTAATTTTTAATTTATTACGCGTTAATACATTTCATTCCCTCATTTGAAGGAAAATAATTTCAATTTTTTTTTTTTTTTTTTTTTTAATTTAATATATTTATTCCTATTCCTAATATTTTCTCTATTATGCTCAGGGCTTAATTATTGTCTCGCAGCAAACGATATCGATCACGGTATGAGAAATTGGTCGATTATTGACACATGGCGGGGAAACTAGACAATCGTCTCGAGGATGCCTTCTACGGAGATCGTACTTGCAGGTCACTTTTGGTGCTACGTGAATCCATTAGAAACCGTTCGACGTTTAATTCGCTCTCGTACGATCAAAGATCGCGTTCTCGCTCCGATGGTTTCCCATGGTGTTGCAACGACATCCTCGCGAGAGACGCTGGACGTCGTCGAATCGTCGTAGCGCAAGTTGCACTACGAGATTTCGTGCCGCCCACGGGAAATCCCATTTGAACAGGAACGTAGTTAATCATCGGCTGTTGCCAATAGTTTCACTGTCTATAGCCCGCCACTCCATCCCTCGTCGTCCGATACCTATGAACCTCCCCCGTATAACTTGTCCAGATGTAGTTCCTTATCCCCGTCAGCTGGATACAGTCGAAGTTTATTACGATTAATGCTCAAGTTGTCGCCTATATACATATATATATATATATATATATATATATATATATATATATATATATATATTGGTGATAACGCGGACGGAGTTACAAGTTCCTCCGGATGTGCATCTCGGCACGTTAACGATTGCTTCGGTTGCCGTCGAGGCCATCGAAATTTGTTAACCACCGGCATTAGGGTACACGGATATCATATTACGTCCCGGTGGAACACGACGATGTGATTAGTTACAGGAGAAACAATGTCCTCAACGGCAATGCGCGAATTATACACGTGTGTATATTTATTCATGAACAGCGTTTACGTCCCACGCGATATGAATCTATCTTTTACGGACGCTCGACGGCAGGAACTTGCATTGGATAATGCAATTGCGTGTCTCTGCGCGACACGATTATTAATTATCACTCTCCTTCATGAGAGGGAAGACGTTGGAAAATATGTGGTCTCGCGCGAAATATTCTATAAACTGGCCGTACTTTTTACACGAACGTTCTCACGACTCACGCGCGTTTTACATTTCCAAAATAGTTATTAATTCGAGGAAAAAGAAATGTTCGTTTCTTTCGTTCTCGCGTGTGCGGCGAACTGAACAACGATATTAATTACATACGATTAAGGCAGACGGCCAATTTGGACGTGTCGCGTTCCGATCGGTTGCGTTGCGAAACGCGGGTTACCATTAACGACCGAGTCGGATCCCGGGTACGATCGCGCGCGTGTAATTATTGGTCGGCAATCGCCGGGCGTGTGTAATTTGCAAGCTGCGGCTCTCTTTCCATTTAGCGGCCGGCTCTTTTTCGAGTCGCAGGCCCTGTGCGGGTCGGCCTGCGTCGTCGAGGGGACGTCCCGGCCGTGCTCGAAATAACAGAGTTCGCGGGAGAAATTGGTGTAACTAGGAGCTTTGCGGGCCATTAATAAAGCGGCGGCGAGCGCTCGAGCGCCCACTCACAGAACACTCACCGGCGTTTGCACCAATGTTACCGCAGACGCGTCCGCACGTGTATACGTATACGACACGTGCACACGAATGGGCACTTACCGGGCGACTCGGTGGTACCGGTGACCGAGCACGCTCGCTCACGCGAAGAGAGCGCGAAGAGAGAGAGAGAGAGAGTGCCGTGCCTCCCCTTTCCCATATGAAACTCACCCTCGGGCTCTCGCGAGCTTCTCCGTCACGGCTTCGCGAGCGGGATCGATGCGGGGTAGATTGCGAGTCCGTCGACGACGATGACGGGGGGGGGGGGGCGGGGATGGAAGAGTCATTATCCACGTCTCGTAAGTGCGGACCGAGTAATGTCGGTCATTACGGACAGATATATAGATAGATAGAGTTTATTACGTACGTAACACATACGAGAGAAACGCAAATAACAGACACTCGGAGGTAGCCTAAAGCGGCAGATTACGGGTTGAAACCTTATCAAAGAATACACAGAGAATTAACATTTAGGTTATCGCGGCGCGCAAGCTAACGGGAGGGTAGGAAATTTCCAAGATTATACCTACGCGCGCGACGATGACGCGCTCGCGTTGAGATTTGATTCGGGATATTATATTTTCGTCTCTGTCATAATGAACGTTAAATAATAAAATAAGTATGTCAATTTCTGACGTGGCTCGATCGTTACAGTTTGCAAAAACTGATTGGTAAAATGATGAGAGATATGGCTATCTACCATGGCTATCTACCATAAATTTTTACAAGAAAGATATTTTAAAGTTTCTGAAATTTATTTCATCGCCTTCGTTAAAACAATTAGAATAATAATTTCCCTTCTAAGAAACCATTAGCGCAGTCTCGTCCCTTCGTAAATTTCATTTCGGCGCATTATTCGCGGAGAGATCGCGACTGATAATAATCATCTCTGACAGGCTCGAAATGTCGCAATATTGAGGACATTGCTATCGTGCCTCGGAGATTCTCCGGCTCTCGCAGGAATTTCCCGTCGAAAATGCGAACGCGATTCGCGATAAGATCGAGCACGCGCGTCGGCATCGTGACGAGATTAGCGTCAAAGGGTTAATTAAACGTAACAAAGAAATAAAACGGCGACGTTATCCGTGGCGAAGTATACACGTAGATAGTACGCGCATCGTACCCGGAATATCTCGCGTTTTCTCGCAGCTACCCCGGCTAGGCGAGAACCGGAAGTTGGAGCGCACAGCTCTTTTCCGGCGGCGTGGCCAGGCGTTGGCGCTCGAATCGTCGGCGAATTAATCGCGATACACGTCAGGCAGGAGAACGACGCGGGGCGGAAGAGAGAAAGATGGATGGGGAGCGGGAGACTTAAGGGAGAGAGGAGATAGCGCATCCCCTTTCGATGTTTACAAAGGTGAATCTTGGCTCGTATTGAAATTTGTTAGACGTGCTCTCCCGCCGCGTCGCCACGGAGATGAGGGATCCTTTCCTCGAAGGAGAAGATGGTTTAGGTGGGGAGGAAAGGATAGTTGCGCGCACGGTGTAGGAAATTTGTTGCCAAGAAATCATCCCGCTATCTCGATGGAACGTGAGGTAGTAAGTACTATGGCACAAGCGATATGACTCGGATTCAGTTGGAGGAGCTAATTTAACTGCGATCGATTTTTGCATATATTTCAAGAGAGTATACTATAGACATTGAGTAACATCTTTACAGTTGGGCACGTATTTTGAGAAAGAGAAACGTTTCCGTACTATCGATTATATTATATATATAACTTTTTTTTTAAAAAATCATTTATTAATCGAGTGTACTATGTGCACACATTAAGATAATAAAAGATTTAGGGATATAGTAAAGTATATATATCAATATAAATATAAAAGTCATTTGTTAATTAATACTATTATTGAAATATTTAAGGATAGGTTTGTATACACATTGTATACGCACAATTTACTCTATTCCTAAATATTTTATAATCTAAACGTATGAATAATACAATTTGTTTCAATAAATGATTTTTTTTTTTTTTTTTTTTTTTTTATTTATACAGCATACAAAATGAAGAAAATTGATAAAAGATTTAAAAGAAAAATTAATAGGAAACATGATGAAATGTGAAGGATGTAAATAAAAAAATGAAAAGAAAAGAGATATCGGATCTTGAAAATTTTAATGTTTTATCGAGCTTGCATATTTATGCGCATAATTCGCGAGTCTTAATCGAAAAATCTGTTTAAATGTGTAACGGAGAAGAATGAACGCAGAGAAACAGAGCGATGAAAAATAAGAGATCGTCCTTTGAGTTGTTTATAGAGCTAAGTCGTGGCTCTCATGGAATTTGCATAGCTTTCGTTGAGAAAATGGGCACGTAAAGGAAAATAAGGAACAAAGGGAGGGCAATTTCGTCGTTGACAGTAGAAAAATTACAGTAACAAGATTATATGTATATACCGTGAGATCGTCAAAGCACGTTAAATTTTACTATGAATTGTCAAACTTGGAGGTTTCCTTTTTACGAGATAACATTGCGGATAAATTGAAGATAAAAGTACAAGGGAATAGAGAGATATGACTGATGTATTTTTGATCCGAAGAGTCTTTAAATCGACATGGACATAAATCATGATGTGCACTTTTTCTAGAGATAAAAATTTCTATATTTATTTAAATAATATATACAACACTATACGCATCATTACTATATAATTATACATTTTACATGCGAGAAATTTTACATTTTCCTTAAAAAAAAAAAAAAAAAATTAAATTCTGGTATCCCGAATTTTTATCGTATCATATATTTCTACCTCTTTATATGTAGATAATAATTTGATTAAAACTGGATAAAAACGTAATTAAATAGAAGCAGCAATTAATGGAAATATTAATACTTGAAATGGTTGATAAAAGACATATTTCGTAAAATGATTAATACGCGAATGAGCGTAATCGTATGCGCAAATCACGCAATAGGAAGAACGACGTCATTGATTAATAGCGGATCGACAGCGGATGGATCGATCGTGTAGGCAAAGGGAAAGAGAATGCGTCGGATGTGTTTACAAAGGTAAATCGCGGTGGTTTTCGTGAAATTCGAACCGGTGTCGGTCGCGCTATGAAAACGAGAACTGACGCCCGGGATGTAGAGTAGTTTAGCGAGAGAACAACAAAGGATACAAAGCTTTTGGATATCGTAACGAAGAATATTGCGCACGGCACGAGAGGATTCACTGATAACGAACAGCGCGCATTAACGGCGTATTTAACTATGAGAGAATAATTAAAGCGCGACCGGGGAAAGTTTACATGAATTATGCGTTCGCGATAACACGCGCGAAAGATGCAACTTTCTCGCGAGCATCTCGTCGGATTAAATCGCTCCACGAAAGAGAACGGGAAATATCATTCGCGACCCAAGGGCGAGCGGAGGATAAGCGTCGACACTGGTCGTTGAAAGTTAAATCGCAGCTTTCATGGGATTCGACATCAATTCGACACTCGCGGAAACGAGAATGTCTAACATAAGCTCGAGGAGAAAGAGAGAGAGAGAGAAGCTAATTCCGCGACTAACAAAGAACAAAGCATGTCGATAAGAATCTGTTTCTGTAATGAATTACCGAGAAGGATTAAGTTCGTTCGTTACATTGTAACTTTACGTGGTATATAATCGGGTTAAAGAAGAGAGTGCGTTACGGATTAACTCGCAGTGACGGACGGACAGATATTTATCGCATCTCTTAATCTTCCGTTTGCGCGCATCTGTTCGCTTCTTATATAATCTTAAAGCTAAGATATTTAATTCGTCGAGCAGCATCGCAAGCTGTACACGCTACCCTGGTATGTTTCATTATTCTATCGCATCGAAAACGGCGAAGACGGTGAAATTAGTGTTCTCGAGTCACGATTTACACGATAGCGATAGCATGAAGCGCCGTATAATACGCCCGAGGCCGTGGCAGAAAATCGGCCGAAAGAGATAGGGAGAGAGGGAAAACAGCCTCGAACCCTCTTAGTACTAAGAAATTACATATTCCGTTTCGTAGAGTGAATTTATGACACGCGCGTCTTCTATAAATCTGGTCGATATATACCATACATACTCGTCCGAGAAGTGTGACGAAGCGTATACGGCGACGCGATACCACCCCTTTCGGGAAAAGCTCTCGGAGCGCTTGGACAAAGTGGACGCGGAGATGGGATAGCATGCGTTATCCGTTCAAAGGTAATCGTACCTTCCGCGTAATTCGACACGGATACACTTGACGGGCTAGAAAACAAACGCGGTAGAGAAAGGGATACTTTTGGCCGTGTAACAAAGACGGGCGATTTGCACACGGCGGCTTGACGTGGCTAAAAGGGATACGCGGAGGAGCGTCAGGCAGCGGACGACACTTGATGTGCGTGTAAGGATTATTATAATATTAATGGGATGGCTAAAGAGGACAGTGGGGAGATAAATAGAAATCGCATAAATAACGAAGGGTGATCGAAGTGGGTCCGCTGAATTATTAACCTGTCGTACAGCATTTCAACTCACATCGACCAAAACGATCAATTTTAAATAAAGAATTCAATTCGAATTCTATTATTAATAATTACATCAAAAGGAGAGACAACAGAATTAATAGATTTTCGATTTTTGGAGAAAGCGAGTAGGGCGTATAAGCGGAAAACTTGCGTTGTAAAATATTTATACATAACGTAAGCTCTCTCCGTATATCGAGAGATTTTTGCGAGATTTCGCGAGAGTTGCGAATTTTTTTAGCTGTTGTTATTACTGAGAAAGAGGGGCTTACGAATACACAGGATTTATTTATCGTATGCCATTACAATGTATTTACATTGAAATAATCCGGAATCAAAATATGCGAAATAACGATGTTTTCAGTGAGATGTAAAGAAATATAAAGAAAAATTATAATTATTATAATCTTGAAGATAAATATACTGCGAAAACGAAATATAAATTATATTATCGAATTAACACCGACAGTAATTGGAGAGAATCAAGAGTGGACTTTTGGCCATTCCCTTTCGAAATTGCTCGATAAATTTTTGGATGTACGAATCGCGAATGCGAATGTCGATTCAATATGTAGCGAGCGAGAGATAAGAGCGAGGCGAGTTTAGAAATGGCCATCGCAATCTGAAACTGAATCATACGAGTTATTACGATACTAATCAGCCGGGGAATGATTGCTCGCGATGTAAATGCGCGTCCTGAGAGAGTACCGAGTTATCTCGCGGTCGCGACAAGCGTATCCCCGCGAAAGTTGGGTTGTGAAACTGAATCCAAACCGCCTGTCGCGACCAGCCGTCGTTGCCGTCGCCGCCGCCGCCGCGATGAACCTAATCAAAACAGTCGCGAATAACTCGAATAAAGCGGGGTTCAACTTCCATGCCGGTAATACGGCGCACGTTCTAAAACGTGTGCCAGAGATACGAGTGTATCCGGAATGACTGATGGAGAGGGAGGGATGTGGAGAATGCATAGAAAGAACGAGAGAGAGAGAGAGAGAGAGAGAGAGAGAGCGGGAGGGAGAGAGGAGGATGCCTGAGGGAGAGGAATACTGAATAGTACGTACAACGTGAAACGAGGGGGATTCAGTGCGCTGGGCGGGCCACGATGGGTGGCGGTGGTAGTGATATACTTTGGTCGGACATGCAATTAGTAGTGCTAGCGTGACTATGGCCAGACAACCACCACCGACGTAGTCAGCGGCGATGGGCTGCCGCGAAGATGGGAGGGGGCGACCGCGCACCGATTGCGATATTCTCTCGACCTCGTTTCATCTTACCCTCTGCGAAAAGGGTTGATGAGGGGGGGGGGGAGGGGAGGAGGAGGGAGAAAGAGAGAAGATGCAGGGAGAGGAGAGGATGGAGAATCGCGTTCTTCGCGCGTGATCCTCGAGCGTTTTCGCGATGGTCGGTAACCTCGGGACGACACGTTTTCCACCGAGAGTATCTCTGGCGAAGTAATGTCTTCGTGAAAGCGAATCGTCTTCTCTTTGGTTCTCTTGACGGCCGCGCTATTAGCGAGAAACGCATCGCGCGAGGGCGATTGCCGAAATCGTTGAGACCCGTTGAAATTGTGTTCAATTTCTTCGGTTACGACATGCCGGATGGGCGGCATAAAATATGCGATTGCGTCGGGTACATGTCGGGAAGGTGGATGATATTAAAAGCAAATTGTGAAAATGTTACCGCGCCCCGGAAAATATTCCGATCGTCGGTTTGGCACCATTTCGGTACGGATGTTAATTGCGTGCGCGCGATCTTTTTTCCCTAGCAGAAACGCGGGCGGGGAGTTTGGCCGAGCAAAAGGTCAACACTGATAATTCATGGCGTTCGATGATAAAAGCACGGGCACGACCGCGTCTCTAATAGTAGAGGCCGCGTTATAATTTATAATAGAATGGCCGCGCGCGCGGCGGCGCGCCAGGCCTGGACGGCCAAACAAGCCGGGAAATATGGTACGGCCATTAAAAGCTAACGATTAATTAAGCACGAAATAAATATTTGCCCAACGAATTACGGCGATATTAATCTCCGTTTTGTGCGTGACGTCGTGTCGCTTCGCGAGCGTGCGTTACGCACCGCTCGCCCTCTGCGTGTTTGCGCCTCTGTTTTCACGATTATCTGGGTTCTCTCTCTCTCTCCCCCCCCCCTTCTCTTTTTCTCTCTCTTTCTCTCGGGAAAATAAATCAGGATCCATCGTGCAGCGAAGTAATCCGTTCACGTCATCCGCGAGATAATTCGCAAGATAATTAAGAAAATGTTTTTGCGTCGTATAAACTGTCTCTCTCTTTTTTATCACGTAATTTCGAGAAATTCCATTATTGTCAATCATGATTAGCGATAATCGTATTATGTATTGTATAAGCTTCCAATATATAGAGCTAGGTATAATTTACAAAAATAATGTAATGACGACGATTACTTTTATATGGAGATGTTTCTTTTTGTTATGCAACTTTACAAATGTCAATTGAATCTTTGATAATATTTTCTAATTCCTTCTTTCATCTTGGAAAGTTCGGATGCGTCGAATTCATAAGAGATCGCGATTCGCTATTATAAAATTAAATTGATTAAGACATTTTGCTCTGCGTTCGGAAAATTCGTAGATTATGTATTTTCCGCAGATTCGAGATGAGTGATCGCGTTTGATGTAACAATGGTTTCCTCGTGTGTAAAATCTAACGCTTATAATAACATTTACTCGACGCATTTTATCAATTATTTTTTATTGGATTCAATTATCGCAAATTCGCCAGAGCTACTTCTCCGTATTCATTCATTTTGCTAATATCATTCCGTTGTCATCTTCTCATTCGGTGTTAAGAAATTAAATCATTTAATTCTCATCGATGCGTGCGAGAGACGTTTGAGCGCATAATGCAGGATGAGATACTAAGAGGAATGTGCGTTAGATATCTACATGAAATGCCCGCATCCGTTTCCACTGTAATTCTCCCAGTTGGAGAGCAAAGGGTTAACTCTACTGCTAGGTCCAGTCGAGTTAGCCACAGGCGTTCAGGCCGTTCTTTGCCTCGATTAAATTAACTTAACTTAACCCTTTACACTAACAAGTCTAACTCTGCCCACAAACGCGTTCAAATGTCATATTTATTTCGTTGTTCTGATTAGAGATGATTTGTAGCTTACCCGCGATGATAAATTTTTCTCGTTTCATATCTTTCAACATTCGTAGATATACGATACGTTAAAAAAAAAATCTTCACTTATGGTTACGTATCTTTTAAGATAAATCGCGCGAAATTACATATAAGAAAAATGTGCGACAAGCGATAAAGCGATAGCTCGTACTTTCGCGAATTTGCGTTCAATTCATTATCCGCGATGAAATAAGAAATGAAAGATTAGTGCCGCGCAATCGTGAAAGAAATGCCGGAAACGCGAATATATCGCGTTGCAATTAATCTTGATGATTTTAATTAAAGCTTACGCGCGCGCGCGCGCGCGAGCGCGGGCATGAGGAATTTCGCAAATTGAAAAACGCGAACTTGGCTAAATTTCAAGGGAAACACCGGGCGAGTTTTCTTTCGCGGACACGAGAGTTTTGCGCGGACGATCGTTTGTCTTGCGTTTGTTTTCTCGTCGTAGTAGAACACCGTCCGTCGTGTCTATCATGCGAAATCCTCGGTTACTCGCGGTGCAACCGCAGTTGCACGTCGAGCAAAATTCTTCATCGTCGTTTGCGAGAGAAGGGGGAGGGGGAAGGGGGGAGAAACGCGCGGAAGATGCCAGGCGTAGAAGATGTCGAGCGGAGAGATGCGAGTCACTCCGTCATAATTAGTCTCTCGGCGTTCCCAAAGGATTGTACGGTGTTAGCTCGAATTCAAAGTAATGCGATTAGTGATTAATACGTTGCGTATAATTAATTCTATCTATCGTTAGGTAGATCGATACGTCGCGGATTCGTCCGCGAATATCTGCCATTCCGCACATTCGTCCGGGAAAATAGGGGGAAAAGAGGTCGTTGATTGTCGCTCGCGTCAGAGATCCAACATCATTAATGTCGATACTTACTCATTATTGTTAAATTGAGTAATTTTAATACAGCTCTTTAGGCGACCCTTTAATCTTTCGTTTAAATAATTTGATATTCCGCTCGAGATGGTTGCAAAAAATTGTGATACGGTAATATATACATCTGTCATTGATATTTTTATGTCTTTTTTCTTCGACCGTCAGACTCGTGTCCAGATCTGAAATTCAAGTCGAATACATCCAACTGTTTACTGGTTTAAGTCTAATTAATAGTGCGGCCTTCTCGAAGGAATGTCGCGCTATAATGGCTCGGAGAAATTTCACGCGAAAGGAACTTTCGCGCTTGATTTATAGAACGCGCGTATCTCTTTGCATTTCTTGTCATTTAAATTAAATTTTTTTACACTTGCGCAAACCCTCGGCTCTCTTTGACATTTCTATCAATCGATTCGCAGAGAGATTACCTTGTCATTGTATCGGGTATCATTATTGAATTAACTACGATTGCGAGGCGGCCAACGAGATATCCCAGTAAAATAGAGTCAGTCTGTCTTTGACGGAAAAGGGGGGAAGAAGGGAGGGAGAGGATTGAAGAATTCCGACGATCGAGCTACTTACAGCGAGTTTTCTTTCTGCGTAAAATTTGCATTAAACTGCGACGGCAAGTCAGCGGCGCGGCCTTAATTGCTTACTTTGGAGGATCGTTACTCGTAGTTAGCTGTTTTGCCATCTTGCCCGACTTAAGTCAAGCCAAATGATACCGACCGGCACATAATCCGGCAGTAGCGTCGAGTCGCGTCGGGCAAATAGCTTATATAAAGCCGAGCGACGCGATTTACGCGATGCGTTTTGGCTATATCGAGGATGTATACGCGAGAGCCGGAAAAGCGGACGGTGGCAATCTTGAAGTTTGCGAATTTTCCTACGGTTGTACGTTGCAAGAAGTTTATTAGCCGTTCGATGTTTATCATCGTCTATTTCGTCATCGTTTCTACAAAGTAGTTACGTATTTCGCTACGAGCGACGAGTTAACTAGCAATTCTGAACTTCCGATAGCATTCTTTACGAAAATCTCTCCGATCTCTCCGTATCTCGTTCTAAAATTTAGACGGGACGGAGTTTAATTACGATGTTGATCTGATCGGTACTTACTCTATTTCCCTCGTTTTAACATCTTTATGCGCGATTATATTATTACAATCTCAAAAACAAGTTTCGCAAGTATTATTTTGTCGAGGAGCGAGGACTGACGTTATTTCGAAACACGTGGAAACTTTAAGTAAACTGATAACAAGAGTTAACTATGGGATAATTAATTCAACAGATAGAGCGACATTTAGATAGTACTTCAACTTTAATCACCATCAAGGAAATTTATCATTGACGTTGTGCGTCTCGTAGCTTTATTTCTACTATATTGGCTTAATTAGGAATTTTGCTGCGCGACAATTGCATCTTCAGAAATTTAGCTGCGTCTCAATTTGGTAGTATACAATTAGTAGAGCATACTTGGCGAGCAGCTTCGCGTCCTTACATTTCTGAAGCTTCCTATCAACTGTTTCACATCATTCCAGCATCGAATTGTCGACTTCAAATTTCAATCGGCTTTTCTTTCTTCAATATTTCGCTCAAGCAACACTTTCCCCAATTGTTTTCTTTCAATTGCTATTTGAATGTAAAATTGAAATCATTAAAATAAACGGAATGGCGCTTAAAAATCACTCTTAGAATAACGCGTAACAATAACAGAACCATTATTATTGTAGGGGACGTTATTTTAATCCTCGGCTCGTCTAATTACCTACCTTAGATCCTCCGATCGTGTAGGGGGGGAGGGGGGAGGGGGGCTAAAAACGATCTCGCCGCGCACCTGGAAACGGTCCTGCGACTCGGCGAGCCAAATGGCTGCGTAATAACTAATGGCGCGCCCTTATTCCGTCCATTACCTCAATTACAACTTGGGCGTCGCGCGCTACAATTGCGTCTTTAGAAACGCCTCGCGAGTCGGATCAATGCCGTCGAGAGGAGAGAGGGTTGTCGGGGGTGGCTCAGGATGGTAACATTCGATTTTACCGCGGCAGGCTACGAATCGGTTAGCTTAGATAGCAAATCCTGGAATTGTGCGACGTCACGCGCTCTCTTAGGATAATCCGCGCGATCTCCTCCCTTTTCTCTCCTTTCTCTACGTGTGAAGCACGCGCACCTCTCTTTGGAGAGATGAAAGAAGCCAACGGTCGCTGTATCGCCGCATCTCATCCTTGTTTGCTGCCAGGGGGAGTTTTTCAGAAAGCACACTTTTCGCGAGCGAAAGCTTCATCATTGTTGACGACGCCAGCTCTAAAGACTCCGGCTCGTTACTTTTGCACGGCGAATGACCGAGGAGAAAATGGAGAACGCGTGGAAAGAGAAGGCCCCTTCTTCTTTTTCCCCGACGGTTTTGTTCCGATGGTAGCTTGTTCTCAAGGATAATTCTCCGTCCGACGCTCGTCTTCGTACCGATGTCTCTCCTCGACGATAATTGCGGCTGCACACGGCCGCAAGAGCGTTGTAATGCACGCTTGAACGATCCGCGCGAGAATTACGTCGGTAATCATCTACGTTGACGGCGGGTAGGTTCTATTTAAAGACGCGAGACGTTTCTTTGCCCGTTGTAGTTGGATAACTTGTTAGCGATGACAAAAGAAAAGACGCAGGTGCAAATCTTTGTAATTGCGAAATAAAAAATAAAAGTCAGTGCATCGGAGAAATTAATTTGAATGAGGTAAATCGGAGTCATTGTTCTTCGAGTTGAAAATAAAAATAAATATTTCGTATATATAACTTCTTTTTTTTTTTTATATTATTGATACTTGTCACTTTTGCCAGAAATTATTGAGTCAGTGAAGATTTAATAACTTTTGTAATTTCCGTATACGGAATGCAAAAATTATGCAAAAAGAATGTACCTTGTTCCGAAATGGATATTTTTGTCTGCTGTCAAACGACACGTATATATAATATTGTCTTGAGATACATCGTCGATGAAAATATCGGAAAAGTCATTAAAAAATTTTTTTGTTTCAATTTACAAATTATTCAATCACGCGATCAATTTGTGTTGTTTTTCTGCGAATTTAAAATTAAATATTGAGATTATATTTTGTATCATATTTTTCAAGCATTAAATAACTTGCCCAAGATTCTCCGACACACACAGAATATTTTTAATTATACAATTTTTTTAAATGTTTCTATTTAAGAGCCCTAATGTTTTAGGCAACATACAATTTTTGACCGTGTATTTCCAAATGATAAATATTTGTAAATCAAAACGATAAATCTTGCAGCATGTAAAGCTATAAAATGCTTTTAATTGCGGCAGAGAAATAGTGTCGGTCTTGTCAAGTTATATACGTGTTTTTTTTTTTTTTTTTTTTTTTACGTGTACCCTTCGTTTGCAATAACGAGCTGTTATGACGTTAAAGGATCTTAAGATCCCACGGTATAACACATCTGGTACATTATTCATCCCGTCATAATAACAGGTCGTTATTCTGAATACATTAACGCGGAAATTATATCAGGCGGTGGAGAGATTTTGTAAAATATACTCTAGATTATTTTAATACTGGAGGAGGGAGAAGAGAGGGAGAGGAGTATGAATTATTACAAAGATGTCGCCGCGTTAAGATGAGAACGAGGGCAGGCTCTCAGTTTCAGATGAAAAATATCAAAACATCAAAACGATACCTTCTTGTCTCAAATGTCTGCCCGCGAGAGAACGGCGAAAAGACGATTGGTAATTAACCCCGTTAACAGGTCGGGCGCGTACGGAAGAGAGTTTTTCTTTGACGAATTTCTTATCCGCGTCGTACGCGCGTGCACAAGTATGGGCGCTTCCTGTCTCGAGACTGTTCGTGCCGAGTGGCCAACGACCATTACTAACCGGTAGGCGGAATCGTTTTTTACTGACCGCGTCAATAATGCGCACAAGCTCTATATAAGTCGTACGGTGTATAAACGGGAATACCATCGGTATCGCGCGCCGGGTGGATGGATCTCGGGCAACACGGGGAAATATCGCGACGGTTCTTTGATGGACGGACGGAATTTTTTCTTCTTCTACGAACGAAACAAATTATTTGTCGGAATTTATGATTTTAGCGCGAAACGCTCGCGGAAAATTAATAACGGCGTAGCGGAATGCGAATTAGATGCAGCGATCACCATCGTACTTTTTCGTAAATGGTCGTAAAAATGCATCTCTTTTTTTTCTCCCGAAACACATTAATCGTATCGGTTATTTTTATAATTCCGCGCCGCTGCTCATTTTATCGTCAGCGCAATAATGCAATAATAATGTATAAGTGATATATTTCCAGTATTATTACATCATTATACGGTAATTAATTTGCGGGATATAATTACGATCGCGCAAATAATACAGGCGCATATTAATTGATCAAAGAGTCGTCGCGCTTTCGCGAAATCCGTTGGCGATAAGCGAGACAAATCGTTGCGGCGTGAGGCATTCTTTTTCTTTTTTTTTTTTTTGCTTCTTTCTTTTTAATCCGCCACATCGTTTGCACATTCATCGTTTCGCATGTGTGCGTAAAAAAAAAAATCTTGCGGCATGGCCGGTTGTATAATGGCGGTTACTAAGAATAATGACTGTCGAGAGCGGATGAAGAGACTCGGCCATGTAGATACATATTCATGAGAGTAAGTGAATCTTGCCTAATATCTTACAGTGGTCTCTCTCCAGCCGATGTTTGAGAGCGGATACAAATGCCGTTTCGATAATCGACCACCGCGTTAACTTAGGCGGGCGCCTTAATCATTGGTCCTCTCCTCTTTCTTCCTCTTTCCCCATCAATTCCCGCGATAAACTTATCGATGAATATTGCAATTTACGTTCGCTAAACTACATGTCAGAATTTCTCGTCACAATTTAACAATATTGGTATTCGCGATGTGCGATGAAGAATTTAGATTTAAACATTTTTAAACGCATTCTTCTTCTAAATTCCCAGAGTATTTATTATGATTTTAATATCTTTGTAAACGCGATCGCAAGACTTTATTACTTCATAGCTTGGTTCAACGAATAAATGCGTCGTTCGATAAATGTTATATTTCGCCGGGATTAAAAATAAGAAAGAGATGGATTGTTTTTGATATTATTTTTCAAATTTAATCAAGAGTTTTTTTTTTCAGATTTTAATATTTCATACCATCGTACGTTTTTATTATTTTGAATACTTTTCACTGAGGTCTTATTAAGGAGAAATTAGACAGATCAGCTATGTCAAAAGTTAATAAATCTAATATATTTCGCGATTCATAAATTTGACATTGCGCACAGAGCTCTTTTAGTCCTTTAAAATATAAATTACTAATTAATTTATGATATAAAGTAAAGATTTGCTCTGTAGAATGTAATTTAATCTCAAAATCGTAAATATTATATCGAATTAACTTTTTCGCACGATTTTGACTGCGTGACACAAAAATTCATGAAAGGAAACATTTTAATTCTACAGAAAGAATTCTACAAATCTTTACTCCAGACATAAATTAATTATTAATTTTATATTTTAAGAGGTTAAAAGTAGTTTTTTTGCTTGTGTGCATAATGTCAAATTTATGGATATCTCGAAATGTATTAGATTTATTAACTTTAACGTAGCTGCTCTATCCAGTTTCTCTTTAAAATGTGTCTCGGTGATTTCATTACTCTTTCTATTATTTTTCTGAATATTTTACTAATTTAACAATATTAATGAAATTTCTCAAATTTGCAACAATTAGCAGATTTAATATGTAGATTCAGATATATATATATAAATTTATAACGTCATTACTTGTAGGAATATCTTGCCATATTTGAGTACTACTGTATATATGTACATATATAACAAGTTGTCGTCTTAAAATACTCATTTAATATTTTCGATGAATCTGATAAGAAATGATGTTATGGATGCGATAAAAGTTTTTAATAGCCTTTCAATAATTAATCGCTCCGTTGAAGTATCGAAACATCGAATATCAATTACATTAAAAATTGCGGAAAATGGTTGCGTGCGGTTTAAATACATAGGATAAGATACTTTGCGTTTTCATACCGCGGTATTTGATGACTGAAACATGCTTTATATATAATGATATACAATCGTTTTCGACGTGCGGCCGATAAACATCATTATTAAACACATGAAATAGCGCGACGTCAAAGTGGAATATTGATCTTCATTAAATCATCTCTTGTCTAAACAATTACATATGCGAGTACAGAATGTTTATTTAATTGCGTACATGTCGACAAATGGAGGAACGTGAGCAAACTCGCTCGGTTGAAATTGAAAATACAACACACATTCGCATAATATACATAATAATTTCTCCTATTTTTTTTTTCACGCGTAGTTTATTGAAAACTTTTATTTTTCATCGATTCTCTCTCTCTCTCTCTCTCTTTTCTCTCTTTTCTCTCTTTCTCTCCTTCTCTCCGTGTGTATTTCTTTCAAAGTGCATCGATCACGCAGCTATCGAAATTTATTCTCTCGTCGCATTTGCATATTTATTTTCGGAAATCGTATTACGTGCCCAGTTTCCCGAACGGAAAGAATAACACTTGACCGAATTTGAGCTGGGTAATATTGCGGCACGGTAATGAATTCTTAAGAGAACATGGTATATGACGGAGTAGCGTCCACGTGTCGTTTTGAACGTGAATAAATCGCGCGACGCAAACGGCATAGATACATCTGCGGAAGATGCGCGCGGAAAGAGAGAGAGAGAGAGAGAGAGAGAGAGAGAGGAAATCGCGCGCTTCCTTCCACTCGATTAACTTTCCCAATGATCGTGATTGAATCTACCGCCAAGTCGGAAGGAATCAATTATCCCTGCGGATTCCCTCCTCTATCCGAGCGGAGGGACTCAACGGAGAGACGTCGAATCAGAGTGTATCCCTAATACGTGTACGAGCCGGGAGAGAACGGACTTACATATACGATCGAAGGATTTCGAGTAATATTAATAAATTATTCTAGAAAAAAGGGGATATATGTAAGAATGAAATTGCATAATCGCGCTCGCGCTTCTCTCGAACGCTCTCGATTCTCAACGTAAATTGCGATACGAGTTTCTCTCCCTCAGTGAGGGAGCAGTGATATCTGCGTGCTTGCAGAAGATTTCCCGAACGTTTCTTTACAAAGTTCTCCCCGTGATAGACATTTTATACGGAATGGGACACGATGCAGTAACTTGCCTTCGCGTACGCGGCAAACTTTACGATTCGCAAGTTCCGCACACAACTGACATATATCCAACCTAAGGTAGACCGCAAAGTTCGCGCAAATGTTTGTACGTTTCTCTGGCGGTATCATCTTGTAACTGGAATGGCTTATGATTATTCAAAAACGGTGTAACTCCGAGAGGATCTTCAACGCGATACTCAGCGTAGCGGAATCGCGCTCTCACGGCCTAGTCGAGTCGACAATTAAGATCTCGAGGTATTTGCGAATCGCCGCAAAGTTTATTGTTTTCACAACCCTCCCTTCTCTTTCTCCCCTCTTCGCCGCTTTTTCACGTCGTACGATTTACGCGTCCGCCTTTTATTTATTCACGCTTTAATTACCACCCTGGTCTTCATCCTTGGTTGGCAGGGAAGGGTGGCAGGACGGATAGAACTACGGGGGGAGGGGAGGAAAGTTGGACGGCGGTTATGCGGGCACGCTTCTAAACGAGAAACTTGGGCGGGGGGGGGGGAGGGGATGGCGGCGTGATTAATGGGACCTGGTTAACGTCGCGCTGGTGTACGTCAGGTGAGAAATTTGCGTTATTCGTATATGACTGGGAAAAAATGAGAGAGTAGGGGGTGGGGGGAGGAGGGGGTAGACCTAGTAGTTTTATTTCAATGTTTCGCGAACCGAGATATCACGTTTATACGCGTATGTTAGTTATGCGAAACATAAGCGGCACACAAGAAACATTTACGACGAGACGACGATTAAATGCTGAAGAAGAGAATTCGAAATAAACGCGACAAAGCGAACGTTAACGCGTTCTCTCTTTTTTTTTTCCCCATTCAAGTGACATTATATCGCATACGTAGATATCTTTCTTTAGGACAAAATTTTTATGGCGAAATACTCGCTATTTTATTCCGCTCTATGGTAGCCTTCCGTAAGTCTCTCTGAGAAATTCGTGCGACTCCGTTCGCCGCCTTACTCGAAAATTTTATTGTTCGACGAGATTGCTCGTCCGCTAGCCGCGCTCGTAATTTCGGAGGGATTTCTCGCGCCTGTCCCGATAAATCTCGCGATTCGTTCTCCTACGAATCTTATGCCGCCGCCCGGGCAATTCGTTTGAATCTTGGAAGCTCTCCAATCGGGTATTCGGAAGGGAGTGGGGGGGGGGAAAGGGGAGGGGTAGCGCGTCTTAATATCGTTAATGAACCTTCGTGGGTTCTCGCGAAAAAGTATCTTACTTACTTAAATGCCCCTTCGGCATTTTGTTTTTAAATACGGATTGCATCGTAAAAGTTTTATCGTGAAAAATTTTCTTTTCGCCGAACAAAGGGATTCTGATTTTCATTGTAAATGCTACTTTAATTTTTCAGACTTATCAAAAGTCTTTATCGAGCCTTTTCACACGTACACTCAATATATACTTGGAAATTAAACAAATGGAAGTAACTTTGATGTAAAAGTTTGTTTTGATATCAATTTTATTATTTTTTAGAATAAATAAAAGTAAGGTAACGACAAATTTTTTATTAATATGTTTATTTATATCGAGCATTGATATTTTAAAATAATCGTAACGTTACATATAAAATTTATTTCAATTGACGATTACATGTAAATCCGCGATCGATATTGCACTGGAATCATTGACAGAAATGTTATACAAAATAATCATTGCCGATTGACTCCCTGAAGATACGTGGCGCGGCTCCACCAGGTCCGCTTGGTGAGATTCGTGACGAAGCAGGCAGCATGGCGCGATACGATCGAAGTCAAGGGGTGGTCGAAGAGGGCAAGGGGTCGATCGGCATTCATCTGGGCAGATAACATCGCTTGTTAAACCCACCCTAGCCTCCGGTGTAGCTAGCACGCTTACCTGGAGGGACGCCATTGCTCCCAACATCGTACTGACACGAGATAGCAACCCCAGTCACTAGCTCATCCACCCCCTCGCATCCCCTTTCCTCCTATCCCACCGTCTCGAGCACCACCACCCCATCGCTACCACGCCGCGAAGCATTACCAATATCACCGGAGCGTCGTTGCCATCATCATCACGACGACCACCACCACCACCACCACCACCACCACCACCACCACCACCACCACCATCACCACCACCATCACCACCACCATCACCACCATCGAGAACTCTATCACGGATTCACCAATTGAGCCAGCTGCTCCTAGATAACACGATTAACTGTCACTGTCGCGTCTCAATTTTAGCAATGAATCTTTCATTACGACAAGGGGAGGAGGAGGGGGGGGGGGAAGAGGGGATTTCGACGAGAGCCACCCCCGAGCGCGTTGATTTTTGCCGATTACTATCGATATCGTGATATGACCGCAAAGTCGAATCAATTTTTCAAAGTCACGGCCAAAATTCGCGAGCTTTATTTACGCGATTTTACGAAGGAATTAAAGTTGTAAAGTAGGATCATCGCGAAAAAATTTACATGCGTGTAATCTCGCGAGAGCTCCGACTCTCTAATGCCGTCTCATTGACGGTGCAAAGTGAGTGTACGACAAAAATAAAAGAGGTAATAATAATAAATCATCTTTATTATAGCTGTATAATGGGCGTAAAAAGGATGCTCGCCCGTAATGGCCCGTAAGAAAAAGACATAAGCCAGAGAGCTCGAGTCTCGTTCAACGCGCGCCCGGCTCCTAATTAATTATTGCCATAAATAGCTGAAGAAACACAATTAGCGAAGCGGCTCGCGTAGGTGAGAAAAAAATTTCATAAAGTGCCTTTTTGCGATAGAAAAACCCTTTCGCGAAAACTTTCTCCCGTTCTTTTGTGCCCACGGGCATTATACCGTGCTCGCTCTCCCTCCTCCTCCGTTTACATTGTTAGCCATTTAACAATTTGCATCGCTGTAACAAATGTGATTACCGGTACGAGAGTTCTTTGTTAAAAAAAAAAAAAAGGGAACGGCGAGCGATTGCTTCCGAGCAACACGCTCGGCAAGTTTATTATTTTAAATATATAATCGAAGAATAATATTTTTACAATATTTTCACGGCAAATTTTTTTATTCAACGCTCGTAAATTCGTGCGTTCTTGCCGAGAGAATACACGTAGGACACGAATGTGTACATTTGAGAGCGATATTCTATCTTCGTCGTTCGGGCAGCGAGAAAAATACAAGACGAGGAGCGATGTCTTCCCCGAGGAAAAAGAGAACGGCGGAGAATGGGTATCGATGGGTCAGAAGAGGGATGCGTTTCGGTTGCTCGAGGATGGCAGCCCCGAAAAACAATTGTCGCGCCCTAACGGCGCAGATTTGTCGAACGACGACGACGACGACGACGACGATACCTGGGTCCTCCAATTCCAGATCGAGAAACGGTCGGACCGGAATAAAATGTTGGGGGCGAAATAAATAAAACGTGATTCTCTCTACCAAGCCGAGACCCTTCGGGTATTATCCTCTCGAAGGGAGCCTTCTCCGCCGGAATCTGCACTTAAGGCGACAAATTAAATGAACGGTAACAATTCGCGTAAAAGTGCTCGGCTAAAAGAAACCCGCTCGCTGTGCACGGCACAGATAATCTTCTCTCCTCTCGAAAGACTTTGGGTTATATAATAACCGCGTCCTTTTTATCGCGTCGCGGTCGCGTCGCCCATTTAGCGACATTATGTCAGCTCGACTGTAAATTTAAACTTTCGACCATTCGCGGGGTTTAAATAGTAATAACCGTACGCTGAGATAATCCGAGACGCTAACAAATAGCAAAATTACGCAGCGAAACCTGGGGATTAATAAATAACAACTAACGCAAACAATATACCAGAACAATGATAGGCACGATGGATGGCCGATATAAATTCGCGTGCTTCTCCTCCCCCCGTGAGCACGTATCGCGAGAGACAAGAGTAGTATCTCGTTGGTATTTAGGATTCGTCGTCGGCTTATCGCTCTGCGCGTATCGATCGCAATCGATGGCGATCCTAGCCCCAAGTTGAGCCTCGCGATATCTTCTCGGAAGCATTCCACACCGGTAACTAAATCCAAGGGATACTACCTAGTCCGGTAATTCCATCGCCGTGCCCGTCGATGGCGCCGATCGACTGAATTCCGCTTTTTGGAAAGTAGGACGGGGCGGCATATAACCGGCGGCAACGATCGGAAGAGAACCATTTCGACTTCGTGGCGAATTCCGCGCGGCAACAGTATTAATGCGTCGCGTTCGTCGGCCGCCGCTGATGCGCATATTTACTCGAGCGGAATCGCCGCGCGCGCCTCCTTCTTTTTTTTCCTCTCTTCTTCTTTTTTTTCCGCAACTGCGAAAAAAATCGCGGCTCGCGCGCACAAGACGCGGACACGCGGATTGGAAGTTTCCTATCCCTCCTGGGCGTGTCGCGCGGGAGCGACAAAAATGTTACATATGTGTACATAGATATACGTATACACACATACATATATACATATATATGTATATAAAATAGGGATGGAATTATATATACACAATAGGAGAGGAAGCGAGCCGCGCAGGTACGCGCACACATGTGCATCTACGCGAAACCGGAAGCGGATACGGCAGAGGAGACGGTCACGGCGCGGCGGAGAAGGGGAAGGGGAAAGGGGGAAGGGGAAAGGAGGGAGGGGGGGGAAGGAAGGGGCGAGTGTGACGGGGACCGACGAGGGTACGGGCCGTTGCGACGGAACCGCCGTGCATAAATCCTCCGCTTGACGAGCGCCGTTGTTTTTGCGATTTACGTAGCGCGACAATATTTGCACGTTCGTTGTGCGCGATCCGTGTCACCGGTTTGTCTGGCCGCGAAAGAAGAATAGGGTTGAAAGGGGTAAAGGGGAGATAGGGGACGGTGATAATTATTCAGCGCTTGATGGCTTATATACCCCCTGTACGTAGGCGGGATATTTCGTGATTGAGAGAAAATATAAATTCATGAATTTTCCGTATTTTCCTAATATAAATCCACTTGACATCGTACGAGAGAGAGAGAGAGAGAGAGAGAGAGAGAGAGAGAGAGAGAGAGAGATGATATAAATTTTAAATATAAATTTGTTAATATAATTTTCTCACATTTTTTTAATGAACTGAAATTAAAGTCGTCAATTTTTAATAATATACATATCTTTCGCGATTAAAATCACTGTAGTAATATATTCCGATCCTGAAAAATATATGAGAGAGGCGAGTGTCAATTTTCGTCGCTCGAAAGTTAGTAGCCAGGAAAGCGCGATATCATTCCTTTCACATGCGGGATCGTTTAATTAGTCCAATTATGACCAATAACCAGTGCTCCGCGCCAACAAGATTGCGCTCGGGTATATGCGCGTTCAATGAAACGTCAGCGGCCCATAAAATTGACTGGCGCGAGATTTTGTGTATTTTTCACCGTGCTGAGCGCGTGCGGTTTTGCAGCTATAATCCGTATTATCGTCAAAGTTTCATCGAATATAGGAGGCCTCGTTGATGGATAGCGAGTTCAAAAGACTAATAATACTTGCGCTAAAGAGAGATTCCGAAGGATTAAAAGAAGGAAGATATCGTACAATTATCGTTATAGATTGCCTAAAATAATCGATTGGTCTGAATAATGCATGGAATCTAAAGGATATTCGTTTTTTAATTATTTTCAAATTATTTTTCTCTTGGACAATCTTACCTTTTCAGCATTCTAGAGCTCTGTTTGTGTGTGTGTGTGTGTGTGTGTGTATGCTCCAGCTGCGCGTAAATAGTTAATTTGGAGATTACGTCTTGTCAATGTCGCGTCGTTGTAAAGCTGGAGCGAGATAAACGCGAAGCCTGGAATTTCCCCGGGTATCAAGATCGTCAGCAATTTCGAGCGGAATTGGACTGCGAAATACTCGATGAGTGAAGGACTACGTTGGTCACCGCTGTCAGAAGCCACGCGCGATATTGCGAGAGTCGTTTTTTTTTTTTTTTACCCCAAAGAGAAATTTGGCTTCTATGTCGGATTAAAAAAAAAAAAAAAAATATTTTCCAGCCGACGCGAACGAGCCGACAAATTGCAATATCTGCTGGTGCGAGAGCGATCGCGCTCGCCGCCCGCGGGATCCGCGTATATATTGGGAGGAAGACGAGCCGTAGGCGCGCGCCAACGTTATCGTTATTATTATCAATTTAAACAGATCCCGGGATCAGTATCGGCATAATTACGCTCTGTAATGACTTGTAGGTTAATTGAGTATCGAGCCGGATCGATTTTCGATAATCCGTCAAAGAGGAACGCTTCAACTCTGGTCCAATATCGTCGCCGGCGTGGCTAGTCTTGAGAGTGAGAAAGAGAGAGGGAGGAAGAGAGACAGGGAGAGTGCAATCAGATCGCGTATTATCCGCTTTATTCCTCGTGTTTGCGTATAGGGAATGTTTATCCGTGCACGTGCGCGATACAACTATCCGTAAGCCGGTAAACGTGATTGTATCAAGGCAATGAATTAAGCCCCGCGCCACGAGGTTTATTCGTTGAATCTTGTCGTTTGACGCAGATTATTGAGCGAACAGCGAAACATTATACGTCTCATTCGTCTCCGTCGTTTCTTTATATCGCCCGGCCACCGAACGCGAGCTTAAAACTTACGTTGTCCCATAATTTTCAAATCGCTATCTACCCGACAGCGATGTATACTATCCGAGTAATATTGTATCTTCTTGGCGGGACACGTTTCTCAGGAATTGTGTAAACTGCGGGAATAATCGCGTCTGATTTGAAAGATGGAGTCACAATGTACACTCGTTCGTCAACTTCGTAATCTGCCATCGGCAATTGTGATGGTCGTATAATTTCAAGATACGCAACGCAACCGGTCGAGTAATCGATCGATGGTGTCAACCTCACTGTTACACGAATAGATCAGACTCGCGCGATCAGTGGCCGATTCATTAATATCAATTAGCAATTATCTCTCGGCGCACACATTTTGCAAGATATATCGAATCTTGCTCGAGATGCCTTCTCGCGTATCGAAGGAGAAAGAACGAGATTGACTCGGACGGGGTTGCGGTTTAGCGACTGTTCGATCGAATTGCGATTCTGATTCGCAACGGACGTAATTCCGACAAAACGTGGAAAACGTAATAACGGTGCGCCCTCTTCGCTCTCTTTGTTTTCCATCCTCACGCGCTTCTCCTCTCTTTCTCTCTCTCTTCCTCGTTCTCTCGCTCTTGGCTTAATCCCTCACTAGGGCTAATTGAAAAAAATGCAATATCGCCGTCTCAGCAAGGAAAACGTAGTATGATGTAACAGTTTAATCGATTCATTCGCGTTCGGTTATGATTCATGCCTATCGGAATCTGTTTCATCGCGCTTACACGTTGACTTGGAGCTTTTTAGTACCGACGACAACGCGTGCTTTCGATTATTCTCGTTGTCGTCGTGAATGCCGCGGGAGGAAGGAAAATTTACACACGTTCCAGACGTTCAATCTCGTTTGTACGGACAACTTGCTGCGCACAGTTTAGTAGGCCCGTATAAATGGACGATGTATCGCGACACATCCGCAATATCTTCCATATTTACGAAACATCTTCTAGCGAAGGATTAAAGTTTTAAATTGAAAAATACGAGAAAATTTTGGACCACGTGACATTGGAAGAAAGCGAGACGAAGAAATGAGAAAGAGAGGAGAAAGCGAGATGAAGAAATGAGAAGATTTTGAATTCTGATTTTTTAAAATAAAAGCATCGGACTGTCAATCCGTCGAGCGGCTAACGTTAGCATGTTTGCTGTCACTGATAGAATTTGCGACGAAATGCTGCGTGAGTTGGGAAAAAAATGAGAGCGTGAAAAACTTCACGTTTCGTCTCAAACGAATTGGCCGATATCCGTGAACGCGTGTATGCTCCGTGGTGTGAAAATAGAGAAAAGTGGTAAAATAATAATATCTCGCTGTGAACGGGCGCGGCCGGCGGTTTCTCGAATTTCAGTGGTACAGGTCGACGTTTGAAATGCCGGTGTTGTACGTCACGTCACTGTCGACTGCGTCTTCATACGTATGGAAAATGTAATTGCATTTCAAGTACATTGTACAACGCGCTTATCAAACGCACGTGTAAAACAACGCGTAATATCGATATAAGCCAGGCTACAAAATCTGTGTCTATCGCGTTTCCCTTCTGTTTTCTCTCTCGCATCTCTCTGCATTATGATTCTCTAGGAATGCTCTAAAAAATTAAGCGACGGTCTGCTGTTATTTATTCCCGTGGTTTATCGCGCTATTTGTGCCTAATCGCGAATCACATGGGACGGAAATGAAGGTTCGATGGAAAAAAAATAAAAACACACGAGAGATGCGTAGAGAGAGTCCGAGGATGAGTAAGGACGGGAGTGCACGAGAGGGAGGATGAGGGGGAATAGCGAAGTGGCGACTGTATTCGAGCTCTTCATCGGATTGGTCAACACCACCCCCTTCTCCTCCCGTTAACCCCGGACGTTCATTCGGGGGTGAAATAGGATCGGGCTGCTCGTATCGCGCAGAGAACACTATGACTCCGTTCCCAATAATAGGACGATACAATCATTACCCTTCCCTTCTCCTGCCTCTCCTTCTCTCTCTTTCTCTCTTTTGCGCGTGTTTCGGGGAAGGGAGACATGAATTCCCCTGGAAAACTACCCTTTGCTCGTCCCGTTATACGAGCGCTCTTCAGCACGCGTTCGGACCGGACATGACGTTACCGTCGAAAAAGCTCTATGAATTACCTCTCATCCGCTTTTCGATCCTTCATCCCTCACGGAATTGGGAAACGGGCATATCTGTTGAAAAACGTTGAACTTTTACGGCACACTCGCGATTAACCGCGTGACGAATATGACGCGCATAGAGGATTATTTCATATTTCAATAGTTTGGATATTTTAAACGGCGAGTTGTGACATTTTATGTTTTTCATAAACGTTTGAAATACAAGTGTGTGAACAAGGAATTAAATATTTTCGCAAATATATATATATATTTATACGGCAAATATATATATATATATATTTATATTAAAAATACGCTTTTGAACGGCGTTGGGGATTTTTCGTCTATAAAGCGCCTCATGCGCCAATTATTTCGTTTGTGTTCGGTGTAAGTTAATTACCAGGCCAGTTATTAACGTGCTTCCGCGGAGCGTGTGTCGCGTTTTCTATCCGCAAAATTTGACCGCGGCGCACCGCAGCAGAATCAGCATTTCCAAATCTGCTGGCAACATTAACCTCGTCGCGATAACGCGATAACGTGATGCGATGGCACTTGAAAATGACGATGTTACGTCGATACCGTAATGAATGATTAGCGGCGGTCGGAACAATCGATCGATTAATTCGCGCAAAATACGATCGTTTCGCGAAAGCTCCCGAAACGTAATCGTCGGCGCTCATTTAATAAGCGATCGATATCTCTCGGGTTCATTTTCGAATGATTCGAAATTCATCGTGTTATTATCCGCCTTCGAAATTTGAAGCTATCGAGTCGATTTTTCCTAATTTATTCGCGAAACGAATATAACGATAGCTGCTAAGGGCGTGAGGAGGGGGAGGGGAGGGGGGACGGGCTGGAAGATGAGTGGCTATCGATGGAAATTTATTTAAACGTCGCTCTTTAATTGGGCTACCTTATACCAAGCAACGTCTCCGTTACTCTCGTGAGATATAAACGAGACCTGGATATAACGAATCCATTTTCACGCCGTATGCGCCTGTTATGTTACGTTACGTAATCGTGACTATTTCGAATTTAATAACGCGCCTCCGTAGACGAGTACTCGTTGAATTAATTGCGTTAATTGATCGTTGCGGTATACCACGCTCGTACCGTTCCGCTCCACTTTCTTGCTCGTTCTCTCCATAATCGAAGAGAGATCCGAATCGCCCTAAATATATCTTTCGATCGAATCGATTTGATACGGCCGGCCGATATATATAACGTTGTATATTTGATCATGGAACTTAGATATTATTAATGAGCAAAAGCACGATTTGAATAAAACAATCTTTGTGTCTTGTAATTTTTCTATTTATTAAAAATAGAATGTTTTTACGTCGATCTTTTTTACCTTTTTCGAAAAGGCACAATTTTCGCGTAGATCGAATTATTTTTAGGAAAGTAGTGGAATTGCGAGAGAGAGAGAAAGAAAGCGAGAGACACCGCTCTCTCTTTCGTCGACGTATCTTATTTTCTCGCTTAGACGCTTGTACATTGTCCTCGACGTGGTTGCGGCTGGCATGTCGCGCAAAAAGTAGAGCAAAACCAGTGCGCGCCGACGGGCCGACGTTGCGTAAGGACGTTCTCCTGCGCGAGCCAAGTCTCGCGCTCTCGACGATAGGACATTTATTACAACCACTACCGACGACACCGACAACAACTTTCTCCGACAGGATAAATAACGAGGCAACCGGGCGAAATATTTTAACCGAGAGGTACGGTTGAGTCACGTGTCCCTAAGCCTACGTGGCTTAGGAGACGCGATCGGCGGTCCCCCTTTTCGTTTCTCACCTCGTCGCGACAGTGAGCTACCATCGTGGATTTGTCGGATAATCCGCGAGGTCAAATATTAATGATTCGACTCGTTTATCTCGAGGCCGAGACCTCGCGACAATGACGGAAGTCTGCGGATATTGTCGAGAATTTTGATCTTGACATACCTGTCTGAATGATAAATAGCGTACAATGGTACGAGTTGTTATTAAAAATGTTTATTTTCTCTCTCTCTCTCTTTGATTTTTTAGACAATCGCGTTAGAGAAATGAAGATTGATCATCAGTTTCAAACCGAATAAAATGTTAACGTGCGTGGAAACTCGCGGCTCCTAAAATGCCGAAATTCATAATGTCGATGATTTTTACTTGCCCTTCAACTTCTGTTTCTAGCGGCTATTTTTATACAGGCGGCTTTATTAAACAGTAATGCTCTCACATGTTTCTAATTGGAGTTCAAAGTTTCGAACGTCGAGGTTAATGCACTTATTTGTTTGTCGATAGTCACCTGGTGCTGGGCCTCGTAAATGTAATTTTATAACTTTGCTCTAATGTCACGTTAACGACGAAGCGCGAAATTATAAATTCCCGCGTCAAAGCGATCGCTGTTACTGCCTAACGAGGCAACGGAGATTTCATTACATCGGGGCGCGAAGGGCTCATCCGGCGTAATCGGATTCGGCCGGAGGAATTGGGGCATAATTTTCGGAAATACCCGTGACCGCATCTGCTTTATCAGTTCGATATTTCGCAATTTAATGGATTACATAATTCATGAAGGCTTGTACCGTTATAATGGGTCACTTTCGAGTCTTTCTCTTAAATGTCTCTCTAAATATGTTGCCTGTAATTTCCCGTAGTTGCCGGAAATAAATATTGATGCTCAAAGTGATATTAAAGACGATAACGAAAAAGGATATATTTAATAAATATATTCTATTATTTGATAGTTTTTTTTTTTTTTTTTTACAAAATCCACGTATTTGAAGATTTACGACTCGTAGACTCGTAGACTTCTTGAAACTCGCGAGACCGTTAGACTGTCCAGCGGAGCTAAGGAATTATTCGGCGTAAAATAAGCGGCAGTTAGTATTATGAGAATTGCTTCTTCGACTTTTGTAAAGCGCGTAACTGCGGGAGATCGCGGGAGAGGCGTTTGAAATGGCCGAGTCTCCGGGGCCAACCGCGCCATCCCACCATGAATTCATTCGCACCCTCATGAAATTCAAAGCAGTCGTTACGCTGCTGGCACAACGACAACGACGAGTGCGACAGCGAGAAGGACGAAGAGGACGAGATAGGGCGCGGACGATGTATAGTATATAGTACGTATGTACGTCGTGGTTGCCTATAGCCTGCATCTCTGTTCGCGCGCGCGCACGCGGTATATTCGATGTTTTATTTATAATTTGTTTATCTCATCATCTGCTTGGACCAGCCGACTTGTGTATGTAACGGTGTCTACACGATCCCGCCGGGTCTGTCAGTGATTCTCGAGCATCCGTCGAAACCATGAATAGTCAAACGTATATTTCTCTTTCTCTCTCTCTCTCTTCTCGTTATACCTACCTATATCGCCGAGAACTTTTTCCGCAAGCGAGTTACAGGCAATCGGAATGAACGGATGAGGAAAATAAACTTCTGCGAGCGAGGCATCCCGTTTTGGGACGACGAGAAAGCGCCGGCGATGTAATGTACAATACGTTGAGATGCAAAAATTGCATCTCAAAAGTATCTCAAAAGTATGCATGGAAAAAAGTATCTTTTCAATAAAATTTACAAATATCAGGGAAAGTATACGTCTTTTAACAAAAAGTATCGAAACCAAAGTTGTAGAGAATTAAATTATCTTTCAAATGACATCAAAGTTCACGTAGTTCCTTCCACAGGTTTTGGAGTAACCGTCAATAGCCGAAGAAATACTTTTCCGTACATTTGAAATTGGTTATTAACTGGTTATTAACTGGTTTATTTCAAAACCTATGGAGCGAACTACGATCATTTTAATCTCATTTCAAAGATAATTTAATACCAAACAAAAAGTTTCTCATAACCATGGTTCGAAAAATGCTTCCTTAAAAAGTTAGCGCCTAAAAATCTATGATATCACATTTTTACAAATATCTTCAAACTTGCGACATAGTGTCAAGAAATAGCGCAAACAGCGAATAACGGGGATAATAATTCAATATTTTTTTTTTCTCTCGTATATTTTCAACAACAGGTAAAATATCGGACGCGTATTGTAGAATAAAAAAATTGTACGACACTCGAATGGATTGGAAATCAGGTAAACATTCGAGAAGATCATTTAGTTAATTCTTCGCGAAATAAATATTGTATGTTACATTGATCGTTGCTAACGAGATTTGCAATCCGATTAATTTAAAAGTTAACAATTAACGTATAATTATTAAATTTTCAAGCAAATTAATGGACATTAATTGCCGAGAGAATTAATATTCGCACGTTAAAGCATCTAGATAGATCTAAGAGAGAAAGACAATGGTTTCGTGAGAAATGATGCCGATAAGCTGTTAAGTGATGTATAACAAATCGCGTATCAGATACGAATGTGCTATTTCGCCGGAAGCGTTCGAATGACATTCTCTCTCTCTCTCGCTTGAAGGTGTAGTGAAATTCGAGGACATACCTTACAGTTTCAGTCTGTCAACTAGAACGCAGAAATTATAAATAACTTGCATAATGAATTTAGCAATTCGAAGAATAGAGATAATTGGCATTATCGAAGCAAAAAATTTACTTCGATTCGCGTGGACTTATGTTAACTTGTATCTTTTTACGTAATTTAACGAGTATCACAGTTCCATGAAATTTTTGAAACATCTATCAACACCCTATATTTTATAGCGTAAAAAGCTTTAATATTTATTTATAAGGATATACACGCTGTCGCATTCAGATATTTATTTATCCCCCAAAAAATCTCTCGTTTAAATACATAATCAGAATAGATGCATTGATGTAATTTAACGGTATGTAATGCCAATATTTGAATTCATCAATAATCTGTCTCGTGAGCCGCGGTACGATTACTGATGTACGATTACTATGTTGAATGCATTCCCGAGATTGGCATTCGATCTCGAAAAGTTCAAATGGATGAATAGAGCTACTGAGGTCAAGCGAAGGGTCGCGAAATCGCTCTCGTGTAAGCACGCGAGTCTAAGGAGGTCGAGTGCTAGTTCTTCAGGTTCCAGTTTCTGTGATTCCTTGCGGGTTCCCCTTTCTTCTTCCCTGCCGCTGAAGGTAAGTCGGTACTGCTCCATTCTGCTTCCGTGATCTTCTCCAAGATGCATTCCTTCCTTTCCATCTTAATAATTGAGATGTAAGATATCGTAAGTGGATCTTTTGTGATAGCTGGCGTATTCCTTCGAAGCGTTGTAAAAACCGTCCGTAGAACGGGAAGTTAGTTTAATTTTGTCTACAGATCGACGGATAAATTAAATAATAATTCTCGATTTTTTATTTACCTATGAATAGCGTGTAGGTCGGTCGAATAAAACTGTTGATTTAAACTTTTCATCAGATTGTTGTTAAACTAATGGATAAACGCGAAATTCTGCATTCCTATGTTTGAGATGAAGGTAAAATAAAATATGGAGTAAAATCGAGTTTAGCTCTAAATGAAACGTACATGTAATAGAAAGTGTCATTCAACGAAACACTCTTTAAATCGGTTTATCATAGATCTCATCTACCATAATTTAACTTTACTATATACAATGAAGATAAATCTCGTAAACCAAAATTTTCCATTCGTAAATTAATGTTATCTTTATTGCGTTGTATAACCGATATCCAAAAGATTAATTTATATGTAAACGCGCGCATTGGGTAAAGATATATGAAAAAACAAAGTTTTTTTAACAACCATGTGGATAATATCTTTATTAAATATCTCACAAAGTTGTACATATAAAATCTGCAATATATATTATTTTTATTATTCATATCTTATACATATTATCTTATAATATATATTATCTGCGTAATATATATTAAATCTATTAATTCGGATACCCAAGGGAAGAGATCCATTGTATTCGTAATTCTTTGGCAGACAAAAGAAATTTGGGGACATATCTAATCATCTTCGTTCGTCACGCGATTGTTGATCACTTTGTAATCATTCTTGATAAAATGAGCGACTCTTTCGCCGATCATATTGACCGCAGCAGCGGGATTACCGGTGACCACCTATCGAGGAAAATAATACATGTTAATTATAATTTTTAAACAATCGGAAGCATGTTACGTTGAAAATATTTGGTAAAAATTATTTGTCCACGATGTTAGATTGATTTCAAAATAATCATAAGCTAAAAAAGAAAAAGAACGACATTAATCGCATGCAACATTTGTATTAAAATCTCGTAATAGCGACGAAAAACACGCTATATTTACCTGCGGCATAATGGACATATCGGCTACTCTCAATCTGTCCACGCCATGAACTTTGAGATGTGGACTAACAACGGCCATGGGATCCGTGGAGGGTCCCATTTTGCAAGTGCCGGCCTGGTGATTTTCAGGTCGGCTGTTATATTGGATTTGACAATCCCAATATGCACGACTATTCTTCTTGTACCGCTCGCATTGCGGAGCCGTTTCATTTACCCCCTTCAAACCGTATTTTCTCAATGCTTGCGCCTTTGACAATTTTAAGATCTTTTCAATACCCTGATAAACAATCTTTCTGTCAATCGGCTCTGCCAAATCGTTACCCCAGATAATCGGAGCGTCCAAAGGATTGTTCGATGCAAGTGTGATTCGGCCTGAAAATTATCTGCGTTCAATTGCAATAAGCGGAACTTTCATTTCTTAAAGAAAATTAGACTTTTTAGAAAAAGAAGAAAGATTTAATTAATCATTTTTAATTGCCAAAATCGAGAAGTGAGAAGAATCGTATAAAGATATCGCTATTTATATTATCAGAAAAATATTTGCCGCTAATTTCTCGCTGTTTAAGACACACGCGGATTATATTGTATAACCATTCGTTTACCTCTACTGCGTGGCTGTATATTCACGGAGGTAAATCTAACGGTTTCTTTATTGTTGTATGTTTCCAACTCCGTGGTCCTATTGCCCGTATTACAGGTAGCTTGATAGCCAGAGAAAAAGATCTGAATGTCCGGATCGTCCGCGGTGGTGAATGTAGACGTGAGGATTCCGGTGAGCTGAGCCAAACCCGTTGACGACATCGGGCCGGTTTGATTGTATAGATATTGATTAGCATTATCGATATTTAGCTCGTCTATTATCTTATGGTCGATATTAAAATCTATCCCGTACGACTGGTGATTATGGAGATTCTCGCCGACGCCCGGCAAATCGACAATCGTTGGAATATTTACAGAATCCAAGTGATTCTTCGGCCCGATGCCCGACAGCAGGAGAAGCTGAGGCGAGTTTATTGTGCCGGCCGAAAGGATTACTTCCTTTTTCGCACGTACATTGTAATTGTAGCCGTTCTGTGAATACGAAAGCCATTACGTGTTCGACGGAGATACAATCGCGCGTATATAAAAATTGGCGAAAAAAAGTAATCTTACCATACGGAAAGTGATTCCCGTAGCTGTCACTTTCGACCCTTGTCGTGCTGTATTGACTTTTAGCGCAGTCGCGTTCAATGCTATGTGCAGATTTTGGCGATTTCTGTGCGGCCACAAATAAGCTCTAGAAGCGCTTAATCTGACGCCGTTATTGCTCATCGTCTGTGCGATGGCGAATCCCATGGGATTCGGGCCCACCAAGTCTTCGGTGGTTCCGAAACCTACTTCTTCCGCCGCACGCATCACGTCCCAAGCGAATTCCGGCTGCCAGGGAAATCTATTAACGAAAAGATCAGCAAAACTAATTCGTATCCATAGATCAATTGAAGCGTCAGGGAAAATGCCGAGGATAATGTCAAAGGCACTTGACAGTTCTAAATCTGCGTCGATCCATATTTAACGAATGCCGGATCGAGCACATTAATTGCGACATGAAATGGATGCGACATTGGAATATTTTTTTAATAATAACGCTAAATTTTTTGAATAAATAAAAATAATTTAATAACAAATTTTGAATATAAATTTTTATAATTAATTATATAATAAATCGAGAGAATCTAATAAATATAAAGAATTAATAAATATAAAAAATACAATAAATATTAAAAGATAATTAGATTGACAAATTTGGTAATATCATCATATTGTATTTATCTCACAACAATTTTATCTAATTCTAAACATGTATTTATTTTGATATATTGTAAGATGAACTATAAGCAGAATATTGTGAGAATAATGTAATATAGAGAAACATATCGCGAAACAGTTCGTACCTTTCAACCGTCATCGGACCTTCAGTGCCGTGATACTCTGTCAGGATACCCGGGATCTTTCCAATGTCCTTATTGTTTTCCGACATTTTGAAAATCGGTAACACCTGATAGACAAGAATGTTTGTTAATAATATTTTGCGCGATACTGATGATTTGTGATCGATGATAATTTCTTGAATGGTACCTCTTGCCATGACCAGCCTATATTTCCCATCAGGACCCATTTCTCGTAATCCTTCTCGTGGCCACGATGGTACGCCATACCGTGATGGGAAGTGCATCCGCCGAGATTCTTGCCCCTCGGCCACTTGCATCTGCCGTTGGTACTCAAGCACGAATGCGATTCGTTCGTGGTTTTATAATTCCAATCCAAGCTCGTACCTGCAATCGCGAATACGATCGAAAATTAACTGCGCGAATGTAGTCATTTTGGCAATTAAAAAAAAAAAATACAAAGAAAGCGTTACCGAGAAAGATTAGAAAGTTGCTTGGTATTTGTGTGCCAGCTGGTTCATCCGGTCCGGCTTCCACGAGGAGTACAGACCAATCCTTAATCTCGCTCAATCTAGAAGCTACCACCGGTCCAGCTGCGCCACCTAAAATAAAAACGCAAAACGCAATCAAAATCTCCAAACCGTTTTCTTCTTACAAATAAAAATCAACTTGTCTCGTCTCTATTTTGAATTGCCGCGATACAATCTCTGAGAATAGATCTTAAATTAATAATCTTGCGTTTGAAATAATGTAGCGAAGATATCTCGATTAATTATCAAGCAAGATAAGCGAGAGCGTTGTAATCATTTTTACATTGATTTTATCTTACCTCCAACGACAATAAAATCGTAAGTGCCGGACACTTCCGGGCGTTTAATAGGCGTGATACGCTCGCACACACCATTAATTATTGTGCTATAAGTAGTTAACATGCTCAACATATTCAGAAATAAATTGGTGCTACCGGCGTAGCAGACATTCTCCATTGTGAGTCCAGTTACAAAGGGTGACGAGCATGGTGCTTGCGGTATCTGATAACCAGGTATCCGACACCGAATGTCCGTAGGACTTGATGACGTATTCTATAATACCGGGATAATACATTTAATTTGTACGAATACACTGCAACGATTAAGAATTTTAGTTTGAATGTTTCATATGAATATTAGTTTCATATAATGCTCTATTATTGCGTGAAATAATTTAATGTTGAAAGAATGAATGATTTTCTCTATTAAATATTATATAAATTATATAATTTATAATATTAATACTTTTCTTTACTTTTAATTTCATTCTTAATCTTCAAATATTGGAAGAAGTTTTAATTGTGTACGACGAAGGAAAATATTTTTCGATACATTTTTATGATATTATCCTGAAATTTTTTATAAAATTTAGAGATATTGATCCTGTGTTGCGCGTTCTGATATTTCCGATAGTTATACTTTTTTTCTCTTTTGTTTATACGAAACTGTGCATCTGCGAGATATCAACATACCATTTTTCGAGAGTGCGATTATCTTCAAACTCGTAAGCAGAGCTGCTCGTTTCGCTCGGTTTTTACTCCCCAATTGCTACGCTCTTTTCGGTGCCGCTTTATTATATAGGTACTTGTTTGTATATATGTGTGTATACATATATACGTTTCGCGGAATATTTAATGATAAACTTCAACATAAAAAACGATAATAGCGACGCTTGTTAACTCGTGCTTGTCACATTTGTAAATTGCCGCATATGCTATCATTGCGAGAAATTGATGAATAGTCAGCAAAATAAGGCAAATAAAATACGATAGATAGCTGCGCTGTCATAAACTACGTTATCCTTGACTCCATTTGCGTTTCGAAAATTGAAAGCGGTTTTGAAAAAGTTTCGAACAAGAGCTTATACATATCGCGCGTAAAAAAAAATTTTGCAAACTTTACTTTATTGATATATCGAAATTTATCAAACAACTTTTGGGGATAAAGGTTTCGTCTTTTTATACAAATATATCTGTTTTCAAGATTTTAGCATTACATTTATATCATACTACATACACAATTCATAACAGCGTTGTTTAGGAACGCGGATCATCGGAAACGGATGTGAGTTATATTCCACGTTTGATATTTGCTATTAATAAAATCTTGTTTATTTACAGTTATTTTGATTTACATTCGCGCACTCTATGAGCATCCGATCTCTAATTCATTTTATTTTCTCCACATTTCTCATTTTTAACAATATTAACTACTATATTTGCTTTTTTTTTTTTGCCTACGGTGTACCAGGGTGTGTCTTTGGTCATCATTTAGAATAGGAGATATATACGAATAATATATATTATATATAGATGTCACAGAGTTATTAAAAGATACTAAAGAAATTAGACATATTTATATTAAGCTAAAAGGAATTATTAATATAATACGAACGTTATATCATAAACTTCTTCGTAACTCTAAACATAGTGTACGCATAATTAATTAGACAATAGAAAAATAGTAAAGAATTAATCGTAACAATAACAATATTCGTAAATTGTACGGAGATTCGCGCACCCCTATCGCGACTATTCAATCATAATTGATCTTTCGAGAGCCGCGATGTTTTCTGTGACACACAATCTTAGGATATTACTAACTGGAAATTAAAACGCACGGCGATACAGCGTGCTTTTAGTTACATGACTCTCTTTCCCTATCCAGTAACAATAATTGCACGTTGCGATGTAGTTTCGAATCTTACGAAGAGTCCTCGGTCGCGCTCACGTCGATCTTCTTAGGCGCTGCGGAAAATTGGTCATAAAATTGGTCATTGGACTAGATAGATCGTGGACGCCCGGTTACCATATAACTCGATCCCAATCGATGTACTTGATGCCCCAAAGTAATAGGTCCAGGGAACTGTCGACGGTCGTGTGGGAACTATGGAAACATGGTAAATTGCTGGTGACTAATGATTCTTCCAATGGCTGAGTTTCCATAACGGGCTAGGAGGTGCTTTCCCGTACCATTGTGTACCGGCAACGCCCCAGTCGGACTTGATGTACGCGGCCGCCTTTTCGCCGATCATCATGGACGGTGCTGCCGTGTTGCTGGACGTTACCTTGAAAAATAATTCCAACATTTTTTTTAAATCAGGAGAAAACACGACGGACGTGAATTTAAACATGCTCTTAAGTCGATATTACATCGTATTAAAATTTACTAATTCATCGTTTTACGAAAAATGTTAATGAATTTTCCATTTGAATGTTGCAATTTTGCAAAAATATCTACATATAAATCGTATAATCGAGGACGCATTGACGATATTACGAAAATTATTTATACCTGCGGCATAATGGACGCATCGGCCACGCGGAGATTTTCGACGCCGTAAACCCTCAATCGATGATCGACCACGGCCATGGGATCGTTCGGCGGTCCCATCTTGCAGGAACCTGCCTGATGATTCTCTGGACCGGTGTCCTGACGCACGGCGCAGGCCCAGTATTCCTTGCTCAAGAACGGATATGCGGAACATGCGGCTAACGGGCTGTTATTTAGCGTCATGTTGTGCTTGGCCATGGCACTGGTATTGGCGAGAGACAACGCGATCTGGATACCCTCGACGAGGATCGTCACGTCCATCGGATCGTTCAGATAATTGCCCCAGATGATCGGCTTCGCGAGGGGATCGTTACTCGCGAGACGAATATTTCCTGAATGACACGTTCGTCGTTGACGATATTAAGAGGTGAAGAGGATCGATATTCACGAAAAAATTGATGCGAACGTTAATTAATCAATTTCTAGAAATTTTGCGATAAGAAATTTATTGCAATTACCACCTAATTAATTATTCGGAGTCCGACACAGACTTTTGACTAATCTACAGCTTACCTTTACTACGCGGCTGCGTCATTGTCGGCGATATGCTAATGCTGCGACCGTTGTCGTTCATGACGGTGCCAATTTCGCCGGTGGTCGCGCAGGCCGCCTGATAACCGCCAAAGAAAATCTGAATGTCGGGATGATCCGGAGTCGTGTAAATGGACGGCAGCATCGCGGTCAATTGTGACAAACCCGTGGACGCCATCGGTCCTTTCTGAAAGGCGACATATTCCGCGGCAGCCGCCCAATTCAGGTCGTACAGATTCGGCTGATTGATAGTCCATGATAAAGTGTACGACACGTGATTATGCAGATTCTCCCCGACACCTAAAGCAAAATATAGAGTTTCTCCCAATTTAATTCGTCGATTACGTTGCAATTTCTCTTGATAATCCGCTGAAACATCGATCCAACTCTCTTTCTTCCGATAAATTACATTTTATAGAAAAAGTTTTATCCTCTTTAAAGTTTTTATCGACGCGCACGTTTTAATGTGAAATTTCACTACTTATTTATTCAAAGAAACTATAACGTAGTCTTTCGGTTTAAATAAGATGTTCTAAGAAACTTAGAAAGGAAATAATGAAAACCAATCCTCTTCATGCAATGCATAATTAATCTTTCGGCACAGAATTCTTATGTAAGAATTATTGCCTCTCCTAAACGATACATTAACGTGTTACGTTCATCGTTGTGAATGACTTACGCGCAACGAATGAATCGTTTACCTGGAAGATCCTTGACGACCGTGACGTTCGCCGCTCGCAGATGTTCCTTCGGCCCGATTCCGGAGAGCAGCAACAGTTGAGGCGAATTTACGGCACCACCGGAGGCGATTACCTCCTTTGTGGCGCGGGCAACTCGAAGTTCACCACCCTGAAGATGCGTTCATTGAAAACTCACATCGCCAAACTCACCGTCACGCTTCGGAGCGCGAACTTGATTTCGCGCTCTAAGTGCCGGTAACCGCTCCGGCAAAAAGCAAAGTTTCCCGCAGAATGAGAACGCGATATCGCTATATTGTTGACTTGGTCTATTCTTGTTTAATTAAAATGTAAAATTCGATACACGATGAAGATGCTAAATCAAATTCAGCCGCTAGCGATAGTTTGACTTTTACACGCGTTCTCGGAGATTTAAACGTGCGAGAAATTCGATTTGCACACGAGAAACTTATAAAAATCTTTGTGATATCCATGAAAGTGACTCTATATTACGTGACATCTCTGTACGTAGATATTAATTTTTGTTTTAAAAAACTGATAGAAACGGGATAAAAGATATGCTCTTAACATCCATGAAAGTGACTCTGCGCGTGACTAGTGTGCGCGCATGGCTACTCTATAGAATTATATATTTTTTTTTTAATACAGTTAAAAAACAAAAAGTCCTTGGAGCATTTCCACTCGTGCATAATGCAAGTTTTTCACGCGTGACGTACATTTTCAACGTATTAATAGAATTCGCGGTAGAGTTTCTCCGCAATTCTCGACCGGATAAAAACCTCCCGCTCACGATATCGTGACAAATGACATTTCCGATAATATCCATGAAAATTTATTCGTCATGCACGCGACCCTCGACAAATACAATATATCCAAAAATAATATTATCGCAATAATGTAATATTTTTAGGACGATTCTAATATTTTTGGCACGTGTGTACAGATGTGTCAAGACATATCATTGCCTCTTTAAAATATTGTAACAATCAACTAAATATACAGAGATTGCGTATACTAACTTGATAAAATTGGACTCCAACGGCCTTTTGATTCTCGACGATGATCTTGGTGACGGTGGCGTTTAGAGCGATGTTTAAATTACGTCGGTGCCGGAACGGTTGCAGAAACGCCCTATTGCTACTCACTCGAACGCCATTTTTGTTGTTGGTTTGTGCCACAGAGAATCCTGTAAATTGGTCGCCGTTCAGATCCTCGCTAATCGGATACCCTCTCTCGACCGCCGCCGCGAGGATATCGTCGGCGATTGCAGGCTTCCACGGAAATCGTCCGACAGTTAACAAACCGCCAGTCGAGTGATACTTGCGACCCACCCGATTGATCTCCGTATTGTTCTCGGAGCACATGAAATACGGCAGCACCTAACAAACAATACGCTACTATTGTATATTTTTATCAATCGCGAATGTATTTCTTCCAGCTTCTTGAACAAACGTCTCGAAATTAAAAACTCTTATTAAGCGATTCCGAGGAGGTTTTCTTCTCTCTAGATAATGATTTTTCTCGTTTTATAATACTGCAAGATTCGTATCGGACCATAACTGGGAGATACGCTAACGATACTACAATATAATCTTGTTTAAAAATTTTATAATCGAATGATCGCATCGACATGAGGCGATAATTTATATTTTTTTTATCTTACGTCATCCGATAGTATAGATCTTGAAATTTAAGAAATTGATCGAAAATCTTTCCTTTTAATATCTTAATTATTTCTATTGAAATGAAATATTTCAAATAATTCAAGACAAGTTTATGGGATCTTACGTCGTTCCAACTCCATCCGTGATTTCCCATGGCCGCCCAATTGTCAAAATCTTTCGCGTGACCCCGGCTATACATCATACCATTGTGGACGGATGTTCCGCCTAGATTTTTACCACGCGGCCAACTGCAAGATCCGCCAGTTGATAGACAAGCGTTCATCTCATTTCTGGTTTCATACTGCCAGTCAATGTCAGTTCCTATCGGTAAAATTGTCAGATCGCGTTTAACATGCGTAAAGCCCGTAACGGATATATTGTACATAGATCGCAGCTGCTCTTGCAATAATATACATTCTAAATGAGCACAACCATCTCTCTCTCTCTCTTGAAGATACTCGAATTATTGTATTTTAAATAAAAAATGAGCTCTTCCTTTATTTTAAAGATTTACCGACATTTGAGGTATCGTGTTAATTCTTAATGCGCACAGATTTGTGATTGATTTTATATTAATTCAGTTGAACAATCTATTTTAAATTTATAACGAAAGTATAATAATCGTAGAATTTTAAGTAACTCGAAATATAAGTCTGTCTAAATAATAAAGTTTCAGAAGCGTTAATAAATAATAGAAAATTAATTCTTATTAATTATTTTAAGCAAACTTGATTATAAAATGTTAATTTTAACGGTTATTGAAATAATCAAAGATAATTATAAAGAATAAAAGGCGATCCAAAATTAATCAAGTTTAATGCGCAAAAAGATTCCAAAAATATTTTTGTCCGTATTCATCTCCTCATTGACGAGATAAGAATCAAGATCGACTTTTAGACTAAAGCGTACACTCTATGCATTTTAAATGCTTATTATATCGTACCAAGGCCTGTATCTGTAGTACAGATAACGGAACAAAGGTTCAATTGAAACTTACCCAGAAACATTGCCACCATACTGGGAACATCGGCACCCGGTGGCTCGTCCGGGCCGGCTTCTAGCAACAAAACTTTCCATTCGGGTATGTCGCTCAATCTAGACGCCACCACGGCACCGGCTGATCCTCCTAATTCCGAAGCGACAAAAGTCATTAAAGTCCTATCGTTATTCAGCGCAAACTGTTGTTACTCTGAGAAAAATGCATCCGCGCATGGGCGGGGGGAGGCGGCGATGGAAGAAACGGGAATGTCGTTAATTGCATTCGCCGGAAGGAAAACATCTGGGCGACCTTAATTAACTTTTTTAGCCATTAGATCCATCATCGATCGATAAATTGCGAATTACTATTCTCGTCCCCCTTATATTATATTAATGATAGGTGAGTTCGATTAATGATAGACACGCGTACGGAAAGCCAGGAAATAAGTTCCGTACGTCTGATAAGAATTGAAAAATCATTAGCCAGTAAGGTAATTACTGAGTTGATGTAAGAACGTAAAATACAGTTTCAGTTGTTTGCAGTTGTTATGTTAATTAACTATTCCCGGATATACGCGATTTGGCGCTGCTGCGATTCTTGTTTAGTACGATCCTATCGATTGTTACGAGAAGGCGTATTGGAAAGCTAAGGTATTTAAGGCCTTGGCAATGATTTGCCAAGAGCTGCGTAATTATACCTTTCACATATGTATTCTTGCGCGCGTTAAGACTTGGATAAAATTGCTCTTTGTAATTTTTTTCTTTTTCTTTTAATTTAATTGCACAATCACAGTGGTTGCCTCATCTTTTTCAAAATTCATTTCTCCAAAATCGTTAAATTGCATGTATTATAATAATATAAAGTATACTACATTTGTGTACGAGGAATTTTATATATTTCAAACTTAATATTTCATTTTTTGATATTTTTAAAACATCTTCTCTTTGACCGATATTTTATTTTTAGCTTTTGCATTTTTCACTAGATACTTGTATCTTTACTTGGTACGTTATTTCAAGATATACTTTGACCTTTTTTAGGTAACACATTTTATCGCAATGTTTTCACAACTCTCTGCCAAGTAAGTGAATTGCTTATTTGTGTCTTTAAAAATACAAGAAACCAGACACTCCTGTAAGAGAGAAAAAAAAAAATTGCTTAGATTGCGTGGTCAGTCGAAGTTTGCAAATATCACCGTGACGTTCGTTTGAAATAGTCACACAATCGATTGTACATACATTATATATTTGTATAGATACAATATAACACAAGAGCTTACGACGTATGACGTTATATCGCATAAAAATTTATTGACAACTTTGAAATAATAAATCATTTCGTATATATCGACAATATGTATATAGAGAGTGACGCGCGGATGGTTCGCGTGTATTTTTATTTTATTTTTTTTATAATATTTGATTAATTGAACAATAGAGATTATAACTCGACGATACCGATACTGATACATACATCGCATGCGACTCGCATAAATACATACATCCCGGGAGGGTCCGTCGTTTACATCAAAATCGCGTTAATCGAATTTTATTTTCCCGCAGATATTACGGATTACAGGCAGGGATATTCTAATCGAGAAATTCAATTAGCATTTATGCGTGTGTATCAAATCGCGTTACGGCAACTGCCAACTTGCGTAATACGGTTTACTCTCTCTCTCTCTCTCTCTCTCTCTCTCTCTATTTTGTCGATCGCGCATAATTACGCCTCATGTAAATCGGGCTCGTTCGATGCTGACGACGAAATACGCCTATGACGATTAAATATACGGTTTCTTTTCCGAGACTAATCTCTTTCGTATGAAATATATGCGAAATACAATATATACAAGTATTCTACAAGTTAATTCCTTAGCGAAAAACATTGCGCTACTCACAAAAGTCGGACTTTATACAGCGAATGGAAAGCCATTCTTTTATTAATAAAAGTAACAATTCTCTGAAAGGAGTGATGGAGAATTTTTCGAACGGGAAATTTTTTTATTTCTCTGTTATTTAGACGGTGGGTTATTTTTTTTTACGATTGAAAAAAATTAGAATAATTTCATAAATGGAGGTCGGAACGTTCGCGTTTGCGGAAGTCAAACTGCATTTCGAGCATAAACATCCGGGATTTGTGCGCATTGGTTACACTATTTGCATGACCCCGAAATTAATGTAATGAAAACCTTTCCGGTAATGGTATACCTGATAACAGGCGTTATCGAACAGGAAAAAGTAATGTTTCCCTCGAAGGCAAATGCGCTCTCATAACTTGTCCATATGATGTATCACGCTCGCTATATCGCGAGTTTTATATAACACACGCATAATATACGCGTACATATAAAGTGTGTATGCGTATAATGATTTATGTAAAAATTTACTTCCCGGTCTTTTTAATTTTATATTCTCGCTTCTCGTGAAAATAACGAAAGCTTCAATTCGAGATGTTAATTATTCTTTCACGTTACATTATAACTAGATTCTATTACTTTCTCTCTTTTCTTTCGATTCTAACATTTCTATTTACGCGCTAGATTTCTCGCGAATTATTAAACGTTGATACATATTCGGCAAGATTATTTCCGCGAGTGAGTTTAAGATCCTTATATCCATGAATTTTTATATATTTATAATGCAAGACGGATAAATATTTATTCAATCACAGCCTCTTGTGATTAGCATGCCGTTCGAGAAACTGCGGGTGTTTGGATTATTTCAAGGATAGAACCTATGAATTTATCGACCGCGCACAATTTTTCTTGCGCGATGGAACATTCTCCCGATCTCGCCACTTTTCCTTTTTCCGCTCGACAGAATCCGCTCGCGACATTTCAGTCGCTAGACGCAACGTGTTGAAGAGGCGCGACACTTTGTAGAAAAACGGGTTACGCTCCCTTTCTTTTCCAGTCGTTCATAAATAGAGATGAAAATAGAAAAAAGATTTCACGGAAGGAAGAAAAATCCGGCTGCCAGCCGCCGCGCTAGATTCGTCTCTCGGTAATTAGTCGTCCGGTCGAACTTGACGTTGCGGAAGGAGCGAGAGTTTTCTCTCTCTCTCTCTCTCTCTATTGCGTCTCTAAAGAATTCTCGTTTATCGACGCCAAGTCGGAAGAAACCAGGAAGAATTTCATCTGCGCTAAATCAGCTTAACGATGTCTATAATTAGCTCCTTTATGAGAACTAATTTGAATTCAGCGATTAATAGCAAAATTGCTTTCGGTTCCGGACGTACTTCAATATATGTACTTTAAATAAGTAAGCGTAAATAGAATTTATCTCGATATTCTATTGTTTCAAGGCTATAATTGTGTAGGATATAATATAATTGGGCGCATTATTAATTAAACAAATTATACTGTATGTTAAATGAATATTTAGAGATAACTATATGAAGGCAAAAATGTAAAAATTTTAAACGCTAATTAATTTACAGCAGTTAATTTATGTGAATGCAAATATCTGTATCTCAAAATTCTTAGTTTTTTTTCCCCCCCTAAGACAAGAGAGAGAGAGAGAGAGAGAGAGAGAGAGAGAGAGAGAGTTTCTTAGTTCAAATCAATTTTTTTCTTCGGACATACGATTCAACGAAGAGCGAGGAAAATATTGATTTAGGGAAGATATGTTGTTTAATGAGCGCGCAAAGTTTCTCGTTCGAACGGTAAACATTTCTCTCATTACACGCCGAAATTGTTTTCCGTTTCTTACGTTGTCGCAGATCGACGATTGTCGCTTTCGACGCAGCAGCGCGGAGAATAGACTACGTCCGATCGCGATCGTTCTTTCGGCATTCACGATTTGCCCGTCGACCTCTCTCGCAGAAAGAATCGCCCACGAGAGCACAAGCGCGATACAGTCGACTCTTTTTTTCCCGCGTAATTTTTTCCGCGACACGCGAGCGCGCGCGCGCGCTCGCGGAATGTTGAAAGAAAATATTCTCTCGACGCGTGTTCGCGAGTTGAGATGATATCTTATTGTTAGTTATTTCAGTTGCGTGCACAGTAATTTCCTCTCCGTTTGTCGCATGAAATATATACGCCACCGAGGCAATACACAGCTGAGCATACGTTGACAGCCTTTTTATAACGAGTACGTTCGTGAGAGACGCTGAAGATGTAAGTGGAAATATGACATTTGAGAAGATAACATTCTAGTTTTGTGTGACATTGGCCGAAACCCTAGCTGGAAATTTTAATAGAGTCGACTGGCGCGACGACGTATAAAGAGAAAGAAAGAGAGAGAGAGAGAGAGAGAGAGAGAGAGAGAGAGAGAGAGAGAGAGAGAGCTTGACAGAAGTACGGGAGAGAGAAAAAAGTGGAATTCTCTCCCTTGGATTCTGATTATTTTTATTAATCTGTGTAGGCCAGGAAATAAATTGCTTATCAAAATTTAAAGCCAAAGCATGGATGCTGCTATAGTATTTTTATATCGCTGTTTACATCAATATAATTGACATTTCGTAATTAGATATATATTACGTCTCCCTTAAAAAAAGATAGATTAGAACTTACTGTGATGTACAATTTCTTTTAATTTTACATTGATCTGTATTTGTTGAGTAATTTTTAATCTCTTTTTGAAAAGAACTAAGAATTAATGATTTATTATATTTTAATGAAAAAAGTCAGAATTGTATTTATTATTTATTTCAGTTACATATTAAATCTCTCTTTTTCTTCTCTTTTGTTATATTTACTCTTCCCGAACAGAGTTAATCCAGATGTGATGATCGATTTTTATAATATTTGTAATTGCATTATAATATTTGTGTTATATTTGTATTAGTATATTTATATTTTATAATATATTAATCACATATATTACATAATTATCAAGGCGATCTAAATAATAGACAATTCTCATAATATCGTACCCCTATATCAATTATTAGATTATTACTAACCAACATTCAATATTAAACACTATGTTATTGATTTGGTAAATAAAAAAATGAGGTTTGTATAATATGTATATACCTCTACTTACAATAACGATCGTCGATAATGTGTTATTATATTTCGCGCATAATGACAACGGGACACGACAACGGGACGGGACACACATTCACCGAATAATTCCAATATCGAGCGGTAGCAAGAGCAAAAAGCGCGCACGTTGCTAGGCTATGGAAAAATGCGATGACGGGGAACGAGGGGGTGAGCGCGTCTAATTTATGTGTCGCAATGCGAACGTTTCTCGGCTTGTTGCTTCCATCGGAAAGGGGAGCGAGGGAGGCTAGGGAGAGTGAGACGGAGAGAGAAAGGGGAGAAAGAGAGGAAGGATATGGATTTGGCGAGAGAGCTCTCCTGGGTTTCTGAATCCGGTATCCGCGATAATCCGCGAGCCCCGTAATTCCAGCGTGTATCGGCTAGTAGTTCCTTCCTTTTGCGAAAGCGCCCCTTCCACCTCCTCTCCCCCTAGTCGCCCCCCTTTTCGCGACCGCGTTCGAACGGAACCCGGTGACGCGTGATCGCCAGGTGAAAACGGTTTCGCCCCGGCAAAAACTATTCGCTCTTACGTAAGCATCGCGGCTACATATATTATGTATGCATCTGCAAAGGAACTCGCGGCGCATTTGCACGGACGAGACGAGCGGAGCGGATCGCACGCGAGCTGTCACTTTCGTGCTGCTATGCATCGTATCTCTCGTTGTATCTCTCTCTCTCTCTCTCTTCGCGATTTTTCCCATCGGCGATCGATTTCTAATACGATCGGAACCGTAGATAATGCGCACATTCCCGGATGTACTTGGTCCTCGGCTACAAGGCCCAAGGTCCGAAAGAAACGGTCTCAACGACTATTCTTTCACGTCACGGTTTCTTTTGCCACGTGTCGTACCGCTTATTATTCCCGTTCTCTCGATATGTATCTTTTACACGAGACTCGCTCTTCTCTTGGCGCGCCTTCGCAGCCAACGGATACATAGTTTACTTATCGTTTTAGACTGTGTTACGCTACAACCGTAACGCGGGCTTGTCGGTCAAGGATCCCGTGATTTATCGCCGCGGGAAAAAGGTATATACTTGCTGTTTCACATATAATACTACGCTGTACTACTTTCTATTAATTTTTTCGCGGATACACCGCTTACAATGCATTCGTCGACAGTTCAATTTTAGATATGTGGACACGTAGTCCAAATTTATTCCATTCCACCGATACATCTCCTTACATGTCTCCGTATATATTTTATCTCGTACTGCGCATCAATCGCCGCTGTCGACGTTAATACGCGTTAGAAATGAGCCGCATGTGAGACAGGCTTGCAATTTGTATTCGTCTAGGTAGTTAGGAAACACGAACCTGGCATGTAGTCACAACTCGGGCGTTGTGAGCGGAACATAGTTACATATATATCGGGGCTACTTAAATATTATTTATAAGGCGTGAATAAATAATACGAATCCGCACCGGCTGGATAATAGTATATTTATAACGCTACCGTAATAACGTATCCGTCCATCGCATATGTGCGATATATAACGGATACAATTTAATGGAATTATATTGTATTAATCAGACTCAAATTAGAGAGAGTGACAATTTGAGATGGAAAATTTTTTGCGGCAAATATTTCAAACACATTTCGTAAGCACGTATATAAAAAGACTGCTAATTAAGCCGAATACTTGGAATTAAGTCGCGGATAATGCAAATAATTTTGAGAATATTATTTCGACGACGTCCAATGGTTAAATTATTTACAATTCCTCTTGAATATTCGGACGCGAGTTATTGGACATAGTATCCGGAAGATGCATATCGGCACGGTGGATATTAAAACGGCGCGAATATTTTATATCTTCAAGATCCGATATCTAATTATTAAAATGAAGCGAAGAGCGGGAGAAAAGACGCCTCTCTCTCTCTCTCTCTCTCTCTCTTTTGCTCGCATCGATTCCGTATGATCGAGAGCGATCTATATATTTTTTGAGACAACATTTAGCGCGTTTCGGCGCCGAACGCGTCGCAGATGCAGAATGATGCGCGTTTATTCCGCTCGGCTACCATTTTATTTTCTGGCCGTGCAGGCAGTCGTGTTTGATCGGCGAAAAATGCGGGGGAGAAGTCGCGCCTCTATCCGGGAGGCGGGAGGAGGAAACACGGGCGATCTGGCTGCCTGTTATTGCCGTGAAAAATTGCAAACTTGGGGAGAGAACGTTTGCAGATGCGGGGAAATCTCTCTCGCAGATATACGCGGAGCCTATACGTATTTATTACGCTACGTGTTACGCGATGCGCCGCGTATCATGAATATATCACTGGCGAATCGCGTTAGAGCTTCTACGTGTGTGCACGGATAAACAATTCACGAGCACTTTATTCTGAACCCCGAATTAAAATGCGAAAACGAATTCGTCTCCTTCGTTCCTTCGTTCTTTTACCAAACTCTCGACACGTTTCTCGATCTCTCGACCCAACGATTGATTTACCATTAGTCCCTTTTCCTGCTCTCCTTCCCGCTCCGTCTTCGCATATTATAACGAGTCGAAATGTATAAATAAAATATACGTCGAGCGTGCGAGCGTACGCGCATGGACGATCGCGTCGTCCGGTACGAATTATCCCGAGATGCAAAGAGCGTATAAAATTCGTTGAGCCGTTTAAATCACATTATGCGCTGTCCTCCGCATCGCTATGCAATCGCGCGAGCGATTCGTCCTCCAGTCGCTATCTCTCTTTCTGTCTCTCTCTCTCTCTCCCTCGGAGGGAGCCAACAAATTTTGTCACCTTCGAGGATTTATATCTCTCGACGACTGGGACAGGAACGTATGGAATAATGGAACGTAGCGCGTCGCCGATATAATGCACACGACGGTCGAGAGGGTGGTTTCCGAGGGTGGGGTCCGGTAATTAAATTAATGACGTAATAATCACGCGCCTCGCGACCGAATAAATAACGGTCTATATTAATATCGTATCCGAACGGGATGTGTGCGGTTCGTAGGAACGAGATCATGCGCATCGAATCGCAATTTGCGCCCGTGAGAGCGTCGGGATCCTGTAAACGACAAATAACAATTGCCACCGTCGAATGACGACGATTCGCGATAACTGTATTTGGCCGTGGTAAACATGTAAACGCCACTGCCGAGAGGTTTACAGTGTTTTTTCCGTTTCGCCGGAACGGAGATGAAATTCGTATAGCGCGGAGGGATGTCGAGCACCCCCTTGAATTGTCGATCCCCTCCCCCCCCCTCTCCCCCGCCCCCGGACGCACACGCGTTTGTATGAATCGTGCTATTTCCAATTATTTTTTAATTATAGTTGTAATAGCTCGTTAAATTTCCGCGAGCAATTCGTGAAAATACTATATTTATCGTTACCGTTGCTACAGCGGTACCGATTACGCGCGGAAATATTTTTCTCGGCTCTTTTCATTAATTCATTATTCCTGGTTATGCAGTTTATAGGATAAAATGTTGCAAAACGTTCTACACAGTAATTATTTCATTTGTTAATGTTACGTCGAATACATTTATTCATACATATTTTTTCACCCAGGACTCCTATTACATTTTTTATTGGACAGAGAACGCGTATAATATTTTTCCCCGTTCAACATTTTACAAAATGTTGAATAAACGATGTGTGAAAAACGTTGGTTTTTCTGATGAATTTTTAGAATTTAGATCCGTACAAAATTATATTCACGGACCCGCCATAAATAGCCACGCGCATCGACTATTATTCGATCTATTACGATCGGTGTTTCGTGTCTCGATCTCGCTAATCTGTCTTTTTCATCTTTCTCGGGAGATCTCGAGAACGATAACAGATGCTTATTTTTCAGATCGTTACAAGCGAACCTTCATCATTCTTCGCGCGTCGACGGAATAATAAACTTTTATCTTGATTCGACGCGCCAGATTCCGCCCCCCTTCTCCGTTTTGATCGCCTCGTGTATAATTTAATATTTTTAGCTCCGAAAGACGCGCTGCGACACAAGTCTTTCCAATAATTTCAATTACCCTTACGTGTTGCGTCACCCGCTGTACGATATATTCCTATCACAACTCTAAGCCCTAATGATAATGACAAAACCCATTTTTTTCTTTCGTTTCCAGTCGACTCAACCCTTTTGCCGCCCTCGCCGACTTCTGCTTCGAGTATTGCGCCATTATAATTATTCCGCGAATTTCTTTCTTCCGACCGGGCATCGGCGGAATAATTAATAAGCATCACGTTAATTACTCAGCGACTCGGTGTATATTATTAATATTTTCTCCTCACCTCCGCGCGAGTAATACACCCCCAGCCGCACCCGATGTGACGATTAATCATTCCATACACAGGCACATTTATTTCTGCGTCTGCACATCTCTCTATTAGACGGCGCGCGTTTAGCCAAAGAAAAAAAAGAAATTCTGTATACCGTATATGTGTCGCATCTCTAATTAGAGACAGAGATCATAATAATACTTACGAGAAACGAAGAGACCGTACGCTTGTACGCTCGTTATATCTTTACATCCGCGTTTTTTTCCACAGCCAGATATACAAGGTGTCCCCAATTTAAATGGCAAAACTTCAGGAGCGTGTAAAGGACCGAAAAACTAAGACAAAAAGTCCCCTTTAGAGATTTTTGCTCCATTTTAGAGAAAATCGCAAAAATTCAATCTCTCATTGTCAGTTGCTCTCTCGAGTTGATTGGCATCGAATAAACTTTCTGCTTCACGATTCCTTACATATGTAAACACTTGATGTTATCCTTTACGGTGCCAATCACTACAAGAAAGCAATTAGAGACCGAATCATAGATGCGGTGCACCAAATGTCACTAAAACAATGTCTAGCTGCAATTAATGAGGTCAGTGTTAGATGTAACGCTTGCATTGCTGCAAGAGGACAACATTTTGAACAATATCTGCATTAAATAGATGATAACATAAATAAAATGTATATAAATAAATAAAAAATCGAAAACTTGTTTCGTTTCTTTTCTTTGTGATTTTCTCCAAAATGGAGCAAAACCGAACAAATCTCTAAAGGACTTTCTGTCTTAGCTTTTCGGTCCCCTACACGCTCCTGAAGTTTTTCCATTTAAATTGGGGACACTCTGTATATATATACATATTTATTTTTTTTTACTTACAATGCCAACTGAAATACACAGGAAGGCGATCGATATCGCGAACGAAGCACTCATGGTCGTCTACGGTCGCGCGACCGGATAACCGGACCCCCTTTCCCTCCCCCCTCCCCCCATTCCCCGTTCGAGAGTCACTGAAAAATTCCATCTTCCCGCGCGGATATCCCGGGTGTCCTATACCCGGGAATAATCACCCGAAAGGGAGGCAAAGAAAATTAGTTTCGATCGCTCGATCCCGCGAGTTTCCGCGTATCGTCTCTGCCCTCCGATCGGTGAATTTCCGGGTCCAGGATTTACGCGACCCGGGTTTTTTATCAAGCGCGTACTAAAATATTCAATTATGTGCTCCCTTTTTTTTCTCTCTCTCTCTCTCTCTCTCTTCTTCCTCCTCTTCTTTCACGGGGAGACTCAGTGGCGGTTCGCCGATTGAATGTAAAATGTCAAAAGTCGAATATTTCGCTATGTCAGACGAGTTATGTACTATTAATTCCATGTTCTCATGGAACAACTTTGCGAGTCTTCGAGTTTAATACGTTGTTGCTCTTTTATAAAGTGAAACACTCCAATTTCAGAACTAATTGTGTAGAAAATTAGTAAATAAGAGTAGTAAAGTATTAGTTGTTATCGAAAAAAAAAAACATTTGCTCGAGAAGTTACGCCGAGAAGTATCGCACGCATTAAATATAATTATAATAATTTCACTGTATAAAGTGTCTTAAAATTATCACATAATGTTCTTTTGACAGTAGACTCTCCGACTAATTTAAAGTCAAACTTCCTTAGCGAAAATGTAAAAAGATAATTTGTTGCAAGTTTTCAATTTTTTCCATTATATATTATTTTTGTAATTAAGTCTCAAATTAAAATTCTATTAAAGTAAACTCTATTTTGAAATTGACTGAAGAATGTAGTTTCGTCAATCTTTCAACTCTATAAAGTTTCGCTCTAGAAAACTCGCGAACAGCAATTCTTTTGTTCTTTTATTTGTAACTCGATGAGAAAAAATAATCACCAAACTAACTAGAGAATCTGCCATCGAAAGAACATTCGATAAACATCGATTTGAGACATTCTTTATAATGTATCGATGTGATTCATTTTTTACGTCCGGTATCAGTTATTTCTCTATTCTTCTAGTAAATTACGTATATCCCTGATAAAATAATATTTTATTAAGTATATAGCGATATTATATACGAATACAGATATATCGCATGTCAATTGAACTGTTTCGTGATAGTACGTGAGTAAATTGGTTTATATTGTTGTCGAAGTTCTATTCGCTACATTGAGAGCGTCGCAACTAGTACGAATAACTATTTTATTCAGCATTGTTCCCGAGTTATTAATACTCCATTATATTGAATTACGCGCCCTATACGGTATTTTCTCTCTCCTCGATTCGCATTTCCCGTTTTTACAATTTTTTTTTTTTTTTCTTTATCTAGAAAATGGGTTATGAGCGGCATTTCGACACAATCGCGTACGGTCATCGCTATCGTGTTGCGAAGGTTACGCGCATTATATTTTATTATTTCCACCTTACGGTTCGTCGACTTGCGCGCGTAATAACAATATTAACGTATCGTCTGACTTCCGCTAAATTGCCTTTGTTCGTTTACCAAAATCGATAGCTTAACGCTTATAAAATAACGGTTTAAGTAACGATTGCCAAAACAATATTTGTCGTTTACACACATTCTCGCGCGATAACATGCCCACCCGTTACTTCAATAATAAGGCTAATGTGATTATTATCTCGCTCTTAAATCGACACTCGAACCGGTTACTCGAGGTATGCAAGGTGCTCACAAGGATATATTCCAATTACGTCGATCAATTTCACCTGTTCATTAGAAAATCACTGACTGACCGTTAGTTTCCGCAACTCTTCCTCTCGGTACAATAAGTATCCATTAGACACTTATGCTTAATTAAACGTTCCTCGGATGATAATTCTGCCTCGGTTTTACGAGTAATAATTTCCACACGATAGTTTCATAAAAGATTCATGTACACTATGCATAATTTCAATATACAATACATATGCTAAATTATCGTCATTAGGTATAATAATTTTTTCTATACTTTCGGAAAAAAAGTTTGAAAAAATGGATGAATATATTTTACAAAGTATTATAACGTACCGAACAGGAAAAGTTTTTGAATTAGATTAGGAAATTTTTCTAGAATCGTTTTTATCATTATTTAGCTTCGATTTAGCAAAGTGTGAATATCTTTGGAAAATGTCACATTTCTAGCACAGATTCTTGAGAATAAGTATTTTATAATTTATATTTTAATTGCTCGGAAATGAAAGTAGAGATCGGTAAATAAAACTTTAAGCCCGTTTACTTACCGCCCACAATGACGAAGTCGTAATAGTATTCAGGCGGATCCGTTGGCTTTATACGATCGCACGATTGAGATATACTTTCTTGAGATCGTACAAGTAAGTCCAAGAGCGTCATAAAGATCAAGTACTGCGATCCTGGACAGGCCTGGGCAAGACTCGGCCCGAGGTAGGGCTCCGGGCAGATTGGACCGATCGTCAGATTGTACGACATTCTGCGAACATCGAAACGCATTATATTGTATATAATCGCATTATTAATTTACGATGAATGCCTAATAAAATTGCGCCTTTTCTCATTTGCCTTCTCACATGTGTTTGTTAAAAGATAGTTGTCGCTATTGTTGCACCAGTTGGCCACTCTTGTCGCACGTGACGGAGTATTGTCTCTGTCACGAGTATTACTCTCTAAACGCTATTGTCCATGGTTTATTGTCGGTTTATCTGTCGGTCGTAAAAGGCGTCGACGAGAGCTTAACGATCGTAAATTGATTGCGATATTTGGTAAATTTTAGCAGATTAAAAACGCAATTTCACGCGGACGACGAAGCCACGAATCTACGTGTGGCACGAGAACGCGCGAATTCCACGACCATCGGTCAAAATTATATTTAATGGCGTTCCCCCTCGCCGCTTCGGTATTCGCGTTTTATGCAGTCTCTCTCTAGTTAGGTTTTTTTTTACCCATGACTAATGTCCATATCTCCAGTGCGGGCTAATCGAAGTCAGGGACGTATTCAAATTATCTAGCGTAAAAGCGGCGACTTTTCCGCGCGAGGCACTTGCGAGATCTTTATCCGATCAGGACAAGCATTTGTATCACAAGTTTTTTTCGCGGCGACATTCGCAGTTGAAAAGCGCGCACATTTAACACAAATAAATAAATATTCGCTTTAATTAGCGGGACGAATTTAATAGGGTATTGTAATTAACCAAGCGTATTAATTAATTCATCCATAATTAACACGGTTACCTTTTCGTGTCTACCATTATTAATGCGCCCGCGCGCGCGCGCGCATTTAGCGCCCGGAGGAACAAAGTACGAGCACACAAGCCACAAAGAGTCGGCGCGAGCTAGCAAAGTGCAATGATTATCACAATCAATTTGCATAATTTCTCCTTCGTGGCACCGCGCCGAAAATCGCGTTATTACCTCTCCTCTTCCGCCGGATGGGGATATCTCGAAAATCGTGCTCGACGTTAATTAACGCGCGCTAATTTCGAAACATCGGTATCCCTCGGGTCACGTGAATCACGCGAATGACAGGAGAACGAACGCGAACGAAAAAGAGAGAGAGAGAGATCGCGTTTTATATTTATCATTTATAATATACGCGCTCAAACTGCGTTGAAAGTATATTGCAATACGACCGATGCGATTTATTGCAACGGTCTGTAACGCGACATTGCGCAAAAAAAAAAAAAGAAAAAAAAGGCTGGAAAGAACGCGCCCGTGCAGAAACGAAATGAAAAAAAGAAAAAATCGTTAAACTCTTTGAAACTCCTTTCGCATAAACGGTATTTCATTTCCAATCGGAAACGGAAGAGTTCAATGATAACCGAATCGTACAATTTTGCGTATCACAATGTCGCGGTATATTGTTGTCAAAGTATTATATTGACGGGTTTATTAGCGCGAAAAAGTTGGAGAATCGAAATAAAAGATTTTCGCGCAATAATACCAACATTGTGTGTTACACTCGACGTAACAGTCGGCAGTCGGCTTCCCCCGTGATGGATTTCTTATCGATGTTGCACTCCGATACGACGCGTGACCCCGGTAAATATTTCGCACGTGCAGCGCGGCAGCAAAACGGGCAAAGTATAACTGTAAGACCTCTCACCGTAGAACGCCACTTTATAATTCATCTCCCACTCTGGGCTGGCTTCTATTCCCCGGCGCTTGTAGGTGCCCACCTAGATTACGCCGATGAATCCGAACGATCGTAAATTCTTCTCGCGCTAATAATCGCGGAGATATTGGAAGGTGCCGCGTAATTGTTTTTTTCCGAAACGGAGCTGCAGAGAGCAAGTTTCGGTATTTCCATCGACGAACGATCGATGACGATATGGTTTCAAAATAAAATAGAAGCGCGACGATAATACATAAATATATAATAAATAAGCCCTCCTTTTCTTTTCTAGAGAAATAATGAGAAAATTAACTTTTAAATTTAAATTTTTCAATTTTAAAAAGAATCGTTTTCTTAAATTCTGACAAAAGTATTCATAATTATCGTTTGTGAAATGAACGTTATTTCTATATTACAGGTATATGGGAAAGGATATTTTGCGGGATTTTAGGATTTTCAATATTGCGAGTTTCTAGCAGAAAATGAAACCAAAATAAAAGCTTTACGCGCTAAGATTCTCACTTATTAAACTTGGAGTAAAAGTTTGCAGGCGATGGGGAACATATCGAGTATGCGTAAACGACAAGAATTAGAACGATAATACGATACGTGAAAATTTATGCAATTTGATGTAAAGATTTGATTGATTTATTCGTAAGTAGGTCAGCTCTTGTTTCATAATCAAACACGTCGTTTTATCTCGTCCATATCGATTGTAGTATCGTTCATCGCAACCGTTTAGTTATCACGATGCGACGCGGTGAATACAGCGGAACAATTCGATTTTTGTATCAGGATTATTAACGCATTGTACGCGAGATATTCGTTGCCGGTAATACGCGAAACGCTCTGGCTCGCTCGTCGTAAAATATAATATGCTCGCATACAATCGCCCGAATACGATAATGACAGATGGAAAAGCGACGATGAAGGCGCGCTTTTAGTACGTCGATCTAACGCGAAATCGATGTTACCCTGTGCACAGCTATTATATCGTATCCGTACAAGCGGTATAAATCATAATTCTATGCGATCTGGGCGACGGTGTGAATAAGGAATGTCGCGTTATTTACTCACCGAAGCCACCGAGCGTGAAGCGCCCGGTGTTCAGCCAAACGCGGAACGACCATTTCTTCGTACACGCAATTGCGGCACGTGCAACACGTGCGTTACACGTGTGAACGATGACCCTTAAACACGCGTGCATATAAATCAAGGCTCTTTTAATTCGGCAAAGCCATTTGTGTGCAATTAAAGCAATCGGCTCTCCGTTTCCGGTTGACACGTTACACATGTTTTCTCACGAGTCACTTCGATAAGAGAGCGCGAATCAATTTCTATTTGAATATTTTTTTGAGAATATATAGTAATATATTTAACGATTTTTATTTATTTTTTGTTTTGTCTATACTGGTATATCTTTATAATCTATCTCTAATCTCAATGGCAGCTTTTATTGTCAATCGTGATTGCATGATATAGCAATTATTATCGCGCATCATGAATTCTTGTTACGCGTGTCAGCGAATTATCTCTATATGAAATCCCTATCTATAGTATCATAAAGAATTATTTACAAAGGCAAAATACTTTATAAATGATGCTGAATCAACTTGATTATTAGATAAGAGTTTTTATTGGCAATTAATGTCTCGTCACACACACATATTACACGCCCACAATATCAAAATACAAAATAGCACTAAAAATACATTCGAAAAATAGATAAATTTTATGTACTACATATCTAAGACGTCATGTTGTATAACATATGCACGGGTATTAAAGCAAGTTTCAAATACGCGATATTTTTCGTAGCATACGTACTTGTATTTTTCATAGCCATGTCTTCATACGAATGCATTATCTTGATATGATGTGTATATTTAATTAGACACTATAAGAAAATTATTAATACTTCGAATTCTTCTGGTTTGAAGATGTTGATTTTTGGCAAAAACAGAATTTCTGTACTCAGTTTCTGCCTCACGAGAGGCGTTATTTCGTAAACACCGACAGCGAGTTCGAATTCTTCTGGTTTGAAGATGTTGATTTTTGGCAAAAACAGAATTTCTGTACTCAGTTTCTGCCTCACGAGAGGCGTTATTTCGTAAACACCGACAGCGAGTTCGATACAAACATTATTAGAATTGTCTCGCGCGATCGCCAACGGATATCCATTACCTTAATACACTCGATCAATTTGTCTAAATAATTTGATCCTCGCGGACAAATTATTACCGGCGATGTTTGTCGAAAACGTTGGCGCGAAAAGTCGCGTCGCGTGCGCCGTTAATGTCACAATATAATAATATAATTATAGGTATAAACGAAAACGGCGCGCACGCGCGATCCTGTTGTTCCCCGCTGTTAATTACAATTTACACGTGCGTATCATGCGCGCTAAACGAGCACCGATGCTCTTTCGTTCGTTTGCACAGCGGGATATGGCCATTACCGAAATTAGCGTTGCCGATTCGATTACATTCGATATGGTTATTATTACGTCATTCGTCCAATGAGAGCGTGCGCGATTATATGCGTTTGATGCATTCGTCGAGATCAAAGGCGTGTCGGCGAATCGTCGATGTTTTCGCGATGCCTCTAATGGAGATCAGGTGGAATTTTATGATGCTGGCTCTCGTCGTCGAAAAACACGAATTACGCGAACGACAGCGATATTGGATTTTTCTGCGAAAAATCAATAGATATCCGAGTGACGATGGGATTTCGCGGTTTGCAGAGTTAATAATCGTCGTTCGCAATATTAGAGAATGTTAAAAAAAAAAAAAAATGAGATAGTTCGAGAATAAGATTAAAAGTTTCAAGTTTCACTGATTACTGATGTCTGTTTTTATATTGTAAAAGAGGAACTGGACGGATCAACTACGTCAAAAGTTAATAAATCTAATATATTTCGAGATTCATAAATTTGACATTGCGTAAAAAAAGCACACTTTAGCCTTCTAAAATATAAAACTAATAATTAATAATTAATTTGTGAGTTAAAGTAAAGATTTGTTTTGTGGAATTAAAATTTTTATTTTCATCAAGTTTTGTGTCGCATAGTTAAAATCGTGGTACAATCATTATAAAAAAGTTAGTTTAATATAAGATAATATTTACGATTTTTTTAAAAAATTTTATTCTACGGTACAAATCTTTATTTTAATTCACAAATTACTTATCAATTTTATATTTTAAAAGACTAAAAGTGTTTGGCGCAATGTCAAATTAGAATCTTCGTATTAAATAAACTAAATAATACGAAGATTCTAATTTGACATATATATGTACATGTATGATAATTATGTATGTGGTGTTAAATTTGATAATATCTTAAACTTTCTGCAGGAAAGAAAGGAGAAAGAAAGTGTATTAATAGCAAAACTTGTTTGAAAAACGGCACTATCTCTATCTACCTATAAACCGCAATTACACGTAATCGTGCGCGCTTTTACGATCGCTATACTTCCACCACAAAGTCGCAAAATCATACGCCTGTCGCAAAATTAGTCTCGCAATTTATGCACGTCGGATAGAATCGAGAAAAATCGCTCTGGCTGTTCAAGGCATTCTACAGCCAGAGTTCCGCAAATCTTTTTAATTCGTTCCGTATCGCTGAGCGATCACACACCGTATCGATTCTCGTCGCCGATTTAGTGCAGCGAAATCAAAGGAGATACTTGCTAGATCGATTAGAGTCCTTTTTGCGGGGATTAAAGTTTAACGATAGGTGGGACGACACTCTTGAGGAAGGTTATTTTACGCGCGGTATTTGCGGTTGATTCGCATCGTTTGAACGCGCTCGTGAAAATCATACATATTTCGCGGGGAAACTTGACGAACAATGGGACTTCCGGTTTTCTTTTTTACAGTTTGTCGCCGGACCGACCAAGGCCTCCGATAAATTTCAGCTTGTGCGCTACCGAGACAGGGGAGGGCGATGAATGTAATATCGCATCCGCGTGCGCTTTCTTGTCGCGACAGAAGAATAAACAGACCCGCTTTCATTAACGTCGTCGTAATGCATTAAGTAGAACGGAGTTTCTCACACGGAGTTTTAACACGGTGTTTGAACAGGTCGTATGCAGAATGATAGGATGTGTGTGATTTCAACGATCTCTTGAAAGAAATTCTTATTCCTGCGTATCTTCCCCGAGATATTTATGATGATTTGGTTTTCATCAGAGACATTACAATTGAAGAGGATTGTCAGTTAAATGTATCTTTCAGACAGAAACATTTTGTTTTCACTTTTTGAAGACTGAATTCGGTGAACAACCATCTTTTCAAAATAATATATTTTATGCGCGGGATGATTTCTTGAAAGAAGGAAGAAATATTTTATACATTGTTGTCAGATTTTAGCGCACATTTATTTTTATAAAAGAAAAAGAGAAATAAAATATTTCTTTTTGTATTAATTTATTTTAACAATTCAACACGAGTTGTCAAAGAATTGCTCTACATGGGCAAATGTTAATTTTTCGAATAAAACAGTAATGAATAAAAAAACTGGATGCTTTTGCAAGGCTCAATAGCTTTATCGCGATTTTCAATTTGCCTCACTACAGGTTTCATAAGCAGATGTCTACAGTCTCGTTTTCGATTTTTGCGTAACAAGGTCCAAGTGTTCGGCCTGACCGCTCCCACTTGATTCCCTCAGGCAACAACACGACGTGTCCGTGACAGTAATTTCCGCAACATCTTGCATCCTCGAGTTTTTTTTTGAGGTCCGCACGAATCGCTTCTTTCTGAAAACCACGGATTTAATCGAGCTGGACGGCCTTTCTTTAAGACGCTGTCCAAAACAGCAGACGGCATCCCTTAGAGCTCAGACGAAAAAGCACCTACGTTTTTTGCGAATAATTTCAGAGTTTCCCGGGGATTGGTGTGCGCACAAACTTCTATGTTCGTTTATCTTAATTCCGAGAACCAGCAAAATATCATTCCTTTGTTCCGGCGTTCGTTTGTTAAGAGATACGAGCGAGCATCATTTTCTCTTTCTCATTAACGCCAGATGTCTTTTGAATGTGTTTCCCGATGACGTTTCACCGTCGCCGTTTGCGCAATCTATTTTGTACGCGGTATTTTTTTTTCCTGTTTTTCACCCATTGTCTTTTCTCCTCGCCAGTTGATACACGAGGCAGCGTTTTGTTACGCGAAGATACGTTTCGCGCAAATTAAACGACTCCGAAGAAATCGCGCGAATGATCGATTATCATCTCCAGCCGGAACAAGTCGATGACGAAATTCTAGTAAAATTTCCCGCCGTAAAACCGAGAAGAATAGGCCGTGATTTTATAAAACGCGTGTTACCGCGATAGCGATGCGATGCCCCATCGTCACGATGACAAAATGCATATTACACGGGCGAAATAAAGCCGAAACCGCGGCCATCCGCGTTCGTTAAGTGGACAATTGTTTGCGTCATATAACAAGGTAAAATGAAATCCTCGAGTTTGTTGACATATCTGCTGAATAGAGTTGAAAATAAGAGCAGGTATTTTTGTATCATCAAATTTACCTTTTCGCTCGTAATAAGAAAAATCATCTGTGATAAGAAAAAAAAAGAAAAAAAAAAAAGAAAAATGTAAACTCGCGGGACCGGTTTTGTCATAAAACCGAACCGGTTTTTTAATCTAGCTATTTTTTTTCCGTACACATTGTGCATTGCGCGAAGCGGATATCAATTGCTTATGCATCATCATCCATCTCTGCATCTGTGCCGGCGATAAATATGATGATTGATGATTATTCCTGAGTTTTTGCGCTCGCGGTTAAGTTGACGCGCGCGCCAACGATTATTTATACATATTACGCACGGATTATTGGCGACTGAAAAATTGTTTCTCGCGCTTATTTAATCACGGGCGATGCGCAATCCATTTATCAGCGCAATGACGACGCGAGGAGAAACAAAGAACGAAGAACGTGGAGGCGACTGTTCGAGCGCCAAGTAAAACGGATGATGAGATATTAGCGTGTATAAGCGATGCATATATTAACAAAGTTCTTATCCTTTCTGAACGTTCCTTTGTTTCTCCACCCTTCTCTCCGGAGTCTAAAACTTTTCCCTCTTCCCCAGAGGGAATGTGAGTAAACAGACCCCGAGGAACTTGCGACAAGAGAGCGCGAGAGGGAATTACTATGCGGAAGTGCAAAGGGAGCTGCGTTAGAGCTGCTGAGCTGCAATAATCAACAACGTAAAATGTTTCAATGCCTTACACGTTTTCTCTAATAAAGTACCCTCGTTCCCTCGTCTTACTCGCGTTTGTTGGTTTCGTCTCTGTTTTTAATCCTCCGGTGCTTAAGAGCCGATTATCGTACTTCAAATTAAATAATTTTAAATTTGGCAAAGTGTGTCAAATATTTGTTTCACCCAATAATTAGCATCGGTGAATTTGGTTTCGTTAGAAATAAGAATTGAATTCTTAATTTTTAATTAAGCTGTAAGTAAATTCTAAGCACAAATTCAATCAAATAGATGAAGGATATTTTAAGCGAGCGATATCGTTTAAATGATGCATAGCGGATGTGCTTTACGATAAGCGTTCGTGTTCTATGCAGATTTATTAATCCAGGATGAAGTAATCGGATTGAATCTATGAGTAGAGAACTTAATAATTACATAGATTCCGCATAGGCTTAGAGCATCATATTCACAGGATAAAGACGTTCAACTTACAAGGAGATTCCGCGTGATTCCTCTAAATGGAATGCCCATAATGCACGATAGCTCGTTCTACCGAGACGTTGAAACATACCAGAAATGGCATACGATAGCAAGATATTGCCATCACTTGCGGGAAGATTCGCTTTAATTCAATAATAATCATTCGGCGCGGAAAATGCATCTAATTTTCGCGCTATTCAACGAAATAACTGACGATGAGAAATAAATGGATAGAAATTCATCAGTTGACTAATTATGATTGATATTGATTTAATTTCAAATATAATAGAATTGCATGATTAGTTAGTTATAATGAAATTAATTATAATATTAATCTTTTGCGTTATTAATTCATATGAGAGGAACATGAACAGCCAAGAGCTTTTCTTAGAAATACGATAATTTGAATGCGAAAGTCGTAACCATTTATTTCGACGTGTAAGATCTTTTGAATATTCAATGGCCGTTATTATCAGAACTTGTCGGCATTGACTTATTGCTTGATTTCGTTAATTTTATGATGTAGCGAAGTTCTGGTTATAGACAGAACAGCGATAACAGTAACAAACAAGCATGCCTTTCCATGTGACTTGCAATAGGTACGTACATATTTCCGGATTCGATCGCTCTTCATTAACTTATCGCGATAGGGCGTGATTATTCCGTGATAAATAGCGAACGTATATTATATGTGTCAATTAGCGTGAAACACAGACGCTACCGCATTTTAAATCATTTACTCTCGTCATTTATATTTTATTGTGTATACGCCGTTCTTCATTATCTTCAAGATACGCTACAATTTCCTGTTGCAAGAATCTTCGCGAAACGATTATCGATCGTGCTTACTTTTCTGGTTCCTTCGATACACTTGTTAAATAATTAATTATATACGATTTCACGATAGTTTAAAGCCATAGAGAATACTGCAAGAATGTCTTTCTTCTCGCTATGGTCAGAGTATACGCGGTTCGATTTTATTTATCGCAACGAACGCAAATGAAATAACGGTCGTGGAACATAAATTAAAAACGATTGTTAGCTAGGAGTTAACAACGTAATTATCAGCTTTGTCGCCTCGACAGTGTATTCGACCGATGTGTTACATAAGCATCGCTCATTGTAGCGTTCAATTATTACCGCCAATTGCGCGCAAACATTGCTTTATCATTCCAAGTCTCCAAGTATATTCGGTTGACAACTTTATCATCATTTGTCGCTTAAACGCGTCGCTTAATGAGTTACTATCTTATCGGTCGTGTCTAAAAAGTGACAAGATAATTTTTTTGTCAAATAATTATTTGTCAAATATCTTATTTACATCAATTATACGATTTATTTATACAAGACCTATTTAAATTTACAAGTGAATTTATTTCTAAAAATATAATGAATAAGACAAGTAGCACATATATATGAAGATTAAATTTCGGGAATTTTAAAATCAACTCGATTTTTTTCTCTCTATACAGTGTACAATTATAAATATATACATACACAAATTATTTGCGAAATATTTCTCTTTCATACAAATTATACAATTTATTTATAATAATAAAAAAAGATATACTAATAAAATATATATTTAATGAAAAAATAATTTTACACACACACACACACACACACATACATAAACGGTGTTATTCATAAAATATTTGTCTGGAGGCAAAATGTTTTGCTCGGGTGCAACATGAATACACGGACATATCTTATAATGTTATAGTTGTGCGTCCTTTGTTCGGTTCTCTCTTGAATAAACCAGATTTCGGATCAGAGTTCTTTTATAGGCTATAGGGCAGGCATCACGCCCAGCTCGTATTTTCCAGGACAGTCGGTTCTCCATGCAACCTGCGCGTTATGAACGTTAAGTCGAGCCCGTCGTTACAGGACAGTCTGTACAAATAGCCCTTTCGTTTTTTTCTACATCTACCTTCCTCTCTCTCTCTCTCTCTCTTTTTTTTTACCGGGGATTCTTTTTATTACTCGGTGCACACGATGCGTTGCTAATATCCATCGGTTTCATACACATCGCTCGACTTTAGTGCTCGGTCAAGAAAAATGGCGGTGACGTATAAAAAAAACGTATCGCGCGCAAGGCGCATCCCATCTGATACGCGGTCATTAAATCGGCGAATCCGTTTATTGGTTAATATACGTGCGTGGACGACGAGCGACGGCATTATCCATCAAATTCTTTTTCCATGGAAAGTTGCGAGATAATTTCTTCCCCCGTATCTACCGCGGCTCGCTTTACACATTTCGCACCGGCCGATGTGATTTTAAATATTTAATAGGACAGCGATTATAGTCATTAACATCCGACGTTAATTACTAACCTGCTGTGTGATGTGTACCCGCCGTTTATTAATTCTATAGATTTTTCGTTCACGACATAAAAGAGAGATCTAGTGGAGGGGAGTTTATGCGACAGGCACATATGTTTATGTATGTACATGCGAGGCGCGCGCGCATATCGGTGCTCGGATGAAAACAGGCGGTGATTCCCTTGGTTGAACGAAAAAGGAAAAAAAAATGTGAAAGGAGAACGCCTACCGTCCGTCGCTTGAATACGGCAAATCCCATCTTATGTTAGGGAAGAAATAGCGACGCTACGAGAACGCGCAGCCGAGAGCTACGCGATGCCGACGCGGAAATACACGGCGTCAAAGGCTTACGAAGGGAAGCTGATGGTAGAAGGTATACCATAGGTAGCCGGAGGAGCTACGCTGCGGAAACCGACACCGTCCTCGCTCTCGTACGTGCCCTTTTGCAGCTGCTTCTCTGAAAATTCACCGGGGGAGATTACCGGTCGACGCTGAAAGCGCAAAGCATGAAGTAAGCCAATAAAAAGGGGAGAGAATTTTCCAAGATCGCGGAAATTCCCTCTCTCTCTCTCTCTCTCTCCTCTTTACTCTCTCTCCGTGTCTTTGTTGGCCGCAAATGTCGCGGCTGGAGTCGTCGCGAAGAATGCCGCGGAAATGACGTCAATATTCGATCGTTTCCGCGTCGACAACGGAAATTCAATCGCGTTTTCATTTCGCGGATTTCTTTACCTCGCATTTTAAATAATAGTTAAACTTGCGACTGAAACGAGTGTCACCATCAAAATCTATTATGATTTCGATAAAAACATATTTATAAGAATTGTTTGTGATAAAAAAATGATCTTTTTCTAATTCATTTTTTGTGATAAAAAATAATCACGCGCGATATAGAGGATACAGATTGACTTTGTGAGCTCCCCAAACATGCTTAACTTTTGATTGAAAATTACACACGCAATTCTTTCAACTCACCTTTGGTAAAGATTTTGGTACAAGTTGTGTATATACACGACTGTGTAAGTGCTTATCGACGAATCGTAAGTTCCATCTTTTGATTCGCATACTACGATAGATTATCAAACTATTTCCCTCTCTCTCTCTCTCTCTCTCTCTCTCTCTCTCTCTCTCTCTCTCTCTTGGTTTCCTTCTTCACTCATTCCGCGGTAACTTTGCTTAAGCTAAGCTTAAATAAGCAAACTGTCGCGTAGATAGCTTCGACCAACGTTTCTCCGCCTCCTTCATCAACTCCGTCCGAGCTCCGGAACTTTTTGGCGGGTAGTCTATGCTAACTGGCGAGTTAACTTCCGCTCGCGAGGAAGGAGTATTACCGTAAGTCGTCAGCGAAGAAGCCACGGATTCCCTAATAACGTCTTGACTGTCCGTTGAAATCGAAGATAAATAAGTTCCGTGAGAGAACCACCGGCAAAATCGTCGATCCTTCGACTATTAAAAAAAAAAAAATCTAAAGCTCTTTTACCGAAAAAAGAATCGCGGAAAAGTTTTTCTATTTTGAGGATAATTTATCGAGCAACTCATTTTTGATTGCATAATTTTTAATATATATATACATTAATATATAATATTGCTACATATATTGTATATATCGAATTCTTTTTAATTTAATCTTTTAGAATACATATCGTCGAGATAAATTATATTTTTAATCGCGTTTCGAGCAAAGTGATACGACCATTTTAAACATTAAATCGATCTCTTCAGCCGTGTTTAGAAAGTTTGTATTAAGATAAAGCATGATATACTATGTATATATAAAGTGGCACCGATTAACGCTTCCCCGCTGTCTTCATTAGCTCCATTCGCAATTAAGAACTCTGGCGGAAAGTCGGCGCCAAGTATTGGATTATATTAGCGCGTGCTACGGTGAGATAGTGGATAAAGGGAGTATCTGATTCGCGATATTACCGAGAAGGAAAGTATGTTAAAATCCAGATATAATATTTTTCTCCTCATAATGAACCATTGTAATGTATACATATACACATAATGCGATATCGCGTAACCGATAACAAATCGTGTCGAATTTATGTGCACGTTATGCAGGCTACTTAATACAAGTTGCAAGAAGAATAAGAAAATGACGATGGAAATACAAATGTTTAATAATATTCCTTGGTTGCTTTTTTTTTGCTTCATTGATTTTTCAAAGAAGACTATTATCGTCGAATTGATAGCTGCAGGAATACCAGACAAATTTATATCGAATTATGCGTTTGTACACGATTCCAATACATGGCCAAAATATTTCGCGTATTTAACGCGGCGCATTATTGATGTCTCGGAATTCTTCGCCCGATAGGGAAAACCAAGAGAGAGAGAAATGAAGAGAGATAGAGATGGAATCGCGAAATAATCGCGGAAACGCTGATGGAATCGCGAACAAGCGCCGATCCAATAATACCGCCTTGCCTGAGGGAACGTGGAAAAGCTCTTGGCCGACACCGTTCGACCATCATTGCGGGAATGTCTCCGCAGAATCGGAAGATGCCGTAAGATTTATAGGGCGCGTTTTACAATCCCAGTCTTTGCGCATCAAAGTTTCATTGCTGTTTCTCTTGTATTCTTCAGAATAATTCTAATGGCGCGTGTGTATTAATATGTAGATAATATTCCGAAGAACATCTATCTCTTTCTTGTGTGCACATTAATAGAAAGTCTTCGCACTCGTAGATTGAAATCCGACAAAGTGTATATATTGATCTTTTTGTTTGCCGCTATGTTGCATATCAACATTTTCGCATTTAAATTTCTTCCTCAAAGTAGATATAAAATTATCCACATGTTTATCATCTTAGCACGTGATTTTATCTCTATAGAGGTATATTATTAAAATATTTAACTGATTTCTTGGCTCTATTAACCCAGAACTTCAACGAAAGCTAGATATCAACCAACATTCGTTATCGTTAACGTCTGCTTAATTGTAATATTGAATAAAAAATTAGAAAAGAATTTTAAGAAAACATTAGAAGAAGAAGTAAATGGGATTTGCTTGGTTTTCCGCGTCTCTAAAACGCGTTATACTTTTGATCTCTGAATCTTTATAGATCCCCCAACCAGAATTCATGATTTCTTTAAGAAATCTGAATAAATTTCAATTAAATCCCATAAATTTTTCCATGCAGAAACAGGCGTATTACGGTACTCCTCACATCGTAAGCTCCGCAAAGATTATATATAAATGTCCCAAGTACCGCATGCTGTACATAAATGATGCACGCGGCATGCAGCCCCTCAAGTGGTCGAAAGCTAGCCTGAAATATTTAAGGGTCGCATGATTATTTCGCCGACTGGACTTCGTCACGCTGGTACTTGCGCAAAAATATAAATCTTGTTTTATATCCGTCATCTATCTCGGTTCCTTCCTTAGGTTCTTTGGGCTTTTGCCGCAGGAACGATATATCTGTGCATACAATATTTATGATCGATAACGTGTTGGATTCTTCTTCGCGGCGGTTCGTTAAGTTCAACGTTCTCGAGCTTCGTCGACAGATCACGCGAATTTAACACAAATTTGATTATTTGTTACAAGTAATACGCATATACATATAGTATGTAGCTTCGTGCAGGGCGGTCTTTACTTTTCTCGAATTCTTTTTCGGCCAATTTTGAATCAATTATAACTGCGTTATAATTCTTTTTAAACATTTTTTTATAATAGGTTTTTCGATTAAAAAATAAATCTTGTAATATGTATATGAAATTACATATCCAGAAAATAAAGTATAAAATTAGAATTATGATATCTTTTTCTTTTTGGCTACAATATATCTCTTAGATTAAATAAAATATATGTTACCGGTAAGATAATGCTTTTCGTTTCTTCTCGACTCGTATGGGAGATAATATTTCGCGATGAGGGGGAAGACGCATTTAATAACGCTCGTGTTTATTTAATAAATCGGTCCATCCCCCGCCATTAAAGAGGCCGCGAATCACGTAAACGCGTGACGTGGCGATCAACTAGATGCAATTTAAAAAAAAAAAATCGGAAACAGGGATTCTCCATTAACGGAGAAACACATCCTCCAGCGATTTCGCGAAAAATCAAGAAGAATGTGCACGCGCGCGTGTGACGTATATCGAAACAGCTTGAGGGTTAAGCGGAACAACATAACCGGGGACTTTCCCGAAACAATATTGTCTTTGCGGTCCTTGCCGAGCTTAGTGACTACGATCCCGGGCTTAAGAAGCGAGAGCGCGCACCGACGAGCCTCGTCCTCCGATGTTTTCATCCGTAATATTTGGACTACTTCGGGACTCTCCGGATTGTTCCTTAGTTATTAGGAGACTGATAAAAATACGGACTCTACAATCCCGTATATGCACCCATATTAAGTTAGCCCCCCCACCAACGCCAAATTAAATCAAATACATCAAATAATTTAATGCTAATTATGTGCTAATTAGTTGCCGAAGTCCGAATTTTGTTGCTCAAACCGTTTAGCAGGAATTTACATTCAAAGTGGAGGGTGCTAGCTTGACATTAAGCCAGGCCCCCCCCATAGTGAAAAAAATATATAGAATGCTCGAATCAAAAAATAAAATACACTAGAATTTGTTGCTATTTTGTTGCTCTAAAATAACATAAAAATATTTTTAAAAAAGTATATAATTTAATTAATACCACTATATACTCAGTCTCGCCGCGCCGTACCATTCACTCGTATAGGGTCCGCGACGACAAAGTATCGATTTTTAATACTTTAAGACGAGCAACAAATTCTTTTAGTTAATTTATATAATATAAGAGCGCGTCGTATAGGATCCGCGGCGACAAAGTATCGATTTTTAATACTTTAAGACGAGCAACAAATTCAGTTTCTTATATATTTCGATAGTACATCGTCCACAGATTATTTTAGTACCAAATACATGCGAGCGATACAATTTTTTATTTACTTTTACTTCGCGCAAGTGAATGGTACGGCGCGGAGAGACTGAGTATATAGTGGTAATAATGGTTAATTAAATTATATACTTTTTTAAAAATATTTTTATGTTATTTTAGAGCAACAAAATAGCAACAAATAATACGTCTCGATAATCGCGCTTGTGTGAAGAGCGTTACGGAAAATTTAGGCTGGACGGATAGGTGGGGGGAGGGGAGGGGAATGTCGTCGAATATCTCTTCCAAGAACAGGAGCGAGCGAGTTTTTTGCGAGAAAAAAATCGTGCGCCAAAAAACCTTCGCGATACGAACAAGGATAAGATAAAGAAGCTCGAGCGATACTTTTGCAATCTCGCGATTATTTTCTGGCGAAATTATACATATAATTGAAGAAGAATCATATATTTTAAAAGAATATTAAAGTATATTGAAATACGAAACGTGTGAAAAACGCGACGCGAAGCTTCGCCAATTGTGAAATTTCTCATTTAGCTGTTGGTACTCGTGGTTTCTCGCGGCATTTCAGAGACATTGATATGTCACCCTTAATTGGATTTCAGTAACATCCATAGTTTTAAAACTAACCAATCACCAATCAAGAATCGAATGACCGTGATTGGTCAATTTTACAACCATGAATATTATTAAACCTGACGTGTAAAATTAGTCGACTAACTGTCGACTAACCGAACACATTTTTTTTTCTCTTAAATAAGAATATTTTATTAGGAATGTTCATATGTGGTGTGTGAGCTGCTTTTCAGAGATATATTCCTCTTCGAATCTTACACATTCTATTCAACGATTATTCTCGTTGTATTATCGTTTCGCCATGAAAATTGATCGAGATTTTGTAATATAAGCTCTCTCCCTCTCTTTCTCTCGAGCCGCGCTTCTTTGTTTATATCTGAATGTTTACGACCAACTTTTTTGAACGCTTCTGTACCGAGACGTTCGGCGACGCGGTCCTCCCCTCTCCTCACTTAACCCGTCCAGCCTAAATGTTCCGTAATCGTGTCAGTCCCTTCGCACAAGCGCGAGGCTCAAGACGAATTACGGTCGCGCTCCGTGTTTCTCGCGTCTTTTTATCCGTCGAAAGTGAGATCCGCGTACGAACGAGTGTCGGGGGGGGGGGGGGGATCTTGAATAACAGGCGATTATCCGAGTGTAATATATTAACCCGTGTAATCGTGATTAAGGCATCTTTCGATATATATATACTCGCAAACGACAAGATTTTTCCCACGCATCTTTTATCTATCGAAAATGAATTTCGCATCCGAACGAATATTCGAAATATCCGAATCGAGAGTAATTTGTAGTTTTGATATATCGACTTTATAATACGATACAACGATCAATGAATACATTATTTAACATATTTTTAGGCGCTGAAATAATTTACTCGCTGTCGTATATAATAATATTGCGTTGAAAATATAAGCGCGTCGCGTTCGACACGTTTCTGCTTTAATATTCTTTAATATTGTTTTCAAATGTAATCCTTTTTTCAGAGTTATATTCACAATTTCATAAATCGAGATCGCAAATGAGCGTCGCTCGAGCCAGTTTGATTTATCTCGCGCAGGATTTTTCGCGTACGGTTTATTTCTCGGAAGAGACGCGCTCGCTCCTTTTCCTGGAACGGATATTCGACGACGCGTTCCCCCCTCCCCATCTACTACTACTCGACCTGCCTAAATTTTCCGTAACCGTTACAGTAACCGTCGTATTGCATTAGCTGCGAGATTGAAATATTCTTTCGGTATTTCTCGCCTTTTTTTATCCATCACAAGTTTATCCCGTGTATAAAGTGGATGTCGCGAGTATCGGGAATGTCGATTAGAATCACGGAAAATCGTCTCCGTCCATTTATTAATACGCGATTATATGCTCTTTCATGTTTATAATCGGCATGGAAATAATTTTACCGCGTCATTGCATATGGCGGATTTTGGACTACGAGTGAAATAGTGATTATGAGAATAGTGATTATGCGTGAGTGGACAAATTGATAGACTGTCTCGTCTCAATTTAAAGCGAAGGGAGCAACCGGAAACGGAAGGGATCTCGTGATGATCGAAGATGCAAAAAGAAGTGAGACATGCAAGGGCGGTGCATCGGTCGGTCAGTAGAATTTATTATTAAACATTTAAAATTGTCAATATAATTTTTAGTTTATGGAAACAATAGTATTGAAAAATCGGTTTTTTTTTTTTTTTTTTTTTTTATTAATGATTTATAGCTCATGTATAAATATTTAGAATTATAACTGACCATATTATCTTTGCCTTGATTATTTCTATTATTCGTCATTGATGATTACTGATGATTTCATAATTATAATCGTTGAGCGCATTAATTTTACTATTTTATTAGCATTCGAAATCATCATTAATACGATTACATTTTATTTAACTCTGATCACTCTGTAATCTTAATATCCTTAACGCGTCATTTTTAGAGAATGAAAATTATCAAACATGTGCATTAACAAAATTAATCATATAAATATTTAGAATTAAAACTGACCATATTATTTTTGCCTTGATTATTTCTGTTATTCGTCATTAATGATTACTAATGATTTCATAATTATAATCGTTGAGCGCATTAATTTTACTATTTTATTAGCATTCGAAATCATCATTAATACGATTACATTTTATTTAACTCTGATCACTCTGTAATCTTAACATCCTTAACGCGTCATTTTTAGAGAATGAAAATTATCAAACATGTGCATTAACAAAATTAATCATATAAATATTTAGAATTAAAACTGACCATATTATTTTTGCCTTGATTATTTCTATTATTCGTCATTGATGATTACTGATGATTTCATAATTATAATCGTTGAGCGCATTAATTTTACTATTTTATTAGCATTCGAACTCGATCATTAATACGATTACATTTTATTTAACTCTGATCACTCTGTAATCTTAATATCCTTAACGCGTCATTTTTAGAGAATGAAAATTATCAAACATGTGCATTAACGAAATTAACAATATGCATGTCAATTTATTTTTTAATTTATGGAAACGATGATATTGAAAAATCGAGTTGTTTTTTGATTAATTATTTATAATCTGATAATCATATAAATATTTAGAATTAAAACTGACCATATTATCTTTGCCTTGATTATTTCTACTATTCATCATTAATGATTATTAATGATTTCATAATTATAATCGTTGAGCGCATTAATTTTACTATTTTATTAGCATTCGAAATCATCATTAATACGATTACATTTTATTTAACTCTGATCACTCTGTAATCTTAACATCCTTAACGCGTCATTTTTAGAGAATGAAAATTATCAAACATGTGCATTAACAAAATTAATCATATAAATATTTAGGATTAATACTGACCATATTATCTTTGCCTTGATTATTTCTATTATTCATCATTGATGATTATTAATGATTTCATAATTATAATCGTTGAGCGCATTAATTTTACTATTTTATTAGCATTCGAAATCATCATTAATACGATTACATTTTATTTAACTCTGATCACTCTGTAATCTTAACATATATCTTTAACGCGTCATTCTTAAAAAAGCAAGAGGAGCAACAAATTCAGTTTCTTATATATTTCGATAGTACATCGTCCACAGATTATTTTAATACCAAAAACATGCGAGCAACAAATTCTTTTAGTTAATTTATATAATATAAGAGCGCGTCGTATAGGATCCGCGGCGACAAAGTATCGATTTTTAATACTTTAAGACGAGCAACAAATTCAGTTTCTTATATATTTCGATAGTACATCGTCCACAGATTATTTTAGTACCAAATACATGCGAGCGATACATTTTTTTATTTACTTTTACTTCGCGCAAGTGAATGGTACGGCGCGGCGAGACTGAGTATATAGTGGTATTAATTAAATTATATACTTTTTTAAAAATATTTTTATGTTATTTTAGAGCAACAAAATAGCAACAAATAATACGTCTCGATAATCGCGCTTGTGTGAAGAGCGTTACGGAAAATTTAGGCTGGACGGATAGGTGGGGGGAGGGGAGGGGAATGTCGTCGAATATCTCTTCCAAGAACAGGAGCGAGCGAGTTTTTTGCGAGAAAAAAATCGTGCGCCAAAAAACCTTCGCGATACGAACAAGGATAAGATAACGAAGCTCGAGCGATACTTTTGCAATCTCGCGATTATTTTCTGGCGAAATTATACATATAATTGAAGAAGAATCATATATTTTAAAAGAATATTAAAGTATATTGAAATACGAAACGTGTGAAAAACGCGACGCGAAGCTTCGCCAATTGTGAAATTTCTCATTTAGCTGTTGGTACTCGTGGTTTCTCGCGGCATTTCAGAGACATTGATATGTCACCCTTAATTGGATTTCAGTAACATCCATAGTTTTAAAACTAACCAATCACCAATCAAGAATCGAATGACCGTGATTGGTCAATTTTACAACCATGAATATTATTAAACCTGACGTGTAAAATTAGTCGACTAACTGTCGACTAACCGAACACATTTCTTTTTTCTCTTAAATAAGAATATTTTTTTGGGAATGTTCATATGTGGTGTGTGTGAGCTGCTTTTCAGATATATTCCTCCTTGAATCTTACACATTCTATTCAACGATTATTCTCGTTGTATTATCGTTTCGCCATGAAAATTGATCGAGATTTTGTAATATAAGCTCTCTCTCTCTCTCTTTCTCTCGAGCCGCGCTTCTTTGTTTATATCTGAATGTTTACGTCCAACTTTTTTGAACGCTTCTGTACCGAGACGTTCGGCGACGCGGTCCTCCCCTCTCCTGACCTACCCGTCCAGCCTAAATTTTCCGTAATCGTGTCAGTCTCTTCACACAAGCGCGAGTCTCAAGACGAATTACGGTCGCGCTCCGTGTTTCTCGCGTCTTTTTATCCGTCGAAAGTGAGATCCGCGTACGAACGAGTGTCGGGGGGGTCTTGTATCGAATAACAGGCGATTATCCGAGTGTAATATATTAACCCGTGTAATCGTGATTAAGGCATCTTTCGATATATATATATACTTGCAAACGACAAGATTTTTCCCACGCATCTTTTATCTATCGAAAATGAATTTCGCATCCGAACGAATATTCGAAATATCCGAATCGAGAGTAATTTGTAGTTTTGATATATCGACTTTATAATACGATACAACGATCGATGAATACATTATTTAACATATTTTTAGGCGCTGAAATAATTTACTCGCTATCGTATATAATAATATTGCGTTGAAAATATAAGCGCGTCACGTTCGACACGTTTCTGCTTTAATATTCTTTAATATTGTTTTCAAATGTAATCCTTTTTTCAGAGTTATATTCACAATTTCATAAATCGAGATCGCAAATGAGCGTCGCTCGAGCCAGTTTGATTTATCTCGCGCAGGATTTTTCGCGTACGGTTTATTTCTCGGAAGAGACGCGCTCGCTCCTTTTCCTGGAACGGATATTCGACGACGCGTTCCCCCCTCCCCATCTACTACTACTCGACCTGCCTAAATTTTCCGTAACCGTTACAGTAACCGTCGTATTGCATTAGCTGCGAGATTGAAATATTCTTTCCGTATTTCTCGCCTTTTTTTATCCATCACAAGTTTATCCCGTGTATAAAGTGGATGTCGCGAGTATCGGGAATGTCGATTAGAATCACGGAAAATCGTCTCCGTCCATTTATTAATACGCGATTATATGTTCTTTCATGTTTATAATCGACATGGAAATAATTTTACCGCGTCATTGCATATGGCGGATTTTGGACTACGAGTGAAATAGTGATTATGAGAATAGTGATTATGCATGAGTGGACAAATTGATAGACTGTCTCGTCTCAATTTAAAGCGAAGGGAGCAACCGGAAACGGAAGGGATCTCGTGATGATCGAAGATGCAAAAAGAAGTGAGACATGCAAGGGCGGTGCATGGGTCGGTCAGTAGAATTTATTATTAAACATTTAAAATTGTCAATATAATTTTTAGTTTATGGAAACAATAGTATTGAAAAATCGGGGTTTTTTTTTTTTATTAATGATTTATAGCTCATGTATAAATATTTAGAATTATAACTGACCATATTATCTTTGCCTTGATTATTTCTATTATTCGTCATTGATGATTACTGATGATTTCATAATTATAATCGTTGAGCGCATTAATTTTACTATTTTATTAGCATTCGAAATCATCATTAATACGATTACATTTTATTTAACTCTGATCACTCTGTAATCTTAACATCCTTAACGCGTCATTTTTAGAGAATGAAAATTATCAAACATGTGCATTAACAAAATTAATCATATAAATATTTAGAATTAAGACCATATTATTTTTGCCTTGATTATTTCTATTATTCGTCATTGATGATTACTGATGATTTCATAATTATAATCGTTGAGCGCATTAATTTTACTATTTTATTAGCATTCGAACTCGATCATTAATACGATTACATTTTATTTAACTCTGATCACTCTGTAATCTTAATATCCTTAACGCGTCATTTTTAGAGAATGAAAATTATCAAACATGTGCATTAACGAAATTAACAATATGCATGTCAATTTATTTTTTAATTTATGGAAACGATGATATTGAAAAATCAAGTTGTTTTTTGATTAATTATTTGTAATCTGATAATCATATAAATATTTAGAATTAAAACTGACCATATTATCTTTGCCTTGATTATTTCTATTATTCATCATTGATGATTATTAATGATTTCATAATTATAATCGTTGAGCGCATTAATTTTACTATTTTATTAGCATTCGAACTCGATCATTAATACGATTACATTTTATTTAACTCTGATCACTCTGTAATCTTAACATATATCTTTAACGCGTCATTCTTAAAAAAGCAAGAGGAGCAACAAATTCAGTTTCTTATATATATTTCGATAGTACATCGTCCACAGATTATTTTAATACCAAAAACATGCGAGCAACAAATTCTTTTAGTTAGTTTATATAATATAATAGCGCGTCGTATAGGGTCCGCGGCGACAAAGTATCGATTTTTAATACTTTAAGACGAGCAACAAATTCAGTTTCTCATATATTTCGACAGTATATTGTCCACAGATTATTTCAGTACCAAATACATGCGAGCGATACATTTTTTTATTTACTTTTACTTCGCGCAAGTGAATGGTACGGCGCGGCGAGACTGAATATATAGTGGTATTAATTAAATAATATACTTTTTTAAAAATATTTTTATGTTATTTTAGAGCAACAAAATAGCAACAAATTCTGGTGTATTTTATTTTTTGATTCGAGCTTTATATATATTTTTTTCACTATGGGGGGGGCTGGCTTAATGTCAAGCTAGCACCCCCCACTTTGAATGTAAATTCCTGCTAAACGGTTTGAGCAACAAAATTCGGACTACGGCAACTAATTAGCACATAATTAGCACTAAATTATTTGATGTATTTGATTTAATTTGGCGTTGGTGGGGGGGCTAACTTAATATGGGTCGTATATGCAACGGTTACACGAGCGCTTCGACGTCTACTCTGCACTTTGAAGCTATTATTGTGAACCGAAAGATGTTTGATGTTTTAATAGAACAGTTTTGTTCCAGTTATGTTTCCCATATAAAGCAGCATTATCGCTTATGTGAAGTACAATAAGATAGATTAATTATATTTTAATTTTATAACGATTATAAATTTTACATCGATTACAATTTACGAATGTATAAAATATTGTAGAAGCTCGATTTGAACACATGTCACTTTTTTTCCTATTGTTTAAAATGGTTATCTGTATAATAATTAGCGTAATTATAAACACGAACGGTTGAAGTTGCCTATTAACCTATCGGAGCCGCAACGATCGAATGGAAGTTTCGCCGGTTATACCGTATGGGTTTCGATTAGTAGGCGATTAAACCTAATCGCGAAACTCGAAACGCGGCTCGCGGGCGCTCGTTGCGACTTAAAGCTCTTTTAATGACGGAAGAGGAGAAATTACGCGCTCTCTGTACATCCAGCTGATGTGGGTTAACGAGCGCGAGAGGCGCGAGGTATCGCGCTTCGGATCTGAAAAGTACGGAAGAGCAATTCGAGGTTATAAAAGTTATGGGCCCTCCGGGGTGGGATCTCTTTCCCGGGCGTGGATTTTCAGGATCAACGATGCGCCGTCCGTCGTACTCCCGGACTTACATAGATCCGGCCGAAGCTTCCCGGAGACGAAGATCGCGTAACAAAAAGAGTCTTCCAACTGTTATCTCTCTTTAGCAAGATCGTGTCGTCTCGATAGCGCGCTGTCACCCAATCACGCTAACATTTCGCGACAAAAATTCCAAGGATTTGCTCTCGGGAATGTCTAAAAATGCGCGAATTACGTAAAATAGCTGTTTAATATCAACATTGTTGAGAAAGCATAGTAAATTCTCTAGAATAGCTCCTTGAAGAATTTTAATGACTATCAAAACGATAAAAGGAAAAATAAAAGGGATGCTCTGGCGATTTTTCAGATTTTTCTCCAGATTCCCATCGAGTGGAGATTTTTTTTATTTTTTATAGCTCACAATCGTTTTCCAGTGACGATGATCTGATGGTTCAGTTATAAGGAATTTCGCAAATATAAATCTTTCGCTTGTCAAAATATTATCTTAAAATTCTCTCTCCCTTTCTTTATATTTTAATCTCGCCCAACAACAATCTCGAGTAATCGGTTCTCTGTAATTTTGCTAATTACTCACGGATTATCCCGTTAGCTCTCTCGCTGGCAAGAAAGCGCCGACCGCGCGTCATCCCACCGGTCGATCGATCAATACGCAAAACGCGTGTCGAAAACGGAGATCCTCGAATCGGACGATCCTCTATCGCGTGGCGGTAGTAGATTCGCGATAACTCCGAACATGCAATTACCGTCGAAGTGGATTTCTCGACTAGTCCTCCTCCTCCCGCTCCCCCCCCCTTCTCACCCCCGTCCGCTACCTCTATCCGCCCGCTCTATCCATGCTCGAGAGGTGGAATGTACCGAGCACTTCACTCGTCTGGCTCTTTGGCTCGTAGATTCGAATTCAAATTTGCGAGAGCCTCCCTTATCCCCACTTTGACCGTTGGCGTTTCTCCCCTACGGTTTCCACTTGCAATACCAATGATGCCAATCGCATCCGCCAGTGGCTCCCGGCCGGAAATAATTGTCGATCTTTCGCGCGTTTCCCGTTGGCCAACAGGGGGCAAGGATGGGGGTGGGGTGGAGTGGGTGTGGGGGGAGTAGCATCTGAACGGCGCAGATTTTCGACGAGCGATACACGTTCAATTAAAGAGATGTTAATTAAAATATATATCGACATGGTTGGCGAACTCTGACATCGCCAGGGACCGATCAATTAAATTTTATCAATGACGCGTATTTGCGATTATAACGCGACTCTCAATTATAGCGCGATGAAATGAAGATCGGGTGGAAAGGGGAAACGATGCGGGTCAAACATACGCAGTGCGCGTGATAATTTTCGCTTCGACATCATTTCTCTCGTTATTTAATTATTCACATCTCGTTATTTTTCCTTTTTAAAATCGGAGTTTAAAAAAAATAGTCATACGCGACTAAAAACATTCGAGCATTCGCGTTTTGGGGACACGTTGAGGAAGAAAGTTTCAGGCGAACTCTCGATATGGATGGATTCTTAATCGAGCCGCTTGTGTGAGATTCGGGAGCTTTACTACGGCTGACGAGTTCGGGACCATTCCTTACTTATCCGAGAGACCTGACCTAACTCTAACCTTTAGTACTCTTTCCATAAAGCCGGGGAACGGCCTTCCGTACGGGGTTGTAACAAAGAGAGAGAGAGGGAAAGAAAGAGAACTTCGAACTACGATGGGTCTCAAAGTACGTCGTTTCCGCTCCCTTTCGCCGGCACGGCTCTCCCGCGTTGATGACCAAAGAGAGTAGAGATATGCACTTTGTGCTTACCCGACTACGTCTCCTCTTAGCCGCCGCATTTGCCTTTAAAACTGTCGAGAATTTACAACCCCCTTTGGTCGCGCCTCATGCGCCATTCTGGTGCATGTTTATTGCGAAACTCCCCCCCCTTTTCCACTTTTCTCCTAGTCGGGACTGTTAATACCCGTTAGAGCGGTGAAAACATTTACGGAATGGAAAGTGAGATACGTTAATGAAGGACCCGAAAGGTACTCGTTAAACCGGAACTTCACCAGTGGAAAATTTAAATGCTAGAGTGTAGAGAAGGAAGGGAGAAAGAGAGAGAAAGCGAAGTGGCAAAGATTAGACGGATTATTTCTGCCGCGGCGCGATTATAATTTCATCGGTTTTTCAGAAAATTAAAATTTTACTTGTACGTTTCTATCACACAGTTTTATCTGTTCTCTCTCTCTCTCTCTCTCTCTCTCTCTCTCTCTCTTTCTACGAAAATAGACAGGCGTATACAAATCAAGTTTTTAACAACTCGATTTTTAATATCCTTGACTTTGTTAAATCATTATGAATACTGCAGCGTTTATCCTTGTCGAGGAAACGCTGGAATTAGCTGAATTACGAAGTGCAGTAGTGTTGTTGTGCGACCGGATCCAGACATATGCAAGGCTCGTATAAATTTACTCGGAAATCGTGGACGATGTCTCAGCGAGGGGCAAAACACGATGTTCCTATCCATTCCTGACTGTTCGCGTTTTCCGGCGTCTCTCGACGCGCGCAAGGAGCCGCCGTAGATAAGGGTGGCGCGATACACAAAATTTTCCCCGCAACGACCGTCCTAATTTTCCTTCTCGTTCCTCCTGCCGATGCAATTCGATGCGTTCAAAGACGCAAAACGGTTACCGTAGAGAAATGGTACTTGTTGAGCCGCTTAATGGGTCCGGGAAAGTTGGTCCCGGCAATTTTTCACTCGGCCAAGTCCCCGAAACTTCATTCGATTTCCAGATTGCTCGACTTGTTCAAAGTTTGTCGCTGCTAAGAACCCGAGGACCAACATACCTCTCCCCTCCCCTCTCTCTCTCTCTCTCTCTCTCCCCCCCTTTTGTCCTCCTTCTCTCGCGCCCGCTGTTCTCTTTCGCCCACGTATGCTAAGATGCGACACCGTTCCTTGACGAAAACTTTCATCGTAGCTCGTTCCCGATGATTCTTACAAACTTGTTCGCTCGTCGGGAGAGACTCGCGTATGAACTCTGACCGAGGAGAGCGAGCAGGATCGGACGAGTACGACAATTACTTTGCGAAATTGCCTTCTTTTCGTTTTGAAACTGCTTCGTGAATTATTCGCGAGATTCCTGAAATTTATTCGAGATAACAATCGGGGAAGAGGCGTATTAATTCGAGTTTGATGCTTGTAAAGAAGTTGGTTTAACGTATAACAGCACATGCGGAACATATACATACATACATACATACACATACACACAGAAAATGACAGATGCAATTGTAACACGAAACACAAGATTAACCAGATTCTAGACGGTCGAGCCACGTGATGTGTGTCACCTATTTCAATTACAGTGTTTGATGCAAACTGCCGGTAATATCACGACTGTATCAAAGCTAAATCGAATTATGCGGGCTAAAGACACCAATTTCATACTATATCGATGATACGTCAAGTGTGCCTCGAAATGAGACGACGCACGCGTATCGTATACGACGTTGGGCGCCACGTCGATGCCGTAAGGATCATATCGGACATGAAATTTGCGCGCATTTAAGTTTCAAATCCTATTGCGTTAATCGACGCGGGAAAACTCGCGTCCCGCAAAGGGACGAAATATTTATCCGGGTGGGCGGGGGGAACCAACAAACTGAAAACGGATTCTCTAAAGTCCCGGTCGCGTCGGTGTGTGTCGTGTAACGAACGCGTAATTGCGTGCGCCGACCCTCCGGTAATTAAGCTTACCGGAGTGCCCCTTGATTATCACGGGGATTAGTCTGACGAGTCCTGACCGTTTCGTTTTGCGGGGCCAAGTCAAACGCGGTTACATTAATATCTCTCCTTACGATCCGACTGCAGGTAATCTATTGTATTATATTGCGTCGCGGATAAACGTGATTTGTAGAAAACGACATGTGATGTATTGAATAATCGATTGCTTTATTACAATTGAAATTGAATTGTTATTAAATATCAAGAATAATTGAGTATTATTGTAAGCACATTTTCGATTTTCTTTTTCAACCTGGTGTATAAAAACACATAAAAGGAACGAGAATAACAGTGTTTCTCTGAGAAAACGTAGCCTGCAATTAATTAATTACATATATTGATCACAGTGTGATGGAAGTATCGTGTAATAACATATCGTATAATTTTATATCTCAGCTGCATCACCGATTTCAAAAGGATTAATCCTATTAAAATTACAAGTACAGCCGATAAGATAATTAAATTTTCCGTACAACCCACTACGTACATGACAGTATTTAACAGTGAAAGGACCATGTACGTTGCTTCGGTCAAGATAGTCTCTATCGCTTCGACTATCTTTTTATTTCCTTATTATAATAATATATAATCACGCGTATGATTATACACTAGGTAAGACTTTTATTCTCAGAAACGTCGGATGGTTTATTTAATTCTCATTGCGTTAAAACAACGAAAAGTTATGTAAACAAAATATCGTCGTGGTAAATTGAAATCATTACCGGTAAAAATTCATAATGGCGCTAAAGATTTTCGTTTATAGCATGGGGCTTTAGTAGGAACATGTTTTTCAATAATCAATGGACTCGCTCAGTATAGAATGGAAATCGGTGAATCGGTCATAAATCACCGAAGAAATGATCGATTTCTTACTGCGTTTCTCGGTCACGTCGCCAATATTCTCGTTTATCGTACGAATTAGCTGGATGAAACTGACCGTCTCGCTCTCTCGAAGCTTCGCGTCGAACGCAGTCACGTAGATCGCGGCGCTTCCGTATATCAGGGCGCAAGAAATGGGGGTGGATGCCGGGGCGCTGGCTGATAGCGCCGGCTAGCAGGGAGCATGTTGAAAGCATTAGGAAGTTTCTTGCGGCCCTCGTCGGTAGAAATTAGAGGCAATCATTCTCGGCTTAACCGATGCACGGGTTCGAACCGAGGTTTTGCGCCGCGTCTCCCATCCCTCGAAGAATACCGAGCTGCTCATCCCTCTAATAATAACGGCAACCTCTCGCGAAATTCCTCGTCTCGGTTGCGAGACACCGCCGATTCTTTCGCGAATGTTGCACGCCGCGATATCGTTTCGTCGAATGTAAGACATTATCAATTTCTCTAACAAGTTATCGATATATACTCGAGCTATTCTATCTTATATACGAATATTTTTATAGCGTATTACTAGATTATTATTATTAGGATTTATTATTTATTTTAACAAAGCTATATTTTAATATTAATAGGATTATTATTTAGACATTTTTTCAGATACTTTCAAAAGTACAGAAAGATCTTTCTTTTTAGCAGAGGAGCAACTGGCAATGATATAAGTACATACAAGATATAAATAAAAGTGAGAAGATTTTTGATCCAAGTGTTTTGCATATTAATACACGACGTTAAAAGCAAGAAGGTCCCTCGACCATGCGCGATTTTAATGATTTATTTATTCTTTTCATACGCGATTCTTTTTGTAATGTATGTATGTCGATGGTATCTTTGGAACTGTTTTATTCGGATATTTCTTTTGCCGGTTAAGTTCGTCCACATAACGAGCTCGATTTCTCTTTAATTAAATACAATTCTATTTGCAGAGATCTATGCGGAGATCTTCCACTCCTCCGTATTAATTACGTTTGCTTTAAATCATCGGAATATAGTATTATTTTAACACAGAAATAACTTTATCTCGTTTTATTCATTATAGAGATGCTTAAATTATTTGTTCGACACAAGTTGTCGTAAAGAAAGCTATCTTATATTTCAAGCTAGATAAGTGTATGTATATTTTTCAGGAACATAAAAATGTGAATGTGTAATATCTTATTTTTAACACGTTTAATAATAAAATATCAGCTTTTCTTATTACATTCGGTATATCAAGTTGAATCATTAATACAATTTTAAGAGTTAATTAATGATGATAAGAATAAAAACTTATAACAAGGGAAATAAAATTTCCTGAATATTGACATCTGTATCGCAATAAAGGGGTTATCTTAATATTTGAAATTAATGAGCTTTAATTATATAACATAAAGTTTGCACGACTTTTCTTTTATCAAAATTAAAATGGTTCTTTCTTTTCTCGATGCATCCAAGATCGTTATGCATCTTGAACAGGTTTTTGTGTCCATCGTGTGAAAGAAGCTTTCGGGGAATAGATTGGCCGCGCGAGTAACGTTGAATAATCAACGTCACAAGTTTCAAAGTGCCTGTCCGAGTACCAACAAATGTCACAACCAATACAAGCGGGTCGTAATGTCGCGGTGACGCCGAAATGACGCGAGAACACCGGACGACGAAGCCGGAAATAAATGCCCGGTTGCGCTAAGGTAGATTACCGAGGTAGACTATCGGAGTGAAGGACACTCGAGTCCGCCTGTTACCGCACCCGGAAACGTGGAAAGCGTGAAAGATCGCCCGTTATCCCGCGCGAAAGTACTTTCCATTTAATCACGCGGCGGGGAGATCGGTGGTGGGAGGGGCGCGCACGCGGTCTGACTCTCGCCGGCGTTAATTGAATTAGAGAATGGAATTAAGTTAACAATTTCGTCCGAATAGCCCGACTTCTACGACCCGGGCAATTATCTGTAACCGACTCGTGCCGTGTACGTAGGTAGGTAGATAGGTGGGTAGAGATAGAGGGCTAACCCTAGATAGGAGCACGTCGTATTCTCGCGCGTTGTGCCGTTATTCGCGCCATATATCTTGCCCGCCTTAGAGAAGTCCCCCGTCCCCTCTCCCCTTCCGGTATTAAATAATCCGATAGCGTACTTTTAACGTGGTGCCGCGGTGCTGAGAATACCACCATGCGGCGCGATATATCGAAGAAGAGAAGAGGGAGAGGAAGAAGGAAAACGCATGCACGTCCGTATGTAGTACGTGCCGTATTGCCGTAGAGTAACAAGCACTTACGCTGATGAAATTACATTTGGAATTCCGCTGAAACTTGCGAGAGAGAAAAAAAGAGAGAGAGAGAGAGAGAGCGCAATCGTACGCGGCGATCTACCTAATCTCTTGTAGAAATGCATGCATAATATACATTCGTATACCGCAAATTCTGCGCGTTCTTTTTTTCCACGTCCTCTGATTTTGTTTACTTTTAATTATATCTCGTCCGTTCGCGAAATATCTCTCGTCCCATATAAAATTAGCCAAGGAGTGTTTGTCGAGATTCCGTGATATATTCCATATTTCTTCGCGTCAAAGCTATCGCGATTGCTATTACCATCGATTTAGGATAATTTTTCATATCGTTTGTCGTAAATTCTTGCGTATGAAAACGTATGTATTTTGTCACGTTACGAAATTATAGCCACATCACGTGGAAAGATACAAAATAATGCACGACGATCGCCAACATTATTACGTTTACTCCAGCAAGTCTGATATCGTTTTACTGTAACGGAAAGTCCGAAACATCTCACGTATAATATTTCATTATTAAATCGAAATTCATTGAAATTATACATTCAAATTGGAAAAAAAAAAAAAAAAAAAAAAAAAATTATCTCCCTCGCGTTATTCATTTATTTTGTTTCCTCTATATTTAAAAAAAAAAAACATCCATCTAAGAATAAATCTCTCTTAAATTTTAACAATATCCCTATATAAATAACAGCGTTCAACTATTTTGTCTGCATAAGAGATTCAAGTAGCTTGAGATAATATATTAATAGACGGATTACGTTGAATTTTTCTATACGATGTTGAAAACGGAACATGGGGCGATATTTAATTAAAAAAAAGTCTCAAATAGCCGGAATCGATCTCGAGCCTCGTAAAATCGATTTGTTTCAAGGAAACAAACACGGGGCAATGCTTGCGTGTTAAATGTCAAGAATAATTTACCGAAAACCGAAATGTACATCCCTAGCTCCCTTTCAAGTTGATTCAATACGCATGAAAATTGAACGATTGCACGAATGCGATGCGATGCGGCCGTCACGGCGCGGTTTCACGAATATCAAACGCGCGGATAAAATGCATATGTCGAGGCTTGATATTCGGCGCAAACACACGGGCTGTTTATACGATTGTTGTGCGTTACATCTGTACCGAATACGAATCGTGACGTTATCTCTGACGATGGAATTAATTATCGGAAAACGCCGGAGAGAGAGAGAGAGAGAGAGAAAGAGAGAGAAACGGTCAATTATTCGCGGTTTTAATTAGCATCGGCGCGTTTCTACAACTAATATCCGAATATTGTCTCGTTGTCAGATGCTGTCCCATTCATCGTACCTTATATCCCCGCAATATCCGCATTACATCGGACAACTCGTTGTCGTTGACACGGTTGTTGCAAAATTAAAAGCTATAACGTCACCTTTGGATTAATCGGTGGCGGAAACTGCCGCGTTATTTTCGTCAGGAAACGCGTCTTTCGCGCGGACAAAAACGAGATATATTCTATTAAAACGGTAGGCAACATTGGGCAGCAAGTTGCGCTGACGCGAATCGACTGTTATCGCGTGGCCGTAATAGCGGAACAAAACTTTTTAACGGTTCGGCCGTTGTCACTGAATCCGCGCGCGATCACTGAATCCGTGCGCGGAATTCATATTTGATGTTGTTTTGCCGGGAAAAAGCGGAAATATCAGTGGGTTACACGCGAGGGTGCATAGAGAGAGAAAGAGAGAGACGGGACATTTAGTGATCCGATTGATATTCCACTCTACGACATTGGGTAAAAATATTGAGCTTCTCTCTCTCTCTCTCTCTCTCTCTCTCTCTCTCTCTCTCTATCTATCTAATAAATCGAGCATTCTATCGGAAAGAAAATGATCAACATTTGCTGTTTCGATTGCTCATTGTTAATATATTGGCATCGTGATTTTTTTCGAATAAACGGAAAAGGCTACATAATTATGCGGAACGAGATGGAATTAAAGTCGAAAAAAGAAAAGAAAAATACAAGTGGAATGAAGCCTACAACGTACGGAGATCGTCATATTCGAATCAAGCGGGGTGGGGAGGGGGAGGGGGGTTTATCGCACTACCGGCCATTTCGTCGCGCTCTCGCTCTCTATGCAGTTGGATAGTAGGGAATAAAAGTGCACCGGCATCTTTGAATGCGAGCCGAGAGACGATCGTGTTTCTTCGGGGAAAACAAAATAATAAAGACGCGAGCCGGTGAGAACAAACAGGGGCTAAGCTCGTAGAATCGCCGATAAGCTACGCTCTGTGCGCCACTTGTATCGGGGAACGAGCACGTGGGTTCATTTGTCGGAATTTATTCCCGCTCTTAATCGTTCGAACTCGGCTGCAATTTTCTCGGACCAAATCTTTCCAGGAAATTCTTCGAAACTAGTGGAAGAAAGTAGTGCGATCGATCTATCTTAATGTACAATATATTGCGGGAACAAAAATAATCGTACGACTAGAGGAAAAAGATTTTTCTTATGCGAATTAAAACTTATTTGAAACGCAATTTAAATTTAGTAAATAATTTAATTAAATTTTTGAAAGCGTCACTTTAGAGGAATTTGTCCTTTCCTTCACGTTAATTTGTATTTATATTTATGAATTAATTAAATATTAATTGTATGTTTGTTCACTTTAATAATAGAAAAGGAAACGGTGAACCCTTTTAAAGAATATGTATAATAATTGCTTTAACAACTTGAGTGCGACTAAAATTCATTGTAACCGAATGTGGGATGTTTGCTGCGCGCAATCTGCGCCAGAACAGTCACAATAGGTGACATTATCAAGCACAGGATTTGTAGGTGGTTGTGCCATCGGTCCGGGAGTTTGGCCGCCTATCTACCTCGCTTCAGGTCGGATATTTGCTAGTTAAGTGACGGTATTGACGCATGCGACAAGCAAATACCAATATGCCCCGCCGTCGGACATCGTACATACATATCTATCAACTAGACGACGATCAAACAATTACATTCATTCGGAAGCCAGATTGTCAGATAAATTCGGTGACTGCGTTTCGCCGCGTTTTTGATACCGTTCCGCACCATATATTCTATTCTATTTTATCCTGGTTACGCGATAGAGAGAGAGAGAGAGAGAGAGAGAGAGAGAGAGAGAGAGAGAGAGAGAGAGAGAGGGAGAAACAAATACACATACACAGCGAATCGCGCTCTGCAAAAGTATTTTTACGTTCGTTCGCAACACGAAGAACAATAACGCGTATTGTTTCTGAATCTTTGAAAGAGAAAAGAAAAAGAAGTATGTTTTAAGGGTTTCTCTTTCGATCAAAGATAATCGCCGGATCGCGTCGTTTCGCGGAGGGAAACTTGGGGCGGGGGAAGGGGGGTGGGTGGGATTGTTAATAAGCGAGCGATAAAGAAAATCGCTTCTCGAAAATCGCTCGTATTACTAGTCCCGTGCGGTAAAAACTTTCCGAACGACGGCGACTACGGACTTTATGAATCTCGTAAGAAAGTTCGTTAAGCCACTTTCGGAACACATAATCCGACGAAAATATATATCCAAAGATATTAATAAATAACGACGAACGGTTACTCGCATCTAGAGAGTCTCGAGATCTTAAAAAATTACATTAAAATTTTATTTTTATTATTAAAATTGCGCTGGCGAAATTCACAACTTGTTCATTAATAATTTATTATTTTTTAAATTACAGAATATTATATTAAAAGTTATTATTCACTATGAAAGGTGATGATAAAAATCAAAGAGATTATTCGGATAGTCTAATTACGATATTAATTTTTCTAGAATTCAAAATATAATTTCTTTCATCTTAAATAATTATTAATATAATTATTTACTCATTTTTTATATATTTCATGTTTTTAACAACTTTTTTACAGCTTTATTGAATATCAGTATGACAGTGGAATAAGTAATGTTTATTTTTAATTAACTTACTAATAGAATTATTTCTTGTAATTGATTTATTTATTAGAATTATTTTTTTAATTTTCGCGAAACAGAATAAATAAAATTTATCTACCGCATAAGAAAATAATTAATTTTTATTGATATAAATCGCGTTTTCTTGCAAGATCTACGACATTTATTTCGCTTATCTGTCATCTTTTCGCTGGTTGAAGTATAATCGATCGCGAGATCGTGGCGCTATTTTAAAAATTGTAAACTCGATCCGCTCTATTCGCTGCGGATTCCGTATTCTCTCTTCTTACGCGAATTACTTTGACCGGAGTTTACAAACATTATTTAAAGTTTTCGAGAAAGAACGAAGAGAGAGAAGTCTACTACCTTGTGCCCTTAGTCTTTTCTCGTTTCACCTCTTTCTCACCGCACACTTTCTTTCTCCGTTATACCCTAACGATCTCTCTCTCTCTCTCTCTCTCTCTCTCCATGAAGCGGTCCCTTTGAATTAATTGAATCTCCGGCTGTCCACTCCGCGGTAACGCTCGCATTTATCTTGCTATCCGTGCCAAGAAACGTGTGCCGGCGACATGAATATTCACCGATGCGAGTTTATCGGATTTTCTTATTCTAATTTATCATGAGAAAGGGAGCCACACGGGTATGCAACATTAATTACGATCAATTCTCAGATTCTATTCGTATGTGCGACGTCAGCGACGAATCGTCGCTACGAGAACAATCGCGAGCCATTTCAATTCACTTCTGCCGAGTCCACGCCTTTTTCTCTCCATGATAAACTGGCGAACTTCTTGGCCGGGCTCTTCTTCAATGCCCGCCGCTCGTTCGCCGCCGATTCTATCCCCCCCCTTCCCCCTCCCCCTCCCCCCCCGGACTGTGATAATAAAGAAAACGGTCGGAAGGACGAGGGAACGTCTTCGACGGCTTTCATTAACACCCGCCGATTAGATTCGCGACGAAGGTACGTTAATTAAAGATATCTGAAATAAGCCAGAACTCTCGCGACTAGCAGTTAAAATCTGTTAAATGACGACGCTCCCCACCTCCCCCCCCCACCCCCATCCCGCTCTTTACGTCGCATTCGCAAACTATCGGGACTTTTAATGAGCCCGATAGATTTTTATCGCTCGTTTTTCTTTCCGCGAACATTATTTATGCACCGAATCGGATCTCTCCGGGTCCGTTACTCTAGGTTTTTATCGAATCGACGACAACGTCGTCACCCGCAGTACTCTCGCAAATACAATCTGCGCTGCGCGCCAATTAAAAGTCACCCCGCGAACCCCACCCGTAATCTCTCCCGGGTCGCTTCCTTCGTACAAGACTCAGAGTTCAATAATTCGGAATCGCTCCACTCTCTATTCTCGTCCAAGTTATAATCCACCGAAGATGCCGACAAAGGTTTCATACGAATTATACGAGGGGGAAGGGAAGAGGAGAAGGAAGAGGTGAGAGAGAGAGGGGGAGGAAACGCCGAGGGTGAGAGGAGCGCTTTGATCCTCGGTCAAAGGCCAACGTCTCCGAAGGGAGCGCAATGTTACGTGGGTCCCTTGGCCCATTGTGGCTCCCATTGTTGCGCAAACTGCATTACAACCGGAAGTGGCCGCGACCTCTCTTCCGTGGCTCGTAACTCAGTGTCTCGCGGCTTGACACCGGCGTAACACAATGCAACAGCAGCAGCAGCACCACCCAGCCGACACCGACGTCAGACGTCGTCCACCACGACACGTCGCAGCGTTCGTCGCGTTACAAATGGAGGAAAGGGGGAAGAGGCACGTTATACGTCGCATCAATCTTACGTCGTTCGAAACATGTTCCGTGCGTGTATGTCGGCAAGAGGAATTTAATAGCGCCGACAATCTTCGTCATCACGATGGAGCGCTCTTAAACGAGACACAATACGCGAATAACGAAGCGATATTTCTCGTATCGCTTCGAATGGCTTTGAATGAAACGAGCTGCGCGATTATTATGTATATAATCCCGCTGTGATTTTTTTTTTCAAGCCTATCACTTTCGTCTCGTTTACGATTGATTCGTTTCGTGTTTCTTCTTTTCCTTTCTTCAAATATTATAACGCATTCTAGATGTTGAATTTTTAAATTTTATCCGCTCGATTCTTCATTTTTTTAAATATATTTTTGCTCGACATAAAAAAGGATATATATGTTTCAATAAAATATGCTAAAATGTGTACGGGCATCCATTTAAATTTGGACTGTACCAAATATACGGGATGAATAGAATATATTGCGTATTAAAGCTGGATCAAAAACGTTACCCGATTTTCACATCGTGATGCATAAATCATTATGTCGATAAAAAACTAAATAGCGATATAACGTACAATATAAAATACTTTTGAAAATTTATTGGATTTTACATCGTTAGCCCGTTCCGGATTTAGAAAAAATATAGTTTATGTTTTTCTGAGAGAGGGAGAGAGAGAGAGAGAGAGAGAGAGAGAGAGAGGAGAGGGGAGAGACCGTGGATAACGAGATAGATAAGAAACTAACTTGAGATTAAGTTTAAATTGTTCTCTTCTGCAGCAAAGTTGTCCATTCATCAGGATCGGTATAAACCCTGTTTAGGGTCTGCTTAAAGATGCATTGCCTGAGTATTGAATTATTAATAAGGATGTAGCGATCCAACAATAATCCATTTAGCGTATCTTTAATAAGTGCTGGATACATTCTTCTGCATATATTCTCTTTATTGAGACAAAACGTTTGTTCTACCGGGAAAAAAAATTCTTTTTTTTTTATGAAACTAAAAAAAAATATATTTTTCAAAGAACTAAACATTTTGCTTATTTGGGAGTTGAAATTATATTTCTTTCCCCGGAAAGAGAAAAGTTTTGAGATATTTTAGTTCTCAACAATTTCCAAATCGTTTCGTGTATTTGAAATCTGTTTTGTATATATGTGTGGGTATGTGCGTGTGTGTGTGATGTGGGGTTTCCGGGGCTCTAAAATTTTTTTCGTCTATCGTACATATCCGACACCCTCCGCAGCGACAGTTATCGTCAATGAAAGGAGACTGAGGGGGACCAGTCCTCAGACAACAATAGGGATCTCGTGGGGTAAGGATCTATTAATAATTCCAGAGCGACGTCGTTACGCTGTAAGCGCACTACTGCAACTCGAAAGGGGAAGAGAGAGAGAGAGAGAGAGGCTAAAAGGGCGGCGAGGGCGGAAGTGGGGTAGCTAAGCGATTCGTTCTACTCTCCGGAGGCCGACCTCTCAATTAGCCTGCTTTCCTGCAAACTACGACTCCCCTGCGATGTAGCGCCGGCAGGCCGTTCCGGATCTGGCAGCATGTTTTCCAGGATATCCTGATTCGTTGGATTCAACTGGTAAATCTGCACGAAAAGCCCGAGGTGTGTCCATAATTCTCCTCGGGTCTGCGGAAATCCGTGATCGCGGTACAAAATAAATCAAGAATTTTTGACGAATTTGATATTAATGCGTTCGTGTGTAGCTTTCAACACTCGATCGAATATGTGTATTTTCTATAGTATTGTATTTTAAAATTCGATTTACATAGAATTTATATATTAGTTTCTATTCTGTGTATTTTCTATCTACATTGTACTAAAACCATGATTTAGGAAAAATTTTCGCGAGATGTCTTAAAAAAAAAATAACTTCTTAATAATTTTAAATCTTCAATGTAAATTCCTTAAGTCATCTCTCTCGTATATTACAGTTGCATGTGGCATATAAAAAAAATATAAAAGATGCGAAGGCGTTTGCATCCTCTTGACTTTGTAAATAGAATTATAAAGATGGAACAAAAGTAAAACGGAGAGAGAGAAACTGCATAGCAAATGTAGGAAAAGAAATAGCGAGGATCACTAGCGAGGGATATAACACGCTCGAAATTCGAACCCCATACGATTTTACACGTTCGGTTGCCATTGCCCTGGGGCCGGCGTCGCTCGTAGATGGCCCATGAGATCATCCAGGTCCAAGTGGAACGTGTTACCGTACCTCATCGCAACTAACCATCGGATCCGATGGTTAGTTGGGCTAAGCCCAATATCATCCAGCTGGATCTGGTTCGCGCGCACGTAGACTTGCGTCGGTAGTGGTGGTGGACTCCCCATTATTTTTTATTCCGCGCAAAATCGAAGGCTCTTCGAAGCGGACCCTAGACCAGCCGGTTTAATCCACTCTTTCGTCGAGTTTTACGACGGTTAGGCTGCATCGGAGGTGGGTCTCGCCGAACCCGGTCTCGCTCGTAAATAACGTCCTAATTAATTTTGCTCGATTCGACTTTATAACGGGAGGTTTAACGTTGCGACCATCGGGGCGACCAGCTTTCCCGCTACTATCCCCAGACTGAAATTTACCTTCTCCTCTCCTCCCAAAGATCCAACCCCGTGGAAATGGTACCAAGTTTAATCCTCTGCGGTATGGAGGCGACGGGAACTTTCACGAGGCGGCTTCGCGCGCGCTGAGTTCAGGCCAAGACAAAGCGCATGGTCCGGTTCAATGAATTCCCTTTCCCTCTCCGGCGCGGACCTTTTGCCGACCGTGGAAATTATCTGTCAACAGGTCGGGCGGTCGGTCGGTCGCGTAGCTGACAAGAAAAATCGACGACACTTGCTCGATGCGGCGCAACACGGGGGATTAAAATTATGCCCGGGAGGGGTGTAAAGCGTTTTGCCGTACGTGTTGGTACAAGAAAGAATTATTCGATGAGGATATAATGAAACATAATATGAGTTAAATTATTTTTTACAAGTTTTTGATGATATTTGCAGCTTCGTGTAATAGAGATGATTTTTTAATACAATTTTCCTTACAATTTTATTTTTTTAATTGTAATATAATAGAGAGATGATTTATAGAATTTATACATTTTTGAAGTAAATGTAAAATAATGCCGTAAAATTTACAGCGGATGGAGATATTGCGGTGCATTTCTAAACATGTCATCGTTCGTATATGCTGTCTTTTTGGTTATCAATTTTACAACGACTCGCGTCCATATCGAATTGAAAGTATATTTTCAAAGATATTCAAAAGGAATGTACAATACGTGTATATCGCATGCACAATATGTTTCTCATACATATCAATTGGAAGGGAGATTCCGTATGAGGAAACTGTCGTCGCGGAACTCGCGGAATCGTTTCCCACGTAGTGCTTCGTATTCGCGCACGCATTTGCCATAGCTTTAGACGCAGGTTGCGTGGAACGCAATCGGCGAGTCACCGAATCTCCGCCCATCGCAAGGAAATTCCTTTTAAAGCGATCCTCTCTCTCTCTCTTTTGGGGACGCTCCCGGAGAAATAAAAGTAGGGACGACTTGGCGCGAGACGGAAGCCCGAGCGGGTCACGTTGTCGGGCGAATCTTTGTCGCGAAAATTTCAAAGGTATAAATAAAGTGTTGACGAGGCGTCGCGCCGCCGACTCTCGTAAAGACGTTGAATTTTATGAAACGTCGCGGGGTTGCGGCGAAACACGTAAATACGCAATAAAGCGTAAGTTTCCCCCTCCCCGCTCCCTTTCCCTTGTCGCCGTCACTTTTGCTCCGCAGTCCCGGACCGACCCTACGATCCACCCGAGCGTCGTCGCTCGGTAGGAAATCCCAGGCGCGTCATGCCTGGTTTCACCGATTTTACCGTGAATTCGGAGACAAAGAGACGAGAGAGATACGAGAGAGCCGAGGATTTTATAGACTACCCGGCTGGCTTTTCGCGCCAGTGTCGTTCCTCGACGGCGATTTTTACGAAATTGCGCATGCATCGCGTATCTAAAAGCCAACGCTTTCGTCCTTCGTCGTTGTATAATGCATAGAAATTGCGCCATTTGGCTAGTTTAGACAGAAAATTTTCGGAAAAACCCTGCGCTTTTCAATGCGTGCGCTTTTCTCAGATGACCGTAATTTACAAATCGCCGTCTTACAAAGAGCCCCGAGAAAGATTCTCGTTCGGTGATTTCTTCAGCGTCTATATGAGCGTAGAGTTTTTATCACTGAAATCTCGAACGCGAGTCTCAGTCATTAAAACTTTGGAGAAGGAACATACCTCGCGAACAATAGATTCTTCCATGCCACGCCCGACTCCGCTTCCGATTCTCCGGCCGGCAAAAACTCGCGCGGGAATCTTGCATTTCCTCCATTTTCCATCTCGGCGAGACGACCGTTGGGGAAAATTAAGGAACTGATTAACGCGGCCGCTAATTTGTCCCCTCTAGCTTGGCACTGCCCTTTAACTTAATGTGACACGGAGTAGACGTGAGGAGGAGGAGGGACAATGAGCGTAGACAATGGTGAGGCTGATACGCTTAGCGGAGGCAAACGGGTCTGCCAAGTTGAAGGGACTTCCGCGTAGGAGTGTTTCACCGAGGATAGCGCTGGAGGGTGTACGAGACACTTAACTACCCCTAAATAACGGACCAACCCCTTTGCCGACCGCTATTCCCGAATCCGTCCGATCGTACCAACCCGCGCACGTAATGCGGCGAAATTGCTCCCATTGCGTGCTAATTCGTGGCAGATACATTTGCGAGGCTTGAGACGTGCGACGAGTTTTAATCAGCGATCGGTGCGTTCATCGCGATAAAATTATTTCAAACCTCTACGATGCATAATCGAACCAAACGAGGTTCCAGGCGAAAATCATATTATTCAAAAACACACACGAAATTTAAAATACCTGTATATTTCGATATTTATCCTTTTCGCTGGTTTATCTTTTAGCGCATACGTACACGTGCCTTAAATCGCACGCGATACATACAGGGAGATCGTCCATTAACGTATATCCGCTCGTGCGATTAGGGTATAATGGCGACGTCGATACAGGCGACATGATCAATCTACGTCGTTCCCGGAGATTTATGAAAATACTTGCTTTCACTGTCATGTCGTGGCTCAGCCGAAGACGCCGAAGATATAAGTTGAGAAAAGTTCACGCGAAAATCCCCCGAGGACGAGAATGGGAGGAGAGAGGGGGAAGGGACACAACAGACTTCGACGTCCACCTACGGCAAGACTCGCTTCCCTTTTTTTTTTCGCGCGCAAAGTTTGGTTCAATTTTCCCTGCACCACATGGTGCGCGATATTAACGGATTGGGAAAAAAGGAAGGAAACGAAGGACGGACATTCTCAAAATGTTTCGGGACGAGTCGCATTAAGATCATGACTTTGATCTCTCACTCCTCGTTAGCAATTAATGCCTCCCACGGCGAAGTTTTTGTCGAAAGTTTTTATTATTCGCGTGGTTCTCCGACAAATGTAATAGCCTGGCATTATTAATAGAATTATGTAACTCTTCTTTTATGTTGTCTCTCTCTCTCTCTCTCTCTCTCTCTTTCTCTTTCTCCTTCTCTCTTGCCATAATAATTACTCCCGCGAAGCTGCCGAGCGCGCGCTGTTAATTATTAACGAAGACATCAATCTGAAATACGCGAGTGACACGGTGATGTAACCGAACATCTGTCGTCATGCGCGGCTACGACAATATAATTGAGCGTGTTAAAAACACGCATCACACGTCTGTTATGTTTCAAACGTGACATATCCGGTTTTCCTTTCCCCGCGAGTATTGGCTAAACTTTTCCGAGTTTTCCTCCGTACAAGTTGGAACTTTATCCGCGACATTCAATTAAATCTCGCGTACCAGTGCCACATTTTTGCGTACCATCGCAGAGCAGATGGGCACGCTTCGAAACTTTTTTATATACTTTATTTTAACGCCAAAAAAAGAGAGGGAGAGAGGGAGAGAGAGAGAGAGAGAGAGAGAATAAAGAACTCGTATCGAGTTTCGAAACTCGCGGTATTATTCTCGCTACATTTCCTTTAACGATCCTGTGCGCAGTTCAAGGTAGCAATCACACTAACGAAAAACAATTGGCGCAAACTGAAATTTTCTTTGACGCGCGAATCGATCGAGAAACTTGTCCGATCAATGTTACGAACAGCCCAGAGTTTCGGTCCGGCGATTCGAAACTGCCAACATTCCCCGACTTTGTCGCCGTGTCTAATTTTTAGCTAGAGTAAAAATTCACTCGTGATCGTTGGAAACGATTTCACGCGTATCGATTTCGAATCGGGAATAGTGTCTCGCGTAGCGTTAGTGCTCGCTAAACGCGTAGTCGAATAGCGATTTGATCGATAATGAATTCATTAAATGCGTTTCGAATGCGACACGACCATCGTCCGCCATTAGCGCGCCTCTGGACATTTCGGCCAGCGCCTCGGGTCTTTGAGGGTTAATTGCGGACGTGTTGCGGAATTCCATTAATCGAAACGCTTTCAAGGCTTCGCTTGGTATTTAAACGCTAGTACACGCGCGTATACGCGTCGATCATTGGCCGCTCGATGCTCCATAAATAATTGCTTTCATGTTCGTCGACTTAGAAATTACGCAGAAATGTGTAATTGGCTCGAATAAACGCATATTTGCACTGGGATATAAGATAAAACGGTGTACTATTTACCTGAAATCATTTGTCCGAAATTAGCATTTTTTGTAATCAATATATCAGTAATATAAAAGAAGACGTTTTACTTTTCTTTTAGAAAAATATTTTACTGAATTTTATATATGGAGATGTTCAATATATAAGGATATTCTGGAAAATAAAGAAAGAAAATGGCAACAATTTTTTATAACAAGAATATGTTTTTATAATAAGAATTTATATAATAACGTTTGTAATAATTTCTTTTTTTTTTTTTTTTTTTTTTTATAATTATTCATATATTTTAGTAAAACTTTGAAAGTATTTTTGCGTATCTCAAGATGAATTTTATAAAAGTTTTGTTTCTCAAGCAAGCTTAATTTCAGTTAATTTCCACTGAAAATGTGCCTTTCTTAAAATCTGGTACACGCTGCGAAACCCTTGAATTTATGAGCGATTAAACAACGTAGAAAAAACAAAATACTGAAAATTGTAACGAATCCACATGAGAAAATTTCTAGTATTTTCCGCGCACAGCAACGACGACTTGCGGCTTTCCCGCTGCTGTTGCTGCTACCATGGTAGCAACGGTTCCGACAAGCCAGCCCATGGGGGTGGAAGTAAACGGCTTGTTGCGCGTCGACGAAGCCCGTTTTATGCCCTGGAAAAAGCAGGAATTCAAATGAGTACCGTTATACGTCGAGGCGTTTATATGATAAAGAGTCGCCCTTAAACAATATTTATGCCCATCGTTGGAGCCGGAGGCATGTAATAAATACTAAGCCTATGCTAATCTTTATACTTGTCCCTTGCTCGAGCGCTGATAAGGTCTTTTAAAATTCCATCTTAAACACCCAGGAGACGCGCAGGTTAAGAATAATGTATCGATTATTGGCGAGAGGTGAAGGTACATAAAAGAAGATTTCATGTTTCGATTTATCGAAATATATTAAGAGATTTATCATATTTTGACATATATATTGTTGAGATAATTTTTTCTATCTTATTTTATTTATGTAAAACAAACAGAATATTGTGTAGTTTATTATACAATATAGATGATACTTTATTTAGAAATAATTTCTTTTTTCTACATAAAGGAGAATTTTGTGTCAGCAGTAAGGGATTAATTTTAGACAACTGTTACATCAATCTTTTTACGCTATCTCGTATCAAAATTGATACGTTCTTAATTTGAAGAGATATAGAGTTTAGCTTTACTATTTTTCGATATTATAATAAATACAGATAAAAAGAAGAAATAAAAATCATTCTTTATTAAAAACAGAGACACAAAGATAAGAATTGACCGCGACTTACTTTATTGCAAAGGAACGTACAGTACGGTACAAGATAGATTTTTTTCGTTGTTGTCGTCTTTGTTTCGCGGGAAGGGGGCAGGGGGGAAAGAGAGACCGCGACCGCTTCATCCTAGTAGAATTTCGAGGGTAGGAGCCGACGGCGATTTCCGTTCTCGCGCGCGACAAATCGGAAGCGGCGAGGCGAGACGCGCGCGCGGTCTCTTTCTTTCTCGCGTCGATCGGTCAGCGGCACAGAAAAAGAGTCCGGAAGATTCCCGGGTTACCTGGAACTCGGCGCACCCCGACGGAACCCTTAACCCTCCCGATTTTCTTTTTCCCGCTCGTCACACGGGGGGCGGAGAACGAGGGCAGCCGACCGAATCGAATGGAAACTCGTTTCTTGGGGAATAGCCTACCGGAAATTTACGGAAGGAATTGGTCCTCCTGTGTGCGATCTGACCAACGAGCTCTATCCAACTTGTGCTGGAATCGGTCTAGCCTGGATTGCGCCTCCGGCCGGCGAACGACGCTACGGCGGACGGGGATGTCCACGGAGAAACGGAATTTCATAAGCCGAATCTCTTAATCCCATCGCCCAGCCGATTTCGCGTATCATCCTATCGGACCGCGGCCGGCATACCGCCGATATTTCGGATATTTCCACGTCGAACGCGAGTATCGCTTTTCGATTTATTTATTTTTTTTTCGCATCGTTCCTTGTAAACGCTCGCTCGGAAAAATCGTTCGTAAAATTCATTTCCTCTAGCGTATCGGAGATTTAAAAATCTCCCTATTATAGAGGCTTCGCAAAGTAACGGGGAAATGGCGCGCGAATGAGAAATGCTCAAAGATCAATCGTGATACGCAACCTACGAGCTTTCGATTGGAATTAGCGCGAGATGACGAAACGATCGTTAAATGAATGTCGAATGTTCTGTTTTCAGTTCCTCTGGTGAACATCAGTGTCGTGGAAGGAAGGCCCGCCGAATTACCGTGCGACATCACTCCTCCCGGCGAAGACACGCTGCACATGGTTTTCTGGTTTAAAGACGAAGCCGGAGTACCGCTGTATACGTAAGTTTACAATTTTGTTCTTGTCGCGGAATATCGGTGAAATTAGCATTTGCGAAATTGCTAATGTATTTCGCACATCTTTGAGATATTAGAAATCTCAGTGCAATTTCGCGTCAATACACTGTCTATTGTATTGGCTTGTTTAAATCTTCGCGCGATTTGTCACGGATATCGTCGAAATAAGCGCCGATAAAAAGCAGGAATTCGCGCTTCGATTTATCGTCTTACCGAACGATACGTCGCGTACAGCACGTTTCCCGTGTCGCGGAAAAATTTCAGGCACTTCAAGAATCTACGATTTTCGCGACTAATATGTCGTAAAACCGGTCCGCGAGCCGACTCTCTCTTTTCCATTACGGTGGCAAAACGGGTGCGAATCCGACTCGCCTCCCGTTATTAAACGTACATCACCTCGTGCTTGCTCGCCCCCGACCGAAATTCCTCTCCGCATTCCATATCCCCCCCGATGTGTTCTCCCTTACGTATAAACGGCGCTCGAATTATTACACGGGGCATCCCCTCGCGTACGATCTCTTTTTCTACCGTTTGCCTTCGGAAACGGAAGGAGCGAAAGAGAATTATTTGCGCGCTGGTTACAAGCGTAACTTCCAGCAATTTCCAGATTTTACAGTCAGAGGTCTGTGCTTATATAATACTTAGATGGCGATCAGAAGGAATTTTAACGACGTGGAAAATTCGCTCAATTTAATATAAGCTCGCTATTGATATCGTCGTATTTTGTTTGTCGGGACGAGGAGAAGAGGGTGGAGGAGGAAACGCATTTCGAAACGTGGGAATCGCTTCGCGGTCTATGCTGCCATTAACTCGTATGGCTCCCCGATATTTTTCGATCCTCGCGAATTGAAGACAAACAGTGCGTTCCGAACGAAACGCAAATAGAAATCGGGAACGCTTAACCCGTTCGCGGCAATGAATACACATATGTATGCTGTATCGCTGCACTTTTCCCTACCGACCGTGCACGCGAATTCTCTATGTTCTCCGCATTTTTTAATCCGATCACGAAAGAGAGAGGATTCGCCCGCGAATCCTCATAGACGCGTTCTTTTCTTTGATTTACAATCGAATGTGTAAACAAACATCGCTCTGTAATAAAGGGATCCGCAAAAGAGTTGAAGAAAAAACTTGAAAAGAGAGAGAGAGAATTTTTATCTTATATAATATTTTATTTACAATATGAGACGCATACATTTTTTTAAAATATATCCAATCCCATCTTAAAAATTCCATTTAAAAGAATATATAAGACTTTGTTCTCTCTCTCTCTCTCTCTCTCTCTCTCTCTCTCTCTTTCTTCTCTTTATCTGGGTTCCAATTTTTGAAATATTGTGTCTCGCGAGGAAGAAAATGTTGCTCGATTTTCTCTTTGAAACACAAGTCATTTAATTGGTAATCTCAAATTATTAGCGTGTGTCGCTGTTTTCGGACGGAACATGTGTCCTCCCTTCATCGCTATTTCGATTTTAACGCAAATTTTCAGAGAATTGTGCACATTAAACAAGCGCGCGTCTAACGAGAATCAGAACGCTTGCACAATCAACTTCCGTGGCGTGTAATTATGGCGTGTCAATAAATTTCGATCAACGAGCGTAAGGGGCGTTTTGGTGATCGGAACTGCTCGATGTTTCCGAGATTCAGTTTGGCAGCTTTATCGGCGTATAATTGATAACGGTGATGACGCCCCTCCACTGTTCGTCCGCCGTTGTCGTATCACATATTTCACAACGAGAATATCATATCGAACTTTATCATTGTATGCATGTCTCTTCGTCTTTTTTTTTTTTGCCGTAAAACGCGCGTATCGCGAGTAAAAATATCGGTCAGACTTCACGTTGCTCACAAACATGTTAAACAACCTATTAAGATAATCATAGTCGGCATTCTAAATCCGTTCGTTTTAATGGAATATTGATGGCGTAACTTGTCCAAGATTATTTTATTCTCGAGACACGAGTCCGTTAATTCGTTGCAATCTGTTATATGGAAATAGCCGTGTCAAGAGCGAGAGAAAACAATTACCAAAGTGGTATGCGCGATATTCCTTTTAAAGAGTTACGCGACATTCGCGGAGAAGAATGCCTACGCTAAGAGGAGAGACGGAATGATAGAATATTTAATTTCCCAAGTCGCCATCTTACACCGAAGATACAAGAGTGCTCGGCGAGCAATTTTGTCCCGGAGTCGTCGGTGTTACGATGTTCAAAGTACCGAATTAAGATTCCTGATGAAACATAATTGCGGGTATATCGCCGGTATTGGTATCTCTCACGTGCACCTACCCGAACACACGAGGCCGCGCGCCGTTTCCCGATGCTAACTATCCAACGTAACGATTATTACGAAAGAAAGGGAAGGAAAGGAAAGAAAGGAGAGCTCGCGCGTCGTCCACCCTATATTCCTTCGTCCCAAGACGACTCTAGTAATTGCGTCCCCTTCCCTCCCTTCTCCTCCGCTATTATCCTTCCCGCGCATCTAACGACGACGGCGTTTGTCGGTAGCAAATGAGAGTGAATGTCGCTAATATAGAAACTTTTTCCACCACGGGACCCTTTCGTACAGTCCGAACACTTTTCACGGCGCGACTCTTCCCTCTCCCCCCTGCGATACTATTAATTTTGTTTCGCCGATTATTAATAAGCTCCGCGCTCCTTCACCAGAGAAGAGTCACACGATCTGGAACAGAAGATTCGGGATTTTTTTTCGGAGATCAAAGATCCTTTAATCACGATCCGAGAGGATCAGAAAAAAATTATTCCGCACGATTTTACATCCGATACGTAGGCGTATTAGGCGGGGCTGGGCTGCGCGACGTTAAGAATTCTGCGTTTTTGTTTTTTTTTGCGAGGAAGCAAATAATTTTCGCTGACGCTTCCACATCTGGCCGAGGAGCGGGTTGTGTAAAAACGCGCTTATGCATGCGAGATGCGCGATATAAATCTATTGCGGGACGAGCTAATAAAATGAAGCCCGTGAGATATGTGTTTAGCGCGTTTATTTTTATCGTGCAAAATCGTATCTCGGTGACTCGCTGATCAGGCGTTACATGATTCGCTTTTCGCAATATTTTCGGAAAATTTTCCGCAAATTAAAATTTTTTAATTCTCGTCCGTTCGTGCGCCCTCGTCACTGCGAAAACTCTCGGCGCATACATACACTTGGACACACGCAACTCTGAGAGGTAATAAAATCGAAAGAAATGTCTCGTTGGCGAGAGAGAGAGAGAGAGAGAGAGGGAGAGAGAGAGGGAGAGAGGAGGAGAATTAGCGGAACATATTGAAAAACTTTGTCGAATGGCACATCTTGACGCAGCCGCGCGCGTTTCGTTCTTTTACGATTATTCCGCGCATTGACGTTTCTTAATATCCTGTGCTCGGGGGAAGGGAAATCCTCTTCGTCGCGGCAATAAACATCCGGCATTGACGCGCGACGCCCTGTACCCCGTGACCTTATACGTACGCGCGAAAAGGGCGCGACTCGGCGCGCGTTGCCCTCGCGGCTGATAGGGGGAGGAGAGTGGCGCACTTAACCCGTTGTTTATTGGGGCCATCTCATTAGGGAAATATTCCGAGGCCCGTGTGGACATATCATCAATGTTGCGTGCGTGCGCGGAGGAGAGGAGAGGAGGGGAGCACTAATTATAACATACCACGCGAGGAAGGTCCGGTATGCGAGCTATGCGCGCGGCCAAAAGCTCCCCTCCTTCTCCCCACGTTTCTCACCCCTTTCTCGCATCGCGTACCCAAACACACCATCGATAGACCGCCGCCTATCTCGTCGTGTTATCAAATATTTACGCGTTTAACCACCGTCCACTTTGCGTGAATCGCCAGAAGGAGTCGATTCAGCACTTTTCATAGGCGTTTCTTCCTCGGGTTGGAAGGTGGTCTCGGATCAACGCGAAGGCATCGATCTTCCCGAATTCAATTCAGCTCTCTCTCTCTCTCTCTCTCTCTCTCTCTCTCTCTCTCTCTCTCGGCAGTTTATCCATCTTCCTCGTTTCTCGGGATTCGTACAACTAGTCGAGTTTTATCTCGACGGCGATAAGAAGGAGGTAACAGTGAGACGATAAATAATTGCGAGCCATCTTTTAAAGGCAATCTTCGAATAATAATTAAGCTAATGCAGCGTCGTTAAAAGGTTCGCCGTGAAGAAGGAGAAAATATAGACGACGCATCGTGCGAGAGAGGCTATAATCGGTCAGAATAGTTGGAACAACGCGTCGAGCGTAATCGAACGATATTATAATAAATTCGCACGGAGCAACGATAGTCGGCGGCGTATTTTCTCGGCAACGACCGTACGTGAGCGGAGCTCGTTTAACGATGAAATTTCTCCGGAGGTATACACGCTTGCAACGTCAACGCCAACGGTTATTATATCGAACGCCGCGGTTTCCTCCCGAACGTCATTATCAATTTTCCCGCGAGTAATTACGGTAATTTTTGGTTCCGCTATACGTTACGTTTGGCAATAATCTGATTAATTGCCGGCTCGAACGTGTACGTGTTCCATTCTAGCGTGCATCTCCGTTTTTGCCTCCTTTATTGCGTGCAACTCGCAAATGATTATACGACTATAATTGTTATAGCAGTAATAAAAATAATGATTCTCATCGCGAGAGAGACGCTACCACCGTGTCTCTCGATAATGTAATTAAATAATAGACGTACGAGAGAATATTGTATATTAGCAACTATTGTATATCGTTTTAAAAGGCATATATATAAGCGCGCTTTCCTGTCGGCTTTAATATACCATCTATTCTCACCGCGTTCGATACTCGTAACTATATTCGGTCCATGATCAGATAGCTATAATTATGGTTGTCGGGGGAAGATGTTATAATGTGTTACAATGTGTTATTGCGATGGAAGATTTAATAAGGACCGGATGTACGACTGGAATCTTTAAAAAAACGCGACAGATACACGCCTTGAAATAGTCTGACTTTTATCTCGCGCGTGACATATAACTTCTTTAGATATGTTATCAATAATTTAAAAAGGACAATCGATGTTCCCGTGTCAGATATTGCCTCGAGTTTAATCCGAGCGGGCACTTCAGAATTTGACCTCTATCTCTCTCTCTCTCTGCGACAGTCTCATAAGCCGACGAATTAACCTTTGACGTCAGACTGGCGCGAGGTCGATGCCGCTGCTGCAATCGATCGACCTCGCTTGCACCTGCCCCTCTTATAATATTCACTTTTTCGTCCATCATATTTACACAAAATTATCGAGCAGTTTATTCGCTTCGAGTTACGTTCTACGCGTAATTACGTCGAATAAAATACAATTAATATGCGCGTGATACGAAGCGTGAGAAATTCAACGATAAGATATAAGCGCTCGTCCATGGGCGTGTTTGTATGCGTGTATGTCGCGAAAAGAAGAATAGTAATGAGATTGCATTGTTAAAATGTAGAATATGAAAAAGAGAAAAAAAGAGAGGCACGTATATTAATATTCTTTATTATTTATCTCCACCAATCGTGATATCGAGGAATAAGACGTAACACCTTCCTCTCGTAGATAGAGATGACAAAATTTTATTCGACGTTTTCTCTGCACCGGATGCAAAATTTCTCCCATTCGGCGATTCCGACGTAGAGATGTCAAAATTGAGATATAAAACTTTCCCTCCTAGAATCGTTCGCCGATTACATTTACGCCGGAAAGAATCAGGCGGAGAGCAGGGATTCGGTTACAGGAAGCTCGAGAGCTCGGGGGAAGACCTTTCGGCGAAACCAGGATCGCCGTAGATCTTGGGGATTCATCCTCGGATTACGAGGCGTGTGGAAACTGTCCGGGGGTCGTGGCCCCGGGCCGTGCTCCCGAGGGTTGTAGGTCAGAAGCTACGATTGCCCTGTATGCACTCTCGAGAATTCAGAGCCCGCGACGGGGGGCGTCTCCCCGCGTCGATATCCACCGACTGTATGATTTTCGACGAGATATCGAAGGAGAGGAAAAAAAAAACAGACAAGCCAATTATGATGATCGAGCGCGCAATTATTGCGAATCGATTCCGCGATCACGTTTAACTTTTGATATCGATGATAAAACTTCCGGTCGATCGACGATCGTTACGCTTACGCAGATTATGGGCGCGCGTTATCGTGATCGCCGAGAGATTCGATCACATTTATTATTTACATTTACATTTACATTCGTAAATCTCATTAATTGTAAATATAATTAACGATATATCGTTGCTTTCCGCGCGCGATTGCACGAGAGTATAAGCGCCCGTATCAATTGTGAAAATTACGCAAAATTTCTAAATCGCGATCATAGGTGCAGTTATTGGTTTAATAAATCGATATTAATATCGTTTATACGTCTCGCCGACACAATAGGCACGAAAATTGATATCAAATCCCAACCGAGCCATGGTTTAAGAGACACTATGTGTGAGTGTGTGTGTGTGTGCGTGTGTGTATCCTACCGTATTTCTTACAAATTCCATAAATCAACGTATTCTCACGTCCAAGTCGTTATCTCGTCTGCCATTTCGCTCCTTTATCCTTTTTTCTTCGACAAACTCTCTCTTTTTTTCTCTTCAACGAGACACCCTCGGCATTAAGCGGTAACAAGAGCGAGCGGCCGTCGTTCCCTTATCGATCAGACGTCGAGCATAGTCAAGAAGCCGGCGATGCGTTCATTCGGCCAAATATACGGCGAGTTGCATATCGCGTAACGCGTAACGCGGAGGATTCAACACGCGTGTATACACGGACTCACCGAAGTGTGCACGCGCGCGTGCAAAGGCATTGCTTATCGATGACGGTCGGATGGGCGGGCGGGGTCGGTCGCATTGGCGTGCAGGTCGAACGAGCCGCCACCACCACCGGGGATCGGCATGCAACCGAGAGCCTAACCGCCACCGCCAACACTATCATCTCTCGCCCGCGGAATAGATTATAGAATAATACCATGATTCGAATCGCACATAATGCCTGCGGAACCTCCGACCTCTGCGGTCTCTCGCAAAATCAACCCTCGCGTCACCACCCATTCCATTCTGGGGGGGGGGGGAGGGGGGAAAAGGGGATGGTAGAGACTCCTCGGGCACGAAAGCGACCGGGGTGAACGAGTCTAATGGTCGTCCGCGTCCGATATCGGGCGCGGCGATCTAGGTCTGGAAACGGCGCGACGTCTTTTTGTCGAAAATTTTTTTCTCCACCGACATTAAAGAATTTTCGCCGAGAGAGAAGTGCTACTTTCATATAATTTGCCATCACGTTTACCATTTTACCGTAAGGGAGAGAGAATAAAAAAATATATAAGAGACTGGGATGAAAAAGAGATTTTAATTAATTCTTTAAAATTGTAAAAATATACGCTCTGTGTGTGGGGAGGGGAGAATTAGTTATTCACTGAATGCGAATGTTTACAAAAGTTTGTATTTTCAGAGAAGTAAATATCAGTTTCCACATTCGGATGAGTAGCCGGAACGTTATATCTCGGATTGTTTTATTTAATGACGAAATTTCAGCACAGGTTAGAGAAACTAAAAAGTCCATCTTTCTTAAAGTTTCGTTTAACATTTTCAGCTTGTAAGAATCACGAAAACTCTTCGTAAAGATATATTTCGATACGCAAAAAAAACATACTTTTCAACATTACATAAAATTTTTATTCCAACAAATAGACGAATAATATCTGTTAAATTAAAAAATATGTATTTTTAAATTAATTATTGATTTAATTAATAATCAAATTATTTAAAACGCCCGTCATCATTATCTTTTATAATTTTCGCTTAATGTAGACCTCATTAAAAAAAAAAAAAGATTGTTATTTCTCTATTTATTTAAATAAAAATTTTACACGATGTTAAAAAATATCATGTTTTTTTATCGCTAGCCGCTTCTAATACCCAATCTACGTATTAAAATACCGCGTACGAGATTAAAACGTTTATTTCCCTCGGCGCAGATGTATGAAACATATGTTGGCGATACTAATACTTGACGATTCCCGCGGTGCAGGCCACCCCCATCCCGTCGCGAGTATTCACGGCGCCCGTCAAAATTCTAATTGTGCATCGTTGGGGGCGCGAAAGCCCCGTGCGTTCTTGTAATTGCGACCCGTCGGATCGCTTTAGCCGCATTTGTAAAGCGGTCTTTACCTCACGCTTTTTCTTGTTTGCCCCGCAAATCGCGTAAAGGGTCGCGCGTAATCCGCGTCCGGCGTGATTTCCATGTTTATTCTTCAGCGCGTTTCGCGCGTGTTTTCGCTTTGTCAATGTATTATCCGGAAACTGCTTGCACTCTTGCTTGAATTCCGTCAACGGGATTGACGCACGGGATTGATCATTAGGTGGTAAGAAAATTGCGCTAAATCTGTAGCAACTATTTCCTAGTTGACGCATTATCTTTCTCCGCGGAGCTTGGCGATTTCGCTCCTCGAGAATTGAGTTTGCAAGACAGTCATCATTATATATATGTTGCGGTGACGATATAACTCTATTGTACAATTAAATCACTGATAGTGAAATCAGGCAAGTGCAACAAGTTCTAATCGAAACGGTATATCGAGATAAAATTTTGATATTTATTACAGATATTGATAAATTATTTCTCCCCGACAGAATATAATTATTACTATACAATTGAAAAGAACTTCCTTTATTTTAAGCATGAATCCCTATCGATAAAACTGTCAAGGAAACTGCTCTGGAGCGTCGTAAATTATAATTTAATTTTCTGTCATCAAACATCTTTGGATAAAAAAAAAAACCTTGTTGTTAAGCTTTGAAAGATCGACGTTTTCCCGAGGCATGACGCGGAGATGAATCCTGAACGAGCGGGATGACGTTTCTCGAAGGGATCGCTTGAATAATAAAAGGGACGCGTCCCAATCAAAAGTTATACGACACGTGAGCCCTAAAGCTGAATCCTATAACATGCCCTTTTACGCGTACGCGTGTATGTCGGTCTATGCGGCTGTAGTCTCGGAAACTGTCGGCGAGCGGAAATGTGCCGGCGTGAAATAAAGATCGCGGATTGCGGGGCGGTACGCGCTTCGGGAATTAAGCTGCCTCCCGCGTTGAAATCCGCGTGGCGGCTCGGCTTCCCTCTCATAGGTACGTACGCGAGACTTGCCGTAAAAATTTATGTCCAGCTTTCAAATGTTCGATGCGCATCGCGCGTGTCCCCGCCTGCGCGCGCGACTTTTACGGAAAGCCTCGTAATTCTTCTCTTGTTTTAGCGGCAGTCTCGAAATCTGTTCCATCCATATCCCCCTAATACGCCGCGACCATTTTCCGGCGAAAAAAATTTATTAGTCCGATTTATATTGAAATATATATAATTTCAAATAAAATATTTTAATTATAATATATTATTAAATATATTATTTATTCAATATATAATACATAATATGTAATATATATTATATATTAATATTTATTCTCAGTATATAATATAATATACATAAATAATATAATTTCTATATTCTATTATATTTATTTATTTCTAGATATAATAAATATATATTTCATTGTATATATGCAATTATGATATATTAACGAATATATTAATAAAATTATAATTCGTGAAAACTTTTATAAATATCTCGCAGAGTTAAAATATATTGCAGCGTTGGTCACCGGTATTCAACGCGTTAAAACTGCTTTGACGGATACACTTTGCCCGTAATGTGTTAACGTAGTGGCTTCAAGCTAGCAACACATGTGACGGCGGCAGATGTAGAGCTCGTTACAGACGGAAGATGAAAGTCGTTAACGTCTCGTATATCTCGTGTCCGCGTTACGTGCGTAAAGTTTATTGTTATACAATATTTCGCGTAAGACACGAGTGAAACGATCGTGGACGCGCGAGATATGTCGACGCGTAAAAAAGATGAGGACGAACGTCGATCGAAGCTGGCAAATCAGGCTTATGATATATACGTCAGTCGAGAGATACCGCGATTTCTTGCGATGATAGCCTATCGAGATGAGTAATCGCGTAGATTTCATTAAAATTCCGTGTTTCTCTCCCTCGCGAAATTAGAGATTGGGAGAAATTCGCGTAGATATGCTAATGTACCACTATCGACGATAATTATCAAACTGGCGGTGGTGGCTGGTTGGTTGGTTGGTTGGTTTCATCAGCGCGAAAGACGAGCCGTCGCCGTCGCGTCGGGTCTGATGGACAGGTGTAAAATTGGATTGCGGTAAATCTTAGGCCGCCGGGGTCCACGCGAAATGCGGATTAATTACGCACGTTGACAGTGCTGCGGTCTGGCGCTCGCGGCCACCGACGCCACGGCGCGTTTGGTTGACGCACCGGAGATCATTCCGATTGTGAATCTCTTCCTCGTCCCTCGGAATCGTGCGGAAACAGCGCGACAGCCGCCTGATCGGCCACGCCGTCGTTCCGCGTGCGGGACATCGAGCGACAGGCGGATTATGAACGGCGGCCGCGAGCGTGTGAATATACGCGCATCGATGAATTATCGCGCATAAATGAATGGATATTTAAACATATTATATATAAAAAATGAAAAATATTAATGAAAATGTCGGGTATAATGAAATATGTAAAAATATAAATATCAAAATTGCACAGGGTGTCCTGTATCGATATTAGCACCTCCGTATGCTTTATTAAAAAATATAAGCATCTTTTTAGTATATTTAAATTATTATTCATATATGATCTCAATAATTATGATATTTTATTAAAATTATTGGTATATTAAGAAACGAGATTGATCTCGAAGATAATACCTTTCCGGAAATTTAGCGAAAGAAAGATTTTTTTTTTTTTTTTTTACGAGAAATACCGATAATATCCTACTTATATGGGACTCTGTATATATAATTACAGATATATTGTACCTATGATAGAGTAAAGTTATAGAACGCGAAGAGAGAGATAGTAAAGAAAGATTATATCCTATACTTGGCTATTGATTATAGGCAATAACGCGTAATAATGCATGAATTGATCGACTTATAGTATTGTCGATCGAAAATAAGAGAGCCTGTATCCTCCCGCTGGTACGAAATAACACTTTTATTTTCCATTCGCGATTATAGAGAGACGGAAATATCGCGATATATGCAACTCGAGTGAACGTCTCCAGTTGCGCGTAATTATTCCCTGGATAAATTACCAGAGATGATGGTTTCATCGAGTGAATAACGCATGTCGCAAGATAAAGGCCGTTTATATTCACGCTATCATAGATTTACGCGCTAAAGGATCACAAAGGCCGCAAAGTGCACACAAAGGTGTACATATTGACCGTTAATGGTATCTAATTGCGTGTAATTATTAGCGGCGCATCTCTCCCTCTCTCGCAAACGACTGATAGCGTTTCGCTATTAGTCCGATGAATGACTAATTAATAAGCGTTCGCAAATGTCGGCTTTTGGCCGCGCGTATGAGAGAGAGGACGACCGTGTTCCCATCGATTCTATCTCCGTCGCCGGTTTGTTCAGCCGTATCACGTCACTGTGTCACTCGTAGGATGATAATACGAGCGCGCGTGCATCCCGCTATGGGCTGCGTACGATTATACAACCGCCCGGTACATTTTGACAATTTCGCTGAGTAAGAGCGCGCAGATCGAGCGTCCGGGGGATGGGGTGGAGGGGGGGGGGAGAAAAGGGAAACGCAAACACTTTTGTGCAATAAAGTGCGCTTCGATGTATCATAATTTCGCTCATAGAGCGCGGATAATTGCACGCTCGATTTTACACATCGCGTTGCAGCGAGGAGAGAGGCGGGAAAAAAGCAACTATAAATAAACAAATAAATAAAAAGCGATGCGACCCGCGCGATTCGTTAAATCCCTCGGTCGCATTAAAGTCCCGGTTATTTGAAGCCGAAAATATCTGTGTACTTTGAACGACAAATCGCGCCGTGTATTTAGCTATTACAGACAGCGTAACCAGGAAAAATAAACGCGCGCGCGCGTCCAAATTGTATGGCCGATAAATCCCGATCATTTTTTGCGACTGCTACATGCGTTTCACATGCGGCGAAATTTCGAAAAGAATGCTTAACGCGCGGTAGAAATACGCATTGCATCGCGATGAATAATTTGAACTATATATATATAATACATAATACTCGCGCGGCGGATAGATATAGTCCCTTAAATACCTGTGCATAAAATGGCTTTCTCTATCGCTCGGGGACGAGGAGCAAGCGCTTTACATGAACCGGATCTATAGAGGGTTGTTACGAGCGAGCGGAGAGCCATTGCTGTCTTCCGAGGGCTGCACGAGCTGGATGAGAAATAGTCAGATCGGCGGAATGGGATTCTGTGAAATGGCAGCGAATATATATATATATATATCACGATCAGAACAAAAAGCGAATAAAAGGGTGGAAAGCGAGCGAACGTATAGATGCATTCATCACGATTTACCGCGGATTAATAATACAGGAAAATCGACATGTTTGCCGAAAATGAGAATATTGAAAAGGGACGAATTAAATTTCGTCTCACGTATTTAGATTCAAGAGCCGGCCATCTCTATAAAATAGACAACGAGAAGAGAGTGATGGGGGAAGAAACGGCAGGGAGGATGCACACGATCCGGTCCACCTCCGCGAATGGGACCTCGTCCATCTCCATTTAAATCGCGTTGCATGGCGATGCTTAACTTTAAAAATGGTGTCTGTATATTACCTACCTACTCCAATCGCTCCACTCTCTCTCTCTCTCTTTCTTTCTTTCTTTCTCACTCTTTCTCCTTCGCTTCTCGTTTTTTTATCACGCTCCTTCTCTCGAGCGCCGCCCTTAAACTCTCCCTTTGCGGCCGCTCTCGCGCAGCCACCGAGTGCATCGTTTACGCGGCAATAAGGGAAACGTATTGCCTGCCGGCTAATAACGAACGATTCCCAAGCGAGATATCTGCGGTCTTTATTTCCCCGCAAGTGCGCGAAGTTTACGGACCGGCACGGGGGCACTGCGGCAATCCGGGAGTTCCTATCGCGTGGAATCCTATGCGAATTGTTTCACCGAAATCTAAGGATACTATTCCCGCTGGCAGCCAGAAATTACAACAATTGCTTGCGAAAGACTTTGGCTATTCCGAATGACGGAATGACTCCGTTTCTCCTTAACGCTGTCCACTTTTATCGACTTTTAAATCTGCGAGAATCATCGTTTCATCGAACATTTTGCAGAAAGAATATCGCGCAACTTTTAAGAAGATCGATCTTTAATACATCATCATTTATGATATTAACAATAAAATCACGAGCGAATGGCGGGATAAATTTCTAGAAGACAAAATAATTGACGTTTATATTTTTTTTTTTTTTTTTTTTTTTTTCCCTTTACAATTTGATTCGCGCGTAGCAAAATTTTACATTATCGGAATATATGCGGTAGATAAATAGGCTTGTAAAACGTACGGACGAAGCCGCGCATAATTCGAGGGAGCTTTACAATGTTTCGTTGCACGGAACAATCCGATATCGCGTTGGCTGCTAATAACGAACAATCCCTCGAGGAATCACGGTCTTTACACGCCCGTAACTCGATATTTACAAACCTCTATGGATATTCCGTAGGAGCGTAATCGTCGATATTAACGTTTATGCACAAGCGCATACTCTGCTATAAAACGTCAAACTTTTTTACAAATTGCCATTGAGAAATTATACAATTTTGTAGCCGAAGAATTTTTTGTACAATTTTTACATTTAATACATGTGTATCACCTATATAAAAGATTTAATTAATTAATTTATGCGATTGATTTAGTTTTACTCGACATCTCTTTAACGCATAGAGAGGACAATGATATATATATATATATATAATGTACGCGTACTTTTGTCGTAAGGTCGGCGCCGACAATTGGTTCTCTCTCTCTATTTCGCTCTAAACCGGATAATTATGCAAATCGTCTCCACGCCCGAGGAGAGCGGGGCGTGATGATTAATCCTAAGATACACGCAGCTTCATAGTACGGACGGGGCCGTACGTATCGCGCCAGCGGCTAATAACGAACGATTCCCCGGTGGATATCCAATCTTTATGCTCGTAAGCCGTTATTTACGAACCTAACTACGAGCCTGGCTCGTCCCGATATACGGCAGTCACGCGGGGCCAATTTCTAACGCCGAGAAACGAGCTGCCCTTTGTCAAAGAGCACTCACAATGCTAACGACTTTCGACGACGTTCCTCTCAACGCTGCTGTTATCGTACGGTAAACGCAGAGCGACTTAATCGCTATAATAAATACAATTCATATTTTAAGCTAGGATATTTAATACTGAAACACACTATATATACATATATATATATGAATTAAAAAAATAAATTATATCGCACGAAATATCGTATAATAAATTATTATTTGACGCCCTTTTCGTACGACTTTCGAATCTACTTGCAAGAGGCCATCTTGCATCTTGCGATATTACGGTATCTATCCATCGGCGAGTTATCGAGGTCAAAGCGGCACCTATGCGATATACCGTAATATCGATAATACATCAGAGGTACGAGCCGAGCGCCGCGCCGGGGGCGAGAAGAAAAAGATGGGGGCCGGGAGGGAGCGGTGAGAGATCGACGGAGAAACGTGCGACACATCGGGTAGGAAGGGGCAATTACGTATTCAGAGAATCGACCGAATTGCACTCGACCGAGGAATTATGGATCGGCGCGTTGCCGAGATGCAGGTACGAAGAGAGGGCCGTTCCGAAGCCCCCACATCTCCCGGTTACATTTTCCATCGGTACGACCGATAAAAGAACCAGCGAGAGAAAGAGAGAGAGAGAGAGAGAGAGAGAGAGGGATGGAGGGAGGGATGGGAAGGAGGAGAGGAAAACGTCGCGAGGCGTCGGCGACACGACGTCGGCGAAATAAACGGCGCTATGTGAACGAAATTAAATGAGCCTTAGGAATGTATCTGTAGCCGTAGGACAACGTTTCGAGTGTGCTATACGGAAAGAAATACGACGCCCGCGTGCTCGCGATAAACGTCTCGGGCATAAACGAGGAAGAAGCCGGTGCGCTTAATGGACACGATGTTCCCGTAAAGAATGATTACACGCGGCACCGGCGTTTTATACAAGGACCGTTGCCAGCGCGACGATACGATAGATGTATTATTAGCATACGGGGAGAGGGGAAGACGTTCCTCCAGACGTTTCTTCAGAGCAGAGATTTCACGTTCTCTTCGGTAGAGTCAGCGCGCGATACCATCATTTCCGTTCGCGGGTCATCGTCACGCGCGAATCGTTTCGTCAAGCGCGACCATCTTATTTCGTTAGATATTTCAAAACGCACGAATTAATAGACGCGCGTATATCGTCGTGGGGATTTGAAGAGACTGTTTCGCAAGCCTCGCTGTCGCTTACCGCTGAAACCACCCGGTACTTAAGCGACACACGTCCCTTATCGCCGACGCCACTTGCCGCAGCGTACCATCATCGTAAGCCGCAACGGTAGGGGAAGAAGTGGTGCAGGGCACCGACGAGAACGTCGATTATGAACGTTGGCTTTTTGCCGGTTATATCGTCGTCACAGCCGCGGCTGGTTGACCGACAATCCCTCCGCTCGTACGCGATAGAACCCGGGGTATATATCGGATCGCCGCTAATTATTTTCAATGCCCTCTTTCTCCAGCATCCCCCACTCTCTCGCGCATCCTATCGTTCGGTTTTATTGCAGGATATCCCGATATGTGATATGCGAGGATCGGCGCGCATCGGAGACTCTCATTTCTCGATAGCTTGTTTTCGCTGATTCGCTCTTTCTACTCTCTCTCTTTCTCCTCTCGTCTCACCTCACCCTCTGCGATGAGCTATAAAGCATCCCTCCGACGGTTGGGCTTCGACCAACGCGGCAATGGGCACATATAACGCGCGTTCGCGTTCGCAAACTTCACGAAGGTGTTTTACAGACCGTCGCTCACGAACGGTGCCGCTGGCAGGTGATTACTCTCTAGACAAAATTTCGCCGGTTCCACATAGGCTATATTAATCGAGCCACGGGTATAATCGAAACTCCGACGTCACCGGCTGTGATTTATCTCGACAGGATATATATATATATATATCGCGGGGGTCGCGTTTCCTTCTGTCTTTCTGTCTTGTGTTATTGTCGGGTCGCAATAATAAAAGGAGATTCGGTATCGATCTCTTTAGCTCGAAATATCAATTTTTCGACGAATTAGTATACGATAAAACTCATGCGAAGTGAACAATACACATACACAATATGAGAAAAGAAGAGTTTGTTATAAAATATAAATTGCTATATAAAATATAAATAAAATATAAATAATAATAATAATAATAATAATAAATGTATAAATTATAATAAAATATAAATTTTCTTAAAATATAAATCGATATATAAGAGTTTTTGTGCTAGACACTACGAAGTTTCCTACTCTACAAACTTATATGGGACACTTTTCGTTGTTATCTTCTCGCAAAAGTCACCCCGCATACGATGCTCTCCAAGGGACGATAACACCCTTCTATTTTCGAGGTCCGACGCATCGCGCACGCAGGATGATACCGTATCTGATCCCGAAAAGGAAAATGTCGCTGCGGGGCTGGCAAATTTACGCGCAAACTTCTTCTCTTTTCCTCCGTTCCTCAAACTCACGCGTTATTACTTTTTCTTATTCTTAGGCAACGATAACGGCGATCCCTTTGCAAACAATAGCGGACGACATTTCTCTACTTACCGGAAGGGAGATCGAGATGGGACGAGTCCGGTTCCTAGCGCGGTTCGCGCAGCGCCTTCGATAAGGGTCGATGCGCGAACAAAGGCGTACGTAACCTTCGGGGTTTTTCCGCTCGAGGGCAAGGGGTTGGGAGAAATTTTAAGGATTACTACTAGCGAGAGTTTGCGTCTACCCTTTTGCATTTATCCTATTGTAAACCTCTCTGCGCAACTAAGGTATATAGGTATGCCCTCGGTTGAAGAAAGATTACTTTAAGAATTAAATTTATTTGAAAGTAGAAATATATGCATTTTTCTTCTATAACAGTTAAATTAACAAGCTGTTGGATATTTTTACGATACAATACATTGGAAAATAAAAGGAAAAATGATCATTCGCGTCAAAATGTTGCAAAATCTTATATTAGTAACCGGAAACACGTTCAAGCATCTATAAAAATAGAGTTCGATCCAGATTCTATCTTTCCATTCAAACACTGTCTCTCTTTCTCTCTCTCTCTCTCTCTCTCTCTCTCTCTCTCTCTCTCTCTCATTCTTTGTACCAACGGCATATCGGAACCTTTCCGATGTTCAAGAGTTAAAGGACCTGCCACGCTTTTTCGAGCAATCTCGCCGTCAAAGAAGATTCCTCTTTCGATTTCCGATCAAAGAAGCGCTGAGAATATTTGCTTCAAAAATATTCCGACTGTTTAAATTCTTTGCACTATTTTACAATTTCATTTAATCTCATATTACGAAATAATCAACATTGTTAATTTTATTATAGAAAAGAAGAAGTTGCAAAACGTATAGTTTTCTCTGTTAAAAAGTTAAAATTTATATATACAGAATGGGACGACGTACTCGAAATTATTTAACTTTAATTAATATTAATGTTATTATTTGTAGAGAAAAATTAAATTAAAGTTATAAAATTTTAAAGAGAACATTTATCAATCTTTCTCTTTATTTATTATAATCTCTCATCTCTCATTTGTCTCTACAGATAATAACACACTGATTAACGATCTTATATAAATATATATCATATATTGTATATTTTAATAATATAATTTTATTATTCTCTTTAATAAACAGATTTGAACAAACTAGATTTTTTTGCAACATTTTCTCTTGCAAACATTTTGGCAAATAATCAATCTTTCAATTCTTACTTTCCAATGTCATAGTGTATGTAGAAATATCCGCAATAGTTTGTCAATTCAATTGTTATAGCAGAAAAATGTATTTTTCACGTATCGTGTTCCTGCACTTTTAAATAAATTTAATTTTTACAAGATGACATTTCTTTAAGCGGATATAGGTGCGCAGAAATTCACAAGACATTGGATTGTCAACCTCTTCTTTTAAAGATAGTTTATATCGCCAGTTATCTCTCGTTAAGACGCGCGCCGGTGGCCTTATCTTAATTCATCTCTACTGGCTCACGCGGACTGGCAAACGTTGATTATAGAACGATCCGTCTTTTCTCTTGGCTAAAGCTGTCCCTCGAAAGCATCGCATCGGTCCCAACCGTCTCGTCGCTCCAACGGCCAGCGGCAGCAGCCGGCTTTCCGCTGTCGCTTCGAGCCACTTCCTTTGATCTTAACCTCGTGGAAGCAGGCCTCTTTTCAAGCGTCTCAGCGAGCTTATGGGCACGTAATAGGTACCCTTCGCGAAAAACCGAGCCACGGAGAGAATAATCATCCGGAAATCGTCGCGTCTGGCCTGGAAAGGCCGGCCTCGAGAGCATCTTCGAGTCATTCTCTCTTTTCCTCTTTCTCTCCCGCTCTTTTTAAATCTCCACTCTTTTACTCTTCACCCTTTACTCGCTTTTTGCTTCATTTTTTCCCCCACTTTTCCTCCACGGCCACTCTACGAAATTATTCGCGAGAGAAGAGGCGGCATTGCCTTTTAGACACGACGCCACGTTATATAAGGATCCGAAATTACTGTAGAATTATTAATACGAGAAGAAGATATTATATGCAAATTACAATATTATACGAGCGTTATACGCAATCTGGGCGGGGGAGTGAAGACATAACGCAATTTAATGCACATCTCATGGGATTTCTTAGATTTTCTGTTACCTCCTGAAGAGGAGGGGATTAAATGTCCAGAGAGCAAACAGGTTGCGCACTATTGTCTATTGTCGTAGCTCTCGCTGCAGTTTATCTTCCCGGTAGAATCGCGAGACGCGCGATCCGTAAATTACAACCCGATAAAGGCAACTAAAAGGAGAGACAGACTGCCGCCACTTCGTGTCGCGATCAATCAAACGGCCGAGGACGAGCGGAATAGACGGCGCGGACAATATCGAGATACGAGTGGACGCGCGCGTTCGCTCTCGATTCTCTTTCGCCCAGGAAACGGACGACGAGAGCTCTCTCGGAATGACAAAATAAAGGGAATCGGGCGCCGCAGACAATAGCCAAGTCCTTGACAGCGTGATTTTCACGCCGCACAATTTATACGCACGCACGCACGCACGCACGCAGGCAGACACGCGATTCGAATCGCGGCAAGCATCTTTCGATAGATTTATGGGCGGAGGTCTCTCGATATAAAAGTATTATACGGATTCGTCGGACTTGCCGTTCCGTGTTCCACTTCGGGCGATCTCGAAAAAAAAGTATCGGGCGACATGACGGATGAGAGCGTCGAGTGCATCGATCGTGATCTATCAGCTATTGACACATCACTCTCGACGGTGAAATAAGTTTGCGAGAAAATGAGAAATCGTCGTGCCGAGGATGTGAGAATGGAGAATAGCATTTTCCGACAGTCTCCGATGACTGTCTCAACCGGCGATTGATTTTTTTTTTTTTTTTGCGTTTTGCAAACGCTGCTATATATTTTTTTCTCGTTACCGGAGACAAAATGTTGCGTCTCTTGCTCGCAATTTTTTTATCGTCAATCTTTAAACCTAAACACGTGCGGTACATCTTTCCTTTCACTCTTTTACGCGCGTGGTTACAAAAGAACGCGCGGCTGCAATAAACCACACGTCGATTCAGAAGGTAACATATACCGCGTGTACAGAATCATCGTTGCGAGCAGGCGCAAATCGCAAACTTATTTTCGGGGGATTACCTCCGAGCATTCCGAGAAACTTTTGCCGCGTTCACTAGTTGTAATCGTGAATCTTGCGCCAAGATTTTGGAACAACCTAAACAAGAGATTTGGATGTACTCGCGTGGATGCACTCGACGGGCAGGGTTATTGCCTGTGTACCCGAGACCGCCGGCGCTCGTTTACGCGAATTGTCTGACGGGTAGTATTTATGCCGGCACAATAAACCCTCACCGCCCTCGAGGAATTATATTTCGAGGACGCAGATCCACACGCGGGGTGATAAGCGCGCGCACTCTCGAAACACCGCGGCATATTTCCTAATTCCACGGCGGACGTGGGAGAAAGAGAGAAAAAAAATTTTTAAAAAGGGGAGAAGATATTCCTGGAGACCGCCTTCTACTTCGAAGCGGCGTGAGCGCGCTCGGCATCAAAGAAACGCGGAAAGCGCATGCGGGGAACAAAAGCCACGAGAGAACGACGAGAGGAAAAGTTGGAAATTATACGATTACCTTACCGCGCCGTAGATTCAAGCTCACTTACTCATGGTTCCCTTGTTGAAATTGGATCCATGAGAAAATATGCCCTATAATAATCGCAGCGGCTTTATCTCGAAATAATACGTTTGGCAAAGATTAGAGGCGGTTTCCGGTCGCGCTCGATTACCGAGCTTTGTCGGTATAATCTGGGGTGGACGATTATATTATAAAATATCTAATCTTCCAACACACACACGTACAGACACGCGAGCGTATATCCAATTACCGATCGCTATCATTAATGCTGCGAATATTTTTTTTACGAGTGTGCGATTTTTCATTTTATTTTTTATTCGTGAAAAAATCGCACGAATAAAACATTTATTAACGCTTTTCGGCCGTTATCGATATAATTGCTCTACACAGTTGTCGGCAATAATCGTCTCTATGGTGATGGAATTATGAAGTCGGTACTTCATATTGTCGAGCATTGTTCAAAGTTCAGAGTTAATTATCAAACTTTAGTATATTTCTATCATTTGCTACAAGAAAGCGCAGACGAACGACCTTTAAACGCAAGTTACGAATTTACTAAGGTTACCAAGTGACTTAATTAACCCGTTACGGTACTTAGTTACACTTTTCTGACTGTTGTCCGAAAAGGACAAAAGAAATGAATGAGAGAAATTTGAAATTAAAAATGCAGCGAGGAACATTATTTTTATCGTGTATGAAAATGTATGTAATTTCAAAAAATATTATATGATTTATTAGCAAAACATTATAATATATATCTATCTATCGAAATGATTTTAATATCAAATATAACGAAATCTTTTTACATATCATATAAATCGCGCAGGGGGGACAGTTGTATTCTGTATTGGCTGTTACAATCTTTATCTGATTGGATACCAAATATTAATTCCCTTTATCGAATCTCGCAAATGCAAAATATTCTCATCAATTTAACACATATTATATACGTCGGGACATGCGATTAATCGTAAAGCAGAGTTTATCAGCTTTTATCAATCAGATATATATTATTGTCTTATTCTCCTTCATTCGAAGTTTCGATGTATAAACTATATTCGGGTAATATACATTTAACATATAATATAATATTATATTTATATGCATACATATACACAAAATGTTTCAGAATTAAATACACGTATTTCTTCAATTAAAAATATAAATTTAAGGCTTCGAAATATTGTAGAAGTGAGTAAGTTTCTCTAGAAATATACTACTTGTTTAAAAGATATTGACATTTAAAGTTATGCTTAAGAATGACAAATAAATGTAGATGTTAATACTACAAAACACGCTAAAAAAACCCAAATATCGTATCAATCAATCGCACCGAGAAATATTTTAATTTATTCAACTTGTTCATGTACCCGTACATTTTTCTGTTTAACGTTTAAAATTTTTGCCAGAGCAGTTCACGATGGCGAAAAATTTGATTCTCGTCGCGCGCGGCACGAAACAATGGTGATTTCGCACGAGCGCGCGTTTCGCGCTATATATACGGCGCGATAATTCACGTGAGGATTTTCAAAACGAGGATGAAGGGGAAAGAGCGGTACGTGGCCGGAGAGTAGGAAGACAGTCGAGGAACGTACGCTGGTACGAAGTTGGCCGCGTCGTCGGGGACAAAAAACTACGAGCACGGTCGGAAAGTTACGATTTTTCCGCGGCCTAGCCGGGACCCGGGACGGTTCGCTTAGCGAGCGCGAGTCGGGGGGTATAAATTTATGTGGCAACTTTCGCCAGGAACCAAATGCAGAGAGATCCTGATATTATATATCGCCCGTAGAAGTCAGTAAGAAGGGGTAGTTTATCCTTTGGCAGACACGGCGGAGACGGGCCGGGCTTCGAGGAGCTATATCGGCGCGGCGGTCCTTTTACGGATCTTTGACTTTGGTGTTTCTGAAAATCCACTGGCTCGTTCTACGTAAAATTATTTACGAGCTACCGGTCCTTCTCTTTCAGGCATTAACGCATTTAAGCTAGACTCTCGTTTACACCTGAAGAATATTTTCAACCCATTATAATTGATATATTAAAAAGCGAAGTAATATTAATGATGTACATATTAAACATTGCTTGATGATAAATGTTTTCGGAATTTAACTTTGATTATTTTTATAATTTGCGCACAATTTTTATATATTGGATAATTTTGACAAGAAAAGTTCCATAATAAATTCGTCCTTCTGCTCCAAGAATATGAACGATCGTGTTTAAATTCTTTTTTCTTCATTAATAAATTTTTCGTTTACTCGAATAAAACATTATTCTCCACGCACAGAGATGTAAATTTTCTCTGGAAATTACAGAATAAAGTTTGTCGAGTCATTATTGTAGATGTAAAATTAAGGACGTTGTACGTGTAAAAATATTACATAAAAGATTAATAAATGTTGTGTAGGAAAATATTTTCATTTTTAAAGAGAATATTTTTCTTGATTTTCTTTGGTCGTGTGTGTGAAATAATATGTGAAAGAGGGAAATATATAATGTGCGGACTTTTAAGTAGCACATAATATGTAGAAATTTTCACAAGATAATTCCTCGCATTTACGCATCGCGTAAATCGCATAGTCAACGCGAACAGAATTACTCGTAATTTTCGGGCGGCAGAGCAAATGTATCACCGAATACTAATGTTTCTCTCTGGCGGAAGCCACTCAATGTATTATGAAAATCACGCGAATACGTAAGTGATTCGCGCCACGAGAAATCTCCTTTCATACCGTAGACGTAACTTTTCCGTTCGCGACGCTCCATCGATACCGATAAGGTACACGTTCATTCATTCAGGATCACGTACGTATTCCCGGGAAATGTGCGAAATTTTACAAAGACCCTCGTAGCGCACATCTATGAATTACAGATCGGCAGGTGAATCTCATCCCGTGTCATTCTTCCGTGCGTTCGCAAATACGTTTCTCATATAAGGATCTGCTTATCTAGAAAAAAACTCTATAAGAACATACGTAAGAAAGGCATCCTCTTTTGTCGCAAACTAGCGAGAGATACTTGAATAATTGCGAATAATTCTAAGAGACGACAACGAGAGACTACGAGACTGTAGGGGTTTTTCTTTTTATCTATAAAATTATCTCTTAATGTAAAGAGACAGATATTGCACTCGTTAACGTTTCCGCGAAGGATTGAGAAATATTTTACGGGGATGTAAATGTCTTGGTATTTCCTGCGAGCGCCGCGAATGGATTATTACAAAGTCAATAAACGCGCTTGGTGCTTTTAATTAAAAGACGTTGCGCGACGGCAACGACATTGACGATAATTATCAGTATTTTTGTCAACGAGTAATTTTTTTATTCCTGGAGAAAGAATAGAGGAGTATCATTTAAAATATTCGGATAATTGGAGAATCTGTTGGAAAGGGAATTGAGTGACGGAGAGAAGATATTTTGAGGGCACGTGACGTAACGTGACAGCCTACAATCGCTTTACATATTCATGATGTAGCTCCACAGACGTGCATCGCACAATTGTTCCAGATTCGCTTGATCGGTTGATACATGTCATCTAGTTTGCTTTAATCGTTTTCAGAGACTATTTGACACGCGATATATATTAAAATTAACCCAAATTTTCCGATTGTGTATTTATTTATAGTGACACGTATCCCCGAGATTAATCGAAGATAGTATCGATGCACAAGCGAGATAGACGGTATACGGTCGTTCTACGATGACCGATCGCGCGTCTGCGTATCCGGAGGACGAACACGAGCTTATCGATCTTGTTCTTAGAACGCGGAAACGGGTCGGCGACTTTCATCCCTTTCCATCGAGCGCGCGAGAATCTCAGGGTCGGGCCAGGATCACTTCCTGGCGACGGACCCGAGAAGGGCTTGAAAGCCGAGGACTCCCGAGGGGGGTTCTTTCTTACGATAAATTTCACTGACAAGTGTCGGGTCAATCTTTCCGTCGACCCCTCCCGCGAGCTTTAGCGAGGCCGCGCTCGATTAATCTCGGCTCTAACGCGGCGATACTCGTTCCAATTACACGCGCGATACCTCCCTCTCGCTTTCGTCTTTGGTTTACAATGCTCTCCGTTTTTCTTATAGCGCGTAATTTTACTACGGATTCCGGATACGCATTCAAACTGGTCGCCGGCGACGACGGCGTGGCAGATATTTGTTCGCACAATGCTCGCGGTGTATCGAACTCTCGGAAATTCAATATCGCGTACAAAGAAACCGGCCGCGCCCCCGCGCGATTTGCCCTTTTGACCGTGAGAAAGGGATAGTCGTGAAAATATCGACTCGCCTTTCTCTCTCTTCCTCTCATCACATTTTGCTCTCGAGAATTCTAAAGATATATACCGTGCGATATCGGTTAGGATTTTAAGAAGGCTCGCGTTTCTCGAATAGCTAGTACGTGTTGCAGGCGGAGGGTGTCGAGTCGAGGGCGAAAGAGGAATGCGCGGTGGGGCGGACAGCAAAAAAGAATAAAAGACGAAGATAGATGGACAGTTGGAAGGGTGGGCGAGAAAGCAACAAAAGAAGATGCGCGGGCGATGCGTCTCTTCTTTCGAGGTATTTCTATGATATTGCTGCGTTTCGTCGTTCATTAGGGAAAATGGGCTTCGTTGGGAAATTCGCTCTTCGTTGGTCGGATACCATTGCGAAATATACAGAGTGATTCTATATCGCGCATCGGCCGACAACACGAGTTTCGTGGGCTATTAGCTGGTTATTCGAGGCCGCTGCCACACGCCAGACAGACCTCGGGCCTGAGATTTCCCTCGGCTGATAACATCGTCGCGATAACTGCATCGCTGGGGCGAACGCGACCGGAAGTCTCGGGGGCGAGCACACGACGCGGGTAATTAATCTTATCGAGGACTGCTATTCTCGCGCCGGACAGTAAGCTTTGGATTAACGTGCCGCGCGGCGTAATAATTACCGCGGACGTGACGGAATGAGTGCACATCCGCGCGAGAGATATTACCTTCCCTCGCATCACTCTCTCTCCCTCTCTCTCTCTCTCTCTCTCTCTCTCTCTCGCGCGCGCGCGCGCGCGCGCATTCCCTTAATATACGTCGAGGATTAAAGTTGGGTATCTCTCTGGATGGTTTTTCGTATAGATTTACGAAACAGGCTCATAATTACTCTCGTCGCTCGTAATCACGATATAACTTGGAATTCGGGCGAAATTCGGCCGCGCTCTCATTCGGGGGAAAGAATGCCCGGGACGGAGGAGACCTGCAATCATGTATCGAGGCCACCGCGGCGGATTTTTTGCAATTAGCAGAGTGCCGGGCCAATGGCAGGCGCCGACTGAATGTGACGCCTCGCATTGTGCCCCTCGTCTATTCGCGATCATTTCGAGGATGTTGGACTTTTCTCTATTCGCGTGCGCGCTGCCAAAAGCGCGTATTCCGCCGATATCGAAACGAAGCGGAAGGTGTTGACGGCACCCCGGATGTTTACGAGCGGGGAAAAGATGAACAATGCGAGATTGGAAAAGCGTAGTGCGAGAATAGAAAACACTTTCAACGTGATGTTACCGCGATGACGCAAATGACGAGATAGACGCGAGATGAGAACGTATTCTCGTCTAAAAAAATTTTCTTGAACGAAAGGTTTTCCGAATTAATACGAGAGAGAGAGAGAGAGAGAGAGAGAGAGAACAGATTTTTAAAGAAGATTGAGTCGATTAACGAGAGATTTTTCGTCTCGATCGGAGAGGCATGCGAGAGGATGCATGCAAAGATCCGTTGGATTCTTTCAGCCGTCGCTTTCGGCATCCGTCCAATCCATTTACGGGAATTTCGGATAGCGTTCGAGAGCAACAATGGACGCCACTTTCTGGCCGGCGAGAGTCGTTTGGGTCGAGTTAATCGGAAACTCCGTAAATCGACCGGAGAATTACGAGAGTCCATTTGTCGATGCCGGTTGAGATTAGAGCCCCGGCGCTGTGTAAACAGGGGCAAAACGGTGTAAACGACGCCCGGGACGTCCGTACGTAACGCAATTGCGCGGCGCCCGTCATTATTTTACGTCGACGGGAACCGTTGCCCGATTAATCCACCTATGAAATATATACCTCGCTGCCGATGAGCCGCATTAATTCAATTAAATAACGGACACGCGCCCGCGCTCTCCCGCGTTACTTTTACCGGAGATGACACATCTTTATTCATCGATGCTAATATCCCGCGAGAAACCTGCCCAATTATCTACGCCGAATTGTCTCTTAAACGAAAATATATTATCATTTTTGAAAAATCCGCCGACAGCTAAATTTAAATATTCCGCGTTGATAATGTCAGTCTGCTCTATACATTTACTTGCTTCGTATATTACGACGCGAACTCTCTCTTTGATGAATCTCGAAAATAAATTTTTTATTTTAATAAGCCAAGTAACAAGTTTTCGACTAGAGATGTTTTAAAATACTGTATCAAATACGATAAATTCAGATGAAATAGTTTCAGAAAATTTAATTTCTATTTTTCTTTTTTTTTATTGACAAAACTAGCCACGTTTATCTTGAAATTTAAATATAATCATACACTTTTATTATAAATAAAGAATTACATACTCTAAATAAACATGATATAGAGTTGGTGGAAATCGATCATTAGTTTTATCCTCGTCCGACCTTTAACCGATATTGTTATTGATGTTATAACGAGGTCAGCTAATTATAAGTTATTCAAGTAGGCGGTCAATAACCCGCGGCAACAGCCTAGTATAGTATATTTAAAATTGCATCATCCAACGTTATATTATATATTGCTCTGAATGACAGCACATATAAAAGCGAAATCTACAATAATCCAAGATGAATATTTTATCGTAGGTTTAACGTAACGTTGAGACAACCGACATTGTTGAATATTTAAAAATGATAGAAATACATACAGTTTTCATTTCTTTCCAATATTAAGACGATTCGATTTCTATCAGCTCGCTGATTTTCGCAAATTTCCCAAAGCACTTTTCCTCTGCGCGAAAGACAAGTTTATACATAGGGCAATGAGCGTGACAGTTTGTGAGAGGTATTTTAACTCTACGCGAGGCTCTTAGAAGAGGAATAACTGCATGAATACTCCATGAAAGTGATCTTCCCTCGATCGGATATTGCGCGGATAGTTTGCCATCGTATTAAAACGCATTTTGCTAAACTATCGATCCATCAAAAGCGTTTCCTCTCTGTTCCTACTGAAGCTTCGCGCTTCAACTTATTACTTCAACGGTTCGATGGGGCTTGTTAATTGCATACTCCAAAAGTCAAATAACTCATGAATATCCATGAAAGATATTTCGTCGAGAGGCTGAAACTTTAAGTCTTTCTTTTAATCTCTTTTCCTTTACCGTCTATTATATATCGAAAGTTATACATACGCGATGGGAAAGTGGAATAATATCTTAGCTTATCTTGGCTTATTAAAACATCTTATAATATAATGACGATGATAAAGAAAAGAATCAATTATTAATATTCATCTCGGTAGAAAGAAAAAGGGTAAAGTTTTATCCTTTTATATAAAAATTAATAGATTGAATTAATTTTTTGGGGGAAAATATTCCTAGTGTAGAGAGTTACGGAAGATCAGTTGGCGAATGATATATCGGGATACTCCCGCGATACCCGAAATGACATCTAATCGATAATATCGTCTGGAATGAAGGCGACTCTTTTGACACGAGAACGACGACTCATAAATATGCATCGCTCGTGCGGGAGCCAATCTCTAAGTAAAGCCGGCTTTAACGACTGCGGAGGCGACTGAGTTTTGACGCGGGTGACCTGCTCGTCGCGATCTTCGGCCTCGTCGAGATCGGCACTCGCCGTTTCTCTTTCGTTTCTTATGGACAATGTATTCTCGCTGTCGTCCTCGGCAGCTTAATCGTTTCGCGCAAGCAAAGTTACACGAGCTCTATTACTTTTCGAATAGCTCGGCTTCAAACAAATAGATAAAAGATAAAATAGAGTGTGCGTTGTGTATCGTGTGATATGCATGTATAATCATTTTCTCTTACAAATTTCGATATTAATGATCTCGCTGGTGTGCGATAACGCAGAGAAATTTAGTCATTATGCAAATTGATTACTCAATTAATCGTGGCTGTATGAATACGTGCCGTGTAATGACGTTACGGCACGTTGATTTATGCACGCATAGATCTTTCTTATTAAAGTCACGCTAATCGACGAGTTTCTCTTCCCGAATTCGTACGCGCAACTGCCTATCGTCGCGCGCGCGCACTCACACACTCGCACGCATATATATATATATATATATATATAATAATAATTTGTCATCAAAAATAAGATTAATCTCGCGATCGCGAGGGCGCGGAGGGCGGTCGCTCGTTAAATTAAGAGAACCGCATTTGTATCGGCGAACGAACGATAATAAATCTCGATAATAAGGTCGCGCATCGCGTCATATCTTTCACATTCGCTCTCGATAACGATCGGACGACATATAAAATGGCGCGTCTCTCCTCGGCGCGAGAGTCGCGTACGATGCAACGACAAATATAATAAAAATATAAGGACGCCGGGGGAATAAAGGGATGAAGAAATCGTGGCGCGCCGCCACCGAGAGAATGCCAGCCTCCCATTCCCCTTCGCGTTCGGTCTTGTAACTTATGCATCTGTCGCGCCGGGATGCTGGGATATGCATTTCGAAGGCACGAGCGAATCATCGGTACAGCGAGAGGTCCGGTGGAAAGCGATAATGGCTCTGCGACCTACTTACTTTCCTGTGGCGAACAAGGCAGAATGATATATTTTCATCCCCCACGGGAGAGCAAATGGGGGAGGAAAGGGGGCGCGGAGGGGAAAACGGCCTATAGGAAGCATCGACGAAGGGTGAAGACGACAGAACGCGTGCTCAGCTCGTACTGATAAAAAGGCTATGAGAGTGGTACGCAGCGGGCGGGAGGTAGGAGGGGACGATAGGGACGGTGAGCGTTACCGATAAACGTTCACCTTTCTCGTCTTTCTTTAAAGTTTGCGTTTTCGTCTCTGCCGCAGATCCGCGTCCGATCCCTTCTCGCAATCCTCTCGCGCGCCATTAAGTACGAATGGAGGCGAGGAGTGTGTGCGTCTCTATGTGCGCGTCTGACAAAGCAAATTTGAATGATACGTTCGCTGTCATGACGCTGTTAATAATCGTATACTGTATTACGTCGTTAATAATTGACGATCCTTTCTCGTCACCGATGACGAGATAATTCTCGCGCGCGCAAGATGAGACAAGACATCGCGATAAAGATTCGATTGAACTCTTCTTCCCTTTTCGATTAGATTAATTAATACGGATCGATAGTTTGAAGCCCCCTTCTCCTCCTCTCTCTTCGAAGCTCTAATTTCGCGTTCGCTTCTGATTTCGATTGTCGATTTTCGGCGACATTGACGTCGCGCGTCCCTGGGTTCGGTCACGCATTAGCAATCGCCAATTTCCAGGCCTTTTCTGGAACCGATATAAAACACCGCTTGTGTCGCGTCAAGGGAATGCCGGACACCGCGACAATGGATGACGTAAACGCTGCGCAATTCGGCGGAGGGCATCGATAAATTCAATTTTCCGCTCGTTACTCGCGGGAGAACCAAGAACGACGATTTCATCGACAATGTGAGGACTCGTCCTTTGCACATTTGGCAAAGTATCATTTTCGAATACGCATCTTCGCCTGCTCATCATATATTCAAATCGCGAGATCGTCACAGATCGCCGATGAACAAAATTGCATAATCGCGTCTTCTACATCGTCGTTACAAATGCGCGACAGTCAAACACGTAACGTTTCGATTAACCACGTAAACCGCTGTAAAGATGCAACGTATATTATTCCTACATATATCGAACGATCGGCCGAGCTTTTATAATTATTCATAAAACTCCGTGTATGTCATCGCTCGGACTTATTTCGGTACGGTAAGAGAGAGAGAGAGAGAGAGAGAGAGAGAGAGAGAGAGAGAGAGAGAGAGAGAGAGAGAGAATGAGCTTGCAAGTGGATCCGCTGAATGGACGGGTTTCGAAACATCATAAATATGACGAGATTCATGAGAACGGTATTATGACGAAGAGAGAGAGAGGAAGGACGATTCTCCATGTCTCGTGCGATATACCGGTGCGCGATTATAAATGACAGAGGATAAACGACCCGGCCACATTGTCGATCGCGGACGCCTCCTCATGGATATTCATAGATTGTGCGCACCGCGTCCTCATACATATCATTAACCCGACACTTCAATCGCAAGAGCAACGACTCCTTAATCACGACGAGAAAAGAATAAAGGAGAAAGGATCGCGACTTTTGTGCCGCATTATTTATGATAATCCATATTTGGATCATCTCTTTAGTCATTGTTTATTAAAATCTTTTGTCTCGCATTAAGCATACATGTTCTACATAGGTGTATTTATAAATTATGTATGTGTTAAAGCTAATATAGAAAATGTAAAGCTATAAAAAGCAAATCGTAAAAATAAATTAATAAGAAAGTATAAAATAATATAAACAGCTATCAATAGTAAGTTTTAATAATAATCAATTTTAATATAATAATAATAATAATAAAAATAATAATAAAATAAGTTAATGATACAATATATTATTTTATATATTTTATAATAATATTTATAATATATTATAAATGTTAAATATGATTATCAATTTTTGATATAAATAACGGGACGATTTTATTTCTGTCATCTGATATGAAACTTTTGCGATGTCTTTTGAAATGACATTTGCGTGATTTTTGACTTGTACATCGCAGTGAACGTGATTATTAAATGGGTGCGAGAACTACGCGAAAAACAACGCTCGACGCACGTGTATTAAATCGACGGACGAGAAACCAACATCGACCAACGGCAATGGCTCGTATTTACGCGACGCAAAAATACGCGCGAGATAAATCGAAACATCGGCGACGATCGTGCAATTGTTGCGCCAACGACGAGGCCAGGGGCGGCGACGGCGGGCAGCGTGACAACGGTTAAGTACCAGGGTCGTGTACGTAAAACCGAATTGTATTAGGAACTATCCACCCACCCATCCCTTTCCCCGCGCCTACGCGAGCACATGCTCGAATTTGCATAAACGCCGCGAATTCGCCTCCGCGGCGAGTTGGTCGCATACGCGACCGTGTGTTGGGCGCGCTTGTTGTACACCTGGTGGGCTAAATCCACCCAAAATCACCCGAATAGACACGCGGCGGACTTCCGCCGAGAGATTGGATCATCTGGCCGGCTCTTCGCTCGTTTATTAGCGCATCGTTTCGCTGTCGGACCGATTTTTGCCAATTTTCCGTTCACACCGCATCGATAACGTGGATCGTATAAGTCCCACTTTATTGAGTCCCACTAATAAATTTATATTTATAATATTGTACAAATATTATTATTATCGAGAAAAAATTAGGTAAAGAAAAAGATAGTGCAAATCTATATCATGATTATCATAAAATATAAAAAAAGATAGTTATACCTGATAATCATGGTGATAGTCGGTAAATATATATAAACATATACATCCCTTTCATTCTTTCATACATTTATTTTTTACACTTATGTGATAAGTGAATCTCTGTATTATCGCAACTCTCTCTGCTTATATATATATATAGTGCAACGACTATCATCAAATGCCTATTAAGTTGATTAAATACGCGAAATAATTTTGACATAAAAGACAAAAAACATCTAAGAGACAAATTGCTACAGTATAATAGCACTGATACATGATTTTATAAAAGATTAAACGGCCTGGAAACTGGTCGTATGAAACGAAAATGCGCGGAAATAGAGCACGCAGATTATTCGTTACACGTGGTTTGACAGATGGGACGAGACGACCTCGGATAATAATTTCAGCGCGGCTCCATCAGCGAGAACGGCACCTTCCAATTAGGATCGGCGATCAAAGCGACGATTAATTCTGTAGACGGCTCGTATACGGCCGTCCGTGTCGTATTAATCTCGGCGAGACAATCGGTTTCTTGCCAACCCTATCCGTCTTCCCACGCTACTTCCGGTCGCGATATTTGACTATCGGTTACCTATTTCGCGTACGAGATATTTTATGTACACTATGAGCATTAGTCTTCGCAATACAGGCGACAGAATCGATTCTGGAAATTAAAGCGCGAATCGATATCCAACTCGACAAGATAAACGCTCTTGGATTCATATACCTCAGGTCTATAAAGGAGGGAGCTTGAATAAACAAATTTGTGCTGTATCTTTTATGTTTATTTTTATTTACACATCTTTTCGCCAATAAAAAAAAAAAAAACGTACAATTCAGAATAATTCTTCGTAGTCTTTTTGACACTTTTATCATACATTACACCTTCCTTCTTGCGTTCAGAAAAAAAGGTATTTTTTGCCAAACTGTATTATTTATATTGGATATACTGTGCATAAAAAATCACGTTTGGCGGAGTGAAAAGATACGAATTGCCCGAAATTATATCGGTATACCTTGATTAGTCGGATTAAAATCTACAAGCCGTGATTTCAATATTCCGCCGAGTCGGATTACAGGAAAGAAATCGCTGATAGGAATCCTGGAAAGAGGCAGCTGGCCGTGTACTTTGGCGCGGTCGTTCCTTCCTCTCCAATTTCTCTCATCTCCGCACGGCCAACCACCTTCTTATCTGTTTGCTCTGTTTGGTCGCTACCGGCTTTCCCGCGTTTTCCGTATTTTTGTAGCGCGCGATATTGGTCCCAGCGGAGATTGGCCCCCGATCGTTCGATACTCTTTCTCTCTCTCTCGGGCACGCGATATACCGAGTATTATTGCCATTCCTGTTTACCCCAACAAAACAAAGTACTCTCCTATACTCCGTACATTTTACAAGCGCGAGCGTATACATGTATACACGGATAATAGTAAACACGCGATGAGCGAGCGCTTTCTTGTCGCTTCTTCTTCTTTTAAACGTCGAGTAATTTCAACGGCCGACCGTCGATATCTTGGAAGCGATCGCGTACGGAAACATTCTTCGTCGAGGTTGAAATTAAATTTAGTTGCACGACGTTCCGCTACTGAAGCGCATAATATTACTCGGAGCCAATAAATCCGGTTTGACGGTACATTCTTGAGATAAACGCTCCTCTCGTAAGACGCGAAATGAGAGCGAGCTTTTCTTTTATCCTCGCTCCTCGTTGCATCATTACATACGTGTCCTCGAGGGGCTAATAAAATATCGATGAAAAATTGCGCGACGCGGAATGTTACATCGGGCGCGCCATATTTTTAATCTTCATTCCAAAATTACATATCACTCTTCCATCGTGTTTTACGCGCGTATCCACCTGTCTACCTACCTCGTGTCAGAGAAACAAACGACGCGTCGAAAAATGCATCAAGATTATAGCGTGAGCCAAAGCCCGTGGTGTAATAGCGGTAGCGCGACGTTACCTATGCACGAGCATTGCGCAATATATGCAGTGTACGGTGCCGTGGTAATACGCTGTTGCCGTAACAAATCACGAAATAAAATAAACGGCACGATGGTGAAACGCATTACCCATAAAATGAGCGGTGGCTGCTCCACCCCTGAGCTATCGCCCGCCCCGAATACGGACGGAGACTCACGGCCCGGTTTTCTTCTTACGGTCGCGCGGCTCCATCACGGCCGTACGTGTCCCCCCGTACGTGCGACCACGACGTTCGCGTGTATATGTGCGGAATATTCGCGAAAAAGGAAAAAATACGCCCTCGTAAAGTCGCTCGTTTGTGTGACGCGTGTCGCTGCGTGTCATAAGAGGGAAACGTATGTAGGGCGTGAAACGTGCCGGTGAAAATGTAAAGGGACACATGGGTCCGGAAGGAAGAGAAATCGGTCCCCGCATTCGAGCGGTATAACGAACAAGCCAAACTGACGGGAATAGATCGTTTGTCGGTCCGCGCAGCCTCTGAGACATAAAATTGCAAATATTTCGTCTCAAAAAAAAAAACCGCAAATTTAACCTCTCGTAAGACAATATCGCGGATAAGAGAATAAAATGCAAAAGTAGAAAAAAGCAAAAAAAAAAAAAGATTTATATATAATATATTGTACATGCAGGTGACACGATATGTGAATTTCAGGAGAGATGCGAGAAATATATAAATCACAGAGACAATAACTTTTTTTCTCGCGTCGTTATTACGCGCGAAAAATACTTTCAGGTGTAAGAAAAATTGTAACGTCGAAGAATGAGATTAGTTCATGCGTATGCTTGCGAGATTTTCCCTCTGTTGTTTAGCGAAGAAGCTTCAATTGAAACTTCCTCGAGCGTGAGGGGAGTGTCTCGAGTCCTTTTTATAATATTTCGCCTTTGTGTGCGAACTCTCTCTACGTCAGGCCCTTCAATTACTCCCGAGTTTCCTCGCTCTATTAGACTTTAATTTGCTATTCGTCGCTACATAAAGGGGACACTCGTCGCGCACGTCTTCTTCGATTCTCGCAGCATGAGCTTTATAATTTAAGTTACGTAATTTAATTTTTCATTCCCGATTCAATTACATATCGACTGATTTGCGATCCGTTCGAAGGTAGCTCCCTGATATAGTCGATTAAACATTTATCTCTTAAGCGGGGAGCTTTTAAAAGTCTTTTGCGAGGTGGATTATACCTATGAATTGAGCATTAAATTGCATACTTCTAGTCGAGAGTCTGCCATTCTACTTTATCTTAAAGATACAGTTTCTACGATATACCACAGAGAAGAAACTTTAATCTGTGTAAACAAACTGTATTCTTTTTAGAGACACAAATATCATAATTAAGTGATTCGCGAAGCGGAAAATATTCAACAAACATCCAATAATAATCATAAGTGTATCCGCGGGAAGCATTAATTATTAGCAGCCGGAAATGGAGAACGGGGCGTTGTATCGAAATACGAGCGCGCGACAACGACGATTTACTAATTCCGTGTACACCTGCGTTTCCCATAAATTTATCAGACTTTGGACACGTAGCTTTCTCAGCCCAAAGTATGCATTAATATTTCCCCTTCGAACCCCGCGCGCGCGCGCGTTTATCCAGAAGCGGTTGCTTCCGGTACCATCGAACAATGTCCACGTGCTACTGGCTAGTCGTAGCGAGACCAGGATGAGGAGAGAGAGAGAGAGAGAGAGAGAGAGAGAGAGAGGAGAGAAAGGGGGAGAACAGGCTGATAGGACAGGCAGTGATTTCGCTGCTTACGCCTGACCCATTTCGCATTCGTACCACTTGCCGGTCGAAATACAGCCTCGTACTGCTGTCGTGTGTTTGCGCAGTGACTACGGATGGCCAGTACGGCCTAGCGGAGGATGAGGTGGTGGACGAGGAAAACGGAAGAGGACGGGGTCGGGGACGTGGAACGGCCGAGAGCGGGAAGAGGGAGGGAGGGGGAGGGGGCGGAGGAAGAGCGAGGGAATAGCTTGCGGAGAGTGGTTCGCGTTGGGACGAGTGCCGGATTATATCCGGACCAATTCTACCGAAATATATCTCCGCCGTTGCGCCTGAGCACGTTCGAATATGCGTGCGTGCGTGCGTACGTACGTACGTACGTATGTACGTGCGTCCGTGCGTCCGTGCTTGCGCGCGTGTGATATTGTCGACACACGTTCGCGCGCGATCCGGAAATAGAGAGTATCTACGGGCATAACTCTCTCCCTTCTCTCTCTCTCTCTCTCTCTCTCTCTCTCTCTCTCTCTCTCTCTCTCTCTCTCTCTCTCTCTCTCGAGACACACGGCAAAAATCGTTGCGTCAGTTTGACGTCAATACCGTTGAAAAGCTACGATTACTGTTTCTGCTTTGTAGTGCGTTCTCTTTGAAATTATCTTTATAAACGAATAGCGAAATCCGACATCTCTGATCCATAATTAATAATATTTGAAAGTTTTATGCTCTCCACACTTTTTAAATTATATTTCCTTTTGTTGAATAACGAGTGGGCAGTTTTTCAATTTCTAAGGACATTCAAAAATTCGCCTATTATATATAAAATATTATATATTATAAAATAAATACAATATTATATATAAATTATATTACAAAGCACCAGATTTTTCTTTCTAATAAATTAATTACCAGATTTTTCTCTCTAACAAATTAATTTCTATAAATGTAATATATTTTGAAAAGAGAGAGATAGAGGGAAAAAAATATTTAGTCCGAAATGTACGAGAACTCTTATATTTTTAACAGCGCGAAATTATCTTCTGTTCATTAAAGTCTAATTTTCCGTGATATTCTGATTAAAACGCGTAATCAAAGAGCGAGTACGCCAGCAGGTTGATCGAGCAAGTTAGTTAACGAAGTGCCATTCAGCGAAGTGAACAGTTAAATGGCGCGATAATATACCAAAAATTGGAGACGTAGGCGCATATCGGGTAGATAGGTTGTGTCAAACCGTGGAAATTTTTTATTCTATTTTGCGCGTAAAAAGAGCCGAGATTAAATATTGTACAATATATGACTGATATAAAAAAAAAAAAGAAAGAAAGAAAATTTACAGAAAGGAATCTTTTTTCCGCGCCAAAACTTTTTTTCCAACCGCCAATTCTCTTTCGGACGCTACTCTCCGAGTTGTCGCTCGAACATTTTGATACACGTTGTAGGACAAACTGCAGGACGTGCGAGCACGCGCGTTTACCGAGATTGGCAAGCCGAACGCAAGCTTCGGACATCCCCACGGGAAGTTGGTGTTTGGGAAAGGATGGAGAAGCGGGAGGAGGATGTGTGTGGTGCGAGAGATAGAGAACAGGGGGAGAAAAAGAGAGAGAGAAAGAGACGGTTTAAAATTTCACAATCCAGCGGTAAGCGATACTCTGGGCCGAGTTCATGAATATTTCAAGGTGTTTCGATACAGGAAATAGGAACGCCGGTTCACGATGCGAGCGACCGGCGACTCTCTTTGTCCCGATTCGGAACGGAATCTCCGAACATGCTCGAGAGATACGGAGGTCATCATCCTACCGGGTTCGAGCGAGTGTAAATTTGGTACGCCCGTTAAACGAACATTATCGCCGCCACTCCGAGTGAAAAGGAGATTTGTTTGCCGTTCGAGAATCAAGAGACGATACGATTCCATTTACCATCCTTTGCATTAGCAACAAATATGTATCTCTGTATCACGGTATAATGTTTTGACATTGCGCGCTCGACCTTACCGGAAACACGTGCTAGCAATCCCTCCACGGCGAGGCATCTTCATTATTCATCGGCGCGCGTACTCTTGTCCACTTTATCTTTCCTTTGTCGTCTATCGTATATTGATCGGTCGTATGTGACGGGGGGTTAAGTTTGTTCGCGAGCCACGTATCGATCGGATGTCTCGTATCACCGTCTATTGTTTCGCCGCACGGGCGAAACAAATTAATAGTCTTATAAAGCGATATCAACCACCCCTTGCTCGACGTTAACGGCGCGCGTGAAACGCGCGTACTGACACTGACGTTTACAACGGGATAAATGCTCATTATATGTAACGTTATTTATCGTTTTCTTTATAATCCCGTCGTGCGAGGGGAATAGAATGCAAGAGAGTATCGTCGAAACCGGAAGAACTCGAGATAAACAAAGATGGAAGAAGAAGAGAGAGAGAGAGAGAGAGAGCACAAACTTTACCGTTGGAAATTTAATAATATCCTTCCGCGCTGGGGAATTTAAGGACTTCATAAAGTCGCGTCTTAAATGCCGTCGGCGTGTCTCGAAACGTCTCAAAAATTTCATTACGTTATTTACGACGTTCTTTCTTTCTTTCTTTCCTTCCTTCGTTTCTTTTTCTACTTCCTTTTCTGTCTCTTTGTTTTTCTCGCGCGCTGCAAGCGCAGCGTCCGAGAAGAGAAATAGAAAAAAAAAAAAAAAACGGAAGCGACGAAACGCGTAGAGCGACTCGCCTCCCCTTCGTCGTTAAACTCATTCGTCTGAATAATTGAACGACGCCCGCTCGTTGCTTAGTACATTAAGTAGAAAATATCCGAAATTATACGCTATGCGTACACACAAGTCGCTACCTCGGCTACCGTCTCCGTCAATACTCGGATACGCGATACAGGGGGATCGGCGTCTGTATCAGGTCAAACCAGGCGACCGGAATCAGAAACCATCCAGGCACGTTCCCCTCTATTCCGCCCTCCTTCTTCACCCCAACTGCCCCCTTGTTCCGCTCGCATGAAAATCGCCATATATACATAATGTATAGGGAGGGCGGCCGATATTATTTTTCCGCGAGTACTATATCACGCGAGGAAATTACAAGCCCGCTTCAATAAGTAATAAATAACGTCGCGAAATGTGGTGGTTGTGTAAGAGAGAGAGGGAGGATCCGTCGTGCAACACGAGACACGTATCCTTCCGCTTCGCCCTGTCGCCCTTCGCCCTATCGCTCTTCCTTTTCTCTCTCTCTTTCTTTCGTATCCCGATTCTCTTGCCTTCTGCTTGCGCTCTCTTGTACTTTTCGCTTTCTCCCTTGTATTGTTAGCGCGATGATACATTGGTTTCTCCCTAACGTTCACGAGAGGCAAGCCCGAAAAGTATGCACGTACACGAACGATACATTGTCACACACGAGCACAACTGGAGCGGGAGCGAGTAGAATCTTTCGCGCGCTTTTGAATTCTTCCCTCGAGTAAAGAGCTCGAGCTTCTCTATTCGCTTTCTCTCTCTCTCTCTCTCTCGTTTCCAGCTTCCGACTTTCCGATCAATCCTTCCATGCATTCTGTACACTAACCCGAGAGATATTCGACAAATAACACGATTGTCGGGCAATTAATATATCTGTAATTAAAGGTGAATTTATCAAGAGCAGAGGTGAATAAATTATTTATCGAACACTTTAACGCCCCGGTTTAATCGCAGATCGAATATAGGGTTTCACCGCGATAATTTTAGAATCCATAAAAGCTCGAGCGAAATTAATTGCCATAAATTGGTCGGGATTCCGCGAGTATTTCGAGAAAATATTATTCCTGCTTTGAAAATCATTCTATAAAATGCTAGAGCAAACATGTTAGTTGGCAGTTAGTTTGGTCAAAGGGTTAAACGCCATTCTTTTGGACCGCGTATGATGAGGAAGCTCGTGAATGGAACTTCCGGTTTGCCGGCAGGTAGTATAATAACCACAATTAAATTACAGTAAAAGGAACGTGAAGGATGGGGAAGGAGGAACGGGGGGGAGAAAGGGAACCGCGCGGACGCGCATCTCGTATGTTTTAAAACTCATCGTCGTGATTTATCGTAAATATGCCACGTGCGGACACCACGAACGGGAAGTTTCTTCTTTCCAGTCTCGTTGCCCCAGTAACGTACAACTCGATATAACTGCCGCAGCATCCTCGAAGCCGAAGGTGTTGCAGACAGCCAGCTCAATTTCATGGCTTACGCTATTCCTCCATCCGCCGGAGCCTACCGTGCGCCTCATCTTCCTCCTCTTTTCCTCCACTCTCTTCCTCTCCTTCCTCTCTCTCCCCCTCATCTTCTGCCATCCTTTAAAAACTTTTCTACTCGGCATCCTTGAAACTTTCAAATCACTTGCACGTTCCCCTGGAGCTTTTTAAAAATTCATCTCCCTCCCTCCTCTCTCCGTTCTAGCACCCATCTCTCTAGAGTCTTCTCGCGTTCCCCTCCAAAAAATTACGCGATGCATCGGGGGATGTTTCGATGCGAATGGTGAACGCTTAATTTGTAATTGAAATGTTGAGGAATGGCGGCGTGAAGGCGAAACGAGCAGGCCGACGGGCAAAGGCAAAGCCGCTCGAGCGGAAGTGATTAATATTTCCCATAAAAAAAAGCGGAAGATTGGATACAGCGTATACCGTAAGACATTTGCAGGCTTTCAAACGCCTCCGGATCGCTCAGGACGCGTCGACATTAGTGAAGAAATGAACGCAATAATCGCAACTTGCTTTTTTATCGATTCACGCAGATGAGACAGAAACTTTTGCACCCCTTGCAGCATCAATAACGACTGTGCATCGTCCAAGCTCGATTTTTAAATTTTTATTTCAAACTGTTCGTAAATAGCTAACATTAGTCATTTAATTAATATACAAAAGTTCTCAGTTCTTGATTGATTGATTCTGCCGGTGAATAGATACAGACTTACAGACTTCTCTCCGCACAGAGACAGTCGAGCGTGATGACTGAAATTCACGCGTTCACGGTCGATTCGGCGAACGCTTCAAGCGCGCCTTATTTCTCCTTTGCGAATTTAAAATCGTAGACGCACTACGTCACTCAACCACGAAACGAGTCCGGGAGTTTGTATGATCGATTATCGATAACTCCGACTAGCTTGAACTTTCAAAAAGGTCCGTCCCACCCGTCTTCCTCTCTCTCTCTCTCTCTCTCTCTCTCTCTCTCTCTCTCTTTCTGTTTCTCTTTTTCTCCACTTTAACTATCTGTCCACCGTTCTCTTCCCGTCTCGCTCTGCTATTACCCCTTTCCCAATCCTCGTTTCAGTCCCTCCTTTTTGTCTGTTCGATATCCGGAGTCTACCTATCGTTCTCTATCGTCGCGCTTCGCCATCTGCTACCTTCCCCTTCCTTTTTCCCTAAATGGTCACTCTGGAGAATCCACTTTATGCCGGTACGGAACGATTCGATCGCGATTTTTCAGTCGTTTGACTTTCATTTCCTAATTGACGCCGCAACAGAGGCCGTCGCGTAGCTTCAAATCGAGGACCGAGAAGTCATCGCGCTTCACCCAGCTTGCTTGTATCGATCGCTGTCGAATACCTTTTATCATGTGCGGAAATGTCGTAGGGCCATAAATTAATGTGCATCGGAAATAGATGAGAGTAATTAATCATTAATAATTACCGCATTAATTATGATTGCATTTTAATCGCTTCTTTTTTAAGTAGTCGCAATTTTTTATCTATAGACCGCTAAAAATTGAAGATACGCGATAAATGACGAGCTCCATTAGCGCTTTTGCTAAAGAAAAAGAAATTGTCAAATAGTATATTCGCGAGCAAGAATATATTATTAAATATAAAATTATTTTATTAAAGATAAAATATAAAATAAAAATCAGCTTGTTGACGTTGATATTTTTTGAACAACATGACTCGCGCGCGGGCGTAATTACAGAGAAACGGTATTACTTATTTTTGGATCTCAAGTTCATAATTTAAATTAGGACACGTTTAACCCTAAAACGGCCGTACATTAGGCGGCAACGATGCATATGATATTCCGACTAACAAAGGGAGCAGGATACGTGCTAATGGAAGCGCCGAGCTCGAGCTGGCGCAGTCCGTAGCTAATCAGACGAAACTGGAAGCATGAATCGCGCTATAGCGTAGCTGCACCCGTTACGACCCGGAACCGACCTTCGCCTTCGACCGAATTAATGCTTCCAGCAAGCTCGTAAACCGACGCGAAACGAGCGGTCGCTATCATGCCGGAATATGAAAGGACACCCTCCGACCGTGTTTCATTCTTGAGGATTTCATTGTATCGAATGCGCGGCCGACCGACTAGATACGGGATCTAACGGTATCCCGTAAAAGCATTGGGATGCAGTCTCATCCGTTACTACAAGAGCGCATCCCGTCCTCGACTTTAAAGATTCACGGCATCTAAATCGACAAACGTGCTCTTTCCGTGGCACGAACACATGGGACGCGCCGCGCGAGACGGCGTAGCGTAACAAGAATGAAAATGTGTAGCCCGCAGCAAACCTTGAAACACGATTTTCCTAGTGTCGCGGCTTAAGTGCACGCGGTACGACGTAAAACGAACGGATGCTCCATTATCCGGAAACTTGTCAAGAAGGAAGATAACTCTGTCGAGAATAGCAAATAGCGAATAAATCACGCGAAAGGGAATAATTATACGATGCAAAAATAATGACAATTGCATTATTTAAAGACAATGCCGGGCAAATGATTGTTGTGATAAATAATAACGATTATTCTCTAAAATGTTCATTTCATAATATGTCATGAAATTTCTCACTTGTTGGGGAAAATGAAAAATCTAGTGCTTCGATAATAAAATTAAGGAATCTCGCATTGCCTTTTATGTATCTCTGTTAATATTAGAACACCGTTGTCCGATTTAGCGTTCCGGAATTGATGGTGCATTTGAGAGTTAGCTGCAGGATGCGTGTAGCGGCAGCGCGTATCAATCGACAGTAGTAAAACTCGGCGTTCAGTCGGACCAGTGAACAGGGACGAGTATCGACGGACGATCGAGAGATCGAGGGCCGTCCGGCTGTACGCGCCGGGAAGAATCGATCGTAAATACATCCAGCCCTTCTCGTTCCTGACTCGTTCTCGATGTCCTTTGGTTCGGGCTTAATGACGCCTGAACCGGAGCTTAATCGCGGATTAAGTACGATTGGGCGGCGTTTCAATGCGATTAGAAAAAAACTGGCGAGACGGGCATGCAAATGATCGCGCAATATTACTCCTCGTCCTTCGCCCTTACGTTCTCTTTCTACGCGCATATGCTATACGTACTATATCAGATGATATTTATAATTAGGTGCTTTTTATTGTGCATTTTATTTTCTAACTATATAAGTTTAACAAAAAAAAAAAATAGCTTTTTCTTTAAACACAAGAATGAAAGTAATTCCATATTTTTTTAATCTGAATACGAATTTGGCTCTTAAATATCACATCATAATTTTGAAAATTTTGCAATTGAAGTTGTAAAAAATATTTAAATGTATTTCGTCGTGTTAGTTGCGACATGTGCTGAAAAAGCGTGTTTGCAATCAAGGCTACGTTCTCATTAGTCCTTAAAAAATTCGTTGTATCGGTTGTGATTAATAAGATTTGCATAATTAGATGTAGAGTCTATTGCGAAAAAGTTGGTAATTAAATGTGATTGATAATCTATCAAATAATTTTCAATTATGTTTATTTAAACTTAAAATTTTTTTAGGTCGCTCAATACGAATCTGATGTAAAAATTGACAAATTTAAAATGTATACATACATTTTTGCAAAAATTCAAATTTTTTTTAATTTTGATATCCGTCATATTAACTATCTGCTATTTTGAATTTGTCAATTTTGCCATTATATATATTTATATCCAGTGAGTTAAATTTGAATAAACGTAATTAAAAATTATTTGACAGATTCTCAATGATTTAACTGGCAACTCTTTTCACAACAGATTTCAATTTCTTTTAAGCGCTAAAAATCCTAACGACATATTTGATTGCAACAAAGGTTCTACAACACGTCATACCGTAGTTAAAGATAATAAAATATTAATGTAGTTTATTTCTGCAATTTTAACTACAAATTTCTTAGAATTATGTTGTAACGGAGAAATAGGAAAGCTGAAATTATAATTATTTGCAAAAAAAATCTACTTTTTTTTTTTTTTTTTTTTTTTTTAACTATGCCATTGATCAAAGATTGAACATGAAAAGTCTCGAATGTACTAGAAATAAAGTGGATGAAATATAACATAAAAAATTTCTAGATAAATGACAAAAATATACGCTCGATGTAAAACAAAGTTAATCTCAATGCAACGATGCGCTATGCGGATTTTTCTTTAATTACTTCTCCGTTCGCGGTCGGTTATACATAAAGAAAATGACGTTTCATCTGTCGTTCTTTATTAATCAAATATAATATAATGTTACTTCCAGCCACTGTTAATTATGAGCTTTACCGCGTAGTTGACTGGCGCGGCGAGCACGAAAGTTGTATCGAGGTCGACACAAATGTATATATGGAATTTATCAAACTTTCCCCGGGACGGGATCGAGTAACTCGTTAGAAAAGCGGACTCTGGATTAATCAGCTGTTTTATATGCATGTGTACTCTGCATGTTGTGAATGTATACTACTACGGAAAGTTCCGGTAATAATCGATAAGCGTTCATAATTCCATGCTTATGTGCATAAATTAGATGAATTATGCGACAAGTTTGTTAAGATACACGCGAGTCTTATTCTCGTGAATTTTATGCATTTACATTTATATTGTATATTAGTCCATTGAATGCCGAATAAATTATTGATGCATTAACGTACGCTTATGAAATATTCGAGAACGAAAAAGCTCGTTGCGCGTAATTTGGATATTTTTTTGCGCACGACGCAAATATAAGTTCTGACGAACTGGAAACGAGAGATTAAAAATGGCAAGTTTTTGCTTCGTGATATCCTGCACCGCGTTTGATTGACATTATATCCCAAATTTGTTCACGATCAATTATGAGTGACGCTGCGTTATTTAAAGGTATTTTCAATCTTGACTTATTTTAAATCGCATTATTTGATTACAATTTAAAATGGCGTATCACATAAGTGACACAGCGAAATTGGATTTATACGCAAAATTTAATTAGCGGCAGAGAGACTGTTGTTATTCGTAACAACACGAGTATAAACGCTACTTGATCGTTACAAATATTAAATTATTATATGTAAGCTCCTTTTCTCGCCAATATATATCTTTTTAAATAACACCTACATATTTCCAAATTAAATATATATCGAGATAAATTTGCTATATACGTCTTTAATTGCATACTCGATAAAAACTTGATCGATTATCATCTTTGGCTTAAATATTTTTAACATTGCTATTTTCGATAACTTTTTTATTAGAAAGATATCCATTACACGGTTTAGCAAATAATAATTGATATGATATTGAATTTTTATTATATTTTTCATAAGTGCTAATTATAGTATCCAAAATAATTCCATCGCGAAACCGATGTTAATCGAACTTCGATATTTCATGCATGGTATATGATACGCGAACGCGCGAATAATTCCGCGGTGGAATCATTACACAGAGTGAGATTTCTTCAGCTGTGCATTCAACGGATAATCATTTAATTACATAAACAGATAATTGCGACATGAACGAGATTATTGATTAAACGTAACGGGATTAATGGAAATTAACAGAATCGAAAGCGTGTAAATTCCGTTCGATTTCTTTCACGAGCAATGCGGTAAGCCCGCGAACAGAAGAGATAGAATAGAGAATAGTAGACACGGAACGCCGCATTCCGCGTCGCCTTCTCTTCCTCTTCCCCCTTCGCCCCAAAAAAAGAGAGAAAAAAAATAGCGAAGCGCTTTAAGCAAGGCGCGTAATTCCTCTCGACGTATTCACAGTAACTTCCGATTCTCTACCTCCTGCGTCCCGGTGGCTCTTAATATTGGATTTTCCTCTGTCGTCTAGACGCGAACACTCGAGCGCGTGCTTTTCCTCGGAGAGAAACGAGACACGACCGTGCGAGGGGTATCGCGCGCGTACATAAACACTAAAAGTCCTTCTCCCCTTTTCCCTCCCCCTTTCCCAATGTGCTCTCTACCGTCGTCGCTTCGTTCAAACTGCTTGCTTTCACCTCTCGCGGGAGATATTATTCGCATTAATCCGGCCGGAAGCCGAATATCGTCCGTGTAAATTTAACAGATCCTGCGACATCAGTTTGCTATTCGTTTAAAAAAAAGAACATAAATATATGATATGTATTTATTTATTTTTTTATTTATCAGAGCGGCACACATTAAGATGAATCTTCCATCGCCGAAGCGAGATCAACGTTAATATTTTCGCGTGATATTTCGGCAAGAAGTGAGAATGTGTTTTTTTTTTTTTCAAGTTTATTTATTGGTTGCCGCGCCGCTTCCGCTTAACTTTATCACCCTCCCGGGAGAGCTAAGCCGCGAAATCGAATTTTATATTTTACACGTCTCGGGATAGATCTACTTCCGCGCCTCGCATCAGGGAACTATTATTGTTTCGTGGATCCGCAAGCCGGTTTTCTATTATTTATTAAAACGGCGCACGCGCGGATGAAAAGGGATAAGTCGCCTCTCCTCGTTATCTCGCGGTAACGTGAGTATTCTCGTCCTTCCTCGGCAAGGAAGAAAGCGGAATCATCCGGAGTGGATTACGCGGTTGACGATAATTATAATCCCTTTTAATTTATTAACATGACAGCCGCGTGAAAGTTTCACCTCGGTTTCATTATCCTCCGTTATAGTGTTATTCGTTAGACTCGTCGGCGTGTTTACGCCGTCAAATAGATTTCGCCGCAGTGGTATTCGTTTGCAGAACGCCGCTCCGATGATTTTAATATATTTATCCGTTAAATACACGCGCCGCCGTGCACGTTTGCGTTTACAGGTGTGTCAGCGAGTTTGTTGAAAATGCCGATATCATCCATTTCCACCTGAAAACGCAGCACCTCGCTCTAATCTAATATTTCATCGGTATTAATAGGTCATTGGAATATATCCGAATATTAAATTTTCCTCCGTATCTCCCTCGTTCTGCCGATCGATCGACCTGATTTCATCGCCATATCACGCGGACGTCGTTTCGGAAAATCCCGAGACAAGTCCGCCGATCCCTTGCACGTACGAGGGGCATACGTGACGCGGGGAGAGGATGGGAGGAAGAAGTAAAAAAAAAAAAAAAAAAAAAAGAGGTCGTATCGAACGAATCGGATCAACGTGTATGGAGCGATCGTTTCGCGCACGTACCAGCCGAAATCCCTGATTTACCGCGCTCGCGAGAACATCGCGCTTACTATTCCCCGAAGCTCCCAGTCGCAGCCGTAGCGACGCTAATTTGCGTGCGTGCAAGCGTGGTACGTGTGTATTAATGACGGGATGTACGATATACCCGTCTATGCACGCGTGCACGTACGTACGCTTACGCGCATGCTGGATGTTTATTTCTGGAGGATACGCGCGTCCCGTGTCACTCGCACGGTATGTAGCTGCATATGGCACGATGTATACACGGTGTATTTAAGCGAATTTGTCTCTTTCTCTATATCTGTCGTATTTAATCCAATGTTTACACGTATTTGTACGCCGCCTACCACTCTTCTCCGCATATTTAGTCGAGGCTGGATAATCACGCCTGTGTGTGTGTGTGTGTGTGTGTGAGAGAAAGGGAGAGAGAGAGAGAGAGAGAGAGAGAGAGAGAGAGAGAGAAAGAGCGTGGAGAAGCAATTTGCCGTGTGGTGAATGTACACGTGCGCGTACACGTAATATTATTCATACAAACGCTCGGGCAAACTTGCTTGGATTATCGCGGTAATATCGTCTTAGTTTGACAGTTACTATTCGAATTTCTCGATCAATCTCTTTAAAACTCGGCTTTTTTCCTCTTTCTCGTCGGGACAAAAAATTCGACGATGCAATACGCCTAGGAGCGGATATAATATTCTCTCATCCCATATCTTTGCCGTTGCATAAAGTATAAATAAGTAACAAGTATACGCGTATCGTGTCGCGTATACGCACAAACGGCAACATATTACACTCGACACGCTCCTTTATATTTATTACGAGAAGTATCGCTCGCGCGAGAAGAAAAATCCTCGCGCTCAGTTTTCATCTCCGTATATGCCGCGTTCGCCACCCCTAGACTTCTTAAATTTTGCACGAGACACCCTCCCCCTCCACTCGCCGTACTCGCGAACAGGCAAGATCCGAGCTGCTGCTTACTCCTCTTTTTCTATGTCTCCACTCTGTTGTATCTTCGCCCCCTTATCCACCCCTCCCGACGGAAGGCGGATTCAAAGCCGAGGCGTTGTCGCCGCTTTTCCACGACGTAACGACCCATCCATCCTTCTTCCCACTCGTACTCGTCCCCTCGCAAACGCGCGTACCTCGTTTATTCCTCTTGACTCTCTCGCCTTCCCTCCTCCATCGTTTTCCCTCCTCGGTCTGAAGATCAGCTCGAGTGCCTCGGCGTTTTGCGTGTTCCGGCAATTATTCCTCGCAGTCGTTAATCTCCCCTTTTCGTCCCCCTCGTTCTATTCACGTAAATACGCACGCTTTCCAGCAATCTCGTTGTCTCAGCGGAGAGCACTCGGCGCATTTTTTTTTCCACTCTACGATCTATCTAGCAAAACCGCGCGCGTATCGATAAGCGATTATCAATGCGACGAACGCGCGCACATCGGTAAGCGACTTGTGTATAAAGAGTGAGGGGAAAAAAAGACTTGCTTATTAACGTTTCGATTTGTGCGGAAAAATTTGTTTGTACTTTCCTTTGTTAAAAATTAATATAAATTTATTATATAAAATTGATAGTATATTCTAATATTTTAAAACAAGATTTTCGTTGTATTAATTATGTCAAAAGTCATGATAGATTTAAATCAGTGAAGGCTGAATATTTCAGTTTTTCTCATACAATACAATCATCGATCATTCAAGATCCTGCTTTAGGAAAAAATTTTACATATATGTATGTATATCGAATGCCGTCCTTTTTCGCAATAATCTTATAAAATGTCACAATTAAGTTACCTTTTATCCTAAAATTTTCGGTAATGTATAATTGTTATATCTAAGATGAGGGAAATAGGCAAGTGAAAACGATGAGATGTCCTCGGCAACTTCCATTCCGCGAACTACAAACAAGCTCGCCTGGGATAAAGTGACGGTAAAATTTACAGCTGGTCCCAAAAATATTTAAGAGCCTACACATTGTCTCATAATTCGAGGTCTTAAGTCGGCATTTAAGTCGCACGTGTCGCCCGGCCGCCTCTCTACGAACACCGACATTATTACCGGGCTTAAAGCTCGCGTGCCTTGTAATCTTGCACACTGGAAGGTATATGATACGACAATTGCCGGCTCGTTTGAAACGAACTCTTATGGTGGCACAAATCTTTTTTTTTTTTTTTACTCTTTTTCTTTCTCTTTGATCGTAAAATATCCGGCTTTAGATCGGATCGTAGTTTCTACTTGGATAAAACGGGCACGTTGGCCCTTAAAAAGTGCCAGTTGTCATCTTTACTTTGTAAGAGAAATGTCATTAGATATGTTTATAGCAGACGCTTTTTAATTTTGATTAGCGATTTCCTTCAGCTCGAAATTAGCAAGAGCGAATCGAATTTTTATTGTCTCGCATGTTCGTTATTTCGGTACTGTTCTAAATATTGTTGCCTAAGATCGTTATATAAGATTGAATAAATTAGATTTTTTTATACGAACATCTTATTTTAAGCAGCACATTTTCGCCTTAATTCTAAATTATTAAATATGGATCGAATATAAAATCGGATTGATCCTTTTTTACAAATATCGAAGACAGTTTGTCTGTGACATATCTGAAGCTCGATTCCAAGAGCCAATATGAAATCGTAGATTGATCGTTAGACGTTAAATGTGATCCGCACATCTATAAAAAGACATATCGCGCATTAAGTTTTCTAAAAATTGTACGTTGAATTTGAGAAAAGGGAGAGTTACCAAAATAATCGTTAGTCGATCTTCGCATGAATTTACGATCTTGTAACGATACAAATGGATCGCTACGAGTGCGCGCGAGATTATCGGATAGTAATTTATCAATATAATCCATTATACACGAGCCGACACACACGTAGAAATCGTGCCACCGTTCGATACGTCATTTCTCTCCTCCTTAAGGGTCACCTTTCTGTTACCCTGGATCCTTACGTGACAGCGATTCGATTTTGTCGTGACAGCGATCGTTTCTCGGTCCTGTCCACGTTCGGGATACCGTTTTGCACGCGTAGCACGTAACGCTCTCCTTCCCCTTCGACCCTTTCCTCCCCTTTCCACCGTCCAACTACATTTTTCGTATCGCATTCGCGTTTCACGTATCGCGCGGGCAACGAGAAATCCCGTGTCCTGTTTTAAATCTGGTCGCGCAGTGATGTATTGTCCGTCTAGCAATGGCTCTTCTTGGGAAATGATTAAACGGTACAAGCCCGCGGCATGAAAAGCCATGCGATGCTTCAAAAGCTCATGCAACCTGGAAAACCTATAGTATAGATATTGTATCGCAATATGTAACATCGCCGTGCAGAGACTGAATTTGAAATTATAATTTACTGAAATTGCGCACAGAGTTTTATCTCTTTCTGTCGTATTATTTTATCAATAATTTTATTACGAGTAAGAAATGTGTGATTTTAACGCGAAATAACTTGCCTTTTCAATGTTGTATTATCTATTTTCCAAACATTTTATTGTCAACTGTTGATTCGATTATACATTATATCTGTAGCTTGATTCCAAGAGCCAATATGAAATGGGATCGTGGACGGATCGTGTCACGCGTCAAATATGATGCGCATGATATCTATAAAAAGATATATCGTGCATCGTTAAGCTTTTTAAAAATTGTATTCGGGAAGGAAGAGTCACGAAAATAATTGTCTATGACCTGTAAAAGTTAAAGATTCGATCGTAATTTAATAAAAGTTCGCCAAACGTTAGCTTTTAAGCCCGATCTATGTTTTATAAATCAGTTTTGCAACGCGCGGGAAAAAAGGGTCGATCCTTTCAAAGTAATCGACACGTTTTCCATAATTTCCAATCGGTCATTAACGTTACGCGGGACCGGGCGGTTTTTTTCCTTAGATGCCTCTTCGACATCAATAATTCGGAGCTCGATAGTGCTCCTTTAGCGCCGTCGTTCCCCGAGATTCCTCGAGAAACCGAGATGCTGCTTTTCAATCCGGAATCTCCGACTTTCACGGAGGCCGCTTCAAGCCTTCGTCCGTAAAAAGACGCGTGCATCGAGGATGCACTCTGTGATTACACACGCCGGAGATGTGACGCCGAAATTCTTGTCACGGAGAAGGCGCGTATAAAAAAAAATGCGTCGCCGAATACACATGTTTTCTCTCGTCAGCGAATAATGCGAGAGAGTACGCGCGCGCGTTTATTTTTCATCCATTGGAGAAACAACCATCGATATGCATATGTCAGTTTTTAATGTTCCATGTTGAATGTTGATTCAAAGTCTCGTAAGAGAATAACGGTTGGCGGGTCGTAATTAATAATGACGTAGCGGAATTTTGACGACGGGCAGAGTGCGAGAGAAAGGGGTGGGAAGGGGTGTTTGTTGTCGTCATAGCGTGTCAACGATTTTTGCCCGGCATTTTCGGGAGATCGATGTCTCTCGAGCCGAACGGGCACAGTATAATAGCTTCGTGACTCTCGTAACTCTCGACGTTTCAAATTTACACTTCGAACGCGAATGTATGTTGTATCTTTTCAAACAAGAGAGAAAGAGAGGGAGGGAGAGGGGATAGAGCGGGATCGAAAAAAGCGCGAGGTCCGGAAAGATTGAATTTTACGGTCCGCGAAAGCGAAACGTAATCGCGCGCTACAAACGCACGGGGCGCAGAAGGGGGTTGGCAGTGAGGGGAAGGGCAGAAGGGGAAAGAGAGAAGAGTGGTAGCTTCGTTTGTCTCGCGCGCGCATCCTTTAATTATAAATTAACGGCTTTAATCAGGAAACTTGCCAGCCCGAGCAGCCTCGTATTTTCGCGTCAACCAACGACGCGTCCCGTTCCCTGACCTCGTTGCAACGGTATTATCACCGTCGACGCAGCACAGCCGCGTATACGGGACCGCATCGTTCATCGCTACCTTATTGGCCAAACTTGCCAACTAATTTATTAAAACGCTACCCCCCCCCCTCTGTCTCTCTCTCTCTTTCTCTCTCTTCGTCTCTCTTCGTCGTATCGACTTACGCTCTCGGCATGAGACGTAATTTCCACGCGTAAAAAGCTCACCGGGATAAGGGCATGAGAGAAACGCATCGATAATTACATCTTTTTCGATAATCCTTTTTCTGTAAATTAACGGCCGGCCATGGCGGAGGCGCTATCGGTGTCGAATAAACCGTGCGCGTAACAAACGATATCTGTTCAATCGTTCCGTTACCGCATGTGTAACATATGCGTGCATGTGGAATATAACGCGGAGGTAAATTACGGTATTCGGTTCGTTTATATGGCGTAACCGTTGTTAACGATCGTGGTTTGCCCTAAAAAACATTTCGCTGGCTTGTAAAATATTTTTGCCCGAGAAGGAAAGTTTTAGACACGCCGATGTGTCGATTGCTCTTGTTATTTCACGCGGCGTTCGATGAAAAACGCGCGAGAAGCAAGGAACGATGGAAAATCGCTCGAATAATATATCCGATTGATTATCTCGATTATGCGGGATTTAATTTTTCGTCATCGCGCGTCCTATCATTCACGAAGAAGGAACGAACGGTTTTCAATGGTGTAATTTAATCGATTGAGAGACGCGTGCTCCGCGGTATAATGATAAAAAAGCGGCATTATACGCGGACCGCCCGCGCTCCGCTGGTTTTCGTGAAAATCTAATTTACATACGAAACGTATCTCGCTAATAAAGAGCCGGGTCATTAATGTCTTTCTTTTTCGTTCCCTGTGCGCGCGAGCGTGAATAATATTTTTGCGCGCGTTTTACACCTCGCGTTCCGACCGTTATATTTACTGCTCGCTTAATACATGTGTCTCTCTCTCTCTCTTTCTGAATCTCTATATGATGAGTGTGCTGGAAACGTATAAATCGCGGATGACTTTGATGTTGCGCTAACAACCATTATATCTATTCTTTCTTTCTTCTTTCCCCCTCCCCTTCTCAATCTCGCTCTCTCTCATATATTTCTCGCCGTCTCGAATATATATCTCGGAGCTCTCCTTTCACGGTGCAAACGGAGATTGCGTTCTATCTTCGCTTCTCATCTATGAAATACACATCAGCGCGACTAAGAGACCGTTATTAAAAACATACTAGTCAGACGGCGACCGGCTGACTCGAGCGGCTCATTACTACTTGCTGCGCGACTCGCCGCGCGTCACATGACTCGTTAAGAGACGACGGATCGTTATTCTTTGCGAGGTCTCGGCATAATAAATGACCAACGAGACGGTACTCAACCTTACATTGGCCTTACGGATCCGGGCGTTGTCCCGAAACGAATCTTGCACGAGCTCGCTTACCGGTAAGCTTGAAAAAAGACTCGGATAATACAGTCCATCGAACGGCTCCTTAATAAATAATGCTCTGCAAACGCGATCGCGCATTTAGGATAGCCATTAATCTCGCCGGATCTCGGTCGTTAATATTTTACGTTCGGCAAATAGAGGGGAAACGGAACGGTTTATATCGTCGTACTAATAAATCGCGCTTAATACAATACTTGGGAATGATTCAATCGGCGTTACAGATAACGCTTTACGATGTATCTGCACGGGCATAATATAGTAATATATTATCATTGGCTTTTCGGTGAAATATTTTTACAAATAAAATATAAAGGGGTTTATGTAAATAAAGAAAAAAAGATTCCAACTCTGTTGCGGCTGGTATCTATAATACAATGTGTAACTTGCGCCAAGAGATTTTTTCTTCATTCTTGCTCTACACACACACACACGCGCGCGCGCACGCGCGCGCACGCATCTCTATCTCGTTAAAAACGATTTTAAAAACGTTGAAGGAATTTTCCTGGAATGCGACGATCGGCGCATGTAATTGAAACGATAGATACAGAGAGTGCGACTGTAAAAGAGTTTAGGTGTTACTATACTACTCGCGGGGGTTTCTCGCGTGTGTAATGCGGATAAACGAATGAGGTTACGTGTCAGTGATGCTCAACGTTTTTGGCCCGCCGTTTTCCAATCCAATCGAACACAATAATTTCATGATGAAATCTTGATTAAATCGCGCAATTATTTCTATTCCCTCTTTTAACGAATTTAAAGCAATAAAATACGCTAGGATTTTATCGCGAGATAAAAAATAAACGATATAATAATTGAAAAGATTAACAAACCGTTTCGCGAAGAAATTGATTGAACTGACACGAAAATGATCGCGAATGAGCGTGAGTGAGAAAACTGGTAGAAGCCGATATTGCCAAAGTGTTTGTAATTTGCTCGACGTTACCTTCGCTTGCCCGAGCGATCTCGAAGGCACATTTGACGGGATTAGTTGACTGCGGCACTTGTAATTAACAGCACTTATCTAAACGAGTTCTCGCCCCGCGAGCGCGCGCGCCCGCATGGACGAAAGGGGGATTAAATTAGATTCGTGCAATCTATTACGCGCGTTTGGAAAGAAACAATAGTACGCTCGCGTAACTACTACGCGTAAGCGGTCATGCGCGACTTTAAAGCCCACATTAAAAAAGTCAACGCGAGAATCATCCTACGAGACCGTAAACCCACTGTCGTTTTAGAACTCGAAATTGTTGCGAATTTAGACGGAGTCGTAGAGAGTTGTTTAGCGGTGATTCTCGGTCATTTTATCAAAATTACATCGATAGCGTCGTTTGGAAAGAAAAGAACAGAGGACAAGATTTTTGATTGATATAGAAATAGCAACAGGTTGCGGCATTTTTTAAAAGAATGTGACAGCGATCTTTTTGAAGAGCGTTCTTTATGTATATCCGCGACTCGCAAATCTCGCAATCAAATCGACGAGATTGAAATCTAACAGCTCAGAGTTTTATCGATAAAACTCATTTTATAAAAATATGAAGCTCGACTTTTCGCGACAGAATAGCTGTGACAAATTGCAATTACATTTTGCGATTGTCATCTCGTCCGAAGATTTACATTGTAAGCTAGAGTCAAAAATTACTTTTACGGAAAAATAGATTTGTCTTTTTTTTTTTTCTTTTAAGTGCCATACGCACAATTACGACAATTACGTAATAGTGAAGACGCGGTCGATTCGGATATTCGAACTTTACCGCAACGAGCGCGATTAAAACAATCACCATCGTGACATGTGTCTCGTATACTTGGCTCGAGCGCTTTGTCTCAGCATTCGTAGCGTAGTCGTTCTCGACTCGAACAAGCGACAACCTCGTCGACCCCCCTTTAATAATTCAGCGGACTGCCTTCTGCGGCGGATCCTGGCCCGTAGGGGTAGCCACGATACCGAATGCTGAACCCTGAAAATTTCGTGTCGCGAGGGTGTTGAACTCGGGCGCGACACTCACACCTACGTACACCGTCGTCGAAAATGTGTGAGCAGAATAGAGAGATATTGGTCGGGAGGAAAAGGATGAATCCAAACTTTATCAAAGCCGTTATAAAGTCTGCGTAAGAATCGAAGTATCGGAATATGCGAAGATTATATGGGAAGATTGGAGGAATCTAAATAAACTTTTCTCAATCGATCGTCTCTTTTTCCGTGCGATAGAAATGCGGAGTAAATATAGGAAACATCAAAAATTGAGGTATTCAAAAATTGACACTAAAAATAAACGATATTTTTACTCCTAAATTTATAACACCGATCTCGCTAGATACTTAGAGAACGTATACTAGATAGATGAAGAAATGCAATTGATATCAATTTCAAATTAATTCAGGAAATTGCAGTGTTTGGAATATCGATCGCGTAATGAATTTTACAAAACGTTGTGGAAATAATACAAATGGAGAACTCGGCGTAAACGTGGTAATGAGGCGAATAATTTGTTCATGATAAATGTATCATCGAAAAAGGCAAGATAAATATTTCGACAAATGCGATACGTAATAAACGAGTTATATTATGTATGTGTTATATTATGTAATTAAATAGCAAAGTAAAATATATTAAGTGAATGAATAAATTAAATTAAATAAACTAAATAAATGGACTGAACATTTTGCATCTTTCAAGAGGTCTCCTGTCTCTCGAAAGCACGCGAAAACAACATCGATTGATCTCACTAATTGACCAGATCCCCTAATTGTTTTTCCAGAATTAATTTTACGGCCCACGATACTTATGCTATAAAATGTGAAGCGGCCAAAAGCGCAGCAGAGATTATTTGTACGCTAAAGTGGCTAATTATGCCGGGATGAATTTTGGAACGTCAACGAGCGCGGGTGGGCATAAAATACCCGTGGTATTTGATATGAAAATCGATTAATGCGAATTGCACTTTATCGCAACGTTTACCGATGACGAGCGCGAAATATGTTTGATCTCCGGGCATTCGGTTCGCGTTTAGCCTGCGGTATCCGTTAATTGCCACGTGCATTGCCACGCCTCGTTATTTCCGTCACGCGAATCCGGCAATATTTAAATAAGCTTATACGAATGCACCTTTCAATCTCTCCTCCCCCGATAATCAATCAACTCGGTGCGCGCTCGAATAACGCGTCGCGCGTTTATCCGCTCAAGTGACTTCAGAAACGCGCATCGTTTCGACGCGAGTTTGCAGTCGAAAATTTCAGTCGCCATTCCGATCCGGCTAAATTAATCGAGTGAAATGGAGGAAACGTTCACACACCTCGCGGCGAGATATATACTAGATACGCGCGTCACGTGTTTTTCAAACTTTTGGACGCACTCGAAAGTTTGCGCGTCCTCGGACCAACTTGCTATTTCATAACTCGACGTGTCACATCGAGGGTGGAAAGCTCGGCCGCGGTAACTTACAAATTCGCGGAGACAGTCGGGTAATCGTAAGAGAGAAACGAACGAGAATAGGGAGGAGGGGAAAGGGGCATCCGTGTATAAAAGTACGCGAGAGCCGCCAGCGCTCGTCCCATCGGAAGGAAGGTTCAACCCGAGCACCAAACCGATGTCGTTGGTCGATACGAGATATGAAGGCTCGTAAAGGAATATCGCGCCTTAATTTGTGTACGTATATATACACGCGCGCGCGCATATATATATATATATATATATAGATGTACTATCTATAGCGTGTGTGAGCGCGCGCGCGCACAAAATTGGAATTACAACCCACCGCTAAAGGGATAGGATCTCGCCAAATAGAAGACAAACTCGGGCCGAGTGTATAGCCGAGCCGCGCGCGTATAATTCACTTTCAAATCCAATTACGGTACCTCCGCTTTGAAATAAAGTACATCGTCTTCCGATTCCGGGCGGATCCTTCCGCCCCGGCTTTAATAGTTCATTACAACGCTCATGCTCTCCTCCAGCTGGCCGCGAGCCGCTACCAGCTCCCAGGCTTATTAGAAGCCCGGGTCCCGGCATTTCAGCATGCGGCGGCGATATGCGCGGCGTATGAAAATTAAAAAAAAAGAAAAAGAAAAAAAAAGTACGCGCCGAGACGATCTCGCACCGGACGCGCGCGCCGAGGATGCGCCTAATTGAAACCGACGGTTTTTGAGCGGTTTAAGCGCCGCTCGATGAGAAAGATCTTTCCTCGCGAAGGGGAATTAAAAAGATCCCTCCTCTCCCTTCTCCCCTTTTCCTCCCCATCCTCCTCCTCCCGGAATATTGCGGCGAGCGAAGGTACAATAACGAGAAATAAACCGAGAGCGGATACTGAGAGCGCGACACATGCCGCGCTTAAACTGTCCAGTCGCGTGGACCTGGGTTCTCTGAAAACGCGTCAGGGACTCTCGCCCCCTATACGTCTGACATATGTTTCGCCGGGAAGAAGCCGTCGCCGCTGCATGTTACGCGGATATAAATGACGACGAAAGCCGTGAGCGTTTTAATCTACCGGCCAGCGCGGAACATTATTCGGCCGCCGGTGGAAGTAGTTTCGAGACGACGCGTGTGCACGTGAGGACACCTAGTTTCCTCCGTTCCCAAGAACAATAGAAATTAGAGCTCTACCTATATCACTTCGTGAATCATGAGTCTCTAAATCTTTATCTCTGGGAAGAAAGGGCGAGGAGAATATTATCTACGATGCTCGAAATTACACGTTAAAATTTCCCCATCGGCTTATCAGAGTTTGTCCGTTAAACACATTTTGCAGCCAGAAATATTTTCCGGTTTCAGGAATCGCCCGCAAAAAAGAATCTCCCGTATTTTACGTCACGCACAAACCGGTAAAAAAATGTACGGGGGGGTCGCAACGTACATACGTATATTTCGAGCGCGGTTAAAGGAAGCCGGACGAGCGATCGCGCTCGTGTAAAAATAGACAACGGTGATGGTATGGGTAGTGGGGTGGTGGTGGAGGAGCACAGGCGCGTTGCCGTAGGATGCACGGGGTCGTGAACTCGGGGGCGGATTTATCGCTTTATTTAAAGGCCACTACAAGCTAACGAGACGGTTGACATATCCACTTTTCCACCGCGGGAACAATTTAGTGGCACGTTACACGCCAGCGACGCCCCTTCTATATGAGTTATCATCCTTTGAAAGCCCCCCGCGCATCTTCCCGAGCATTAATCTTGCTTGGAATCCCTGCACCTTGGGCACCACCTGGTACATGATAACACGAAATGAAGCTCCCCTATTCGCAGACAAAAAGTAATTTGTTTCGGTTAACAGCGCTATTTGTAGCTTTGTTCCGCGCGGGATCGAAACAATTTCCATCGATGATATCCCACACGGATACCCGCTGTTGGCTGTTGCGCATTAAGAGTCAGATTCTTAAACAGCTGGAAAGAGAAAGAGAGAGAAAGAGGGGGGGGGGGGGAGAGTGAGAGAGATTACACGGCGCAAAGTAGCGGCTCCCCGTAATTATTACAGTCGGAAAATGTCAAGACGTAACGCACTAATCAAGATAATACTCGCGTTATAAATCGTGCCCGTATTAAAATACGCTCATTTTCTCTCTTTCCACTTTTTAAGCAGGGGATGGCGAAGGCAAAACGAGAACGAGATCGGCGGCTGTAAGTAGGAAGGCAGGCACTCTCTCTTTCTCCCGCGCGGCAAAAAGGATTATCTACCGTGAAACTATTTACTGATTTAAACGTCGCATAAATCCTCCCTTCTAGTTCAACGGAGATTTTACTTAAAGGAGGTCATACGAGGGATGAGCGCGGGCACGCCGCGTGCGCCTGCTCCTGTAAGAAAAAAAAAAAGAAAACAAAATATGTCATTGTTTTATTCAAGGCCCCAACGAGAAGGCTGCAACGCGCACGCGTATCGGCTTTTGTGCTCCGAGGAAATATTTACCGTCTTCGCGCACGCTAATATTATGTCTTATCGCGCCACCCCCGCGCAAAGAGAGACGTGGAATTCTTAGCCTAATCAAGTATTTACGAGAAGCTGATACCGAGGCATCGAATTTGATTTGACGAAGATTGAAGCGAAGGAGTGGCGCGACAATACGAAGATTATTTCTTTCCGTTTAGAAAAATTTCTGAGATCTAACTAGAATCAGATTTCCTGAAAGAATCATGGATTTCGATTGGAAAATTTATAAAGATTTAGATTAAAAAATCTAATCTTTTTTTAGAAACTTCTATACGGGAAACCCAAGCAAATACCGTTTGCTTTTCCGAATATTTTCTCAAAATTTTTGGGGGATTTCCATTTAACATAATTATTAAGCAAAATATTTTGTCTAAATAGAAATTTACAACGGTTCAATTAGAAAATTGATCGATATTCAACATTTGTCGAAGCTCTGGCTTAATGAAATAGAATCGAAAATCAGTTTATTCTGAATCTTCTATGGAAATAGAGAACCAGATTTTAAAATAAGAATAGATATATACTAATATTTTTTATCTTATTATTATTAGTCGCAGTTTGCTTTATATCAAATTTATGGCGAAAATTTAAATGCAAGAAAAAATCGATACGTCATCTAAATAAGAAAACTAATATATTTTTATTTTTTATTCTATTGAGAAAATTTAATAGTTAATATGAAACTAGAATTTTTTATCCGATATAATTCTACCGCGATTTTACTTAAATTAACCTGTCAAAAAGAGGGGGGATGCCAATTTTGTTTTTCATTTATTTCCTATTTCTATTTTAGATCGAAAATCTATATTTCGAATAAAAATTGGATTCCTAATGGATATCGTAGTACGATATACCTATCTGGGACAAATTTGGACATTTTAATCGGAATCTATGCCATCTATCTAAAAATATCTTGGCAAATTGCTGTGCTGATGCATGTCGCATTCTATTGCGATAAAAGGTTTCTCTATCAAAATCTCCACGGATAATATTTTTCTCTTTCTCTCTTTGAATTCTCTATCTTCGTGGCCACAAAATTATCCAAAATTGCCCGAAGGCAACAATGTAGAAGAGAGGCGAACGTTAATTTCGCCAAAATTATACACAACTCGCCGCTAAAATATCGTTTCCTTTCCCGTCACGCAATGTCCGAACTACCCTTTGTAATGTCGAGTAATCCGGCGCGCAGCTTCGGTAAGAGATCTAGCCGAAGTCTGAAAAATTCCCGCGATACGATCCGTTTGTAACCGGATCGCCGTGAGATTGTGAGTCACGCGAAGCATCCGCTTTCAACACTTAACGCCTGACTTTGTCGACGGCCAAGATGTCGTAATCGTCGGGTCTACCGGCGGCGTACTTTTACGAGCTCGTATGTACGATAGTAAAAGAAAAAAGTATCATCTCGAGGCTTTTCCCACCCGCCGCAAGTACGGGCGAAAAGCGTTCGTCTATAAAGCCGCATTTTTCGTCGTACACTCAAAACCCTCCCTCGGCTGCTACGGAGGAACAAAACATCCCGCGCGAACAATGACCCAGAAATATTTTTAGATGTGTCCTATAAAAATCCTTATTGATATACGTGTCCTACTTCGTGGTAAAGAGGGAAAATATCGAGAGGAATAATATAAATGAGATCTTTGGGATCGCAAGACTGGTGCAAATTTTTCAGGTACGACTTTTCTCTTTTTTATCTTGCAATAAAAAATAGTATCAAATTTCAGAGAAGAGACATTGATTTTTAAATTCAAATGAATCTGAAAAATTGTTATTCACGCAAAATATAACTGTGTTTATTTTATTCCGTTTAGTTTTATTTGATTCACGATCATTAACGTTGCAAATGGCGTAATACTCTCATCATAAAACAAGAAGCAAGACTCTCTCTCTCTCTCTCTCTCTCTGAAACCGAGAGATGCTAGTTTTATCGCCATAACATCGGGCATCTATCTCCTTGGGGAAGAAGGCACGCCTTAAAGTAGTCGATCAAAAACACGCGTGCGGTTCGGGGTCGCAGAGGCCAATTTCCCGTTGGCAATAATCCGGGGACATAAACGTCTTCCCGACGCAAAAAGACGACCGTATATAACGTCTTCGCAGATACATACACCGCGAATAGACATCCGTTCGCCTCGCAATAAATAACCGTATAGTTTTAGGATCGTGCGAATCTCTCGATTGTCCGACATCATTCGATTTTTACTACTTGCCCTGCTTAACGATTTCTCGCACGCGTATTTTTCACGCTCAATTTTTTCTCAGCTCTCTATATTTCATCGCAAACATAGACAAGATTCAGTCCATAAGAAAAATTGCAAAGTAAGAGATATAAGACGCGGAATACAATCTTTCTTTAGAAGAGGAGGGGAAAACACAAAACATTTCTATGCAACAGAGTTTTTTCAATACTTACTAAATAAGTATATAAAATGAGTGGAAGATTTTTTTTTTTTTTAATCTTTTCTTATCCCATTTCTGTTGTGTTTCTTTCAAATAAAATCCAGGATGACTTCTTTATCGCAATATCTGCTCTTTGAATATCCCAAAATTATTTTAATTTTTTTACTGCAAGATTTTGCATGTTATACATACTTAAAGTATAAATTACGGTGAAAGACATTCGCGTGCAATAAATTCGCCAAGAGTGTATCGGATCATGAGAAACGCGATTTCTGTTTCTATCGCGATTGTAACAATTTTGGAAAATATCGCAGTCACTTGTTTTTTCCCGTCTGCGATCCCAGCGGTTTCCGCGAACAGTTCGACCGGATACTTTGAGGAGCCGCATTTTCATCTCGACTAAAAACGAACGCCAGGATCTCCTTATCGGATGGCCAGTCAAAAGACTGGACACACATGGCAATATCGCGAAAGGAGACTTTAAGGAGTACGATCTCGCTCGGTCTGCTTCCTTACGTGTTTTCCTACAAATATCTCTCACTCTCTTTCTCCTTTTTTCCCTCCTCTTTCCTTCTCGACCTTTATTTCGCTCCTTACATCAGCGTCCGCGTCCATGAGAAAACTCTTTGACCGACCGCGTGCTGCGCTACATTTTCGTTCCAGGAGGGAGGGGAGGAGAAACTTTCCCTTTATGCTCGGACTTCGTCAAAAGAAACTGGGAAAGTGCAGATGAAGAAAGACGGTAGCCGATAAATGTCACGCGAACGTAATTTATTTATGGACCCCGAAGGGGTTGATGGATGCGACGTTGTGTGAACGTTGCGCAAGGGGTGGGTAGGTCGAATCAATCGATGTCGCGGGACGATAATATTTGCTGCCGATGTTTTCGGATAACCGAGAAGAATTACAGTGACGGAAACATATGATGCGTCTCAAACGGAAAAATCGAGGAATGTGCGAGAGAGATGCCATGAATAAAATAGCATCTAAATTTTTTTTCTTTTCGATTGATGCCTCTAGTGTGATAAATTTGAGAAATTCATACAAATTATCGTATTCTTTGTTTCGTCAGTTATGAATTGTCGCGATGTATTTATGATAATTATTAATAATAAAATATCGCGTAATGATTTTGTTCGACGAATAACTCATACGTTCCATTACAATTTTTACAATCGCGAATCGATTTTTGAGTAGAATTCATGTAGATCTGTGCCGCGTACGTAAGAGAAAAAAAGAAAAAAAGGCCTTAAGATTTATATAAATAACCAAGATGGGGCGCGAAAAAGAGCGCGACTTTAATCCAACGTTGCTGCGATACGATCTTGCGCGAAAGTCCGTCAAACAATAAGACGAATAATAAAAGCTTCATCTTTACGGTGACAAACCACGTGCGTAAGGTCTTTTAGTCTCACTTCTCTCTCTCTCTCTCTCTCTTTCTTTCTCACGTGACTCGTCCCCGAGACACAATAAAACCTTTTATATCGGTCGCGCGCGCCTTCGTGACTCGTTCTCTCGGGCGAGTGGAAAACTACCCACCTACTTTTTGTCGTTGAACACCTCACGGAATATCTCTGTTACCTACCTACCTACCCTACTCGCGTGACTCGTCCTCAGACATAATAAAACCCCTTTATCCGTCCGCCCTAACTACCGGGCTTGCAAACATCCTCCATTATCGCGCCTTCATTCGCTCCTCCGGTGGTTTTCCTCGGCTTTCTTAGAGCCTTCTCTTCTTGTCCCTCTTTCCCAACGACGAAGTAGAGGATGCTCGTTTGCCGAGGATGAGCGCGAGAAAGCCTGCACTCGCTCTCGAGTGCATCGCTAGTCACGTCTAGATGAAGGCGCATCACGTTTGGATGACAAGTGGTGGTACGTCGCTCGCGAGGGACACAAGGAGAGGGAAACGATCGTTGCCTCGTAACGGAGGTGCATCATTGTTCGGGGAACGTAAGCGGATGTTCGGCAACGCGCCGGGATTCATCCCTCGGCGAATGCGAAACAGAAACGGTCGTGAACGGAAGCGGAATTACTTGCAACGGTAAGATCGCGTCTCGGTTATCGGATACCGAAGAGGGTCGAGATTGTTTCGCAGCGAGATGCAAGTTACACGTTAAACAGCTTCATTGTTAAGAGGATTGACGTCGACGCGATGTAACGTGAATCGGCTCGAGTTCGACCTGACGTTCTTCGCATATCGATTTTTTCATCGTAATCGAGTCGGATAAGTGAGTTGCTCGTGTGTACGTTCTTTTAAATGAAAGCCGTGTATTATCATTGAAAAGCGATGAATAGTCACTAATAGTTTCATTTTTCCTGGATTTATTAGATATAATATATATAATTGAATTTTTTAATATTAGTTTATTCCAGATATGTGTGTGGGTCCTTTTTCCAAAAATTGCAGTTTAAGATAAATAGAAGAACAGCTATAAAAGCCATATATATATATACATATATATTTTTGCAAATATGTATGATTATTACTCGTTTTTCAGTAAAATCTGTTATAATCGGTGAGATATAAGACAGAGCACGAATAGATGTGAATATTTTGACCGAAGATCAATGATCTTCGATGGAATCTTGTGTGTCGCTGCTTTAATCAATGACATTCTCGCAGATTCATTTTAAAAAAGTACATGACACTGAAAATGTTCTGGAAAATCTACTCGAGACGCGTCGATCTTTTATAATCAGCGATACGGATATCGTAATTGTGTATCCTCTTACGAGCTTCTCGGAAGGAAATGAATTATGGAAAAAATTCCATCATGTCGTAAATGAAAGTGAACTCGAGCGAACGAGCCGGTTTCCAAAAGACGCGCAACACGGGGTACACTTGTGAGTGCGGGTATCCCGAAATGGGTTAATGGAGACTGCATCAAGCGAGCGACGTGACGCGGCGCGGGAAACGTTACGGGGGTAACGTCGTAGGATACCGCGGCTCGTAATTTTTAACGACGACGCCGCCCGCTTTAAACGCTCCCGCAAACCTGGCGCAAGATGGAGACAAAACGACTAGACTAAGAGATGGGAAACAAGCGAAGACGGGCGAGGCAACCCGCGGCATCGTCTAATGACCTCGCATTATGCGCGGCGGAAAACTTGCTTTAATTAAAGATTATAACGCGTGAAATGAATTCGAGCGGCGTTACGCGGTATGTTTCTCCTCCCTCCCTCCCTCCCTCCCTCTCTCTCTCTCTCTCTCTCTCTCTCTCTCTCTCTCTCTCTCTCTCTCTCTCTCTCTTCTCTCGGAATAGTTGAGAGAGGAACGCGGAAACCGGATGATCGCGGGATAAGCCGGTACTTTCCAAAAGGTTTCGAGCGGAAATGGCGTTGCCTGGCAGAGGATCGTGCAGAAAATCTGCCTCGCGGAAAATTTTGCGCGCGAGATTTTCATTCCAACTCCATTTTTCGACGCTCTCTTTTCAGCATCGCTCTTTGTCGAAAAATCTGCGGCACACGACCAAATCTACGGGGGAAAAAAATTCCCATCTTTTCTTCTTTCTCTCTTATTTCCGTTAGAGAAAATGCTCTGATTTTAAAACGCCGTCACGTTGGAGAATTACAAGCGGGCGAATCAAGTATATAAAGGAGAAAACTACTCCGAGCGAATTAAAATCTGTAATATCAGCGCCAACGAAATTCCGTGTTGCGGATTTATCCGAAAAATACTGCTCGCAACACGTGTGCCGTTCATATCGATGACCCGTTTTTCCCATCGGCTTGCCCCCGGAAAAACGCCGCGTCGTCCTCCTACTGCGCCCCCCCCATAATAATGTTATAGCTCCCACACAGAGGCGGAGACTGGCGGCGCGCCGTGTAACTGTTATGATCACTGCCGGCACTGACGATTATCGGGTACGCTGGCTGCCAGGAAAATGATTGTACGACTTTGCGAGAGAGAAGTGCTCCTAGTGTTCCCTCTCTTTCTTTTTTTTCCTTCTATTCTATTGTAGAAATGCACGAGCGGAAGCGCTCGCGCGAGATCCGGCCCTCGCTCGTATTCCGCGCGATTTTCTGACGCGCTACGATCTTCATCGGGAGTTTCGCGCTTCAAGTGCCCGTTTTAACGTCGCGATTCTCGCGGCGCAGATTATCTATTCGACTCGCAGTACCTGTTAACTTTAACGCGTTAAGCGTCCCGCGATAGCAGTCTGGCTGCCGGCAAACCCGCTGTATCAAGGAACGCTCCGACACGTGTTCGTTTTACGATCGAGGCGTGATAATGACTTTCTCTCATTAATATCTCTGTCTCTGATACTGAAACGCGGCGTAAATTAGTAATTGGCGTCACGGTGATCGTTCGCCAAGCGATATAAGGGATTTAATAATACTCCAATATAGTTGTTATCTCTTTTAAGACTTCACCATCTGCGGAGTTTAGCTTTATCCGAGAAAAATCCCGGGCGCGAGGCAGCTCTCAAGATACGTTAAGAATTCTCGTTTAATTAGAAGCGACGGAGCGTACGTTTTAAATTTCAATGTCGGATTAACTCAAGATGGTCACTCGATAAGCTCGATAGCCTACCAATTAGGTCATAAACGCGGTCTTTTGTCCCTTCGCGGAATATTTCCGGTGACCGAATGTGTCCGCTGTACACCCGTCGCGCATATCCCCCTCCCCCTATTCTCCTGTAGAACGACATACATCAGTAATTCTGGCCTAACTGGAACAATGGGAGCTTTGCCGATAGTGGCGAGGCGAGATCCGTGTCAGACAAGAGCGTAGCTGCTGCTGCTGCTGCTACTATTACTACTACTTGCGAGAGGACCGGGGATTTTCCGCAACCCGGAGCGATTAAGTGCCCCGGTGTCGTTACACGATTAATCTCCATTCGTGCGGATAGCGGGAATTCGTTATCGTACAGATAGCGTAACGGCGAGGGCTATGTATATCGCGGCTTTCCCCCTTATTATTAAACAAATGAAGAACCTTCGCCGGGGGCGCTTTTAAAAGCACTCTCCCACGCGTATAGAAAATACGCAGCCAAGTTGCTCCGTCTCTCTTTTTCTCTCTCCAAGCGTGGTGAGAGACAGTGAATGTTCCATTAATATTCCATTTCGTACCGGTTCGTGAACAATACGTCACGGCCTACTGCCATTAACGGAAAAACCTAAACAGCGTTTTTACGCGAGAAGAACATCAAATTAAATTTCGCAGTCAGTTTTGCGACAAACAACTGACCGAAATCCGGGCGACGCGTACTTTTGCGTTTCGACAGTGTTATTCTTCGTGTACTAAAAGCGGATAATGCGGAAAAATATTCTTAATAGAAGAGAGGGAGAAAAAGATACGCTTGCATTTTACTTTTTGCCCGCGCTAGACGAAATGTCACATATATGATCAACATGTTTCAAGGCCATTTTTCACGGACACAGAGATGCTCGATTATATAAATAACGCTTAAAGTAACATTCGATAAATTTTTCTATGAAATAATACAATTTCCTAGAGTAAAATCCATCATCTATTATCGATTATCTACAATATTTTCACGCATTAAGATCGACATCAAACTTGGCTTCGCCATAAAAGGAAAAATAGTCAAGTTTCATTGTTTTGTCCGTCTCGCGATGTTACATCAATCGAATATGATCCGCGATTATCATTCTCGTATATTTTTGAGAACAGCAAGGAAGAATCGTAACGTCGAGTCCGGTCACTCTAGTTCCATTTCCGGTTCAATAAATCAACCATATTTTCCGCGTACAGATTTTATATATACAGTATATATATATATATATTCCCTCCATCTCTGTATCATTTTTCATACGTGTCTTTCTACTTCGCGCTTCTTCTTTGACCATTCAGAACCTGGAACGTCGATCTCTTGTCTCCTCTTATATACCGTATCCGCTAGTTTTTCTTTCTTCTTTTTTTGCTTCCACAACCCGATGTTCTAGACATCAAGTGTTACTACTGAAAATATTGGCGGCCCCATCCGTCCAACGCTTGTGTTCCGTTTTAGTACGTTTGTATCTTTCCATAAAGCAGGACAAGAAGGGCGAAATAATATTTCGCGCAATGATAAGTGTCTTCCTGGCAAGTGAACGGGGCGGGGTCGGTCGTCGAATCAACATTTGTCATGTTAAACTTTAGTTCTTGAGCGAGAACGGAGTTTACAGAAGAGGGGGAAGCGTGTGCAATATGTGAAATAAAGTTTTACAGAGCGAATTATAATATCGAGCGTACACGGAGCCTTTGAAATTTGGAGTTTGGAGAGACAGCGTTAGTCTCTCTTGTCCGTGTGTATTCGCGACATTCGCGAGAACGTTTGTTTTCAGGGCACAATATCTGCCACTACGAATGTCGGGTACTCGGCGTTTATAAGCTTGTTACGGATGTGAACTCGCGTCTCTAAGGCTCGTAACTTCCTTACGGTCGGCGCACATTCGCTGGTGGTTTGCACGCCCGCATCGCATATACACGTAGGCAAAAGGGCTGGATGATACTCGAAAAAACTCTAGGGAAATACAAATAATATTCCACGTCTGTTAAATTTGCGATATAATCCGGAGAAATGTAAAATTTTCAAATAGTTTTACACATTGATACAGACAAACAATGTTATAACAATGCAAATGTTTGTTTCTTTTCCTCTCTATACTACTATACGGCATAAAAATAATGCGAAAACAAAAATTTTACAATGCAAATACACTCCAATGACATATATGTGAAATAGAAGAAGTGAAAAAAGATAATGCTCGTTCTTTTGTTTAACTTTGCGCGCGAAGGTTATAATTAAATCAACACTTTGGAAGAGATATTATTGTATATATTCTCACTTTTTCTCATTTTCTTTTTTTGCAGAAAAACACATTTAGCACATCTAGCGTTAAAACTCTGTAAAGACATTTTATTTCCATCTTATTCTATTATTACTTCTGTATCAATGGCTGAAATGGAGAATCTCTCTTTAATGTAACTATATCTCTGCGTAAAAAAAAAAGCACCTATGTACAGAGAAAATTCAAGTTTCAAATATTTTTTGGAATAAAACTCTTTCTTGTTCCAAAGCGAGAACGATTTGTATTATATTGTAATTTTACGGACGTTGCTCGTGGAAGGGAGGATGGAGGGGAGAGAGAAAACATAATATTTTCTATTATCAGTGTTTCCACCGCAAGGTTCTTTGTGTCGTCACGAGAGAAAATTTGTTTCGTCATCAAACACTATCATTTCAAGCCGAATTAATTTTTATTTGTAGGAATTGTTCGAATAAAATGTGTATCTCGATTAAATTTATGTTTGAAAGCTCTCTCTCTCTCTCTCTCTCTCTCTCTCTCTCTCTCTCTCTCTCTCTCTTCTATTCTCTGTATGCAAATTGATTTTCTGTAACACGTATGTGCGCGATACAGGTCCACGCGTGCATTTTTTTTCCTACTTCATCTGACCGCGCATAATTTATCGACTCTCTCTCTCTCTCTCTCTCTCTCTCCAGCCGATGTGAGAAGCAATTCTCGTAAAACATCCTAACCGGGGTTACCGCTAATTAATTTCTGTTAAAACGATTTTCTTCAAATATGCGATGCTTCTGTATGTTTATGCACGCGGGGGGATGCTTCACATTCGACTTAACTTTTCGCGATTGGAGGGAGGAACCTGGAAGGTAGAATGTGTCGCGCGGAAATGTGTATGTGTATGCGCGCGAGAACGCATTGAATCTACATTCCTTCCGCTTCCAATGCGTAAGACCACCCCCGCGTCTCTTCCCCCCTCTCCCCTCCACTCCCACTCACCGATACCGCGAACAGAGAGGAACCTCATCGATGTGCATTCGCGAACTCGCGCTCAGGAGGAAAACGCCTTCCGATTGAATCCAGTTATGTAAAGGATGGCGTGAATTTTACGCGTCGGCTTTAGCCGTACCATCGGGAATAACTTGGAGCCAGGCGCGGCCAGGAGGTTCAGTTCCGCGAGACCTTTCCCCTGAATAAATTTCTAACGATTTACTCGCAGGATGCGAATTCCCGTTGGTCGTCACGATTCAAGAGAAATTTATCGACATGTCAACGATATAACGGAGTCGCGCGAATAAAACGGGACAAAATGCTCTCGCCCCTATTCCCGGCAAATTGAGTGCGTCGAGAGGCTTGTAAAAATATGTAAAAAGTAAAAGATACACACACACACACACACACATATATATATTATAGTATAGTCTTTTGTGCTGGTTACTCTTGATAATAATATGTTACGGAACGTGAAATCTAAGAACGGCGAATCGATCCGCACACGCGTGTAAGGTACACAAGAGGCGCGTAATGCGCCGCTATTGTCGCATTTACGACATTTCCGGTTTATAGGCGACATATAGCAATGCACGTTTTACGCAATCTTCGCTTTACGCAGGCAGTTATGGGCCGACCTGGCGCGACTGTACCTTCTATGAACCGAGAGACTCACATAACTTCACCGTTCATTTAACACGGATTCGCAACTGGCGCGCTTATTAAATTCTTCCCAGTCGTTCTGTCGGTCGCTCAAAATTTTCATCGCGTAGGGCCGACAATTTATGCGGGTCTATAGTTCAGGATTTAGCGGCCAGTACGCGACAAAATGTCAGCCTATATACGGAAATGTTTTCATAATGAAATTCTATGGAGATGGTCGAACGAAACTCGTCGGGATGCAATTGATCTCACGCATATAAACGGCCATATGTTTATATGGACTCGTAATTGAGGTAATCGGTGATGGGTTAATTAATTGATTCTCATAATGATTATTAGCGGAACAAGTAACAGAATATATGTATATGTACATCATGAATATATGCATATAGCTTACGAAGAAGGAAGATATTATACAGTGCGCTATTGTACATTTACGAGAGTGGATTTTATTGCGTGCAAAATTGTTGGAGATTTTGCTAGATGAAAGTTCCAACGGCCGGTATATTTAATCAATGGAATTGTTTCGAGTATCTCGTAACAGAAATACCAAAGCAAAATTGTATGCATTACTCATTCACTGAAATAACTTTTTATACTAATGTAAATTGAATTGCTACGCACATGCTAAAAATACATCAATTAATTTTTGGTGAAAAAGCAAACGTTATTATGAAAAATGAAAGAGTGATATAATTTTTAAAATAAATTTGTAATATACACATTCAAGAGAAATTATGTCATTGCGATATCAAATAGAAACTTTATTTGCATTTTTCTCTATATATGTAATAATTATGATAATATCATACTTTTTTTTTTTTTTTTTTTACATATTATATTATATAATTATAATACATATATATATATATATATATATATATATATAATATTATATTATATTATATCATATAATTATACATATATATACCTTATATAAAAAAGAAAAACATATTTTTTTAATGTGTGATATAAAATAAATTATATATAACTATGAATAATGTCATTGATTTTATTCCTTCATATGATCGAGCAATGTCGTTTTGACAACGAGCCATCGTCGTTCGACGATCCGTGAAACCGTTGTTCGATACAGATAAATGGCAACCGTTTAGATACCGCCGCGTTTTCACAGACGAGCGGCAAGTATGTCACGACGAACGAAGAGATGACGGGGGCGATCGATTCGTCGCTTCGCCGTTTAAAGTGCCGGACGAGTGTTCCGACAGAGCGAAGGTAGAAGGCTTTACGTTTAAACAACGAGAGCCTTCCTCTCTCACGAGCGCTTCCCCGAGCGTTTAACGAAATTACTTTGAAACGCGAAGAAGTACGCTACTCTCACGGCTCGGCGCAACCCTTTCCTAGGGACGGCCCATCCGCCTTTTATACAACTCCTCGCTCTCCCTATCACACATACACACATACAGATACACATTTTTTCTCTCGTTTCGTGCACTCGTTTGCCGAGCCCTAACCGGTCGACGAGCTTTAAAAAAAAACTACCCTCTTAAACCCGTTAGAATTACGCCCGTCGATCTCACGCTCTTACCTTCTCCCTTTCGTCGTTTGTTTTTTCGCGACTCGCGCGCGCGCGCATCTTCATCTTCTTTCTTGGAGTAAACAAAGCTCGAGCTACGTAATTATCACCGGGTAGAGCTTATCGGAGCTGCGGAGGAATCTGCCTCCGAGGGACGGTAAAAATCCTCTGAAGTATTTCTTTTTACGGCGAATAATGCCCGTAACTGGCAATGTTCTCGGAAATTAGTTCGCGGGACGATCGGTAATGAATGACATTAGAGATCCAAGGATACGTGCTTTAAAAAAAAAACCGCGAAGAATACTCACAACGCGAACGTTAAAGATCTCTCCCACTTTGACGGATCGGACAAATCAGAGTTTTTCTCGTCGCGCGTGTAGAAGAAAATTTAAGGATCGCTTTAAAGTATCGAGCGACTCTCGCCGGCGAAGAAAACATAATTTTTCTTCAATCGTTTCATCGATATGAAGAGAGTCGCATGTGTAATATTTTTACCTTCGCGTTGTATATTTGCTCCTGTCGTACGAATATCTTCTTATACTCTTTATAATACTCATCCTCCCTATTTGCATTGTCACGTCGCATGCATAATTTAGTGATTTTAACTTACCTAGGCTCATGTGTCGGCGAAGATTAAGCTTGCGCTGTTCGTTCACGCAAACTTGTTGCGTGTCGCATGCCATAATAAAAATAACCGGCTGATTGGAATCGCGCGGGATAAAAAAGGAAGCGTTAATCTTAAACGGGAATATACAATATTGCCGCGCGTGACTCGGAAAGAGCTTGCACAGAATAAGATCGATGCCACTTTTCGGCATCTCGTGACGCGAATATAATTTCTGATTGTTAAGTGCCAGTTTCCGCGCGGAATAACGCTCGCTTCGCACCGTTATTTGCCGATATTTAGCTACGGGAAATTACGGGAGGGGGAGGTCGCGAAATTTGCAAGTCGATCAACCGAGATATTCGAATGATCGATTATTCCCGGCTAATTCTATTTTACGTTTTTTAATGATATTTCGCGCTCCACTATTTTCCTCGCTCTCTCGGTGCTCCATCTTATATCCGTATTCGGACATCTATCAAGAGTGAAGTTTCGCGTTCGATGACGTTCCCTCTCGGAATTCTCTGTTTTGAAATAGAATAGCATTGAGGTCAATTGATACACCGATCGAATGCTATCGCCGGGTAGTCTCACTCACAGCGCGGCTCTCCGCAAAGCGCGTGCAACGCCATAGAGGACTTTCGGGATGGGGCTCGTAGAGAGCCCAAAATTGAGACCGGGCACAAATGTCAATCCGGTCCGATTTCGCCTCCGCGCCAGTTTGGACACATCGGCGAACCGTAAACCGTGAATGTTTTACCGTGAAATGGAACGATCCAGAACGACGATCGTTCCCGGGGCCGGGATGGAACGGAGCGCGCGAACCGGCTTCGAGGTCGGCGACCATAAATTCGAGGCTGACCGCACGAAAGGACCGTTCTGTGGTGCCGATATTATTAGTTTACGGGAACAGTGACTAAACTATAGATGGCCACTAAAACAAACGAGGATAGCCAGTGCGGAGAGACTAAGCGAAAGAGAGAGAGAGAGTTTAGGAGACCGGTGGTTACCCCGTCCGCGTGGACCCCCGGTTGTTTATGCCTCATTAGCCGCAGTAGTTACGTCAGTGCCCTTAACTATGCTACGAATTGAACACCGTGCCGTGCCCCTTTACCAACGCGCGCCGCCGGCTCGTCTACGATCTATAACGTATATCCGGTATGCATAGCCGTAGCCGCGCCGCAACGACGCGACCGTCGTTGAATATTCGAGCGACCGCGCATAATATTACCGGATCTCTACGACTAGCATGCAAAAATGTATATTACATTAATGATATACAGTTTGTGTGTGTGAATGTGTGTGGGGATGTGTATCTAGAATATGTAGACTGTGAATTTTTTCGACGCAAAACTTATACCGAGGTACTCTATATTTATGTATATAAATAGCCACCGTCTCATCAATTTAAATTTTCAAATTTCCTCGATGAAAATGTTAATATATAACTTTATATGTTTAAGAAACTCGACGATATGTACACGGAGAGAGTTTTTCTTAAAAATTTATCTTAAACATCATGGTAATCGCGGGACAATATGACATTTTAAAGTGCATTTTATATATATATTTTTTTTATTTATTATAATATGTATAATGTTAAATGTGTAATAATAAAATATTAAAGGCACTCGGTAAAATTTTATTGAAGCATTGTGAAATTTTAATAATGCAATAATAAATAATATTAATGCCAAAAAATGTGAAAAGAGTTTGTAAAGTTTTATTTTTTTAAATAAACATGCAGAATAATAAAAATATAAGAGATAATATATAAATGTTATAGATATAGTACGATATATCAATTTTTCCAATTTTAACAATAAATTTTTCAAAATTGTGACACGATGAAGTAACTTGGAAGCCAGAGTATAATATAATGTAATATTACTTAAATACAAATTCTTCGTAATAGAAAGCAGATGAACGTGTTACACGTGGTAATCTATTTTTTTTCTCGCTCGTTGCAGTGAGAAGAATGTTGAGATGAACTTTCACTAAAGTTAGCGTTATACATGTAATGAAACTTTACAGAGAGAGAGAGAGAGGGGGAGGAGTTTACATCATGAATCCGCTAACATATAAGAACGTCGATGTACGCGTCTGCATCGATTTTTACTCTCTCGATTTTTACTACCCGCGAGAGCGCGGACATTTTGCAAATTCGCGCTACTTTCTTTTTTTCTTTAATCCAATTTAGCGGATTAATAATTCCAGACCAAACTCGCGAAGTACAATACTATAAAATTCTATCGCGCGCTGAATTTAATTTAACAGATTCTCATTTCCACACAGCCCCAGATTGAACATGTCAAAAGGTGAGATAGTTTACCGTTTCTCTCTTTCTCTCTCCCTTTTTGCTTCGACTCTACGAAGACTACATTCCCACTTACTTTACGAATGTCGGGTGACAGGTTGCGAAATAGAAAACCAAAGAAATTGCGCGGATGGATTAGCCTCTTTTCTCCTTTCTTAAGATCCAATGTAAAATATCGCGGCGTACCCTTAAAGGCAATAACTGACGTGGAATTGTATAAATCCGACATATCCTCGGAAAATATTCAGCATATTTCCGTGTAGCAGCAAGCGGCTTCTACACACGTGTTTCGCGTATGCACGCTTCTCTTTCTCTCTCTCTCTCTCTCTCTCTCTCTCTCTTCCCTTCGTTTTCTCTCGGCCTGCTTTTACTTTTCACTTTTGTACACCGTTAGACGCGTGCGGAGTTATCTGACGGGAACGAGGCTTAAAGCTTTCGCGAAAATGCAAAGCAGAACGACATTTCATATAGGCGTTTCCTGTTAATGGAGTTTCAGTCTGCCAGACCTCGTCGAAAACTAGGTGACGAATTGTCGCAACGATGAAACGTTGGCGTTCAATTGAAGACTGATTACACGGAACGTTCCATTCGCGCTCTTCCGCTTCCCTTTGTCACGTCGATAGTGTGTGTAAAAGTTTAACGTCGTGATCAAGTCGCTCGCAATCAACGCTCCGAAGCGGAATATTAAATATTTCAATCTGCAACCGGAAATCTCTTCTCCCGAGTAATCGTATTTAAATCGAGGACAATCGCAAATATCCGCGATTGCCAGGCAAAGAAAGGGAAAAACAGATAGAGGGAGAGAGAGAGAGAGAGGAATCATTTAAGTTTTATTCTTTATGTGCAAACAATTTCACAGCACGCGAGAATGCTCTGCAGAAAGGCAATTTCTATTTCGCGGAATAGCTTTGCGTTCGCCGCAATTGTTTTGCATAAAAGTCGTCGAAAAGTGTGCAAGTAAAAACGCGCACACGTATGTGGCCGACGTTATGTGCAAAAATATATTACTCCACCAGACTGTAATTTCGAGGAAACTTCATCTTTAAGATGCGGAACAAAAATTCCTCCCGTTATCGAGCTCTGCGTGTGTTTCTTTATTCCTATAATTTTTTTTTTTTATTTTTTTTATTTAGATTAATTTGTCTTTGGCGCGCATTTTCCGGGTACACCTTACACGCATGAGAGAAACTTTTTACACACAATGCTCGCATATATGTATGTACATATAACCGAGTCTCTCGTCCGATAAATCGCAGCGTCGCCGTACGCGCGGCACCACTTTGTCATTTCAAATTTGAGCAACAAAGTTTCACGGTGGAAATAGAAACAGTAATAGAAACTTTGCGCCGACAGCGGAAACTTGTACACTGGGAACCCGCAAGTTACCAACATCCGGCGGTGCTATCGCAAACGCGTGCGGCGCGTTGGCTGGAATATCGGTGGCTGCAAGTGCAAAAACATGCTCGTGATGGACTAATAAATTGATATTGCTCGTTTCTGGATCACTCACGAAACTTATATTTTTTATTGAAATGTGCAAGGTGTATCGAATGAATGTTAAAATAATCGACGTATCGTATACGTTGTTAGTTTTTTTTTTTTTTTTTTTTTTTACTATTAGATTTTGCACTCGTCAGCGTTTCCGATGTTATACGATAATTTTTTGCGGTCCAATAAATAACGATCATACTCGTCGCGATGACGGTAACGATGTTACGGCCGTCGTTGCGTTCGCGTCAAGCGTGAAAATCAACGGAACGAACGCGAATCACGCAATACATTAATTTTTGCGCGCTCTCTCGTTTAGCGTATTTATCGCTGACGAGAGTTCGAAACGGCGAAATTTTGCGAGCGGAAGAGAGAGAAGAGACGAAGGCCGGGTAACCAGGAAAAAAATAATATAGAAATTCGGAAAGAAAAAGAAAGAGAGAGAGAGAGAGAGAGAGAGAGAGAGAGAGAGAGAGAGAGAGAGAAACGAGACGGAGGCGTAAACGGGAAGAATCGGTGGCTGGGTACTGCGGGATATTTTGTAATTAAACAGGATAGAGTCCGCGAACCGCGTTGATTCATCGTTTCATATTACGGACCGAAACGTTTCGCAATTAAATGCCAGTTGCACGGCCGCTGTTGCAACGAGACTGTTGAAAGAGTTAACGAAAAAAGAAAGCAAGAAGAGAAAAAACGGGGAAAAAGAAATATCAGGGGACTTATTTTCAACCACGGATTTCTATGAAATAAAACAGTCGCGAAATAAAACGATGATGATGGACAATGACATCGGAATCTACTTGGGATGTGACATCTGTCGACAGATACGAATGCATGTAGAAAGTTTTGTTCGTTCTTGTTTTTCAAATTTTTCCGAAAAAATTTCTCGTATAAGCCGAAATTTGACTCGATTATAATCAAAACGCAAATAAAATTCATCAGGGAGCGTAAATTTGCAATATTTGTGTTATAAAATACGAACAAAGCATATCGTACCGTGAAAGAACACAGAGATAACCTGAAACTCCGAACACGAATGTTTAAAAGATATATTTTTATCAAACACGTGGTGCGCTTGCATAACAAATGTAATATACGAGTACGCAATCAAGTCGCTTCTAAAGTAACGAGGTACAACATGCAAGGTAGAACGCGCCAAGGTAAATACGAAGCAAAAAGAAGAACGCGGGAGAAAAGAGTATCCAGCAAGATGATGAAAAATAGATGGAAAAAGTCAGAACGCAAGAAGGGGATGGAGGTGGACTTGGTATCGCGGTGTATACATACGATGAGCACGAGCGATAAGAAGCGAAAGCGACGCGAGAGTAAAACCGCTAGTGTTGAGGGTGAAAAAGGAAACACGGGGAGGTAAAAGAGAAGAAGACGGAGCGTGAAAAGGAAGCGGAGAACACGAAAGATTAGCGGTGGAAGGGTGGTGAAAGCGCGGGAGAAATAAAGCATCGCCGCGGAGAGAACTCTCGCGCGCTGCCAGTTTCTTAAAAAGTCCTTCGTTTCTTCTTCCCTCCGCACGCGTCGTGGAGGGAAAAGGGGGGGGGGAGGGGAGGAGGAGTAGAAACAATGCGGGAATATATACAGCGAGAAAAGAATTAGGCGGCTATTAGTAAGACGCTCGAGGAAACGTCGTAAAACACCGGCGCGGACTCGCGTGGAAAGAATTCGAAATTATTGGCGGGGGGGAGGGGGGAGGGGGGTTTATCGCGCTCAACTTCGGCGGGAGGAAGGATAACCTTCTTTGGATCTCTCCTTCTTGTAACAATGAACAACGATTCCGAGAGAGAAAGAGGGCCGGATCCGGCGCGCGAGTAATGAAAGGTAATACTGCGGACTCGCTCGAGCGAGTCTCCGTTTCGCATTTCCGGAGAAATGCGGACATATTTGCGCGGCACGATAAACGATAATCGATGCACACTGATTTAATGGATCGCCCCCTCCGCTCCGCGTTTATCGCATTGTAAAACACCGCAGCTTCCTCGATGCTGCTGCCGCGCGTCTTTCCCTCCCGTCCACCCTCCCCGAGTTATTCACGCCTTGCTAATCCTCTCCTTTGGACGGCATTTAATTGGACGGCTGTTGCGGAACGCGATGTTTGGAGCATGTACGCCCGCTGCGAAGAATTTCCCTCGTAAATAAAGAGGACGTAAAGAGGGCGAGCCCGGCGATTCCCCCCCGGTGATGAGTTACTTGTTACGAGAAGAGTGCGAATTTTTTTATCGTTTAATATATATATATATATTACAGTATACAAGTTTGTTGATTCCTTTGTGATAAATAAGTTACTACTAAAATATTTCAGCTATTTCTCTTCTTTTTCTCTCTCTCGTTCTGATTTTTCTAATATTTTAATATCTTTTTTATAGAAAATATTTATTATATATTTATTAAATATTTAATATATATTAATCTATGTCAGACAGCGATTGGAGCGGCTTTTTCGCAAATGGTTTCGATTCTTAACTTACGATTAGTGATGGAACGCAAGGATACGTCAGAGGCGTCAAGTTATTTAACGCGAAAGAATTCAGAAATATGCATGATCAAATGGATAATTACGTTTCGCGAAATTAACGAATAAGTTAGTGTTAAATAAGTGAATTCGCGGCGAATTACTTTGATGAAAATGAAGCAGCGCGGTAATGAGTTTCCGAGTGGTTCGTATATATGTATAGCCGGCGATATTGCCTACAAATATTAACATAGAGGGAAGTTTTCTAATCAATCAATTTCGCTCGGCGATGTGTCGCATCTGCCGATATCAACCTAAGCGCCAAGTTTCCGAAATGAGATTGACACTCATCCCCGCAAACAGAACTCGCGCACGAATATCATCGCGATTGGCTCGTTTTCCGATATCATGGATCATGTAACATTTATAGTCGTCAAAAATACAGCTGACAGTTCTGAATCGTTGAGTACACTATCCATTATATACCGAGTGAGAAACTAAAAACTATCGCGTGTAAATGTATTAAAATGAGTAAGGCGATTAAAATAATCTTTGAGAAGAATTACGATATTTATTAAAAATGATATGAAATGATGAAAAAAAGCGATCTAATATTTCGAGCAATGCAACGGAAAACGAACGATAAACATATATATCCGCATCTTGAGATTAGATATCGATCACGATATTTTTATGCAAAGTATTCGCCGCATAATCTTACATGAGAAAGGCGGCTTTATTTTGTCTCGCTCGACCGCATATCCGCCCTTGGGTCGTACATCGGACCCAGGCCGTGTGGAAGGCTGGATTTTGTGGGACGTAAATGTCCGTAAATTCTCAACTTTACTCCCCCTTTAAGGTCGTAATCCGCTTACGTCACCAGCAGACTTTACGCATCGCGCAGCATTAACCCACATATGTCGTTTTAGCCGAGTATCTTACTTAAGTGCATTCATTTTCTTATCCCATCGAGAGCGATAATTCTTTCGCGGATCTTTCGGGTAAACGCGTTGGCTTTAAATTCCGCAAAGTACTTAATCTTATTTGTATCGGTTTAGTATCTTTTCGATTTTTGCTCTCTTCGCGAAAAATTCTGATAATATAAAATAAATTTTTAATCGCATTCAATCACACTTGAATAATCTTTCTACATATCCTATAATGTACAATATATTCTCTACAAATTGATATGTATATACATATATCGTATCGATATATGTCGGTACGTATTCGAGGTGACGATCCATCACCGAATATTCTATCGAGCGAAGGCGTTACGACACTTGGAGAAGAAGCTCATCCAAGATTTCTAGGAAACGAGAGATCGTCGCGTCATCTTGTCGTGTCGTTACGGTATGCTTTTAAAGCAGAAACGCTAGAAGAAGAAGCGTTGCGTGCACACAATTCTCTGCGCTTAAAATAGATGTTGTTAATTTTAAAAATTGTCAAGTAAATTTTCGAACAATAATTCACGAGAACTTATGCAAAATGATAACGTCTTTTTAAATTTTTAAAGTCCCTTTATTAAAGAATTTATATAAAATGTAACTTGATTTATCTCTCTTTCTCTCTCTAGTATTGTCAAGTCTTCATATCGATAATGTAATCACAAATTGCCAGCGGCATTAAAAGATCGTATTATGCTTAATGACATGCAGTAATGTCGCGCATTTAAAGGTGTAAACCTTGTCGTGTGTTCGGTTTTTGCTCCAGCTGGGAAAAATTTCCTCGTGTAATGATGGCACTTTTAGGTACACGAGCAACACGAGCATGTCGACCGATTCAGCACGAATCGGTTGAACGCGTGACGTCGTCTCGAGAAAAGAATTTACCGTCTCCTCGCGAATAGTAATAAGGACCTCGAGTCGCATCGCGTTATCTATCGACGTTATCGCGGCGAAAAGAAAAAGACGTCGAAATATTTATTTAGCGAAAATTTGATTAATAATCCCGCGGGCGTAAATATCTCGAATTTCGAGAAATATACAGAATCTAGAAAACCGCATTCAAAATTTACTCGAAATAATTCACGTTACGTCAGATACGTTGAAAGCATATCCAACGAACAGAAGTCCGTACGTTCGCGTAAAAGAGAGAAACGTGGAACACTCTGGAAACATCAGTCCATTGTTCGATGTAAAGAAGAAATGTTTCGCTGTTAACTCGTGATTTTCTCTCGCGGGAATAATTCGACTCTTCCCGTTATACGAGCGAAATAAAAATTTGACCTCTTGCGTTGTACGGATATTTTGTATTCCTTCGCTCGTTGCGACGCGCATTCAAGCTTACGTTGATATATTATCCGCTAACTTGATGCATACCTCGGATTATAGCGAGATATATCCAGAGCGTTCTCGAGCGAAAAACTGATCAGCTCAGGCGTACTCTGTCGTACTCTCCAAAGTAATCCAGCTTACAGACGGCATGGCCCAACGTTTGCCGCGGCAATTTCGCAAATGCGCGCTTGCGTAGTCGCTTGCGGCTTAGAGGAGATATAAGGGAAAAGCTCCGGCGAGTTTGCGGAGAGTTGTTGGTCGGGATAAACGTATTCCGCCGCAGCGCGGAGCTTAGTAACGGGCAAAAGAGTTGGATGCGCGATGAAGTCCGCGAACCGGCGGACTTTTCTTCCCTCGCACCCCTCGTGGTAGGAAAAGGTCAAATCCACGCGCGACGTTACGTCCCCGGGAAAGACGAAGCGTCAGCTCCGCTCCCCGGAACGTTAAGGAGGAAACGGTAATCCGCCGCGTGTATCCACTGCCGCGGAAAATCTCGTCATTCAGAGTTAATCTTCCAAGGGCAAATATTCCGCTTAATTTCTCTCGCGTCTTCCAGAGATACGCGGGGATGCGACCACGGAATTTTCACGGGATTCTGGCGCATTAAATATTTATCCACTACGAATGTAGAATGCATTTACAATATATCTCGCGTACAGGGGCGGGGGCGTAGGGAGAGGAAGGGGAGAAAAACCCTCGACCGCTCCGAATCTTTCTCGTAGGGTCGAAATTCTTCTCGAAGAGCTCTCTCTCTCTCTCTCTCTCTCTCCTTGCAGAGGAAAACGTACGAGCTACCTCGTCCCCGAGGAACGCCACGTGAAAACGGTGCGTCAGCTCCGTGGATTCGTTGACTTTACGAGGCGCCGTAGCCGCCGAGTGTGTTTGCTCGTCGAAATCCAGCAGGACGCCGAGTTTACGGGTGACGTAAACAGGACTCCCGCTGGCGCGTCCTCGTCCCTCCCGCGTTCGGTGGTTTATGGTCTGGTTATTCGATTGACGCCATCCTCGCCACTTTGCAGGATTCGCGCGAAACGTCGTAGAATCTCGTACAGAAAGGGAGAGAGAAAGAGAGACGGAGAGGCGCGTAATAAGGTTTCTCCTCTCTGACCTTCCGTGGTCGGGGGAAAACGAGGGATTGCGACCTCATCTCTCGGCGCTCTCACGAGGGCGGGATGAACTTGATCTCACGGCGATGAACTGCGCGCTCGTACGTCACATTGATTTCTCGAAATACGGCTCTTCTCCTCTCCTCTCCTCTCCTCTCCTCTCGCGTCGCGTCCCAATGTACTTGTCTTCCCATCTCAAATTCTTCCCCTACGGAACACAACACTCTCGCGGGTCGAATGCGGGCAAGTTTCTACATATTTTAGGATGCAAAAACGCTCGACTCAAATGAAAACGCTTCCTATTTGCGCATCTATGTTCGCGCATCCCGTTTCATGGGATTCGTAAAGAACGGGAAAACGCATCTGAGAGCGTGTAACAAGATTCCCCGCGAGATCGCCGCAGGTTCGCCAAATCGAAATTGCGATAATACAGTATAATGCGCGTATACAATCCGAGCGTTTCGATACTTACTTTGCGACAAAGACGAGAGCGCGGTCGGTGACTATAATTACATTGAAATATGAAACAGTCAAACGAAATACTCGCGTCTTTAATTAACCGTCCACTTTGTCTAATTCAAGCAAAACTTTGCGCACATTGGGGAAACATACTTTCTGGCATTAAACGTAGCAATGACTGAAATGTAACCATGAGCACATTTTACTACGCTTACAAATATATACATGTCTATCTTTCCAAGATTATAATTTTATTGAAATGTAAAAACATGATTAAGAAAAGCCTGTAATAAAGATTGGATAGAGATAGAAACACATTTTTAATTATCTTTTAAAAATATGCGAAGATTAAAGAATAAAAAAACATACAGAGAAAGAAGTTTTTTTAAAAATATTCAAGAAAGTTAATTAATATACTTGTATTGTAATTGTTAAACCAACTATGATATCATTTTAAATTACAGTACCGATATATATAAAATTATACTTTCCTCGCAAATTTAAATTATGTTACAGATATGAATTATTGACAATATATGGCAAAGTATGGGAGAGAAAAATTTTGTTTCCCGTCAATCGCATGAATCGTACGTTAATTTCACAATACGTCAAACGCGAAACGAAACTGTACAATGTTAGGTAACCGATATAGTACGTGCGTAAAAAAAGAATCTGTTTCAATCTTCCGTAATGGAAGGGCGTGATTTTACCCGAGCCGTGAGGAAACGACGACATTCGACGCTGCGGAAAAATATCATTCTCCATCTAGCTAAACACACTCAATTTATAACTCTGCAAACAGGAACAAGCGTCCGTGAAACGAGTACGCTGAAACATGGCAGCAAATACTGGAAACTGCTCGAAACTTTGGCAACTTTCCTCCTTTGCTTCCTTAACGGGGGATTCTACTTCGCATCTTTGTCGAGTATCTTTGTCTCGCGAGCTACAATATCGAGGACGCAACATTGCTCTTGTGGGAAGAAATTGCCTCTGAGAAAGAGAGAGAGAAAGAGAGGAAGAGCTTTACAAATTGACATTAAACTTCACGGATGCCTTTAAAGATTACGATAACGGTATGAATTAATACGTTGCATTGTTTTACTTTTTGGACCACGTCGCCACAGAATCTCATTAAAACTTGACGCTACTTGCTAATCATTTTATCCTCGTTTCTAAGAATTATCCAGCCTACTGGACCGAAGGATTTACGATTTAACGTTTATTCGCTCTAACTTTATTCGCGTCTATTGTACGATATATAAAAATCGATTAATTACTTAAAAGTATATTCTGATTACAAAAAAAAAAAAAAAAACAAAAAAAAACACAAGAAACATCTCTCGCAAAATATATGAAAATAAGAGCGCGTTGCATTCTCGAGACGGCAGTTTCTGCAAATGTAATTTTCGATCAGTATTCCGTTTCCTCTATACACGAACCGGGAGCTCGAGAAGCAAAACGGGCAGAGATTCAACTTTGGCGCAACCCGAAGCACAATTCCGTGCCGCGCTTCTTGACGCATCAAAACAGAAACTGCGGCTATCCCTTGGCCCCGACGTTTTGGAAGTATCTAGCAACTTCCAACCGCCGCCGTGCACATGCAGCTCGCTTAAAGGACCGAACAATTTCGCGCTATCTCTCGCAGTCGAGTTTCACGTCAGTCCCAGACCTACTGAGATAAGCAGAATTTACGAAACTACTACGTAACGGAAGTTAATAAGTGGCGAGGCGTCGCGGTCGCAGAGAGAGAGAGAGAGAGAGAGAGAGAGAGAGATTAAGAATTTGTGATGCCGAGAAATGATTAATGGACAGTCAAAATATCAAAGTTTCATCTTCACAAAATTGACGCACGCTTGAATTTTTATCAAAGTCAATTACGAGCAAGTAGGTATATACATATATCTCGTAATTAATGACGACGTTTTATCTAATGTATAAGAAAAGTGTAATAATTTCTTTAATAGATAATGCCACACCCAAGGTTGCTCGCAGCAATTTCATGATAACAGCAAACTATCTTCGTTGATGATTCCTTTGAGAGACGCTAGCTTCTATTAGACTCGCAGGTCGCACCTTAACGAGGTGAGGAGAAAAAAGAAAGCACAAAAAAAAAAGAAAAACATGATCGAAGGAAAAACTGGATAGAGAGCCGTTTAATCAATGCTTCATATCAGTGGCATTTTAATGAATGTTAAATTTAAAACATGGATATACAAGGAAAATGTCAGAAAATTAATAAACTTTTCTCGCAACAAAGAGCGTTCTATAAACGAGATCCATGATCTTATCTCGAAAGCATACAGTTTATTTCTGAACATTCCGAAATATTGATCTCGATATTTTAATATTTCATTTTTCAATCTCAAAATTTAATTACTAAGACGTTCTCCTACTAAATTTAATTACTACAATTTTCTACTATGATGATTCTAAATATTCTTTTACTGAAATAGTGGAAGAGAATAGGTCGAGATATTTGCGAAATATTTGAACCAACATAGAGATAATGTCAGACGTAATGATAATCGCTAAAAAAGAGTGAGACTTGGTCCTGTAAAAAAAGAATGATCGAACTTCCGTCTCTACTAGGAAAAATCCTGGTGAGTCGTACAATCGGAAGACACCATAGTTCGTGTTCATGGAAACGTGCTCGATACGGTTGCCCAGCTATTGTCCGATTCTAGTTACGTGTGAACGCGAAGTCCAATTGGGACAAAATCTATCCCTCGAATCTTTATCAACTGACTGATCGGTCCGATCTGATTGCGACACCGTCTTCATCGTACGTGACGTCACTGGGACATATTTCCAGTAACCACTGGAGGTTCGTCGCGAAAGTCGACCATCGCCGAAATCAACTAACCGCTTCCTCAATTTGGGAACGAGCATTCATACGTCTCAGAGATGAAACACAACTTTCGGGAAAAAAATCTATCACTTTCCATTGGAAACGAACGATAGAGGCGAATCTGTTATCGTATAGAATTCTATTTTATCACGAAAAAAGGTAGCTATATTTATTCAGATCTGTCAAAATTATTTCTTTAGCGTTGTGTGTGTGAGTGTGTGTGTATATGTGCCAATTTTTCTAAATTATTTTTAGACGTCAAGTCAAAAATTTTAAATACATATTTTTAATTTTAATAGATATTAATTAATTTGATACGAATCAAGTTTTATTAGTATTAGATTCATTGAACGATCTCAACAAGTTTCTCAGATTTTTCCTTAATATCTGGATATAATCGAGTAAAAAAAAGAGATATACATATATGACGATAAAATTGTGCGCGCGTGCGTTGGTTCTATTTTTTGCGAGCCGATCATTCGGCGAATTTTGCCTCTCCATGAAACATGGTCGAGGTGTGTCCGGTTTGGAGCCAGGACCCCCACTAGGTGCGGACGTGACTCGCCGTAATTCAAGTGGATAAGAGGAAAGGTAGTCCCAGCGCGCATCCCCGGGCACTAAAGTCCACAAGCTCGGGTACACAGAAGGATGCGAATGAGAAAGCCGTGTAAAAAGGATCCGGGAGATTAAGATGATAGGAGCCGCGATGGGGGATGACCGGCCACGAACCTGATTCGTGCTCGAGCCCACGGCGCGAGTATATTTCTTACGAGGACTACCGGGCTACTTAACTCCGCGTCACAGGATCGATCCCACCTTCTCGGAACAAACTGTATGCCGGACGTGACATCTTTTGTGCGAGCCCACTTTCGCCCCAATCGTATATATCCGGTCGTCAATTCTCCCTCTTCAGTTCCGAAAAATGAGACTTGACTGAGAGAACGGACAATTTACTTTTTGACAAGAGTAAACGGTCCCTGCATTTTGCGCAATAATATTCACAAATTTTTAAATATCCAGATGACGAATAATAATCGGTTCTTGTTGCGGCTTGTTTTATATCGTTTCGATGGCGAAATTTGTGAATCGACAATTGATTTCGACGGGAGTGTAATTTTGTTTCTCGCTCAAAGCAAATGAATGGTAGGCGGTGAATGCTAATCCCACGAATTAAGAATATCTCTATCTCTATAAGATAGCCGACGTTTTTAAATTCGTTGTCGGTAAATATGTCGAAACGTACATTTCTGAGGCAAGAATTTCGAAATCGCTCCCAATGAATTTGAGCCGATAAGCCAATTCGCTCGCTCGATTAGCGCGCAAAGTCGATCTGAAGGGGAGAAAGAGAGAGAGAAAATGGGGAGAAAGCGAGGGTGGAATAGCTGCCGGCAATTATAACGTTGTACAGGGCCGGACAATAAATAATGGCTTCTAGGCTTGTCCAGGATTCAGTCAGAGCGTCAATCATTCTCAATCAGTTAACGAGCCAGTCTACGGCCTAAATTAGGGAGTGCGCGAGAAGGATAGTCGAATGGGAGAGTGTGGACGAAGAATCAAGATGGAAAGAATAACGTAGAGAGAAGCAGAGAGCTACGAATCTCGCGGCTGGCGAATGTCAGCTGATAGAATAGGAATGACAATAATGAAACAGAGAGAGAGAGAGAGAGAGAGAGAGAAATGAAGAATATCGGTTGCGGTACGACAATATTTATATGTACGATGTTTCTCGTAATTGGTGATATAACGATCTTACAGATTCTGAAAAAATAGTTTTAGAGGATCTTTTTCTCGAAAAAAGTCTTTAAGAATAAAAAAATTAATAACAAGTCTTTTCTTTTCTTTATACAATTGAATTGTTTTCAATCAATTAAAAGAAAAATTTGAACAATAAACTTTTGCTTGATTATTTATAGAAATAAAGTTTTCTAGAGGTGTGAAGAGAGGGAGATTTATCCGTCAATTTTTTTTTCGAAAATCGAAAAATTTTAACGTAAGCCGGTTTGTATTATATTAAACACGTCAAGAAAGCTACTCGATCTTTTGAGATAACTTTACGTCGCATTCGCCATCGACGGATGTATCGTAGGACGCGCGATAAGGTCACCTCTGGTGATCGAGGACGTCGAGATTGAACTCTCGCACTGCAAGTTATCATTGGAATCGCCTGTAACGTACCGAATCATATTGAACCGTCCACCTCGTCTGCCAACTGGTGGACAATTGGGTCCGTGAGGGGGATTGGTTTATCATCTCGTCGACAATCGGAAAAGTTGGAACGTCAATCGGTAAAGTGCAAGCATAGACACCGCGATACACAGTGGTTGTTATCGGTCGCGCGGACTCAATTTCAACAGAGGGGGAACGCTTTCGTGTATATATTGGGGGCAGAACTGTCTTTCGGATTGACAGTGGCGAAATTCGCTTCCAAAACGCGCCATGTATTTCCGTCGTTGAAAATCAACTCCGATGTAGCAGCGCTGCTCGGCGAAATTAATTCATCGTTCGTTCGTAGCGACCGTGATTCACCATTTCGTTCGAATGGGATCGGCGGAGCGGCAATTTGGTTAATAGCGTGAAACGAATGTTTGCCGACTGTAATCTTTTTATTGCCGTTTATAAACGCGTATCGCGCATTTGTACGATTTTGCACAATAGAGCGGCCTGCTTCTTCAAAGTAGAATTATATCGAACAATCGAATACATAAGACAAATTCGCATGTGAAGCTATTACGGAGGCGAGAGTTTTGCCTCGAGTATAATTTCGCTTTTCGACGAAGATGAAATTTCTTTGTTTTCTCATAAAGATGCTCCTAATAATTAAAAGCGAAATCGACACCGATTCCCACGAATATTCGATTCCTTTCAATCCGCATTATTGATTCCCGTTACTGTTTTTTTCTTGCTTTGTTTTTATCGGATCAAATAATCTTTTCTCTCTCCTATTTCTCTCTCTCTCTCATTTCTTCGCGCTTTTCTTGCCGGGTGCATTCTCGCATTTGCATATAAATAAAGACACACACACGCGTGTGTGAACGCAGATTCCATACGCGCGATGCGACATTGGTTACGCATCAAAGAAAAGCAAAGTCAGATTCTCTTTTTTTAGTCGTTCTCGATTCCCCGTTTCGCAAGTTAATCCCCGCGCCATTCTTTTGTACAAGAGTTTCTCTTTCATTCCAACATATCCCCGTTATATATTTTATAGAGTTTCTTTTTAAATTATTTGCCTCGTCAAATTTTCCGCGACGAAGAAAAGTGTCGTGTGTCGCGCGGCTCTGATGTTGCGAGGAAGAAGAGGCAAAGTAACGCCACTTCCTCGTGTCATGCACTCGCCGTAATTCTATAAATCACCTTTGCTTATAATAGGGAGAAATTCAATGAACGCTCTGATAGGACGTAATTGTGTTTCGCCGCTCATCGAGGAAGAGCGCATACATACGGGGACAGGTACTCCAGTTATCGCTGCTTAGACGAGACATCGCGTCGCTATTGGACAACGGCAGGGCACAATAGACACTCCGACATTCGCAGAGAGAACTCGCGCACTTCTGTCACACTGTCGTTTCCCCGAGTAACCTATTCGACGTTTGTCGACCGGATATATCCGGTACGAGAGGCGTTTATATAACGATATACTGCATACACGTTCCGTCATTCGCATCATCATTTTCTTTTTTCTCCCTCCATCGCATTAACGCTCGCAAATTGTTACAAACGACGTCCTCTCGACACGCGTACCCTCTATTATTGCTGCCATTGCCATTATTATTATTATTATTATTATTATTATTATTATTATTATTATATAATTATACTTATAATTAATTATTAATTCGAAATAATGGGAACTACAATATAGAACGGCATTACGGCGTTACAATGGCCGCCGCGTCATCGTGACAAGCCGTGTTTTTGAGACGCGCATGTAATTACTGCTTTCATCTCGCATTTAACGGGGAGCGAATTTAATCCGGCGGTATTCACATAGCGACCGGCGACCCGCCCTACGAAGCCTGCGAAGAAATGACGCGAAGACGAGATTCGAGCGAGCGTAGGATCGGAGGGACGCCAATTCAAACGAATCGTTGGTCCGGATTAATCTTTCCCATTCGCGTTGCAAACAAGATCTCGATACACGTTTCCTTTCCGTTACGTTCCCAGCTTGGTAAGTAATTTCGGCCTACGACAGGCTTTACGGCTTTGAAAGCTTTCGTGTCGCTGGGAGAGGGAAAGAGAGAGATTAAAGATGTTTTTGAAATAATTTACCAGCGTTTACTTGACGTTGAGTAAAGGTTATCGGTGAAACTTTGCGAGCAGAGTTAATCGCAATAGTGGCATTCAATTGCAATTCAAAAATATATACACACATATATGGAAACATTATATATATATATATATATATATATGTGTGTGTGTGTGTGTGTGTGTAAATGGTTTAATTTGGCCAAAATGCAATGAGATAATACGCGAGAAGAAGATTAAAGGAACGCTGGCAATCGCGCTTATTTCCATTGGAGACCGGAGGAGAAAAGGGGGATGTTGAACGTATTCCGTGAGAAATTACGAAAAATAATCTCTAAAAATTATCATGAGAATAGCTCCCGTGGCTGCGCGCGGACGTCTAGCCAAAACAACAATGCCGTCTGGTCCCATCTGCATAACAATGTTTAGCCGTGAAAACAAAGCATCGTGACATGGCAGGAAGCAGCGTTAAAAAAAAAAGGTGATATATTAACTTGGCCACGATTTTCGACGAGGTCGTCGAATTTAAACGCGAAGCCCCGCTGTTAATTGCTCGAGTTAATTTCAGCGAAAATCCGTTCTTTGTCGACGCGATCTTCGAACGTTTCGGCAAATTATTGCCATCGCGAAAAGCCTCGTTTTGAACGAGTCGCGATGAGAAATTAGCGCGAGCTTCTTTCAACTGAGATTTCGTAATTTTAAAAATTGATAATTTGAAAAAATTGGACCGTCCTAGATCCCTTTCGCAGAGAAAGAACTCTCTATCGTACCTCCCGCAGGCTCGACAAATTTCGGTCGAAACCTCGTAAAAAGCGACAAAACGTAACCAACGATGGACGGGTATAAAGCACGAATAAAGGCGGCCGCACGAAAGTGCGTGATGCACTCCCGTGGCGTGCTCGCGAGTAGTAACCCTAAATATTAACACACGAGGAACTTGCGCAGGCGAATTGCGCCCCGCATTACCGTCACCACTAGGCCGCGCTTTTCGCACAGGCTATTACCGCAGAAATATTGAATTTTGTTATCGACCCGAATAATTATCGTGGCCGACCGCGTGTACCGCTAAGGACAAGCATTACCGGGGACCATAAAGTTCCGAGAATTCTTCAAAAAGGTCCGGCCACGGAGGGTGGAGAGAGTGGCGGTTTCGAGCGAGATGAAAAGTGGGCGAGACACACGGACTTTCATAAGTACCGCCGACGTGCATTACGCGCGAAAGAATGTAGGACTCTCGATGCGACGCGGGCACGAAACGCGAGCACTCAACGATGGATGGGCGTTTTAGTAGCGATTATTTCGCTGCTCCAAGTGTAATCCAACGTCGCGCCGCGCATTCTCTTCGCGTCCGCCTCTTCGACTTCGGGGCAAGCTGGGCGGAAAAAAAGTATCGGCAATTAGAAAAGGGTCACGCGAATACAAACGGCCGCGATTAACTTTTGTTCTCATTCTTCCTCTCGCTCTTTTAGTATCCGTTTCACCTTGCTCCGATGAGACAAATCGCAAGCGGCTTAATTTCGCGCTCGCGTGTAAAGGAAAACGGAACAAAAGCATGCCGTGTCCTTTGAAGGCACGTAATATGAGAAACAATCTACCGACGAAATTTTCCGACCGCGAGATAATCGCGCGTTCTTATCGATACGCGCGTCAAAGGAAACCGCAGCGCGCGAACTTTGTCAAGCGAGTATCGCGTCAGCTTCCCTTTCCGACTTTATATCTCTTATAATTTGTTGAGAGGCGGGCGAAAACTTGAACCGAGCTTATCAGCTTCTCGTCTCGCTCCCGGATTTCCTTCGAGATGGGACAATTTTTCAGAAACAACGCGATATATCGATGATATCTCTGGTTCAATTTTATGCTCCGATAAACCTTTTAAGAAAATCCGGGCCATCAATTGTGAACGGAATTTCATTTGCGTCGAAAATACACTCCGCTGCCGCGAGTAATACGTTATTGTCGGTGTAAACCGCTGGAACAATTCGCGAATTGATACCAACGCAACACACTGACAAATCCTATCGCGAGTGCGTTTATGGCGAGAAGAGCCTCATGATTTCATCACGATAATCGTACCGGAAAACGCGATGATGAAACAACAGTGTATACGCTTGACGCGTATGTAATATAGTTCCGTATCACTCAAATTCATCAAAGTGATTACAATCGTTAACCTTTCGCGGATAGTGTCAGCGAAAAATAAATTCTACAACGCATCAACGCGCGCGTAGCAATTTGCGTGTCGTTCTGTTGTCAAACTGTCATCGTCCAAATATTTTCAAATTGATTGGTCAATAAATTTCAATCCTTCACATTTGATTCCTCAGCCAAATATATCCAAATTTTTATATTTATATTTATAGTTCTCTGTGTGAATAAGTCTCTGAGAAATAAAAGCAAATGGAAGCGATAAATTAACGGAAAAGCAAATTTGTGCTCCAAAAACTCGTCTGTATAAAATATTTGTCACGGTTTCAAATTTAAAAACTCTTATATTGTATTAGCTTTAACTTTAAGCGTACGTATGAGCAAATACTGTAAAATATTTTTACACATTTTTCTCGAAATAGTCTCTTCGATAAATAAGCGTTTTTACTCCGCTCGATCCTTTACTCTATTCTTTCATTTACTTTCAGTTATACTATCCGCGATAATTCGAAATTCCAGTTGCGCATAACAATAACGAGATCGTTTTACCAATAAGGGATATTTAATGTTTCATTTCCATCAATGATTTATTGCGCGCGAGCGCAAGAGAGAATCTTAGGAGGGGGAAAGAAGGAGGAGGAACAAGAGAGACGAAAATGTAAAACAGTGATGCGAGTCAGCGTATAGAGCGATCGACCGGCAGTAGTATCCGTCACGATAGCGTCAGCCGCAACTACACATGACTCCAACCCGATATGTCTGACTGCGTATCGTTATTTCTACTGAAATCCGCCGCGCTGAGGATCGCGATCAAAGTATGTGCGTATACATTGTACAAATACATGTGTGTAGCTGTATGTATACATATACATATATACAATAGTATGAAACCGGAAATATTCGGGGAGGCGCAATTCCCGACAAGAGACATCGTCGACGACAGCCGCGGACACGAGAACACAAACAGCAATCGTTGAGTTTAGCGCGCAACAAACGTATTCTCCTCGTCACTCCCAACTGCGGGGAAATACGCTTTATGCCTCTTGATGAATACGGCATTACGCTTACAGATACACCATTCGAAAATAATAGACTTGTGACTTTAGTTTCGAAGAAACGAATCTGCTGAATTTTAAATTTAATCTCTCCCCACGCGCATCATCTCGCATCAATTTTATTTATTTCGACGTTGGCCGAATAAAGTCGAAACTTTAATATATTTTGTATTCAGCAAATATTTTCTTTTTTCTTTCGAGTCGAGAGAAAGAGAATTTTGTTGGCGAACATTTTTTTCTCTTTCTTTCACAAAGCAATGGGTTAGAGTAAAAAGAGAGAATGCGCCTCTTTAATTCTAATTTGACTTTGATTTTAAATATGGATAATGAATTATTATCGTGTACACATTTACATAATGTTATGCTTATAAATATTAAATTAATAAATATGATATAACATTATTAATATTTTTCAGATAGTAATACGATATTTGCCAAGTGTATTTTTATATAGCGCATAGAAATGTTTTGTCACAATCATGGATGTAATATATTATTTTAGTAACATAAACAATGAAATATTTTTCTCAAGAGTTTAGCACAATGGTCGAGATATTTTATAATTTCCTTTTAATTTCTCTCTCTCTCTCTTTCTTTCTTTCTTTCTTTCTAGTAAAGCTATTAAAGTAGGAAAAGTGATATGCCGTCACACTTGTTTAACCCTCCGTTAATCGCAATATTTTTCTCCTCTGCATGGGGTCGCAATGTGTCTTACGTATACATAAATTTTCCTATTATTTCCCTCTGTTTCTTGAAGAAATTTTTCTTTATTTAACACTCGACTAAAAGAACAGGTATTAAAGTACATGGAAAAACAATGAAGGACAATACGTTGTAGTCTAACGTGTATCTATTGGATATTGCGACTAACGAAGGATTAGTATCAAATTCACAAAATTTTCATACTTACTTGTGTTATATCTGGAGTATTTCACGTGACGCGCAGGATGTAAAATCATGAAGACAGTTATCCAAATTTTCCGCTTTCCTTGTGTAGAACAGAACTGTACCGTCGTATAAACTCTTCCAATAAGGTCGACGATTAATTGACGGGCGACGTGCGAACACGCACAACGACGGTATTCCCCACTCTCTCTCTCTCTCTCGTTTTTCCGAGCGCGACGATGGAGAGGGGGAAACACGTTTCGCTTGCGCGAGAAAAATTATTTTTATCGCGATATTTTTTTTTTTTTTTTTTTTTTTTACGTTGCGAACACATTGCCGAGTCTGTTCTGTTCTATTTCGTTAACTTTTTGACGGCAAGATGTAATCGTGCGTTATCGAGGGACTTGAATCTTGATCGAGTATCTCGTATCTCCGTCACAAAACGATTCCGATATCAATATTACCTCCTTTCTTCACCCGTTTGATTTTACGATCGTGACATTTGTACGTCAATCTGCCGGTCGTGTCGACACGATTGTCGACACATAATATTTCGGTCACTCTCACATTTTCCAGAAAGTTAATAATCGATTATATCGATCGGCTGGTTATCCCAGTGAGACAGGTTAAAATTTCATAAATTTTCATTCGCGCTTCATCGTTTGTCGTGACACACGCCATCGATATTTGATACTTTCAGCAATAGATCCGCGTCTCTTTCGATCTGTTCCTTTAAACTAAATACGTGAAAATGACTTATAGATTAAAGCACAAAATGAAATCTTACCAGAATCGACGAAGATTCAAATCTCTCGGTAACGTGTGGTTACAATTCACCGCTGAATACGACAGACTAGACGGTAGACGCGTGAATGTGTTTATAACCATAGACGTATAATATCTAATAGAGCGCGGTCTCTACATGTCCTTGTCCTCTACATGCCGTAGTCGGAACGCGTCAACAAATAGAAAGAGATAGCTGCTGTACGATCATCAATCTGTCCTTTTTTAACGACGCGTGGTAGGATAAAGAAGCTTTCATCGACTAGGAAAGAGAAAAATGAAAAGACAAAGATAGAATAGTGATACAAAGCATGCTATCTCTCTCTATCTAATATCCGACAATACCCCGCTCCGTAAGACTCTAGATATGTTATGTTTATGTTTATAACAGGGATAATAGTAAAGTTGGTATCGAAAAGAATGTTTTCTCGGCCGAATGGGAGGAGAGGGGGCGCTACCGCATTCCACATCGCGCGTTCGTCGTATTCGCGTCTAGTCTGTCAATCACTCATCAACCTTGAAAAGGTTAGGACGATACGCTAGTTCTGCTCTACATTCAAGGAACGAGAGATATTTGGAAAAGTTTACGCATAGTTTCACATTCTGCGCCGTGACGTGAAATACTTCAGATAGTGCTACAGGTAGGTGCGAATCCCTGCGTTAACTTTAACAATTACGCGACCGCTGCATATCGCTTTGATCGGTGATATTTTTATCGATTTAGTTTGAAAGTGTGACTTTTCTCTATCCATATTCATACGATGTAATAGTGATTGCGAAAAAAAAGGCGAGGAAAGACGCGACGCGCGTATTTTTAGTCCGCGATGTCGTTAAAGTGGCGTACTTTTTGCGGTTATGTTTCGCGGTTAGAAAAGAGAGAGAGAATTCGCGATTCGAAAATTATATAGACGCGTATATTTATTCGATTATTCATCTCTGCGCGGTTCTTTTCACAGCGAGAGAGAGAGAGAGAGAGAGAGAGAGAGAGATTAGAAGAAAAATATCGATACGTACAATAAATTATTAGATATTCATCTCTCGACACATATCGCGTCGTAAAAATCGTACGAAATCATTTTTACTTTTTATTTCTTTACTCGCGAGTGTAGAAAAGAGAGGCTCCAGCTACAAATTGTTTGTTGCGATCGATTGATTGTTGCCTTTGGAATTTAGAGCGATGTCAATGATTAAATGTAAATGTAAAGAATGTTTGATAGAAATAGACTTACTTTAGAAGATTTATTAAAATAGCGTAATATTTTTGCGCGTTACAGTGTAAAAGCATAAAAAGGTTTCTCTCATGAAAAAAATATCGCGTCTGCTTATTACTATGTTAATGCAATAACCTCGTTGACTTGATGAAGACGGTTATAAAAGTGCTACAAAAGTTTAGATAATTTAACGGGGTGATCGAAAAATACCGAACGAGGACTACGGCTTCTGCGAGAGAAATGAACACAGAATTACGTGAACTAAAAAAGAACGAAGAATTTTATTGTACGCTTGTTATTCTTTGTCTTAAGGGCCGGGGATAATGGGGGATGGGGAAGAGAGGAAAGGACGCGTGTGCAAAGGAGAGGATGGAGGGTTAGGGCAGGCTTGCGTATGCACACACATATGCAAACGCACACGAGAAAAGTGCGAATAAAAACGGAGGAAAATATTAAAAAGCACTCAGAGAAAGAGAGAGAGAGAGAAAGTGCCACTCTCTTGAGATTCATGTAATCTAAAAAAAGGTAAAAAGAGTTTCCAGACGACTTTATCCCGACGAGCCACAGTAAACAACGATACGACCAGAATTATTGCCAAACCTCCCCCCCCCCCCCTCCACCCTACTTCCCTTTTTCCCTTCCTCCTCGTATCGCGCGAGAGTTAACGACACGCGTGACGAAATTAATGCGCCAATAAATATTTAGAAACGTGTAATTTTCTTGCACGCTATGCAAAGTAACCGCTAACGGACGATTATATTCATTCCGTTGCTATTTACCCTTTGCTCGGGCATTTATCATTTTTACGAGGGGGCGCAGAGCGTAACGTCAGCAAGGGAAACGCGCCGGGAGGGAAAACACGAGACAAGGAGAGCGACTCGTGCACGAGATCGTGGATTAGGGCGGTATATTGAAAATGTGAATTCGACTGTACTCTGAAATTATCCAACCTAAATATATGAAACGATGCCGCACGTTTCCAGTTATGCTTGTCCATAAAACGATAGATTCCTTAAACACAGGGGACGTTCCCTTCTCTCTCTCTCTCTTCTCTCTCCCTTTTCTCTCTCTCTCTCTCTCTCGCTCAATATTCTATGTCGTGAACGAAATCTATTAGCGACTAGGAGTATAACATTTGCTCGCGAATTCTCGATACTATCTATCTACACATCAGTTATTTGCCGCGCACGACTATTCTTTATTTCATCGTCTTTTAAAGCTGTGGTTCTTAATCTTCCCATCTGAATATTACGTTGTAAAAAAAAAAAAAAAAAAAAAAAAAAAAATTCCCATAGTTTTTTTTGACGCTAAATACAAGTCCGAATTTTAAATTGCATCACATAATAATTTTGAGAAATTTATAGTTAAAGTTGGAAAAATAGGCTTTTCATATATTGTATATTATTTAATATTTGTTTATACTTATTTTTATTGATGTTTTATATTTTATATAGTACTATGATATAATTAATATAAAAAAATATAATCAATATAATTTTTAATGTATTTTATCATGCGATAGTTATGGTATGTAACGTATTGAAGAAGCTTTATTGCGATCACAGACAAAGTGTAGCATGTTTGTAGTATTGTTGTTAAAATTTCAATCCTTAAAAGGAATTTGTCGTGGTTACTAAAACATTCATAGTTGAATATGAGATATGTTGTGTAAAAATTGCAAATTATAACATTGAAAGTCTATTAGACAATTTTCAATTATTTTTATTCAAATTCAAGAGTTTTTTAAATAGATATGTGAATCTGATGCCGAAATTGATAAATTTAAAATAATTGATTAATATGGTGGGATTAATATAAAAATTAAAGATTTTTGCAGAAATTTATATTTCTAATAAATTAAATTTCAATTTGCCAATTTTGAGATATCAAATTCATATTTAATCAAGTCTAAAAATTAAAATAGCTCCTTTCTAAATTTTAATGAAAAATTTCTTAAAATTGTGACGCGATGGTACAATTTGGAAGCCGAAATCATATATTCAGCTTAAAAGAATTACAAGATTACTCTTTTTCTTATATTTGAAAAAAAAAAAAAAATTATTTTTTGTTAAATCGTATAGTCGCTGAATTTTTAAAAATGCTATCGTAATTCTATAAAAGATATTTTCTCATTTTATCGATAAACATGGAAAGCATATATATTATTGATCTGAAAACCGAAATTTATTCGCGTTATTGTTTGAAAAAAATTCAGTATAGTCTTGTACTCCGGAAAAATGAGTCCTGATTCGAAACTACGCACACACTTATAGCTCAAAAAAAATATAATATATCATTCTTGAGAAGATGTAATCGAAGCGGAACGTAGGGAAAGAATGGCTGACGTGATGAAGCGAGAAGGAATAACGATGAGAATATAGGAAACGATAGTTGGAGGGCAAAGATCGCGAACGAGGCGGAGACGAGAGAACTAGTCGAACGAAATATTGGAAAGCTGGCTGCGCGGCAAGATAAAACGTTTCATAAAACAGACATCGATTCCGTATTACCCCGACGCCACGCCGACGTGAATCGAGAGTGCCGTCTGCGAAGGAGGAGATCCTCCTCCGCCGGAGCATATAAAGGGAGTGAGAAAGAGATACGCATTTCCTTATTGCATCCCGCTCGTATCTTCTCGCCCCTTCGTCTCCGGGTCGCTTGTTCTATTTTCGTTCCCCAGCCGCATCCGCTGCATCCCATTATCGTGTTATGGTGATCTAAGAAAGAAAGAGGAGAGATTTTCTTACGCCGTTACACGTAAACCTCAATAAACGCACAATCGAAGGAAAAAAAAATTCACGTTTGAAATAAACGAACGAAACTCTTCACGTGAATTCTTCTCTCACAGATTTGGAAATCATATGATTTAGAAATCACGCATTTTTATATCTCGATCGCGCGACTTATTCTATATTGCAAATATAAAGAGACATATAGATATAATTATCGTTACATGTATCGTGAAATATAATCGTAGTTAATGCGATTATCGTATTATCGAACAGATCCAATTTGATCTTTGTCGAGAGGAAATATCCTTTTGTTAAATAATTACAAAATCGTATAATATCATTACGGCGATGACGGTTTTATGATCGTATGACTAACGATATCGTCTTGCTCTCGGCTAAATATAGATTGACAATAATAATAATTCTTCTCTTCCACGCTAATCGCGGATTTCACGTGTAAAGCATATGTATATCGCCACTTTCGTTAATAAAATACAGTAATTTCGCTAGCGGGAGCTTTTGACATTGCATTTATATCAAACGAAACCCGATACCGCGCCGCTACAGGGGAATATTTTACGTTTCCATTAATATATAGTTACTATATTACGCGAGCATATAATTGCAGTTAATGTCAAACAGGAATCGCTGAACGTGTGCTCTCTCGTATAAAATCTCATTTCGGAATTATTACGAAACACGAAACGGCAAAAATCAACTACGGAATATTTCTCTTTATTTCATTTCATTTGTAGTTTTCCTTTTGATTTCCGTCAATTCGCAAATTTATTTCGTACGTTATTACTGTATCGTACATTATTATTGCACGGATTTGCAAAAAAAAAAAATCTTCTTACCGTTTATCTTCTCGAATTTAGGAAACATCGCTGACAGAGATAGTTATTGGAATATTATTCAACCATCGGTAACGAGTATCATATACAGCGAACGAACTCTCTCAATTTCGCGAAACGCGCGCGTGCGTATTTCACGCGAGCGTGAAACCGCAATATAACGTAAATGCCGTAGATTATATTGATAATGGCGGCTCGATTATATTTTCCAATTATCCATTGTAATCAGCCGGCGCCGCGCGGTTCGATTCGATCGATCGTTTTTCCTTTCTTTTTTTTTTCTTTTATTATTTTTCTTTGACTATGCGCGCGATATCTACACGATATCGATGAAACGGAAATGAGCGGTGTCCATTCAAAATATCGGATAACGCGCGGCTGCGATTTAATTGCGTTATCGCCGGCTACCTGCACGCCGCGCTCTATTCTCTACGCGCACGATAATTATTCCATCGATTTGAAATAATTATATCGCAAACTCGTAAGCGGGTAATAGTCGATACTACCACGGTTCGCTGCGGCGGTCAATGAATCGCAACGCAGATTTTTTTCAACGCCACTTTCAACCCCCTTTCTCCTCCCCTTCTTCAGCGCGCGGATATTATTATCCGCGTCGCGCTCCGCGAAATCTCTTTGCCTGAGCCTCGAATTTCGCTGACCGGAAATTGCGATCGTTTTCTATGTACATATTGAAATACGTCGATCGTGCCGCGAATTCTCGGCATGATCTGATAATTTTCTTACATTCGAACGAAAAAAAAATCTCGAGATATAATAACGCAGATTTGAAAAATGAAACTTGAAAATTAATAAAACCTTTATTAATATGTAAGATGATATAAGAAAAATGTGTATTAATTTTAATTTTAATATAAATATAAATATAAAATAAAAATAAAAATATGTATATAACAAAAAAACATATATTATATATTATAATATTATAATATATATATATATAAAATATAAAAATATAAATGATATAGAGATAAATGAAATTCAATAATAAAATATCGAAGAATAATTTCAATTTACAAATTTGCTAAGAGAAAAATACTGTGTACCTGTGTCTAGTGTGCGTGTTATACATGACTTTATGCGTTCTAGGATTGATTTTAAAAAGTTTCTAACGACAACTCTTCCTTCTCGTTACAGGATCGACGCGCGAGATAAACCAGTGACGAAGGCACAGCATTCATCGGACGCCGGCGTTTTCGGTCCACGGGCCTTTTTCCGAACCACTTTTCCGAGCCCGGCGGTCCTGGTGATCGACGATATAAAGCGGCACGATGCGGCGACATACCGATGCAGAGTGGATTTCCGGAAGGGTCAGACCCGCAGTTTCCGATACAATTTGACCGTGATCGGTGAGTACTATCGATCTCAAAAAAAATTTCATCTATTGTACTATTGTAATTCTCGATTTCTCGTTATTCACGGGTATTCATTGCAACTGGACATACGAACATAATTTCTATTTATAAGTACATTTGTTTGTTTATTTAATAGACCTCACAGGTTTTTCTAAATAAATATAGGAACAAAAAAAAAAATTTTTGAAGATCGAATTAGGTTGACATTTATTTTGTAAAGTTTATTTTGATCAGAGTTTTATATGTGGCCAATAATTTTTTACGTTCAACTTATATTTTCAGTTTTTTATTGTGGTCGTTTTGCCCTTATTTTTAAATGCTACATTTTTATCAGACGTGTTTTATATTTTTATTACATTTTTGCGAAATGTAAAAAGTTCTCGAAAGTTTACAAAAATAATAATATAATATACAATATATATAAAAACATATTCATCCTTAAACGTATGTATAAAAACGATAATGCAATAATGGAAAGCGATAATAGAGTTAAAATGTGAAGTGAATATATTATAAAACGAAAGGTTTTAGAAATGGAACTTTTAGAAACTTTAAATCTATCCAGGGAATCGTTACATACAGCATAAATAAATACAACAGTAACAACATTTGCGTGAAAAGTAGATCACCGCTCTTGTCTCTAAAAAAAATCGTGACGGACTAATTTATCGCGGCTTTAAAAAGGAATCTTAAAACGATTGTTACATATTCTCTCGCGGATGTTGGATGGGAAGACGAGGCGGATGAGAGCCGGGAGGCAAAGGGAAAAATAACGGGTTTCGCTCGAAGGAAATTGATCAAGCTCTGCAAAGGAACGATTCGCGACGATGAGATCGAACGCGTGACACGAAAAGTACTAAAGGGTCGTTATTTCGCGGCAGGCAAAGAGAAGGGAATGACGGCGTGTTATCCGATCGATCTCTCGTTCTCGAATCTCGAACTTGCGACCGAGGGCTGTGCGTTTACTATCCGTCTACCTATTTAAACATACACACACACACACACACACACACACACATACATAACCGTTCACATTCGCAGGCACGTACTCGCAAAACCCGACGAAAAGTGCGGCCCTCGAAGGGGATGCACATCTGATCAAACAAATGCTACGACCGTTGAAAAATGCATGAGCCAATCGCGAAAGCATCGCTGCACGCGTGCCGGTTTTATGACACGTGGTTATCACATGTACACTTTTTCGAGTATTTCGTTAGGGATGATTCGCGAGATTCGAGATCGGACGACGAATTCGCCGTACATAAATACGACATTCCGGCTTTCGGAGGATCAGAAGGGCGAGCTCTACACGAGTGTTCCGTGCAGACGATGTCTATAATAAAAATGTCGCGACTGTCGATGATTTCACTTCCATCCGTCCTGTATCCTTTCTGCGGCTTAGAGTAATATCCGGGATGCGCTTTCTTTACTCAGAGATGTGTGCGAGCGAATACAGAGTTACTGCGCCGTGCAAGTTGATCAGAGAGTACACGTCGTACACGCGAGAAGGTGTAACTTTCTCACGGAAGCCCGTTCAAAGCGGTCGGTAACGGAGTACATTCGAATCTCGGGATAGCTCGCGGCGGGAATATAACTTGGAAAATCCTGCTCCCGATCCTTTCGATACCGGAATCCGTCTTTGGCGCCAATCCCGCCGTCTCTCCTCGCCGCCTTCGCTGTCGATTGGAGGTTGAAGAGCGGAATAGTGAAAGAAAGAGATGGAAAGAGGCATAAAGAGAAAAAAGGGAAAGATAGAAAGAGAAAGAATAGAGAGAAAGGCGGTGAGAATGTAAGTGTCGCAGTGCAGATTCCGGGAAGACCCGGCGACCAGCGTGGAATTTCTCGGCTGATCCCTCGGGCGATCTAACCCTTTCTAGTAATAGCCGAGTGTGCACCGTAGTGTTTCTGAAATGTCCAACTGAAAACACTCCCATATATATACATCGAATATCCATATAAGATGAACAAATACAGAATATCCAGAATAAACGGACGGATATTTTTATCGATGGATACCTTTCCGTGAATTGTGGAAATTCATCTTTCCTTAACAAAAATATCTAATAGAAGGAGGAGTCACAATTCGATTTTTAAATATTCTATTATTTTTTTTTAATGTATAATTAATTTTTTTTTTTCCCCCTAAAATTCCGTTAATGCAAATCGATTAAATCGATTAAAAAATATCTATTACGAAATAAGAGTTCTCTATTTGTACAAGATATATCTTGTATACGCGATTTCGTGAAGGACAATCCATTTTCTGACCATCTTGATTCTGCTTTTCGTCGACACGTGCTTGCCCTCGACACGTATCCTCCAAATGCTCTCCTGGAATCTGCCTTGGAAGGACCCCCGTCCAATTCAAACGTATTCGCGGTATTCCAAAAAGTAACGAATGAAATTGGCCCCCGCGGGTGCGGTATCAAACCTCACAGAGGACAAGGTATTTTCATCAGAGAAGATTGGTTCCCGAGAGTTTCAGATTGCGTCTCTCTCTCTCTCTCTCTCTCTCTCTCTCTCTCTCTCTCTCTCTCTCTCTCTCTCTCTCTCTCTCTCTCTCTCTCCTCTCTCTCTCTCTCTCTCTCTCTCTCTCACCCCCTCCCTCCCTCCCTCTATCTCATACACACACACACATACGCATACATGCACACTCACTTTCCTTCCCTCTACCTCCGACCTTCCTGGGCTTTTTCGCGGTAATCTGCAACGTCCTATCTACGTTAGAGCGATGCAATGTCCGAGCGTGTCTCTTTCGCTTTATCTCTTTTCCTATCTTGCATATTGCGATAGAAATACGTATCTAAGCTCTTCGACATTTAACTTTGCATGAATGCGCCCACCGCAGTTGGGCAAATCTCGACGTGTGTGACCTTTTGTTATTTTTTTACAGCGTATTTTGATCGTTCGCTTAAATCTGTCCGAGGGATGCAGGCGTTAAGTATTCTCGCTACGATTTACGTATATACGAAATTCCATCATACACACACAGACATATAATTTATGCACTTGTTTATTTGACAACGTTGTATCGCTGCGTGTATTACAAGATGCTGATTAAAGGATTATAGTGTACTACTATTATACTCAATTTAGAAAATTAACAGGTAGAAAATTAAATACACGTTAAAATCTCTGACAAAATTGCAACAGGAAGGTATCTTTATTTAAAACTCAAGCGCGTATATCATCGGAATATTAATTTAGCGCTAATTATGCGAAGTATATTACAATCGGCCACAAGGCTTCTCATTATAATATATAAGGAACGAAAAGGTAATTAGGTAACATCTATATGATAGGCTACACCCATAAGTTGTTGCAGGCACAATGGCGATATATTAACGCACACAGTTAGCGCGCGTGAAACGATGTCTTATAGATTACGCTAATGCGCCGGTATTGCCAACACTATCGTGTTACAACGCTCAGTGTACGAGTGTGTGTTTGTAGTATATACGGGCACAATATTATTATCCGCCGTAATCGCATAAGTATATTACACGCCGGCGCGCGAAGCATAATACAGTTTCGCGCACATCCTTTGAAATGTGTCGTTGCACCAGAGCAATCTCGCGAAACGCGATTTCACTTCCAAAATACTGATGCTTTAAGCAGAGAGAGAAGTTGCGTGAGAACATTTATAATAAAATCTATCTCCCAATAGTAGATTGCAAACGAAAAATCTCAGTGCGTTTTTCTCTCTCTTTCCTCGGTATCTTTTTTTTTCAAATTTTATTTTTCCTTTGAGTCACCGATTGCTCTTACACGTAATTATCCTCGCTCCCAGCTGTCTCTCTCTCTCTCTCTCTCTCTCTCTCTCTCTCTCTCTTTCTCTCTCTGTAAGAAGACGGGGCGGCAACATTCTTAAAGTTAGCGAGCTCGTACGTGTCAGTGAAAAGAAGGATAGCGCAGATTAGAGGAAGGAGAATTAGAATTTCAGAAATCCACGCCGGAACTTTCCGCGTTAGCTCAAGGCAAACTCCCTCGACGAATGGGGTGCGAAGGGGGAAAGCGGTGACGGGAGGAGAGGGGGAAGAAGTACGAATGGACAAACCCTCGTCGTTAAGTCTTCCCTTAATTAACCCAACCTTTTCCCTCTCATTCACTTCCCCCGTCCCTCTTTCCTTCTCGTAACTCTGCGTTTTCTCTTTATACGTATTCCGTCTCTCTCGCCTCTCGCATTAAAGCCGGGAGAAAATCTTTCGTCTGCGTTTCTCGCAAAGGGACAGGGCGCCGGCCAGATCGATGCTTTTGCCTTCGCAGTTGAAATAATAATATCGGGAGACACTCTCGAGCGAGATAATGCGAGTCGAAATTAAGCTCGAAATAATATAAAGCGTCTTTGTGTCATCGGCGCGGAGTTTACGCGACGGATCTCTCCACCGGAATAATTCGAGACGGACGGAAACTCGACGGATTATCGGACGGAGAGTCGGTCGCGGAAGAAGTCTGGATTTGAATTTGAGTACTTTCTCGAGGGTTCAATCCCTCGGTTATATATATAAAATGCTTTTTCTCTCGCATTCGTTAAATGATACGCTTCGATAGCGTTTTCCATCGATCGCGTAGCGTCAACGCAATATGACATCGCGGCTTCGCTTATTCTAGGTAAGTACACCACATTGAGAGAGAGAGAGAGAGAGAGAGTAATCGATACGTCCCCTTTTATATATCGCACAGTTTCTATCGCGAAATGAAAAAAAAAAAAAACAGTGCCACGGAAAGGTAAATCTTTTTGTACGAGAGAGATATATCAAAGTTGCAAAACGCGCATTCCGAGTTGCAATTTGTGTCGTGGAGAGAGAATGGAATGCTTATACGAGGAAGAGGCACTCGTAAAACCGTCCGAAAACTCTAACGCAAAATTGTAACGAGTCACTGCGCGAGAAAAGTTTCACAGTCCGCAGCGCATGAGCACACTTGTACGGAGAAAGTAAAGAATTAAACGCGATAACAAGGTGACATCTCTCGCTCTTGTTGAGCAAAAGTGTGTGATTCGCACGATTGATAATCCGACTCGCGAGAGACAAAAGGGCCGCGCATCCTCGAAGGTAGAAATAATAACAGCGAAACGCTTTGACGCGCGAGCGAAGATCGGCGAAAAATTCAACTTTCTCGCCTCTTCAACCAAAAGGGGTTCTACCTTCGTTGAGCAGAAATTTGTTCCACCCTTTTAAGCAAGCGCGCACGGCTGCATGCACTTGCGCGTACACATACAACACACACACACACACACGTGGGCGCGCGATGAACAATGAGAGGGTTTGTATATCGAGGTCGGCAACCCTTTTTCCAGCCGGGGCAGGTATACGAGCTATATTCTACTATGCGTCGACTAATGGGGTATAAGTGAGCCTCTGCATGCGAGAGAGAAAGAGAGAGAGAGAGGAGTGAAAAAAAGTAGCCTGCGCGCTATTCGCGGTCGTATAGCACCGCATAATCGAGCTCCTTTGTGACAAGGCTAATTAACATTTGCCTATCCCTATTTCCTTGCACGTTTCGTTCCCGTATTCTTTTCGCGCAAATTGAATTGCGGCGATATCGTTCTACCGACACAGTCTCTATTTCTCGTCTAGTGAGTTAGTACAGTCGGTCGATAATCAGTCGATACTCGAAATTCCTGTCTGTTTCGTTGAACGAGTATCTAATTGGTTTTCGGTTAATTTGGTTGCTCCGTCTCACTATGTTACACTATGAAAATTGCAAGTACAAAGAACGATACGAGTCTGGCTAATCAATTTGTACAAGAGCGGTAATCTTTTAATATCGACAATAATTCCTAGAGCATTAATTGGCGCTGAACGCATTTTTACAAAATTGTTTCTTTAAATGAGATATTATTTAATTGGCGTCTTATATTTACGAGGGCATAAAATATCAAGGCTACATTATGATTTCTGTTCTTATCGTGCCAAACAAGGGCGCAGGAATTCGGCAAAGATTCTCCGGCAAAGTACTACTCCCCGTGATAACAAATCGACCGCGATATATCACTTGATAATAAGTAGCAAACTGACCGCAAGCCAGCCAGGAGCGATTCATGGATGGGGAAAGAACCCGCGGAATGCCGGAATGCGCCGGTGAGGAAAGATAGCATAGGAGGGGAAGAAAGAATAAAAAGAGGGTAAAGGGGAAGGGTGGGGGGAGAGAGGGGAGGATTGGCAAACGGGATCCGAGATCGGAAAAACGGTCCGCGAAGTCGCATGAATTTATGGGAGACATAAATTCCAAGTTGCCACACGATTCTCCGAGAGGCCTTTGCGGACGTCGGCGAGAGACGACGTCTCCGAGGCCGTTTCGCGGCCCGAGCCCTTTCCGATGAAATTGGAAGAGACGATTTCCCTCTATTCGTGACGGGATCGACGATCGCGGGACATAACAGTTCGCGCAAAGAGACGAGGATTGCCGATAATTGCGCGATTCCGTGCGAGATGACGTAAGATTCATACGCGAATTCCGATCCGCGAGGGAATATATTTGCCGACAAAATTGCCGAGTTATTTTTTTTGTCACAACACAAGCGAGCTAGAAAAATAAATAACATCGCGCATTGCCATTTTGTCGAGAATTTAATACGGCAAAATGAACCAGGCGCGCGCGCGCGAGCGATCAGAATGAAATCTTGGAAGACCGACGATCTTTCATTAAAACGACTTTGGCGTCGCGACAAAACATACCCGGCATACACGGCCACTAACAAGTAATGGAAAGTGATTGATGGTCTTTTATTAAAGCATCTCGCACGCGCGCGCCACCGTTACATTCCCAAAAGAGTATTTTACCACCGTGATAGAAGTTGCTATCTCTCTCTCTCTCTCTCTCTCAAACACGAGAAAAATGCAAACGCATGAAATGGACACAGTTAATTTTTAATAATGCGGTTTATCACGAGTATATGGGATTTCAAAAACGCAATAGAATCTGTTAATCGTAAAATTATATTCGCTCAATGTACACGTAATTAATCGGATGAAATTACAGAAAAATAATCCGTCAAATAGAGCAGAAATATCGAGTATAATATATTCAGGATATTTCTGCTAATAATCACCCGATATCAGATTTCTTTTGTCATAATTGCGCGCGAAACGATTGACTTCATTATTATTTAATCTTACTGTACGATTATTTGCCGTATCTGCGAGATTTTAAAAGCATTTCTTTTTCCATGTATTCTAATAAAAATTATTGAATTTTATCAATTTCTTTTTTACCCTATATAAATCGATCAATAATTTTCTTTTACCATATATAAATCAATAATATTTAAAAAATTGAAAACATCGATTAAAATCGATGCTTATGCAAGAGACAAGATTTAAATTAAATTTTAACATCGCGATTATTATTGTAAAAGTTGAATCTCTTTCTGTTTGTATCTTCGCGATGTCGAATCAACATTGCGCTTATTGTCTCGTTTCTCGAGAATCGCAAATATTTATCGCATCATTAAGCATATCCTGAATCGAAATTTTTCTTCTATTTTCAACTTTATTTTTTCGTTTATGATTCTTAAACAATTTTCATTTAATTTCTACAATAAGAATTGAGCTTTTACTCTGTACTTTAAATAGGCAGTAAACGAAGAGTTTCACTTAGCGGTTTAAACGAGGGGAGCTTTCAACAAAACTACTAGATTAAATCGTTTCAAAAGAGGGTGATTTAATATCTTAAAGTAGATATTAGATCGAAAATTGAGGTCCAAAGTAAGAGAAGAGTTTCGCGATCCAGTGCGCTCTCTCAATTTCGCCATATTAGATCGATGAAAAACTAGGACGGCATTCGACGTGTCGCGAAATGAAAAGTGGATTAAATTCCGCGAGATTAAAATCGCCTTAATATATCAAATAGCAGTCGTAGCCGCGGTCGTGTAAAACCGGCTATCTCTCGCGGCGACACGGATCTTCCCATCCGGCGCTTACCGGGCGCGTCCTCCGCGGTCTTGGTTTCGGCTTACTGAACTATGTGTATAGCGACAACAGGGCTCTCTCTCTCTCTCTCTCTCTCTTTTGCGAGCGAACGTTGTCACCCCCCGGTGTGATAAACTGCACCGCGCGCTAACTACGCGAATTATTCCAAGTAGATGCCAGGGACGCGCGCGGAGTACTTGCTGAAGAAGTTTCGCCCGCACATCCTCTCCGCGCCTCGAGCGCGCGGAACAAACGCGGATGTATGCGGACGTATACGAAGACGGGGGTTCATGGGGGGGTGGGGTGAGGAGAGGAGGGGTGGTACGGACATTCCTGGCGCTTCCTCTCCCGGCGCGCTACGATCTCTCTCGCGCGGCTTACCAAAAACGGCTCCCGTAATCGCGTTAGTTGCCGGAGGTATCCGAACACCTCGAGTAATATCGTCGCTATCGTTGAATTACGTCATCGTTTGCGGCTGATTCGAACGTTATCGGCGAGCTCGGTGAAATGGCGGAGTTCCCTCGAAGAGAAGGAAATTTCGTTCTCTCCCACGCCGACGATTGTTCAGTTTGTATATATAATTCCGCCGTTTCCGCGTTTCGCGTGTTTACGGAATTTATTAAATAAATAAAAGAACAGCCGTTTAATCCGCTTAATTATTTAATAACGACGTGCCGCAGCGTGAATATTGCGTGCTTTATGCATTTTACTGAAAAACAATGTAACTGTCGTAAATAGAAAATTCAAAATATTCAGCGATGCGTTTCATGACGATTTAATAATAAAATTCGAAATTCTTGTGGTATTAAAATCATACGGAATTTTCTAGATGAAAAAAGGATTCAAATTATACATATTATGAAATACATTATTTTCTCTTTTAATTAAATCTCTTAAATCAAAACGACGTGATTTTAAAATTATTTTCTAAAATAAATCTTGTAATTTAAAAAATTATATATATATATATCCCGCGGTATGAAAAGTTCGATGAAATGCATCCGCTGAAGGTTAAAGCTCAGAGATTAAAAGTATTTGAGGTATTTTGAAACTTTGGCGTATCTTTCCTTCTCCAACGACGTTGCTCCGAAAGAGCAGATTCGAACGCTCGTACCGCAGTCGATCGATCTAATTGTATGTGCGCGCGCGTTGACTCGATTCGGATGCAAATTGCGGCAAACGAACTCCATTCGACGTCAACGCGAAATTCGCGAATCGCGCCGAAGATGGAGTTCGGCGAAGGATGTCCCGTCAAGAATGAGCACGACGGCGGTTCTTCCTCCGACGACGACGAGGAGGAGTGCTCATTCCGCGAGTATGTGTCGCTTCGCCGTGGCGTAATGTTTCGCAAATATTGGCGTAGAAATCGGCTTCCCCTTTGCCTTCGGGCTCGGCCCTGCGGATCTCCTCGCTCAACCATTCCCTTCCCTTCCCTCCCCGAGCCCTGAGCGCTGCCCCTTCCCCGTTTCCAGCTGCAGTTGATCTGACTGCAGACGCTCAAATTGGCTCGATACATCCGACGAACGTGAAGCGAGTACATAACTCGATAAGTACACAAAATTTTCCTCGCCGTATCCATCCGTCGAAAGACGAATATTTCAGCGCGTTTCTACGAGAGGTATCTTCCCCTATATCGTCGCCGAAGACAAACCAAACCGCGTCTTGGATCTTTATCGCACGATGATCGTGCGACGGTTTCACCGCGCGTTTTCTTCTCGCCGCTAAATTATTTTCTCTCGCGATAAACCGTACGTGTAAAATAGCGAGGTATATGTTATTGAAACCGGCTGATTTTTACGACACGATCCGTTTGCGTCAGATCGAACGCCACCCCGGTGTAATCGTATGTCTCGCTGCGATAGATTGACGATAGCGCCGACGCAACGGTGCTATCGACTTTGCATAAGTGATCGGTCGCGTTTCACGTATAACGCGCTTATAAATATCCCCCAAGTGATAAGTTTGTCGATGGAAGTTTGCTATTGGTTGCGTCATTTAAAATTTATGCACTTAATTAAGGTATCTCGATCATTCAAGCATCTGCACGATAAATGTCCCATTTTTCTTCTCGCCTAGATTCTCGCACGATTTTCTCGCGCGGGATGTGAAAATCACTCGCCTTTAGATTCGCGCGAAGGGCAAATTTAGGAAGGGAGAATCCCACCCACCGACGAGCGGCCAGTGGATTTTAATATTTGCCGTCATATCTCAGGGCGAGGCCAACTTTGAACCGGGCGAGCTGACTCTCGCTTAAAATCACTTTATACGAATCGCGAGCAGTTTTTCATCCGTCGTTTCGTAGACTTCATCCCGACTAGCCCCTATCCCATTGCCTCTCTCGCTTGCTCGACCCATAACCCATATCCCGTGGATAACTCGCAAAAATCCATTTCGCCGTCGACGACTTCTGAAAACGCCCGCATTATTCTTACCGACCCTCGCCCCTCTTTACATTATCGGATAACATTTTTTTCCGGAAAAAGCGCGACCGCTCGCAGCGACGTAGTGTCTATCATGGAAGGAACATCCATATTATGCTGCGTAAATGAGTTGTATACTCATCATTGATTTTATTAGTGTTTTGTGTATCGTCCGGATGCAGTTATTTTTGAAAACATACGTATCTAGTGGATCAGAAATGTTGAGCGGACGGTTAAATGAAAATTTTCGAAAACAAATCGCATCGCTAATGTCGATTTGTCTCGCTTACGAGATCGGAAAGTTTATGCGAAAAATAATTTTTTAATAAAATTAAAAGGAAAATTAGCAAATATATAGCCGCTTAAAAAGTCAATCGGATAGATCGAGTATCTCAAACGATCGGTACAGATACATGTATGTCGTTTGTGGTTCATTCGCGAAGCATCTACACCATGCGCGCGATCTTAGTAGATATCTAAAACCAATAAAGACACACCGCGGACACACTTTCTCCTCCACGCTGGTAGTTAACGAGGTACTAAGGAATCCGAGGACGGCCATTTGGTGGCTGAAAATTAGACCACTTAGGCTTAAACGATCCTCCGACGATTGCTCACGAGAGTTGGCGTAACTTTTAAGTCTGAGCCGGACGAGAAGACACGCTACCGCGTAATTACGATTCGATTGTGTTATCGAGGCTAGCAGCAGAAGACGATAATATTATCAACTTTTTGCCGCGCACGAAACGAGCGATGGGAAAAAGAGGCATTTTTGTATAAAACGCGTTACTCGATATTTTGTTCTGTTTTATTCTTTTTCTCTTGCAATGCTCTCGATAGTGACAAAGTATCTATTTCCTGGAAAAATTCAGAAAACATGGAATTCTCAGGGATTCCTTTTTTACTTTGAAAAATCAGCAAGTTCTCATGGAATTTTATTAGAACTTGGAGAATTTTTTTAAAAATTCTTGTCTTTGATCATTTTGTTTTTACATCGCGAGCAATAAGCATTCCGCAGATCAACGATCTGAAAAAATAAATGTTTTGAAACGCAACAATCTTTATTTAAAGATTTTTTATATGAATATTTTATATATATATATACAATAATATTTTTTATTAAAACTCTGTTATATGTATTCAAAATATATTATAAATTTATGTGTGTAATATGTTCAATATCTTAGTAAAATACTGAATATGAAGTATATAATCTTTATTATAATTATTTGTAAAAAAAAAAAAATGGAAATATATGTGTGTTATATATGCAAGCGAAAGATATTTTTCTTACAAAAGCCAATCAGTTCTTTTCAATATTTTTTCAAATCTAACATCTGGAACTTAAATGGCTTTTCTTTTTTCCTTTGCGATCGTATGAATGGAAAGCATTAGTAAGCGCAAACAATAATAAAATTTATCTTAAAAAATTATATTTGAAATTTCTTTAATTTTCATTTTTACTTGCGATTGTGAACAAAAATATCTGGAAGATCAGGGGAATTCGTACAAAGGAATTTTTTACAAGGTTTGAGTAGACACCGTGAATGAGATAAATGTGCGTATATAATGAAAAAAAAGCATTTATAATTTTGTCTTTCATCTCTACCCTTTACGTAAGTAAGTACGAATATTTATCACCGAAAACTTTTCTCAAATAATCACCGATCACACTTTTCCAATATCTTCGAGTCACTCGCACATCCATTAACGACCGCACCCGACGCGGAAATCGAACATTAATCCGCGGCCAATATCGCGACAATCATAATTCAAATCTCGCTCAGTCTGATAAAAACAGAACGGTTGGATCCTATTTCATTTCGCGAAAAAAGCCGGCCTGAAGAGATAAATAGATAGATGGAGACATTTTTATTTTTAGGCGAGTACAAAAAATCCTGAATCTTTTAAGCGTTTAATATAGCTGCAACTGTGTTGGAAAAAAAGTAAAAAAGACAGAAAAATATTTAAAAGCTAAAACTTTTTTTCTCCTTTTTGACAACTCTTTAAGAAAATAATTTTCCATTTTATGTATAAAAAAAAAATACATACATACACACACACACACATATATATATATATATATATATAAACTGATTTCCTCCCATCCGTCAAAATTTATTTGTACTACGATCGATATAGATTTGTATTGTATTGTACAAGTACTTTCCCTGTATATATAAGACAATACAGAGTTAGAGAGGAAAGAAGAGCATGCTACAGATAGGGGTAGAAGAATTAACAAGGATTGCCGGCGTTACATTCGTTTTCGTGTACCTTGCAATTTCCGAGTGTACCATAATTAAAATGTCGGCCGTTTTGACTTATCGATTTGCGGCACAGTCTGTGGGTGCTCCGTAGGAAAAAAAAAAAAAAAAAAAAAAAATGAAAAAAGTCTCGAATCTCAGACCGAGACAAGGTTCTGGGGGAAAAAAGTCTCGTCCTTTTCGATCGAGTCTTCTTTCACGGAGTTGCGGCCAATCAGCTTCGACTCTGACCACGTTGCAAGGCAGCATCTCGGGAAAAAGACGCTAAGAGAGGAGCATGGAAAGATGAAAGACGTTGTTGCGAGGAGATGGATATCCTTTCATCATCGAGAGTCTTCTTTCATATTGAGTTCCATTCGCACACCGTCGACGGAAATATTTTATTTTTCCTCATCGTTTCTATCGTGTCCAATTAGTTTCTCCCTCTGATAGTTTCGTTAGAAATCACGTGTACCTCGCTATCTTATTACATATCTGACTCCATAAGGTATTAAAATTACATACGTGTTTATCAATAGTAATAGTCTACTGTGCATATTCGGTATGATACTAAGACATTGAACATACATAAACATGTATTTATGATATTATTTTAAATATATATAATATACGATTCTCACACACATAAATATATCTTAAATAAAATTATCCATTGAATAAAATATAGAGCACATATTTAAGACATTTTTTTCTAGCATTTACTATTGATTTATTAATTGTAAATTTAATTTGAATAATATACAGAACAATATATCGCTAAGGAACAAAAATATAAATTACATCTGGAAGTGTGCGTCGCCATATCATCTATAGATCATCAACTTGGCCAATCCACCGGATCGCCAACTGCTCGTAATATCGGAGCAAAATTATCAGAGACAATTTTTTAAAAATATTTTTCGAATCTTACAATTGATAAAATTTCGTGAGCATTCCCTGATTTCATCTTGCGAAATGCGATGAAAATCGAACTACGATTAAATGTAAGATTATGACATTTAATTTTCACAAAATTTAATCGTTTCTACTACTTCCTTTGCTAGCATATTTTAAATCGTTGCGAAATTAACTTGCTCCTTGCGAGTGCACGTTGATAAATTTTGTCGAATTTAAAGTCGCATTTTCTAGACATTATTCCTCGCTTCTCTCTTTCGGATTAATAACACGTATCTCGAACAATACTTTGTACCCGAAATCGATCAGCGTCGCTGGTACATTCTATGCGACGAAGAAGAGATAACGGTGTGGGTCCATAGGGTCGTCGAACTCTCTTGGTCCGTTGCCGTTCGAATATTCGATTAAATGTATCGACGGTGCTCTATAAATGTATATCGATGCGCCAAGCCCCATAAATTCCATACGATCCTGAAGGATGACACGGATCCCGCTTGTCCCCGTACGTTGCTCGTCGCGAAAACTGCTGGCCGTAAAAATTTAACAAGGGAGCTCTTGGACCACCGGGTTACAGAATTTCGGTGATGCCGATGGCGAAAGAGACAGAATTGCAGAGAGAGAGAGAGAGAGAGAGAGAGAGAATGGTGCGCAACACGAAAGGTAGGAAGAAAGGAGGGAAAGTAATGAGAAGAAAACTCTCGTAACTGTTTCAATAATGCGAAATGAAGGATGATTCGTGCAACGGAGTGATATTGAAATCCGTTGGAATCCAATATTTATTATTACCCAAGCACAGCCACGGTATCGTTTCGCAGAGGTGCTATTGTCGCCCCCCCGATAAAATAGTCTCGGCATCTACGGTAAGCTAAATTGCCGGGATTCTTTGCTTCCGGTATGGCATCGGATTTCCGCCGGTAATTTACACTTTGAATGATCACGCTATTGTTGCTGCCGGATTTTTCAGCCAATCTTTATAATAATAATTATAAAAGTACATATCTCTCAAGTTACATGAAGTTTTCATTTTTTAAGCTAATTATTCTGTTTTGCGTATTGAACAAATATTCTTTGGCGTATTCAACGAACAAATTCTTTTGATAAAATGTTAAAATGATAAAATTTTAAAAATATCTTGCAACATTACAAAGCGACTTATTAATAATATACAATTAATTCAATTTTATTCTGGCATTATATATATATATATATATATACTTTAAATCGTATTAAATATATTTATTATCAAGAATTAAATATATAGTAGTTTTAAAGAAAAGATTCATTTATCAATTTCAGATAATATTACACACGTATAACATTTATACACTTATACACGTATATAAGATAATATTACATATAACGATATTATTTTATATACCTAACGAGATATACAACTATCAAAAATATTTACAATGTCTACGCAAGAGGAAGTTTTACGTACGGAGCAATTGCGTAGAAACAATAGTTGGGCGAATCCTCGTTAAAACTTTATCACTGCAATTTAAGCGTTTCTTTGGTTGACCGAAGCCGAATGCAAGGGCGATGGTAATCCTAGATTTCGTCGGGAAAGGAGAACTCGGCCGTTGCATTCTCGATTCCATTTTTACTCGTTTCTCTCTCTTTCTCTCTCTCTCTAAATATATATATATATATATATATTTGGCATAAAAACTCGCTCACGTACAATGCTCGCATACACGGATACACGGCCGAATATGAAAATGCTTCGCCTACTTAGGAACGTATTTTGCGAGTGCTGGCATACGAAGTGGCATTCGACAAACACTGTGCGGCTTTTCAACTCGCGGGAGCTTGAGGCTCAGCAGGCTTATTCAAATCGACCAACGCGCTGGAGAAAAAGGGAGGGAATGGGCGAGGAAATAAAACGAGGTCGGGAAAAGGATAGACGCGGAGGATGAAACAGGTTGCCACGTTCGTTTACTCGTTTATTCGTTTTTCTCATCCTCGCTCCTAGCCTTATGGTGCTTAGGTTTTCTTCGGTAAAATACGTTGTGCCTACGAGCAAAGAGAGGCCGATCCCGACGGGCAAATAGATCCTTATCGATATCCTGTTCTCCGCTTCCGCCGCAAAATAATATCGATATAGTAATATTGATTCTTATTAACGAGAACGTTATTTCACAAGAACAGAGAACAATTTCTCGATTGAAAGGAATTGTTAATTTTTCGCCGCCAGTCCATACGCGAAGCGTATTCCCGTCCCGAGTAATCGACTTTCTAAAATGCGTACTCCACATATACGGTTATTTTTTTCCCGTCGCCCCTCTCGCTCTTCCCGAGATATCGCAGTTGCGAATTTCGTTTCACAGCCGTCTCGGGTGGTCTCGGTCGGACAAGTATTTTAAAACCGCGGCGCGACCCCCGACGATCGAGTATCCGTGCCCAGTTCAGCCGGTGGCTCGTTTGAATTTTAGAACGATAGTGGAAACTCGTGTATCCTCTCGCACGACTCGTGAATTTAACTTTCCGGCGAGCGAGCATGGAAGCGGTGGGCTGGCTGGCACGAATTAATTCACGACCTCCTGACGAACCGTTTTCCACCGAGTTATATCGTTGTATCGCCGACGCACAACATTGTCATTCCCGCACGCGCGCGACATCGAGGGAGTTCTCATCCTGCGAAACTTGAGACTTATTTCGCGACAATGAGAATTAAACGGCCAACTGTCCCCGTTACGTCATTAATTATCGCGAAAACCTGCCCATTTAACGTATCGTCTCGGAAATAATACCGGCGGCTTGAGATTTCCGTTGGTCTTACACGACCGAAAGGACGAGACGCGTTTGATGACGAACCCTGGAAAACTCCGTCGGCAGAGAAACGGAGGAGGGTGGTGAAAGAAAACAACGAAGGAGGATGAGTTCAGCGGTGACAAGGAACATGAACGATGGGCGCGACGATGATGTCGGCGAATTTGAAAATAAAATTTGACATTTTTATTGAAATCCGAGGACGGAGCACCCGCACCGTGGTATACGTGTAATCCTTCATGTCGACGAGCCCCGAAGGGGAGGACGGGAGGAGCGTTTAATAGCGCAGTTATGAATGATGAATCTTAACGCGAATAATAATCCATTAGCGTGCGGAGATAACAGCGTCTCGAAGAATCCTCCTTTCGAAAAATAAAAATAATAATTGGTGGAAATGGAGAAGTCTAGAACAGCCGTGTAATTTCCTATCGCGAGAAATCCCCGCGCGAATCGTTGAGTATTATAAAGTTACGCGACTTCGCTCGTTACATGCGATGAATAAACAGAAAAAGAAGACCTCTTTCTCTCTCTCTCTCTCTCTCTCTTTCGAGTGTCCATTTAATAACATTGGGGTGAAACTTCCCGAACGAGAATTTCAACTTGTCGACCCAGTCTGCCGATTCTCGCGAGCGAGAGCAAAGTTTTCGCGATCTCGCTTTTTTCCCGCCGCGCACCCGTTTCGATTTATGTAACGTAGCGAGGGGGATTAAATCGCGTTGGACGGTTCGCGTGTCGCGTCATTTCGTGCAATTTAAAATGGAGAAACTCCTTCTCTCGATCGCGCACGGAATCTCGGCTCGCAGCCTCTATGTTGGCGCATCGGTTTAGGCCCCCGTAGCGTTACGTAGGTGGTAATTGCTCGAGAATCGATTTAGCCGCTTGCACTCAAGCGACGTCGCCTTAACCAATACAGCGCGCCGCGAACGATGATATTCCTGTCGATAACAATTTACCTCCGATACGAAATGCCGCGTCTTTCCGGCCACCATTCGAGCGAGCTTAAAACGAAAATGATGGAAGAATAATAGCGGAACAATACGCAACACACCGAACTACGATACGAGAGATGGCAAGCTCGAGTCAAAACGAAAAGATTATCGTGTGAGAAATAGTGATGCGATACTCGTTATCGAAAAATCCAGATTCGTTTCATCCAAATCAAAATTTACGTTTTCCATCATCCATCCATATCGCGATCGATGACAATTGTTTTGTATTTCTTGCCAAATTTTTTTTCGGATTTACATGCTGCGTCTACATCGCGTTTAAATATCCGAAAATGTGACGGAGAGAGGAATATATTCTGTACATGTCGCTTGAAATGAAACACGCCCTCGTCGCTACCATTGTTACGCGATTAAACGAGAAGGTAATCTGTAACGATAACGAACGCGTGGGATTCGGCGATGCAAGATAAAACGAGACGGAATGTACTTAATTTTATGCGGTTAATGCATCGCGTAACGTAATACAGTAAAACGAGGCGCGCGATTAATTCCGCGCCCGGCAAAAATCCCGAGTGATCTCAATTAATCATTCGTCCCGCTGAAAATTTCAACGTAACGGTCGCCGAAATGCAAAAAAAAAAAAAAAAAAAAAAAAAATTACGGAAACGAGCTGAAACATGACAAACGATCCGTTAACTTCTCGTCCCCTCTTCCCCCTGGGTTTCTTCACCCGATCGTATCCCCGCGTGTAACCGTAAGTGATATATTCCGTGAGAAAGAAGAAAGTAGCAAGAGTAGCGTAGAGATCTCTCTCCGCGCGCGGAAGATAAATAATCCCTCGGAAATATGCGCGCGACGACGATAACGTTTTTCGAAATGCGGCGGAATAATAAGCGAATATTTTCGTGACACGTAATTTCGTTTGCGAATGCCATCGCGATGTACGATCTGCCCCGTGGGGGAGAGCTGGCCGGAATCTCGATAACCGCGCAACCAATCTGCTCGAATCGTGGCCGAACACAGGTCAGTAGGTCGCTCCCGTATATACATGTAACAATTTCATGCATTCCTGCGGCAGAGATCTTCCTCAATAACCCCGTTTCCTCGATCAGATAATATTGTATATCGCGATTATCGAGGATGAAATATCGTTGCTTTTGTTTTTTAATTACCCGCGATGCCACATGTTCGCAATATTTTATTGTACATATATCGCTTATATTGTATTTCACGCTTTATTGCATTTATTGCGTTTCTCTCGTTACACACTCTCACTAATAAAATAATAATTTTAATTACATCCAGTTATATATGCGCGATCGATCTTCGACGCTAGAGCTCGCGTTCCATTTACATTACAAACCCACCTTCGACGGAAATCACGAATATTCTTCTTGCCGATTCGCGTCTGCGTACTCGCTGGTTTCTATGCGCTGCGAATTCATGCGGAAGAAAAGAATGTAATAAAATCGCGACCCCCTGATTGCACGTAGCCGATTGGGACGCGCGTTTGTATCCAACCACCGGCTCGTTACCGCCATTTTTACGATTTTAAAAGAATGCAGCTGATTGTAGATGCGTCGAATCGCCGTCTTCTTTAATATAGGAATGGATCATTAACTCGTCTCGTAATTTGTAAGCATGTCTGTTTTTTTCGTAATAAAGTCAGGCAGACGCGTTTATATGCATTTACCGCCCGACACGAAAGGCTTGTTCAAAAAGCGCTTTCGAGCCCGATGTAAATGCAACTTTCGTGTCGCAAAAGTTCGCTGCTATCTAACTTTCAAAAACATTTAGTGCACGCTGGTAAACCGAAGATTCTCAGCGAAAAAAAAAACCGTTGCTCTTTACCTCTCGGAAAATGTTTTCTCTCAATGGCGAAGATGCAATCCCGACATCTTTTTTCCGAAATCTTTCTTCCTGGCGGCGCGAAAGCCTATCCCGACGGCGGGGAGAGAGCTTAAAATTAACTCAATTAAAATTGCGGCGAGCGAGCACACATGCCACTTTGGCTTTTCCACCGTCACGCGCGCGAACCGTCCATTTTCCAACCGCTCCTGAAATTATCAGCGCGATCGAAACGAGGCCCATCGATTACACCACTGATAATTGCCATTACATTCTCCGATCAGTTCGATCTCTTTCGCTCGTCTCGCGTATGATTTATAGGAAATTTCTTGTTCAGAATTAAATTTCCTATAAGATCTCAAAGTCTGGCTGGAACGTTCGAGACCACCCTGTTTTATACGCGCGATATAAATATCTTATATAATTTTTAATACACTTACATATATATATTTATACGAGACATTTACGTTAAAGGCAAATGCACGCGTGTAACCAGCGTAGGCAAATTAGATTCGATATTCGCAGAAACGGACTGGAAACGGACACGTGTACATTGCACGCAAAACTAGACTCCCTGTTTGCGGAAACAGACGGCTACTTCGATCTCCGAAGCGACGTTGTATCTATAACTACCGGCTCTCTACCGCGCGTACTCTAGGATTACATTTTGTCTGCGAGCGATACTTCTCTGAGATACACCCGCGCGTGTGTATAACTTCCGATTAGTATCGCGGTATCGATCTTGGTGTGTTACTCGCTGAAATAGGTAATCGTTTGCTTTTGCAAACTTGTGTTAAAAATATTGAAAATTTAAAGACCAAAATGGAGGGAGTAAGAAAGCGCATAATATTACCGCATCGAAGTATTCTATTATTTAAGTTCAATATTGATATTTAATCCATAGACAGAAAGAGGAATTTCATGTATAAATGCAACTGTTTCAATATATAATTTGACAAAATACACACACACCGACACACACACATGAAAGTATATTTTGATATTCCATTTTCTCGAGAGCTTCCGTGATAAGTCAAGTATATCACATGCCAAAATACATAAATGATATGCGACATATAAAAGACGTGACAATTTTTGCATCTCGGAGACGCTATTCTAAGCTGTGCTATTAATAAATCTAATATCTGGTTAAATTATGTGATCTGCTCGCGATAAACTAGAGCGGGATGAAATTCAGTTTCCTTACGGAGCTCCATCGGGCTTTCGCCTGTCGTTGAATCAATTCACCGTGATGCGATTTACTCCGATAAACTTTATTTCTTCACAATATGTCGCGATCGTTAATTGCTTAATTTCGAATTTTACTCGTCGGTCCTGATTTTACTCGACTGATTAAACTCGATAACGAAATCTACGATGAATAAATTTCGCGTATATAGGTGTCTCTCCCATAACGAAAACCGATTTTGCAAATTGGCGAACAATTCCGCCGAATCTCTCGACCTTTCCGATCTTTTTGTATCGCAAAGTTTGTGTAATACAAAAAAATATATTAGAATCTAAAATAATAGAGACGCCGCAAAAATATCAAATATTGATTTTTATTATTTATTTATTTTTTTTTTTTTTTTTATGATAAAGCAAAGCAGATTATGAGTCTTTAATTTATTTATCGAATATCTATGTGTGTTGAGTCTAATTGTAAATTCGGTAAATAATTTTTTAAATCAAAATATAAAGGGATTGTCGAGTGATAGGAATCGATTACGGAGAGAGATGAGAGAACAGAGAGGAAATATATCACGCATGTATCATTTTTGATCGCGTAAAAGTGCGGCAAAATATCGCCCTCGGAGCCTCGTAGAAATTAAGCTCCCCGAAGGAGGGGGGGAGGGGTGTCATTGCCCGTCGTAGATTGCTCCGGATGATGCACGATACGTTATGAGCCTCATTTAATTTGCTGTCGTATACGCAGCTTTTACGAGGTAAATTGCGCGAAATTATCGACGACACCGCTAAACGTTACGCGAATATCATCATCCTCGTCGGCCAAATGTGACGTTTAATTATTATTACGTGTCATTACAATTGCATTACGCGTGACTAGGATTGACGTCGTTCCTCTTTCTTATCCGTAATCAATTAAACCTAAAGAGAATAACAAAATGAATTCTAATTTAACAATCTTGTCATTTTTATAGTAATTCAATTCTTTGATGACGACAAAAAAATTTAACAAAGCCATATTGGGGAAAATTTAAAATTATTAATCACGTGAAACGTGGGATTTGTGTCGCGTTCTATTAATATTTATCTCTGATATATTGCATAAATAGAATAATTTATCGGTCGCTTCTTGCACAGATATTACGAAATGTAATTACGTACGAGAGAAGTTTGTAAGAATATATATATAGATATATACTCTCGATATTTCGCGCGGTACGTGCAATTGCGATTTTACAAATTACGTGCGAGCGCGATACCAAAGGAAAGGATGTACTTGAAGAAAATGAATTAGAAATGAATAGCAACATCGAGAAAAGCAATTCGCACGCTCTTGCGCATCGACTTTGATGCGGATTTAATTAATCTACGCCCGGAGAGCTTAGTCCGTGCGCGCGCAGCATCAAACGAGCTTAACACAGGAGCTCTCGCGAGACGTTTTCCATGCGAAAATCCTACAGTGATATCTTCTTAACGTTCCCTTACCATTCCAAGGGACTATCTGAAAAAGCGAGAGAAAAAAAAAAGAAAAGGAATCAAAAAGTGGTGTAGAGGACTGAGAAATCGGAGTGAAATGCCACGGCGTCGAAAATAAAAGAACGAGAAGGAAGCGCGCGCCAAAATAGAAAGAGGGGGAGAGAGAGAGAGAGAAACGCCGGTCACGTCGATTGATTGGCACGCTGACGTGCATGGCCACGATGGATGACGCTTTATTTTCCACGGTATATCTCGATTATGGATTGAAAAGCGGCCATAAATCCTCGTGAATACTTTACAGGTACGTTCCGGCAGGTGGAACGGAGGTTGAAACGGGGAGGGAAAGGGAGGAGAAAATTTCATCGCGGCATCACACGAGGGAAAGAGACGATAAGGCGTTGGAGGGAAAGAGGAAAGATAGTCGGATGGAAAAAGAAGGGAAAGGGGTGGAAGAGGCTGGCTCGAGCCAGCCAGCCGAGGTGTTGGCGGATGATGTTACGGTGGATGCCCGAAAATTGAATTCGTCGGAACGCGAAACGCGGTTTGATTAAGTGCTTTCGTCAGGTAACCGGGGCCGTATCGTGCCCGATAACGTTATCGTTCTCGATTTTTGCTCACGAGAGTCCGACTTTTCATTTTTTTTTTCCCGCGTCGAGTCCATTCGCGTAAACTGATTCATTTAATCGTCTCTCAATCGCGCTTTTCTTTAATTGCGGCATTTTTCTTTATTCGTGCACGATACAAAATTCTCTCTCGACGTCGAGTCGCGAAATTTTTGCATCCAAAAAATACGACGTGCGCACGTTTTGCTTTCGCACGGTGATTCCCTTGCTAAGTTTCGATATGCAAAGCTGGCGAGAGCAACGCGTAGAAATTTCTTTACGACTCAACGGACAAGATAACATTAGTAGGCGATTATATCGAATCGATGCACCGCACGCATATCTAATTGCACAAATATATATTTGATAGGAGGTTGGATTACGTTGCTGGAGTGCTGAGATAGCGCAAATAGCGAAATTAAACAATTTTTTTCTTTCAAAATTGATTCTAGGACTCGTGAAAAATACCGAGCGTCGAAAATTGCGCAAAAATTGCGAATAAGTCATATGTTATAAGCCAGTAACTACACATATTTTTATGACGAAACGCGCACGCGCGGGGATTCGCGAGCGATATTTCGAAAGAAAGAAAAAACTGCATTCTCATACAATAAATATATATTGTCGATTCGCAGAATATAAATTCGTCGTTTTTTATCCGATATAATGAGTAATAATATTTGTGTTAAAGTAGTAAGGGGCGTATTAAAAGTGACATCAGGAATGCTTTTAAATTAGATAAGTTGGTAAAACATCGACATGTATGTGTGTATGGTATATACTTGCAAAAAATCAGCTGAAATTAGCAAACAAAAGCTAAAACGCGCGATGTGCCTGAGGCTGCATAATTTACGAAAGAAGTTGAATGCGGCGAGAGAATGAAGCGGGGCCGGGGGAGAGAAAAGCGAGGAGGGAGGCGAGTATCGTAACCGCGTTGATAAAATGCCGGATATGTTCGACGTATGCGCATAACTTACAAAATAATGGAAAAAAGCAAGAGAAATATCCTGGACGGTTTATCCGACTCCGCTTCGATTTCGCGAGAGCGAATATTCCGCGAAAAAATATCGGCGCGCTTAATCCGCGATCATAGCTACATGCCGGCCCCGATACATGCCTGCGCCCAATTTCTATCAAATACAGAAGAGTAGAATACGGAAAGTTTTTCACCGACGGCTGCGTGTATAATTCAAATGACGTAAATACTCACGATTCGATATCTAAGCGCGTCCTTCATTCGCAAATTGAACGTCACGAAGAAATCGTTTGGAAAGGATCCCCTAAAAATTTCACTAAACATTTAACAAGTGAAGAAATTAATTAAATGACCAAATAATATTTTTAAAAGAAAATGAGTGAAGCGGAGGAGAGTTTTAGGTCTCGTATATTTTTAAACCCCCTTTTTACTCTAATACAACATCTTTAGTTTCTTCATCTTTTTGCACGACGCGCCATTTTTATATCCATTTTATTTTCCTCTATTTCTCGACGCGTGGCACTTATACAAATTTCTCTTTCTATTGCAGTTCCACCGGAGCAGCCAACCATCTTGGATCGGTGGGGTCGCATCTTGAACGGCACAGCTGGCCCTTACGAGGAAGGCGATGCACCGTACCTCACGTGTCGCGTCACGGGCGGTAAGTTGGCCCAAAATACAATAATATAATATGTATGCGCTGAGAAGCGTTTATCTGTGTCCCCGTTAACTGCGCGCCCAACACATCTGCACTCGATAACATAGGGTGTCTCAAACGCAACGAGCCAAACTTTTCGTCCAAGAGCTCTTTGATCGATTTAGGAGCGACTATTTAAAAAAAAAAAAAAAAAAAGGCTAAATTATACAATAGTGTTTAATATGAAAATATATGTAAAAATATGATTGAAAATATTAGAAGAGGATCTTTTATACGATTAACATTTAATATACGCGATGGAAGAGATAACGTACGCGCGCGGATACATTTCGTCTAGGAAGAGAATTTTTTCCCGTTCAACCCATCTTGAGAAGAGCTCTCTCTCTCTCTCTCTCTCTCTCTCCTCCGTTGAATCTCCTTTCCAAGTCACACACGGCGCATTTTCGAAAGGTCGTCGCTCGCGGCAACCTCACCGCGAAATCGTTCGCGAAAACTTTGATCGCGCGGTCGGAGTCGTTGGTGTCGCCGGTTATTAGATGAGCCAACTTTTTATCGGCCTTCGTGGCTAAGTGAAAAGTTGAGCGAGACTCACGGTCGCTTTCTACTCCCCCGAGTGCGGGAGAAGTCCCGGCCTGCGATGGATGGGGGGCGGCGGAGAGGACGCGCGAAGGGAGAAAAGGGAGCACTTGCCGCTGTTTACTTTAGCAACTGGATCTAAATTTCTGTTTATAACTGCGGCGCAACTTCTTCGACGGGCCTTAAAAGATTATTTCCAACCCTCCCTTTTCGTTTTCAACCCTGCTTGCGTGCCGTCTCGCCTTCAATGCCGTCGCTCTGTCTGACGGAGGAGAGGCATTCGTCGAGCTTTCGGCGTGATTAAGCATCGCGCTCCTTTCGATTCGCTCGCGCCACTCTCGTTCTCAGGACTGGAAATACTGGGACGGAGATGGAGAAACGTCGTTGAGGATTCTTAAGTCGCGTCGCGGCAAAATTTTCGGCAAACTCCGACTCGCGCATCCGCATCCGTTTTGAATATTCATTGCCGCTCTGTCGTCTCTCTGTGCGTCTCTCTTTCAACTCTCATCGTTATTTAATTGTTTCAATCAAAAACTTGTATAAACGCGGATTCGAGAATGCAGCGCATTATAATTTGAGGATTTGCAAATTAATTACGATTAAGAATTTATTACTCGTCGTCGTCATTCGCTGAAAGAGAGAGAGCGAGGGAGAGAGAGAGAGAGAGAGAAAGAGCACTCTGCTCGTGTAAATTGACAGCGCGTTAAACATTTTAAAGGAATGCTTTTAGTCGTAGATATTCGACAATTGTTTAATTCGCGATAACTTTGTCATACGGTGACGTTATTCTGACTCTTACATCGCATTTACACGAATAATTATCACGAACTATGCTGAAACGCTGCGTTTTTATGTTTATTATATGGCTTGGTCGTCCCAAGCACGCGAAACAAAATCCAGTTCTTTACACGAAATGCACAAATATGTTGAATCGATGTAATCTGTCAACGGCAAATTCCTATCGAATCGTTCGTCCATCGGTGAACAGCGTTATACATCACGATATCGTCCATCCTTCTTGTACATTTGTTAAAAGCGAAACAAAAAGTATAAAGAGAGAGAGAGAGAGAGAGAGAGAGAGAGAGAAAAAGATATAGGAGGCTTTGTTACTACGAGAGGAGATAAATCCCGTTGTTAGAATCGCTTGGTTCTCGAACAATCATATTAGTCATCGTTGCCAAATGCCGGGCAATGGATAACGGCGATTCGCGATGTGCCCTTGTTCATCGGCGAGTCCTGTTTCGACGGATATATCGAAATATACGAATCCGGGAATATTGCCGTATGCAGATTCAATGGGAATTGCATTCGCGTTGCGCATCGATCAAACGTACTGCGGCGTATAAATTGAATATCGAGAAGATCGGCTTATCCTTAACAATACGTTTGACGTTGCACCAAAGATTCTTTTGCCGATATATGAATTCGCCGTTTTAATTTAATTATAAATAGAGAGAGAGAGAGAGATTTTTTTGTCTCTTTTCCATTTTTAATCGTTCGAGTTTGCTAGTAGAATCCACGATTCGATTCGTGGCTGCGACGTAGAATGCGACGTGGACATATAATACGAGCATTAAATGTCAAGCAAAGCCTCTTGCCAGGCAGAGGGAACAAAGCGCGCGAGTGAAGAGAAAAAGGGGGAGAGAGAGAGAGAGAGAGAAAAGGGTCGCGTGTTTTTATTAAAAATTATAAAAGCTCGCGCTTGTTAAAACGATCGGGATGACGTGCCCGGTTGTAAGTGACAGGCTGACACGTGATATTCCGCTCCGCGGGGACCTTTTTTGCGCGAACGAACGTGCGTAATTCGCGTAGTTATTAAAACGCCGAAAACAGATACGCGCGGCGGAGGAAGGAGAGATATCATCATAACCGGCATACACTTACGTAAGGGAATTTTATATGCGTATATATATATATATATATATATATATATATGTATCTTTGCCTTTCTCTCGTAATGAGATGCGCACGTTCGAGTTGCATTATCGAATTTTACGAAAGTTACGGTTTCAATGCATTTCCGCCCGCGGCGGCCGTTATTTCCGCCGCTTGTTATCTTTTACACGCATTTATCCGAGAGCCGAGAGCCGCGAATCCGCGCCAGAAAATTCTGCCGAGGAGAATTCGCGCAAAATCTGCGTCTCGGATACGCCCGGACGGTCGGTCTAATCTTCATAAAACGAATGCAACCGCCGCTGCCAGGCGCGACGAGAAATCCGAAAATAGGAGAGCGTCTCTCTCTCTCTCTCTCTCTCTCTGTCACGCGCGCAATTCCCCTCGTTTTGTAAAAACGGCGCCGTGTGCCGCGTAATTAAGCGGCGCGCAATGTCGACGTTGATGTAATAAAAATGAGAATTTAATATCACGCTCATCATTCTCGAGTTTGCCGCTGCGTTTACCATCTAAACGGATGGATCGATGATAAAATGCTACGTGCTGCGCGTACGTAAATAAGATTTTTAATAAGTCGCGCGAATATTTACACGCGGTCCCTTTGACGTCAAAAAGGCATTAACAATCATATTGTGTTACTCGTTTTAATTTATACGTAAATTAGTCGCATAAACAGTTTTAAAAGTCAATTACCGCCGCGCGGTTTATTCTTCCTCGCGATTTTTTTTTTCTTCCAAAATAAACGGAAAGAACCATGCAGGAGAATCGAGCCTCGATTACACACTTCCTTCTCGAGTACTCTCTTACACGCGACTTACAAGTAAGCTTAACCCTCTCGCACAAGTTATAATCCGCGTTATCTATAATTTATGACAATGCCGGTGAGAAAATTTTACGACTCGCTTCGCTCGCAGAGAATTTATTGCCAATTACTTGACTTCGTGCCCGGAAAGAATCGAGGGTCCCTCTACGAGGATGTATATACGCGCGTGGAGGACTCTTTCGCCCTCCTTCTCGCCGCATACGCGGGGAAAATTTTCGCTCCCCCCTTCTCTCTCTCTCTCTCATCTCATATAGATTCCGATATCACGAGTTGATCACCGTCGATAGCGACCTTCGAATTCATTCAAGCAAGATGCAACCTCGGATCACTCGTCAAAAATGGAAAAATGATTATTATCGGTGTGCGAGGGAGACGAATGATGTCAAGGACCCTCGCACAGTTGTAAAAAGAAAGTAGCAGTCTCTCTCTTCGCACAAATAAGAAATAATTTTGCCATCGATGGGACCCGTGGGAGAGTGAGAGAAGCAGCACTTTGGGATACTGTACTCGGATAGACGGAGTATTCACATTAATCGCGGTGACAAGCGCGTGACGAAAATCGAGATGTTGGATTTGATTTCGGAGGACCGGTGTTTTTATAGCGACGCACTACAATTAAATGCAAATTCCACGCCGTCGAATATGCAATTTTCCACATGTCTAACAAGAATATTAATATCGGGGCGAATTTCATCGACGGAAAAGTTATTTTCAGATATATAATATTTTAAAATATATTTATACTTTTTTTTTTTTTTTTTTTTTTTTATAATAAGCTTTGCGTTTTTTATCGTCGACATCATCTGAAGACAATTATGCAATATCCCCAGAAATTACAATTTTATATCGCGTAATAATAATTGCCAATCATTCGAGATTTTTTTTTATAAAATATAATAATCATCCAAACCAATATATATTCTTGATGTGAAAAATTTATCTTAAAAATTAAACTGCGTAAAGTAATTTAAAAGAGAGAGTAGTTTGCAGGTAGCGATGGTTTCATGTGTAAACGCGTAGGAAAAACGTCAAAATCAATGACAATTAGGTAGGTTTATCTTGTTTACACTTTTTACACTCATTCAGATTCTTTGCTCTCTCTTTCCTCAACGCCAGAATATATATTCACGAAAACGCAAAATCTTAGGGTTTTTACAGACAAAATTCTACAAACATAATGCATATGTATAGAGAAATTAATCAATGTATAGAATGCCATATTGCTACCTTCTTTGTACTAGACGAGTCATTAGATATGAAAATAGAGAAATATAAGGAGAGAGAAGAAATACGAGGAAATATAAAACTGCAAATTGCGTATAATGATCGTGATCGTGAATTTTCAGTTATCGCTCCCTCATAGCGATAGACACTATAGCGAACTAGTTTATTTCGGCCTGCGTATGTGCGCGAAACAAACGGATATTTCGCTCTCGATTCCTCCACATTTTTTCCAGTATATAACTGCGAAGCACTCTCCCTATTTCCCCGGAGCGTACGTATAAGCTTGCTGTGCCGCGTTTATCGAAGAGAATATTCGGATAAAACGAATACGTATTTATTCTTCGCCAAATCTCTCCGTTCGGCGCGATATATCGTTGTATCGAACATCAGCGGATGTTCCGTAGCCGATGCGATGGAAACGCGCGCTCTCGCGTAATTGCATAATTAAATATTTAATCAAATAGATTCACCGACCGTACATAATTGCGATCTAATTTATATATAAATATATATATATACACATATAAATCATTGATTAAATATTTGCTCTTCTATTAAATTGCATGACGATGATTATTTACGTTTCGAACAGAGTTACGGCTCATTCGGACTGTTAGTTGATAAAGAGAACGACGCGCATACGTTACCCTCCATGTGCGATGTGTGGAATAAAAGTAGACTGCGAATCGTAACCGCTTATATCGGAAAGTTGTATTTCAGTTGAGCACGTATCCTCGTGATACAGAGATGGTATTTCGATTGTAAAAATTCATTCGCGTTCACCGCGGTATTGAAACTAAACGCTGATGAGAGGTGAAGGAGGGGAGGAGGGGTTATAAGAGACGATAAAAGTGGCGCGGCGGGGCCGACGAGAGAAAACGTCGAAGGAATTTTTTGCGATACCGCGTAGAAAATATACGCCGGACATCGAGTGGAGCGGGGGAGTTTTTATCGTGGCACGGAAATCGATATTGACCGGCGAAACGATTCGAATATGATAGCGCGCGATGATCCGCAGCATCTCGGAAAAACAGAATGGGGAGGTGGGGGGGAGGAAGGGAGAGAGGAGAGGGAGGAAAATATAATCCAGTATCAGAGGTAATCGAGCACGTAAACTCGCAGAGATCGTAAATCGCGAGATCGTTTCAATCGAGAATAAGATACGGCGTACAAGTTGATATAAACGCGATATTTAACTTCGATATCTCTTTCTCGCTCTATCCAAAAAGCGTGAGTAAGCTTGAAGCGGCTCCATGAGAAAAAATCCCGATCTTATATAAATGTCGCACGTAAACGTCCACGTAACATCGTAAAAATTCTCTCCCTTCCCCCCCCCCCACTCTACCCTCTTTCCCTTCGACTCATAATCTTGAATAAGATTTACTGTCGTCGTTTTACGGCCGCAGGTAATTGGACCGATTGGCGATTGGACTCTCGCGAGCGATTTAATTGTACGAATCTACCGCGATGAGGAATGTCCGTTTTACCCACGACGGGAGATACACAGGGTGCGATATCTATCCTCCGATATAATACGCAACAGTCGATAAAACGCCGGATATATCACGAGAACGACGAAAATATTGATATCGCAGGCGTAATAACTATAGCTCTATCGGTTTCGCGAGCTGAAGACGCAAAAATCTCCCTATATATATCGCCCTCTTCCTACCTTTATATTTCCGTAATACCGCTTTACCGATCTGTCAATATGAACATTTCTCTCAATTCGTCGCTTCTCTCGCGAAATATTTCATTCTTGGCGCTTTCGTAAACTTTCATATCGATCACAATGATAACGAAAATATGTAATGATGTTTTAACCGTAATATTATACAATTAAAAAAAAAAAAAAAAAAAAAAAAAAAACACAAGAGTTACTAGTCACTTTCTGTAATTTTTTTTAATACAATTCCGATTTCTAAATTGCTCCATCACATCAATTTTATAGTTAAAGTTGTAAAAAAGGACTATTTTAATGTTATTTATTCAAACTTTAAATTTTTTTTAGATTATTATATATACAAATTTGATGCTGAAATTGACAAATTCAAAATTTATACAAAAATATTTGCATATATATATATAAAAGTTTGTAAAAATTTATATATTTTTAAAATTTTAACATCTGCTGTATTAATTCCGTCATTTTAAATTTGTCAATTTTGACTTTTGATTTTAGATTCATATTCAGCGATTTGAAAAATCCTCACGATTGAATAAAAATAATTGAAAATTATTGGGTAGATCCTCCCCTATATTTAATCATTAATATGTTATTAAACATAGTCGATACAACAAATTCTTTTCTCAAAAACTAAAAGTCCTAACAATATATTTAATTTTGATTGCAATAAAACTTCTCCACAGACACACACATACAACACATCGAATTGTATAAATAAATTATTATCGTTATAAATATCTCTTTTTTTAGTGGAAACAATTTGGAATCATATTCAGCGTCAAAAAAAATTACGGAAAGTGACTAGTCTTTGGAATCGAAAAAAAAAATTAATTTTTTGTCCAAATGTGTCATCATCGTGGACTTGCACAAAAAACAGAGACGGTATATCTTTCCTTCGAAAGATATATTACAGTCGGCCCCCGTAGATCCTCGCACTATACGGGAAGAGTATCGCGATCGGTTTTAATCAAACACAAGGAGTCTCCTGAATCGTGACGAGGAGGGCGCCGAGAAGCCGGGATCCCGCCGGAGGATTCGCCGAGTCCCTCGACGGAGTAGGTATTTGCTTTGAGCGGAGTTCGAACAGTTTACGACGGTAAACTTGTTAGATGTGAGACTCCGGGCGCGCTTTTGCGGCCCGGTCTTAATCCCGGAAGATATCGTCCGGTATCCGCGGATTAAAATCCGCACTTTAGCGCCCTCCGTTTCTCCCCCGTTGGTTATCGTCGAGCTCGAGGGCAACGAGAGGTGGGATGCGAGACGCGTCGTTCTGTACCAAGGAGAAGTCCGAATATAGTTCGAGCACTTAAAGTCAACGCCAGGGGCGCGCTACCAAGATCTTACCACCTTCCCCCTCCCGTCCCCCTTATTCCGTTCAACCGTCCAACCGACCTTTCGCTCGAGTCCCTAAGTACTCATGCAAACGAGCGGCTGAGCTTACGAATTAAGTGGAACCGCCGCATCGTTATAGCGCGCCGTCTGCTCTCTGAAAAATGCTCACCGTCGAATTAAGCGTACAGCACTCTGGCACAAAAGAGCCGGGTCCGTGTTCCTCTTTCTTCCTTTCTTTTCTTCTTCTTCTTCTTCTTCTTCTTCTTTTTCTTCCGGGAGAGTTTTCTCAAAGCGACGAGATCGCCCGATTTGGCCCGATTTGTATAATTAGCGACGACGAGGCTCACATGGACGTTCGGCGAAAAATATAATTTTCTGCGCGTAGGACAGATTCTTAGAATAAAATTTGTCTTGTATTGAAAATATTTCCAAATGTTGCTGTGTGCATAAATTTAAGAGCAATCGATAGGAGGAGTACTTTTATCAGTGAGGATATTATGGATTAAAATGGTGACCAAATTTCCAGGGTCGATGAAAACATACTTAGTTGTTTTTCCATTTTACGTTTTACTAATTATGACAGTAAGATTTTAGTGAAAAATAGTGAGATTTCGCTATTTTCTATACTTTGACTGATATCACTGCTTATCAATGATAATACAATAATTTCATTTAAGAGAGTATCGAATATACTGGCGTTCTTGAATATAATTTATCGTTTGGTTAATTTTTATTGCGTGACAGAACAGGCGATATATCAATGTATGCTTTTATTTATATCTCAAGACGATAAAAATATTATTAAATTTAATTGAAAAAGACACGCGCAATCTCGCATTTATAGATCCACGAAAATGAAATGGTAAAAAATCCCCCTTTATCTCTCAAATTTATTTACCGTATCTGTAAAAAAGTCATAAACTCTCAGGAAAAATCTAATAGAATTAAACATAATAGAATTAATTTCGAGAGATGAAACGGCAGCATGACGTTGGCCAGACTGCGTTGCGCGAGAAAAAGAAGCGGGACGAACAGGGAGGAAAAAAACAGGGAGGATCGCGGCGGTGGGAACGATGAGAATCGGGAGCAACGAGACGGTTAAAACGCAATCAGGATTGGCGGGCATCGTGAATAACAATGATATGAAACTAATCTAAGCGAGAGGCTGTTTCCGCGTCGCGCGCTATGCGCTTTCCGGCTCGAGATCAGGTTGCAATTTTTTAAGTGCCGCGCCGATGCTGCATCGGACCTGATTAAATTGCGTTTCCGGCGTCGCACGCCACCGTGAATAACAATGAAACGATGGCATTCGGATGGCACATTTTTTCCCTGCAATTCCGCGAGGCTTCGAGAAATCGCATACCGTCCATTTTCCCGGCGATTTTCGCTCGACTACGCCACGCGCCACGCGTATGTACCATAGGTTGAAAAAAACAAAAAAAAACAAATTTTTCCTCCAGAAACGATTTCATATTCTGCACAACATCATATCGATAAGGAAATATAAATATTGATAACCGCATAACATCTATATAAAATGTAAAATAAATTCCGGATTCATTATGTTACGTTAAATTAAATTGAGATTGACTTTTGCGAATGGAAAATATTTATACAATCTGCAATAAAATAAATCTTTGTTTATTGTTCTTTTTTTTCGTTTCCGATGGAATTTTTATAATTCTAATAGCATTTTTCAAATATTTTTTGGGACGTATACTGCGCGCGTCCCCCAGTGGTGTGAGAAGAATTTGTGGAAAACACATATGCTCGCAAACAAAACAGTTTTCATAAGCAAAGTAAAACTCATTTTTCACAATTTTGAAAATTTGAATTTTTCGCGACCGTCAATTTTATCGATTTTGCTTCCAGATGAATTTCCGTGACTCGCGTTAAAGCTACAAAGGATAGATGATATACCTGCCACAATTTTTTACTGTTACAGCTAGCGAAATAATCGAAATTTATATTAATAAAAAAGAAGGGCTATTTCAACAATTCAATAATCTCGAAAATTTTCAGTATTTTTCTCTCACATTTTTTTATTTTTGAATGAACATAATTGTGCTATATTAAACGAAATTTATTGCGAATGGATTCAAACAATTTTTTTTTAAACAAAAATTTGCGAAATGTATTATCTCAAAAATTGTTTATTTTTTTGCACAAAGAAATTACTGCATATTTTATGTATGATTTCTCTCGGTAGGGTAATTAATTCGTAAATAATTGTTCATGACGCGCGAATCTATGAATCGCTTTCAGATATATAAAGCACGGTCGGAAAATTTGAATCAGGATTCGCATAACATTATCTATAAAAATTTATTTCAGATAGAGAGAGAGAGCGAGAGAGAGAGAGAGAGAGAGAGAGAGAGAGAGAGAGAGAGAGAGAGAGAGAGAGAGAGAGAGAGAGAGAGAGAGAGAGAGAGAGAGAGCTGAATACACATCCTCAATAAGTATGAAATGAAGGGAAATTGCGCAGAGACCGACACTATTTCTCGTAACAGGAATTATTTCCGTCTGTATCCGGTGGAAGCTGCGATTACTGTCGTTACACGGTTCTCTTTTGATCACATCGTCAATCTGTGTTCCACAACTCCGGCCAGGTAGCACAAATATTGGCGCAATAATCAGCAAACTAATATATATCGCAATAAAATATCAATACAATTCTGCATCAAATAAAGTTACTCTCTCTCTCTCTTCCCTTTAACAAATTATTTAAAAAACTCTAGGACGGTTACATGCACGAGCACAAAAAAGCGGCTATTGAAATCTTAATATATTATTAGAAGAAAACTATACATATATTACAACATACACATGTACATATATTATTAAAAAAAGATTTAAAAAGAATTGATGATATAAAGAAAGCATTTTGCCGTATTGTAATTGTGTCAATCGTTTTTCTCATATCGATTACCAACAGCTTCGCGAACTGAAACCGCAGCTAAAATGCGCCGTTAATAGTCTCTCTCTCTCTCTCTCTTTCTCTCTTGATAGGAAATAAGGCACATTGTCTAAACACTTTAAAGCGATGACGAAGGGCAAAAACTATTTTGCGTACGAGCGAGCGATGTAATATACCGCATTTACTTTCGCGCACACTTTATTTCGATATCGAAAGAACCCGGAAGACTCTGCGGAGGCCCGCCGTGTAATCTCGTTTTTAATTTTTCAATCACTTTGATCGCGCTTTCCCGAGCCATGTATATTCCATTGTATTTATTGCCTTTCCCTCTCCCGCTTCTTTATCGGCACGGCTGGCAAGCTATAATTTCCGGTTATCGAGCAAACAGCGGCCTCGGAAAGACCCCCGAAGTCTCTCTTCTAGTTTTTGTTTGGCATACCGCACGGAGAACTCGGGGGATATCGGCTAATTTAAAAGTTCTCGGAGAGAAACTCGTCTACCGCTTAGTATCCCCGGCAAAGCTCGTTGCATCATGTATACGAGCTTCTCTCGCGCCCATCATCCTTCGTTTTTTCGGCTCTAAATGATAGGTACGAAAAATACGCGTGGAGAACTTTTACGGAAAATCAATTGCGAGAGACGAGCTAGATTAAAACCATCAGCCTCGCGCAGATAACGCGTTATGAAACTTAAAGTAAAATAAATAACCTTAATAAACTTAAAATAAGTTCCGTCGTCTTATTCGTTTGTTGCAGGTAAGCCGCAGCCCATGGTCAGATGGCTCGTAAATGGCCGGATGAGAGACGAGGAGTACGAAAATAATGCTGGCGATGTAATCGAGAACAGGTACATACAATTACTTCGACAAAGATATCAGGGCGTGCATATTTTTTATGCGCGGAATATTTTCTCGTCTTTTTTTTTTTTTTTTTTTTTTTTTTAACTCTATCTGACATGCGATTAATTTTTCACATGTCTGCTTAATTTCTCTCAACAGATTAACGCTACAGCCCATCAGCCGGTCTGATCTCGGCTCAAACTTTACCTGCGAAGCGCGCAACACGGATTTAGTAGACGCGAAGGAAACCTCGATTATTTTGGATCTTAATTGTAAGTAAATTAAATTAAAATTAAATTCTCTTCTTTCGTCGATTCTCAATTGGGGAAAAGATTTCTCTGGAAGAAAAGGTGATATCTAACGGAAAAAAATTCTTATGTTACGAATTTTCGCTTTTCTCTCTCTTGTAGAAAAAAACCGAATGTATTTTATTAAAAGCGCAATAGACTAATGAAAGTAAAGGGGAAATATAAATTCTTATCACGTGGCTAACAAATCAGAGAGGCCTCGCCCCTAAGCCTATCTTGTCTCGCATTAACGATAAAATCTACGAGACACCAAAAGTGGGCCAACATCCTTTGCTCCCTCGTCGCTGGGTGAGTCGCCTTTACGGGAAGATAAGGCGAGATAAGACGAGAAATATATTGAGCCCACTTGCTCGAAGAGTGGGGGGGGAGAGGATGCCGGCTCTCCTTCATCGTCCCTCCCATTTCCTCTACTGGGAAAGAGCCCGAAGAAGCATGAAAAGCAGACTATTCTCTAGGCTTGGCGAAATTAGAATTCTTCGTTAACTCCCTAGCGCGGGGATAGGAGAAGGACGAGGTGTAGAATACGAATAAGATCCTAATTTTCGTACTACATCGAAAAATTGGCAACCGCGCGAGATTTTATCTCGTGGGACTATCCAACGCGACAGATTCGAGACACTGATAGGGATTTTCGTGTTCGCCGCCGTTTCCACCCGCGACCCTTCGATTATTCGATTACCGGCCCTTGATTCGATTACGCCGTTATCCATCACCGACGTTCTCGTAAGGATTCCATTAGTCTCGTTCGCTTTTTTTACGCGTGTATTATGGAAATGGGAATTTCGTTTTTGCCCGGAAAACATTCGTGATCGATATCGCGTGCAATAATCAAGCCCTCCAAAAATCAGGGATTTTCGCCGAGCCCACTAACGAAATTGAAGGCCAGTTATCGACGAGCGAGAAGACAGAGAAAGATAGAGAGTCCCATCATGGCGAGAAATAAAAAAAAAAAAAAAAAAAAAAAATACAGATTGAAGCGATCAGAGAGAAAACCGTGATGAGAGGGAAAGAGAAGCGTATCGAGATGTAGCCTGATTTAATGATTAAACGATCTTTTATTTTTTATTACTTCGGCAAAGTGCCCGCGCGTATTTATGTCCCGTCGTGTCGTTTTATTTTATTAAGTCGCGAAATAAAAACCAGGGTTTTTTCGTACAAACAGGATGCTCTTCTGTGCTTTCATCAGTGCGCATCAATCGGGAGATCGCCGTATCGACGGGCCCATCAGCGCTCATTAGCTTTTGCGCTCATTAAACTTTGAAGAATGATGAAAGTTGGCGAACGTTATCAGGATCAAGCTCCATTGCTACGATAATAGCATACATATTTGTATTCTATATTTTATCTGACAGTGCCTCGCATAGATTGTTATTTCAATTTCAAATTTTATAAATATATAATTACATAAATATATATTTTTCAATATATGTCCAACAAACCACAATACGACATTTTCAAAAAATTAAATAACCGATAATCTATTTCTTTGGTAGAAGCCCTCCAAAAATTGTGTATGTCAGATATTTATTAAGCCGAAAAATGGGACATAAAAGAAAAGGAGAGAGAGAAAGAAGTATTCTCCATTAGAATAAATCATTTAATAAAGCAAATGGAACGTTAAATATTTTTCCTCATTAGTATTCGCTGGAAAAAAGGGTGATAAAAGATAATAAATAATAGAGATGAGTGACTATTATTATCGGAGCAAAGTACATCGCAAACAACCGTATGGAAGCTTCTGTTCACGGTTTTTCATATTTCACAGACGAACGAATCGTATCTAGTCGACACCGGCGAATTGGAAATCTGAATTTATTGGCCGACAGAGCGATCGTCACTTGGCGAGAATAAAATTTAGGACATTGCAGTTTTTATCGCACAAGCACACACGTACACGCGTACGCGAAGCTCAATAAAGTGCGAAATTATTTAATAATAGAAACAATGATTGTGAAAAGTAACAATGCGCTTCGTGGCCACGGGGTGGGAAAGAGGGCAATGCGATGTATAAAATAATTATACGACTAAATAGTCATATTTTGTGCAAAAATATTTGCGAATAAATGCACGTTAGATGCACCGCACGTTCGTCCGCGTGCGACGTCAAATATATTTGTTTAACTTACGCAATTACTTTCACGTTTTGCGCGAGACGCGACGGTCGTATCGATACGACGAAACGAAATGCTGATATGCTTCGCCCAAAAGCGAAGGGCGGCTGCAATCTATCATTTTATAACGTGAGATCCATTTTTTGGTCGATTCGACATGGCCAGGGTTTTTATTCTTTTTTTTTTTCTTCTTGATCCGTCATTTTTAATTCCTTGAGGCAAATTGTAGTAAAATGTTGATCCGAAATACAAAATATCAAGTGTATTTTTATGTTTATATTAGTAGACATTTTTGAGAAATGCCAACTTTATTAACTTCATTTTTAAATTCATTTGAGTGGGAATTTTTGAAACGTTTATATAATTTTGAAGAGAGACAAGCAATTGAATGTTTTTATTATAAAAGATGAAAATTTCTGGCAGATTATGTTGAAGAGAATGAAAATTTTATATGCGGAAATGTTAAATTAATTGATTGAACATTGCTAGTTTTAGTTATTTGAAAATTATAATACTGAGAGTATTGTTAAGAGATGTTTGACTTTTTCTAAGAAATTCAGCCGAATACTCTGGTAAAATTCTATGGCTCAGCATCAGGCTCTATGTTTACGCATAATGTATAGACAGTATTCTCGAGAGTTATCCTTTTTTTTTCCAGTGAAACCTCTAGCTGTGATCATAAGAAGGCCGGGCAGGAAAGGAATCGGCAACGAGTCCCTTCTAGCGGGGAAGCGATACGACATGGAGTGTGAGACTAGTGGTTCAAGGCCACCCGCGGTGATAACCTGGTACAAGGGCCGGAGAAGACAGCTGAAGCACACGACGGTAAGGAAGAGGAAAAATAAAGAAAAGTAACGCAGTGCGGATCGTCGAGCTAGAAGTAGCCGCTTCTTATCCCTCTCGTAGCTTACCGCGTGGCGAGTCCCGTATCTTTTATCTCACGGCCTGTACAAAAGCCCCACCTCCTCTCTCATCCGCCTCCTTCTCTCGCGACCTGTCGCTTTCATTTTTGTGCCCGGCACTTTCATAAAGCACCGAGGATACGCAGCCAAGGACTCCGCGCGCTTTGGGTAATCCGCAGGGGTGCGAACTTTATCTCTCGGTTACACGTGCTTCGATTAATCATTATTTGCTAATAGCATCGCTTGTTGTAACGCGATTCGATTTGTACGTAATTCCCGCGGCGCGCGGAGGCACGTAATTAATGATTGAGCTTATTATCCTCGAGTCGGGTCATCGTCGTTAATTAATCGTCGACTAGGAGTTTAAAAAAAAAAGAGACCGGCAGCCGGGATAACACAATAGCGCCTTGTCAGACTCAATTTCGTTGAGTTGTTTCCAACTTTTATTTATAAAGCTTAGGAACTTTGTGTCCTTTAGCTGTATTTTTTCCCGTGAATTCGTAAATTTGTATAAACGAGTTCGTTGCGAGTTTTTCCCGCGCTGAAAAGTCTGTCGAATCGGAAATTGTACGAGATTTCAATTAATCGAACGCATATTATTTTTGCGCTCAATATCTCGGAGGAATGTTGACGAAAATTCGTCAAATTGTTCTTGGTCATTCGCAATAATAACTCAGTGCTATACACGTGTGTGTGTTGTTTAAATAGGCATATACATGTGTGTGTAGCTTGTTAGTTTTTTTAGCAAAAAGGCTATTATAAGTCAAGAAGAAGTCTATCGTTTATAAGAACCGAGAATAAGAATTCTCTCGGCGAGAATAAGAATTCTAACAGCTCTGAGGCATCGCTCTCGTTTATACGGCGTTCTCTCCTCGAAAAAATTGCCACTTATTCGCGCCAATTAAAATCCTTGCGTTCGAATCGAGTTGACTAACGAGACCAATTGATGCTTGAGAAATAGAATCCGATGCCGCGAGTCATTTTCTCAGCAATACAGGATATATCCCAATATAATAGCGAAAGTCAAGTCAATTTTCCAATGACACTCCCGTGAGTTACGTGCCGGTTTCGAGCTTGTTCAGAATGAGACGTTCGAAACGAGCGCGGGGAGGAACGTCTGGGATAAAAAGGTCGAAACGCCCCGGGGAACCGATAACTACACCCCTCGGTAGAGAATCTTTCCCCTGGGAGAGATTCTCGCGAGGGGGAAGCACAGTCATAAGACCTCGGGCGGACCAGGACAAAGAAGAAGGATATAGAAAGCGAGAGAGAGAGAGAGAGAGAGAGATAGAGAGACCAGGTACAAATAAAGAATCGGTACTCTCTCCGAACGGATTGGATTCGCCTGAGCTTGAGTCACATCCGATTGTGATAGCGGGTTGAAAGCGAATCGAAAGGGAGGTTGAAAGCGGCGATAGGGTCGGCGGGTAGCGGAGATCGGAACTTTCGAGACGTGCCGATTGAATTAAGCAGCCACACCTGTCGACTCCAGATATTTTCATTGGCGGCATGCTAATTGCCAATTAAGCTGTACCGATTCATGGTTTCCGTTCGCAATTCCAGGTTCGAACATTCGCTTTACATTTACGTCTCTCTTCTACGAGGGGGATAGCCGCGCGCCGTGACTATCGAAGGGTGATGTCCGCTCACCGTGTTTAATGATAAACAAACGAAAGCAAGTTGCGAATATCGAACGTTTCGAATGGTAACGCGATCAGAGTTGATTTACACGAACGAAATAATTATAATAAAAATTATAATATAATTTCAATAATCATCAAACATATAGTAATATATAAAAGAAATCATAATATTTTTATTCAAATTTATCACATTTATTCAAATTAATATTATATATTACTCAAATTATAAATATTATTCACATTTTTTTTTTGGTGCACGAACAGATGCGTAATTTATAATAATAAATATCTTAATTTTATTATATTTCAATTGTACAATAAATGTCGCAAAGAGGAATGTACTTTTCGTGTAATTGGTATTGTAAAATTCTCTCCGTGTATCTCGCGCACGGCATGGCATATATGTATCTGTTATAAATATTAAAAAATTCGAATCGTATTTACATCATTTCGCATGCCAACATTTCGTTCTCGACACAGTTTTTATATCTAAATATACGATTGATTTTTCTTTTTCGAAGAGATGCTGGATGTTTGTTTGCATTCCGATACTCTTCATTTCCTTTTCGGGAAGGGAATGTTTATAATATTTAGAGAGGAGTGTCGGGGAAATTCTCGCTGTTTAATATCGAGTTACGTAATACTCGTCAAAATATTATGATACTAAAAGCTCTTTCCGCTAGACGTGGCCGTTACAAGAACGGACGCGAATCGGCGGGAAAATCTGCCGCCGGGAATATTCGACAACATTATCCGATAATGTACGTAGGTATCGTCAAGAACGCATTACTGTTTGCTTTCTAGGGTATCTGTTAAACTACATCTGAACGAGGCCGAGGAGACGAGAAACCCGCTCTCCGCGGGGAATCGTCATTTATTAATAACGACGTAATGAATAAAACGTCAAATCGACGGAAAAGATATATGTCATGTGTAATTATAAAAATTAAATTGCTCCCATAAACTGCTGTATTGCGAGCCAGGAAGATCGTATATCGATCAATGGTTATTAATTATATAATGCTGATATATAATTGTATAGGAAATGAAACTCTTTCTCTCTCTCTCTCTCTCTCTCTCTCTCTCTCTCTCTCTCTCTCTCTCTCTCTCTCTCTCTCTCTGGTCCGCTATTAATATTATATTAGATGATAATATTAATAGCGGAGATTAGATTATAATATTAGATGATATCTTGCTTTGACCGTCCTGTTAAATTTGAAGGTCCATAAGTCCGTATCACGATACTATATGCGCGATGTCGGTTCTATCGACATTTTCTTTAAAATATGAAACGTCGTAGAATATAGGTCATACCATTCATCTCGACTTATATCTCGTCCCGCTTATATCAATAAGAATATCCAACATTTTATTCGAGGTGATCTAGATATTATTAAAAAGTAAAATATTACGCAGAGTTGCGCGTGATTGATGGCATATGTGTGGCCTCCTTGAAATATACGGAACAAATTTAGCTATATTTAAAGCGAGCGATAGCGTTAAATCGAGCAAGACGGATATATTCATATATTTTTCATCTTTAATTATAATGGGACACGATTGTAACGGGAATTGCCGTTTCTGCGAATATCTTATCGCGGAGACGCGAACATAGTAATCGTACGATCTTCCTCGACGCAATTTCCGGGCGCGAGAAAGTTCATCATCGACTCGGACTCAAATGGAGATACCTCGATCACGTCGGACGTTACGAAACTTTATATGTCGGGATGCCGCTCGAATCGCGCGATAGTTGAATACGTACGGGAGAGGAGGGAAAGGGGGGGGCGAGGATGTCCCGTGGGACCCCGCATTATCGATAATCCGAAATCCGGCGCTGCAACTTCCGCGCGTTTGGTCTCAGAGAGAGGGAGGGAGAGAGAGCGTACTCCGGAGTTGGTATTGTCTCCGGGCGTTGTGACACGCGGCCCTAATTAATTTCACGTACTTCATTAACAACCTCCCGCCGCAATGCTCAACGACGTTTTGGCGTCTCCGTCCCGTATCGCGAACGCGCGTATTCCCCAAACGGGCGAAAACTCCGTTACTGGTTGTGTCTATGCCGTCTACTTACGTACCTGGAAACTAATGTACTCTCTCTCCCTCTCTCTGTTACTCTTGCCGTGCAACAATTAATTTTATATATTTTATCTTTTGTTGCGATATAATGAGATAAAAATTTCTTCACCGTAATAAGAAAAGAGAGTTTCTTATCTTATGTAATAATTACATCTTCGTCAGAAACCACGTCACGAGAATGATTGATTGCCAAGCGGCAAAAATTCTTGCGCAACCCCATGTACGCACCCGTTTATTCTACACCGCGGTGTAGATTTTTATCTTTTTTTTTCCCGCAGTTATTATTTAATGATTCCACTTTTGATTCGTTTTGGCTCGTAACGTGAAAACTCATCTTGGACATCGCGTCGTTTATTTTTGTCTATTATTTTAAAATGTACCTCCGTGTCTCTTCAGTTTTCTCTCTGAACACTTTTCACATGAGTGATACGAGCGGCATAATTTACAATACAAGCAGCGAATAGCTCTCACGTTTCTTCGTTTCCGTATGAAATGTAAGCGAAACCTCGCGCTCAGAATCCGCGCTGCTTAGAAAAGATTTTTGCCGCGTCGGAGGGAGCTTTTTCGAGGGAACGAGTTTCCGACAGATGTTACCGCGGTTGCTTACGCTCTCTGTCCCCGCGGGACCTAATATAACTGAAATTAACCATGGGTTGCGGCGCGCCGGATCAGATTTTTCTCTCATTGTTTTTTTGTCATTCCGTTTTCGCTCGCCACGTTGCGCCACGTAATTATACCGTGCGAGAGCGTTTGAAACTCGATCCTTTCTTTCTCTCTCTCTCTCTCTCTCTCTCTCTCTCTCTCTCTCTCTCTCTTTGCTCGCAAAATTATTATTTTTTAAATTATATTTATTCATCTCCTCCCCCCTTCTAAAGACGAGACAAAGAAGAGCGCGCATTACAATATCATTCTTTTAATCCTTATAATACTAACGTATATTGTAATGGATTCTTTAATTAATCAATTTTATAATATATTTTCAAAAGAGAAAATAATATATATTCTTAATACTTTTTATCTTTAAATCCATCATTGATACATTATTATTAGATTATGCATCTAAATACAGTATAATACGGTATACACAATCCAGTGTGCAAAAATTATTTAATTTTTGTATTTGTGTTGCGCGTGTGTCTTTGAGATCTAGTTTTTAAAGTACACGATATGTTAAATTATACATAAGATTTTATTTTAAATTTTATATATAATTTAACATGTACTTTATATAGAGGAGATAGATCAATATAATTTAGAAAATAATGATTTTTAACAATAAACCTGTATCAGCAAAAGAGCCGTTTTCACGCTAGAGAATCAAAGACTAGCAAGAGAACCTCGCGAAGCTGAAAATTCTGATTCCGATGAAACTTTATACATATGTAGATGGGATAAATAGATGAATTTAGAAATTTCCAATTGTGTCTCGTGAATCGATTGTGTCTCGTGATAGCCATCGATTATCCATATTCGTCGTAATTCTCCAAACATAAAATAGTAATTTTTTCTATCGCCGGTATGGGGCTTGTCTATTCCTTGAACATACAAATATAGATTTGTGAATATAATAATCGAGATTATAAATTGTGAAATTTTTTGTTTTTGTTTTTATGTGTGTAAATATTACACGATGCAGTGAACATATTTAGAATTGTAGTCTTGTTCGCGACGCTCGTTAACGGCTGTGTTATCAGCCCTCTTTTCGTCTTTTTCTTTATATTATTGTCTGCTGTATTATAACAGCTCTTCCCGCTGTTGCCATTTTATTTCCCTCTAGAGAGCAACCTTCTCTCTTTGTTTTCTAGTACCTTCATTATTATTTGCTTGTGGAGCGTGATCGCACGTTTCTCTGCAATACATAAAATGTGATTATTTATGTTTGTAAAAAAAAAAAAAAAAAAAAAAAATGTTTTACGCAACGATACAATACGTTCGCTTAAAAATATTTTCTCAATATCTTCTCGATTTCTAATTGGACTACAAGTTTCTCGTTTTTCATCAATTCAATATTATCTCGCTGGAGTTTTTCTGCCTGACTTTTGTACTCCTTGTACAACGTCTTCCATTGTTTATTATATTTACACTTGATATGCAATCGCGTGAAACGCGGTCTGATCTTTCTGGCTGTATAAAACTTGGAAAGCTCGCGCGATAAATTCTTATTTCTGGGTGTAGATCGTTTGTATTATTTTGTTCGACCGAATGCATGTTTACCGGTTGAGGGTCGCTGCAAACGGAATACGGAAACTTATAAATTTTTAACGATATCTTAATTTTTAATCTCAAATTTATGCACAATATACATGTGTATATTTATATATTTTATATATATATATATTTATTTATATTGTTATTCATAATTATATAAATATAATTTTTTGTAATGTAATTAAATAGTTTTTATTTAAGATACATAGTATATTTCTCTCGAAAGTTGAGATCCTTATTGAAATAACAATAATGTAGATTGTAAAGATCATATGAGACATAATATATTCTCGTGATTATATTATAATAACTGTTAATATCACGAAGCAGAACGTGACATTGTAAAGAATTATGATACGAAACAACCAGACGCAAGGAAAGGAGGATAATGCGATGATTAGTATTTATCAACGTTGTCGATAACATTACATATTCATAGAGTTACGAAAATTAGCCTATACGTAGTAGTTATATGATTAGCATAATGATTAAAACACGAAGCGACTAATAGCTGAGAGGCAGGTTAGATTTTGTGAAACTCAACGCAAACTAGAGTGGGTTAACAACGCAAATAACAGAGATTCTAGAGACGCAAATGATTGAACGGGAGTGCGCGCGGCAGCGAATTGGATGCTTTGTATTCAGATGCTAAATGCAAAATTAAATATTAAAATGAAGTCACTTATCAGGCCGTAACGACGGTAAATTATGAATTAAACGAAATTAACGTAATTACGCGAATAAAACCAACTATGCTATTTTTTTGAGATTTTTCTTCTTTATTTCAATAATTAAAATATAAATTGTAATTCAATAGTTAATTTATCGTTTCCGATATACCGCTGAAATTTTTTTTTTTTTTTCCAGACTTATGCTTCACAAAATGTAGCGAATAAAAATGAAAACATCTAGAATAATTTTTTTTTTCTCAAAGAGCCAACTTTATACAGAAGTATTAATCATTCGCGAAGCTGATAGAACCGCCTTATCTCTCGCACTTACTTCCGCATCACGTCGAGTCGCGCGATGCGCATAACTTTCCGTCGCGAGAAATTGCGAAACGCGTTTTCAAGAGATCGATTCAGGCGGCGCGTTCCTAGTTCCTTGATAGAATATAGCAGTTGGCAACTAGGACTTCCGCCTGAGCGAAAACGCGCATACCCCGTTCTAACGCGCGTGCTAATTCAGCGTCGTCTATCTCGAGTCCGGGGCGTCTCTCGCATAAATGTTCCGACCTCAACTGTTCGAATTTGCTGTTTGCATTGACTGGCGTGGCAAACGAAAAGTTTCGCAGGCGGATACACAATGGCAATGATAGGACAGATGCAGCGGGCGAATATAACGGCGGTTAAGACACAAGATCTCTCAAGATTGACCGAACTTCTTTAGCTATTTAATTTCGTTGTTAATATTGCAATATATTGTATATCTGCGATGTCCGCATTATCTATTTTATTAATTCGCTCGCTTATAAGCTCGATTCATGCACGAATAATTTATAGATGCGCATCGCAAAGTGTCGACGGTTCCCGCGCGATTTACGGAGCGAACAAATCGACCTAATAGATAAGAAAGATAATTTCACAATTTCGCCTGGTATGGTCCGCAGGAGGAAAGATCGGAGAATCGAACCGTCAGCACGGTGGAGTTCGAGCCGGGTGTGGAGGATCATGGGAAATCTATCACCTGCCGGGCGGAGAATCCAAACGTGACCGGACTCTACGTCGAGAAGTCCTGGAAGATCGACGTCGTGTGTGAGTACACGTTACATTTTTCCTTAACGTTTCAATTTCTCGCGGACCGTAAACTCGCTCACGACCGACAGATCGCGAAACTGATCGCGGTAAATCGAATACGACAACACGACGAATGCTACGTTACGGTCTTTATCGATCGCGAGTTTATCGTTTTCGCTCTCTCTCTCTCTCTCTCTCTCTTTCGGCTTTATCAATTTCTGTAAATCGCACGCTCACACACACCCACGCGTGTCGTAAAAAAGAAAGAAAGAAAGGAAATCGCCCGATAAACACCATCTTCTCATCTTCATTGGAATCCCGCCGAATCGGTTGACTTTACGAGCATCTTTTCATCCGCGTACATCTCCTTTTGCGCGTCCTTTTCCCTTTGTATCTCAGAGCGCGCGCTTTTCCCCCTTTTTACACACGTCAATAAAAGGATCTCCGCGAGATTTCCCATAAATTAGAATCGAAATCCAACGCGGGCGCCGATTGTCAGGTACCTTCGTCAGAACTCTCCATCTCGAGATTGTCGTAAAAGGAAATTGTACTTGAGAAGAACAACGCGTGGAGAGAGTGACAATTGGCAAGAGTAAATATTGTAGAATCGTTGATGGGTTTTAATTAATTTATCTATGATATATTACTAGCTGCGTTTACGCATTTATTTTCTTCACCGCATTTATATTCTCAGCCATTTTGATAGCTCTTTTGATTACGAGATTCGACGTTCTTACCTTCTACTGGTGATGCCGCAATTCGCGAGATCTTGGATCGCTGAATGCAATGTTCATTCCGACGCATACGATTATTACGAGCGAAACGAAGATGCTTTCTCCGCGTAATGAGCGCGTAACCGCGACGTAGGAGGAAAATGATGCTGCGATATATTTGCGCGCGAGTATTTCGAGCGAGACATCGCCCGCCGCCGATTTCACCGGACGTCTGTGAAATTTATCACGCACAGCCACGCTCATCCGGCGTCGTAAAACTTTACGTTCGACTTATATCGAGAGTTATGACACGCTTCTCGACGCATATTAACCCTCAGATAGCGAACGACGTGACAGTCGCGCGCATGAATGTCGGGTCAATTTTGACTCCCGTAGTAACAAATTTTTTTTATACATATTTTATAATAAAGTTTTACATTGGGTTTCAGTATCGTATTATATTTAATACTATGTGCATGTAATAATTAAAAAAAAAAAAAAAAAAAAAAAAAAAAAAAAAAAAAAGTATAAAAAAACAATTTGTTTTTTATCGATGAAAAAAAAACAAGTTTTCTCCAATATTTGTTTTCTAATAGAAAAAAATAGTCTTTTTACATGTCTAGTAGCCGATAATATTGTATCTTGTTTATCATCTTGAGAATCGCTAACACGAAAAAACATCATTTCACATTTGACGGCCCCAGAAAACGATGCGAATTATATTTTCCGGAGTCTTTGTCTCGGTACAACGCGATCTACAACGATAACTTATTACTAGACGACGATTTTAAATTTCTTACAAGTCATAAAAATCTCGTTTTTGTCTTTAGCGTGTAGTTTGGAAGAAGCAATAATAACGAACGCTTTTACTGTCGTGCTATCATCATCATGCGGGTATAAGGCAGACTTTATACGCGCAAACGGGTCCTTTTGAATCGCAAACAAACCGTCACTTCGCTCGCGCTCGCGATAAAACGGTTTAAACGTTCAACACACCGCTCGTCGACGACTCGTAATCTGGAAAGTTTCCGCGCACAAACATCATCCGTCTTTAATCTACGTCAGGGAAATTTCTCGCAGCATCTCTAATGTTGCGCTCGAATAATAGCGTCTTAATCTTTATAAACGTTGAATTATAATAGTCGATTTATCGCGAAAAGAAAGTATAAAGAATTTAGTGCAGCTTATTCGATCTAATCCATCTTTTCTTGATAAATTAAGAAAAAATTAATTTGCATTTTTATTAAGTTTAACACAAATTCAACTATCCTAATTATTAATCTTAAATTTAATTTCCTCAGCCTTGCGATCACTTTTCGCGCGCTCTTTAAAAAATGGGTTATCAGTGCAGGCACGATGAATCGAATGTTTTTAAAGAAAAATTGGGGGTGGTACGCCAATATCACAATGCAAATTTATATCCGCAAATGTCGACATATGCGCACAGAGAGGAGTGAGCTTTGATAGAATAAAGACTGGCTCTCTTACGGTTTGCGCGAGGCAGCCGTGTATCTTATCGTATGTTCATTTTAATTGTATAATACGTATAAATAACGGGAAAAAGCGAGAGCCGGATGTGCGCGCGCTCGGATATTTTTTTCAATTTTGCAGAGGCGCGTGCGTTACTTTGGCAGCGATAAATTTCTCGATCCCGGTACGGTTTATCGTTCGTTCTCATCTGTCCGCTCGCACCTGCACGTCCGGCAAAAATATAGTCGGCGAAACCCCGGAAAATGTACGTAAGGAGAGCGCGGATGCGGGATTCGCGGAGCGAGAAAAACTGCAGAATACGGGAAATGATGTCGTGTCACGTATTCGATTACGTTGATCGTTCTACGAGATCCGAAATTGCGCCACTTATGTACGTCCCCTCGTCATCGTCGTCGCAGTCGCCTATCGATCCGCGAGATAATAAAAGGGAAAATCGAGTCTTTTTGGGGGTTGGGGGGGAGGGGAATAATTTCTTCTTTCGACGCTTTTTTATATTAATGAACTTTGCCATAATTTACAAAGGAAACGCGTTGGGTTATCGGACGGTAGATCACTACAGTAGAGCTAAGGGAAGGATTGACGGAAGGGTTGACGAGATAAAACCGGGAGATAAACCGACGTGATCAAGCTAATTAATACTATTTCGCACGAGTAATGTGATCCCAGAAAAAAAAGAAGAGTCAACTTAGAAAAGCGGAGGATTTATTGCGATGGACGATAAGGTTCTGTGAGAAAATACGTTGGCAAAATAAATGGAAAAAGCTAAGAGAGAGAGAGAGAGAGAGAGAGAGAGAGAGAGAGAGAATGATCGAAGGCATGATTAAACTAATGTGTACGCAGTAAACGTCAGATACGAGAAACAAATAAAAAACTCGATCGTTGAGAACCACTCGTTAGCTGAGCTACGGTAACATCTACGAGCTACCGCGAAAACGGGTGCGAGATATTATTGAGAGTCCCACGGGCAGGAAAAATATCGGCGCTAATGGAGGCTGAAGATTATGCCACGGACGTAACCATATCGACAAAAATCGAGATATTGCGCTTCGAGCCCGGTAATGAAAATGCCGATTATGGCCATTTTACGGCTTTTATCCGATTTTATTTACGATACCACGTATATCTTACGAAACGTCTGAGTAAATAAAATTTATCGTTTTCATTTATCTGTGTTTTTATTTTATTCTCTAATTAAATTATAATATAATAATATTATAATCTTATTAGAAAATGAATTTTTTCAATAATATATAGTAATATTATTCCCTAATAAAATTGTAATATTATAATTTTTATTAGAGAATAGAATAAATGGAAAGAGCATTTTATTAAAAAATAATATATTAATAATATATTAATTATATACATATATATATATATACATATATATAATATTATTAATATTTTATTTTTTAAGAAAATTTTAATACAATTCTCGTTATTAGTATCTTAACAAATGATAAAAAAATCGAAAGATAGAGGCAGAGAGAGAGAGAGAGAGATCGATATAGCAAAGTGTATGTAGCCTTAAGATGTCGTCGGCTGATATACAATACAATATAGAAAGATTATAATATTTTGTGCTTGCAGACCCACCGATAGTATCGTTAAACCTCGGATCGACCTTAAGCCCAGAAGACATTAAAGAAGGGGATGACGTGTACTTTGAGTGCCACATTAGAGCCAATCCTGCCTGGTCCAAGCTCATCTGGATACACGATGTAAGAATTTTTTTTAATACCGCTTCTCATATATTATTTTTCTTTATGCGATGTCATAATTAAAAATATGCATACATACAATATTACTTAATACTACATAAAACTTTTACGCAACGAAAGTATCGAGCATTGAGTGGAATTTCATTAAAATCCTTTATTTACATATTATATGAGTTACTGTCACGCGACATATAAGAATAAGAAGCGTTGATTATGCAAACTCTATCTTGAATTTTGTCAACTAACACACACATTACGAATTTATAATATATATTTCCCAGGGATATTGAACCAATATAACTTTTTTTAAGTAATACGATAAAAAAATATAGATCAATAAAAAAGATAGGAGAAGAAGATTAATTATTTCTTTTTTTGGCGCTGTGAATACAATTCTGGCTTTTAAATTGCTCCATCACGTCTTAGTTTTGAGAAATTTCTGGTGAAAGTTGAGAAAGTGGATTATTTTAATGTATTTTATCATGTTATAACTACGATGACATGTCGGAGAAGTTTTGTTGCTAATAAAGTTAAGTGCGATGTTAAAACTTTTAGCTTTCAAAAGGAATTGTTGTATACCATATATCGGTTATGATTAATAAAATATTCATTGTTAAATATAGAGCTTAAAAAATTGCGGAAATTGACAAATTTAAAATCAATCAAAGTCATATGACAAATGTCAAATTAAAAACGGTCGCAGAAATAGATGCAAAAATTTATGTACACATTTAGTGAACTTTTAATAATTTAATTTATAATTCTCCTTCTTGCAGTAGACTTTACATTTTATTATAAAAATCTTATCATAATCACAATTGTCAACGAATTTGCTTTGAAATTTTAGCATGTCATCGCACACACATACACACAAATACAATATAGTTAACTTTGATTATAAAAGAACTTCTTTACACGTTACATACCGTAGCTATAACATAATACAACACATTAAAATAACATCTTATTCAACTTTAATCGAAAATTTTTCAAAATCGTGACACGATAGAGTAATTTGGCAGTCGGAGAATCGTATAGACTTTCTTTTATATGTCCGAAAAAAATTATTTTTTAAAAATTGTGTAATCAATGAAAACGTACACAGAATTTTACAAATTATAGATTTCAAATAATGTCGAAACGTAAAATCGCCCGTCAACCGTATCGGATTAAATTCGTGGGAACTATCTCTCCGTCCGTATCTGAGGGAAAATAAAAAGGGTGTTACGAACATAAAGCGGGATATCAAAACCAATGTTAGTCAGTCCCAGTCTCATACGAGGTACAGTAGTTGCCTCCTGAGATCGCCTGCCTGCTTATTCTAGGCAGCACCGCTACTTGAATTTCGGAATGCTACTCTACCGTCGCGCATTGTGTATACATCTACCCGTCCTACCTTAGTACGCGGCAATTGCAACGGAGTCGCAAGTTAAAGGAACGCTCCCAAGGCGTATTCGGGACGAGAGACTATCAGCGACAAACTTTAGCACCGTGTATCGGTGGCAGAGCCGCGAACGCGCACTTTCTGAATTCTAATCGTCCCGATCATCACATCAGGGTTGCGGAATCGCGCGTACTTCCCTATACGACACAGCGATTACGAATGGCCGTGCATTGATAATTTTCCGAAATGTCGTATCTCGATATCATCCGCGAACGACGACGACGATATACAGACGGGGGACTCGTTAACGAAATGTAGAATTCGATTACACCCGCACCCGAGCAAAGTTCAATTTCTCCCCAACGCGGTCGGTTACGCGATTACGAACGGCTGCGCATTAATCTTCCCCCGATGCGCGTCGGGGATTTCTCTTAACTTTCGCGTCAAACTCTCTCAAACAATATAAGGAGACATCGTCTCTTTCGAACAATTCTATACAAACTTTGCAAAAGTTATTATTTTATTGCATATTATGTTGACGACAAACGAAATATATAGTGTCGACGGTGATCCGATTAGGGTTTAATTCGCAGATGTAATTTAAATTACAGAACGATACGATTAAAATAGTTATTTTCATCGTGAGTCCGCAATTTTACCATACGCAATGTAATAAAATTGAAAGACATCTTTCCGTCGCGTTCGAATAATTATATAAAAATTTTATGAGTAATGATTAATTATATATTCCAGAAATATATATTATACATATACTTTGAATATTTACAATTCCACTATTTTCTACAACTCTTTCTCTTTCTCTTTCTTCCTTATTTTAAAGAATATATTTATTAAAGTATTTTGTTTATTAAAGTTTGATAATTTTTACAAGTTTATTAACAATTTTCCGCTGCATTTTTTTTTAATTTTTAAGAGAGAGGTTATATTACACGTCTTCTTAAATTTTAAAGTATCAATTCAATGCCTGGCGAAAGATTGCGAAGTATATATATGTGCCATAATTATATTACCATCGGTTAGCCGGGAATCTCCGTAGGGACGCGCGGCGACGATGCATTAGACTTTTCCGGGCTCAACCCGGCCTCATATCCCTTTCGTGTTCCGTCGCTCACTTTAACCCGGCTCATCCCCCTCCCCCTCGCTCCCTTTCGTCTTTTCGTTTCGTCGCTACGGCGACCTCTCGCCGTAGGATATACGTCGCGAAGGGCTGCAGGAAACGGGCTAACGGTGGGCGAGCAGCAGCAGCAGCAGCAGCTGCTGCTACCGCGAAAGAGATTTCCCTCGAAATTGCATCTTAAAAATATGATCCGACTTCATTCCGGAGGGAGAGCATCCGACTATCACGCAGTGTCATCCCTGTCCCTTCTCCCCTCGTTTCCCTGGCGTCTTTCCCTTCCGCGCAACTTCGCTTCCTCGCTCGTGGATAGTCTTCCGAGTCGAGCTTCGCTTACGAGCAAAACGATCCGCTTTTCTGGTTCACTAAGCTCTTCTCGTGTGCTTTGTACGTGCCTTTAAACGACGGATGGATCACCTAACTAAACTCGCGCCGCGTTATCGGTGAAAAAATGGATTTGAAAAAATTATCCGCTATCACCGCAGCCGGAAATCCCCAATGATTTTATCGAAATTTCCTAACGAAAGATAGTATGTACAATTTCTTGGGGTATTTAAATAGAAATAAGTATTCCCAAGTCGATTTGTCGATTGAATTGATATATTCGATGAAAAATAAGTTGTGTGTGTGTGTGTTTTTTTTATGTGTATGTGTGTATGTGTGTGTGAGAAATTATTTGCTCTTCGTTATATTATGTAAGAACGTGCCGGGAAATAAGGTCAAGCGTCGTAACAGAAGAAATATGTCGTTGATCGATTTTCTCATTTTCCTCATTCCATCGATTTCGCGTTATCGGTCGATCGCTCCAACACTCTCACCTCTAGGCGTGTCATTGGGGTGAATTTTCACGTTCGCGCTCGGTACACCAGAACCGTTTCATTCGGCGACGCCACGGTCCCCCTTTCATTCATCCGGAAAGGTTTGCCTAGAAATTACAGGGGCCGTAGGCACGTTCTATCTGCCAATCAATCCCGAGCTAGCAATCGGGTTCGGCGCGCCACCCGGGTCTTAGAAAAGCGTTTCGGGCTGCCCCAGCAGCAGTAACCTTTTGAGTGGCAATCGTAAAAAGGGAGAAAGAATCATGAACGAGCGAAGGGCGAGAAAAAGGAGACGGGAAGGAAACAGATAAGGATCCAGAAAGTGAGAAAGAAACGAGGAGAATAAAAGGGAAGAAGGGGCGAGAAGAATAAGGAGAAAAGGAGGAAGAAATCGAGAAGGCGAAAAAAGAAACGTGAGATGGCCGTGCAATAATGGAGTGCAGTGATTAAGTCGGTTCTATCGTTCACGGGGACAATAGAGAAGTTCCGTACCTACCTGCAGTATCGACGAGCCAATCGGCCGACTCGGGTTTAGACGAGGAAAGAGACAGCCTGAAAGGATTCCCTCAACTCTTCATCTTTTTTCGTAGAGTGGATTGACCGAGCGGACTGCCGGCCGGAAGGGCCTCCATTAATATCGTTGCCCTCGCGAACTCGCAGAAAGATTGAGAATTTATCTCGACCTTCCTCCTTTTCGCTTTCTTATTAAGAAACAGTTTGACTCGCTCGAATTTTTATCCTATACAAAAAGTCTCGGGGAATTGAAAATAAATAAATAAATAAAATGTAACTTCTTCTCTGACAAAATCCAAAGCGTCGAGGCATTAAGACGTCTCGGATCTATAAAACGGTTGAAAACGAAATATTTTTCTACGCTTTACCGTATGAATAAATCGGCGAATGAATCTTGCCAACGAAAAAATAGCGACATCGATCAAACTCGAGAGATTCTATATCGTCTCGCCGCTACTCGATGTATACTCATATCGATGTCGTGGCTTTTGTACATCGATTGGATCGCACGAGCGCGTCGAGGATAACGGCTTTCTCTCTCACTGCGAATCGACCAAATACATTTCCCTCTCACGCGAGATCCAGTCCGACGAGTTTGGATCTTAATGCAACGCGGGGTAAGAGAGTGCGAAGGGATCGAAAGATATTTGTGTAAGTATGCGTGCGTGTATGTGAGTCGGTGGTTCTCGAGGAAGTGGATGCTAACGTCGAATTCGGCGGGCCGTGCATCAATCAATTTCACTACCATCGCGATCAAGGCGCGTTGGAATTCCTTGTAACATAAGAGCGACTCCTCGGAACGGAACACCGAAGGGGGAAGGGTGCGGATTCGTTTCGTATGATTTCGATCTCGCAATTTTTCGTTGAGAGAGATAAGACGAGTCGGCGGGGAATCAAAAGCGATAACCGATCGCGTAGTCATCTTACGGTCTTTGCCTGGCGCCTTCTAAAAAAAGCGCGATAATCGGCAACTTTGCGAACAGCTGTTCGAAACTACTTCCTCATCGTATCTCGACGTGTTCCGCCGAAAACATGGACTGCAATCCCGGATGCTATTGATTCTAATAATCGTTTCCCATGGAATTCGATACACCCAATTTATTGGTCATAAATAAAAAATACTATTTCTCATTTTATTTGCTGACCGTAATTTCTTATGCATCATTGAAGAGAATCCAATTAAGTACAGAAACGTTTGTGCTATTTACAATATATCTTTGCGATTTGCGCTTTTGTCTTTTAATTTTTCATTATTTAATTTTAAGACTTTCCGTCAAGCCATAAGCGTGTGGTTATTATTAAGTTATTTTTTGTTATTTGCATCTTTGTTTCTTGAGCCAATTTATTTATTTCTTTGTTATTGTCAATATTTTTAGCGAGCTTTATTTGAGAATGTCAAAAATATTTCTGCTTAAATATCATACACACGTAATGCGCGTCTATTCTTGGATAGAACGTGAATAAACATGGATATGATGTTTTCGAGAAATATTAATAGCTTCTCCTATTCGGAATAATGTTCGTAATAATAGTTGCAAACATGTCGAAATTTATTTTGATATTGAGATACATTATTTACATGAGATATATTTTTGCGATGCAAAATTTGATTATTTTTTATTTCAAAACTATTATTTATATACTTGTATATATTATAGAATATAATGCGAATTTTATTTTTTTAACTTTAAACTTTCGAAGAAACAAAAAAAGAAAATTTAAAAATAGAGACCCAAACTATCCTGCGCGAGAAATATTTCTCGCGAAAATTAATCGAAGAAAAAATACGATCCGCACGATATCATAATTGATCGACTCCCCGCCACGCGACTTCCGCTGTAATAAAATCGACAACGCGCTACGAATATTCGATAACGACGTATCTATATACAACCGTACATACGCGCAATCGGGATTGCTATTGCACCCCACTGTGCTCAAAGCAAAATGCAAACGAGTTCGGCAAACAAGTTCCCGGCTATCCATCGCGCTTGCGTGTGTCGATCGTATCGAAACTCGCGGATTATTAAAGTTCCGATCAAATTTATCGAACGAGAGCAGTGATCGAAGGAACGGTCGCGTTCTTGTGAACGAGCAAAGGAGCTCCTGACCGCCTCGCGGTGGAAAATAAACGGAATAAAAAGATCCCTGATGCTTTGATGGGTAGCGGTCTGCCAAGAGGAGGCGAAGCAAAAGGAAGAAAGAAGGAAGGAAGGAAGGAAGGAAGGAAGGAAGAAAGGAAGGAAGGGTTAAAGAGAAAGGGGAAGGAAGTATGGCCGCGGCTCGTTGGCAATTTTTCAAAGAATCAGTGTGCCGTCTGATCGGAATGAACGATCCCCTTCCCCTCTTTCCTAAATCCTGAGAGGCCCTTTCTTTCCCTCAAGCTCGCTTCTTTTGCGTTCGACTATACGAAAGAGCGAAGCGCTGAAAGGCTCTCACATGCGACCGCACAGGATCCTCCTGTGTGATGATGGTTCCTGTGTTCAAAACTGGGCGGACATTCCTACGAAAGGCGATTTTCGTTTGAGGGGCGCGAAGAAATTCGATGGAACGAAATTGGACGAATGGTTCGTCCGGCTGTACGAGATTTCGTAGAGTAGACCAACGAGGGTCGTCTTTGGCGCATTCCTCGAAATCGAATGTCGCGGACGGAATGTGCTACTATCGATTCACACGAGAGCTCCATGTGAAAAAAGAGCGCGAAGGGAATAGTCTCCTTAGTGATGTACGATCGCATCATTTCGCCTACAATGATTTCAAAACTAAAGTAATGAACAGTAAGCGCGCGCGCACACAAACGTGCACCTGCATGTAATTATTACGCGACTCATTTTATTTAATATCAATATCGTTAACAGAATCTTTCGAAACATCGTTAGAAGGAAGATACGGAAGACGCACTGGGACGAGTATCGTTAGCCGTTAGTGACCGTATTTCCTTTAGACCGCCGATGCAATTAGGCTTGCCGATAAGTGGAAGGGTGTCAGCTGTCTGCGCTGGGAGAATGGACACAATGGGGAAGTTAGTTGATCTTCATTTACGGAGTAAACCCTATGAAATCTAATTATTGGAACCGTAGTGTGCTCTCTCCCTCTCTCTCTCTCTCTCTCTCTCTCTCTCTCTCTCTCTCTTTCTGCTTCAGTTTTGGGAGTGACTGATCAAAGGGTCCCTGTTGCGTTCACTGCAGTACTGTATAACGAAATTAAATTTAATAACGTCGAGTCGAAAATGTCTCGCGTAATTGAATAAAGTATACAATTCTTGTTCGGAAAGATATAATCGTTTTATAATGTGTGCTTATCATAATGCAAAGAGAATTTGTAGAATTTTATCTTGGTTAACAAGTTTGTTGAATTTACAAATATAAAATTCTTTAATTTATATATATATATATATAAATCTGCGAATATCGTCGTTATGTTTTACCTTACGAGGAATCAACTTTTAAATATCAATTTGAATCGTGCAATTTTTTGATAGTTGGATTTACGATCTGCTTTTTCTTTCCACGATTCCAATATTACCGTTACCGTCGAACGGAAATACGAATAATCACAAACTAAATTAAATTGAAACAAAATTACTAGCGCAAATCTACTTACACGAACAAATACGAGTACGGTAAGCGAAGGAAAAGTAGATTGGACAAGTAGAAGGAGGTGCGCAGGACGAATGGTGGCTAAACTAAAACGAAAGTCAGGAGCTGACTACACAGGACGATACTCTTCATTCCGCCTCGTCAAGGCCTCGACGGCGGAGAAACGATGAAAGAACGGAATCCCGACTCGTGGGAACGGACAGGTGGGGAGGCTGGGGGATTCGAATCGCGAAAGGAAACTTTAAAGTTCGCTATCTCTATCGAAGCGAGAGTACGCAACGGGACCATATGTGTAAGCCGCCGCTACATCGATCAGAATGTGGAAAATCTCCATAGTAGAGTGTCTTTAATGGTGATTTTGACCGATAAGCTTCAATGGTTCACGTTTCACGTAAACGGTATGAGATAAAGCGTAATCGGGTCGAGCAGTTTTATATTTTTTTTAAATATGAAATAACTCTCTTCTCTTTTTCTCTCTTTCTTTCAATCGAGAAAAAATCGAAAAGAATTTTAATGATCCAATGGTGCATAAATACTTAAATAGAAGTCGAATAATCGATAAGAAATATACAGAAAGAATTCCGATGTTCTCCTTCTCTTCTTTTAAATTATTTTTAACGAAAAGAATTTTTACAAATCTTGTATCCTCGAATTAAAAAAAGGCAGATATTATTTTGTGTGTGTGTGTATAATATAAATTAATATTATATATATAAGTAAATCTATTAATTTTCTAATATAAAATTTTAATTTTAATATTAAATATTAATTATAATATAAACTATTGTATATATATACGTATATATAATATTTAATTGCACAAAGAAATTCTTAGATACATAAACTGTAGATTAGAGATTATATAGATTATAGCATTATGGTAATGTCAGAATTACTTTATAAGATTATTGGATGTAGAATTTCAATGAGACACACATACAGAGAAAGAAACGTAGAAAACTGCCCTTCAAAAATTCCTTTGCCGGTTTTAACGAGGTACAACATTTAACGAGTCCTTTCCAAGCTTCGTCTCTTCGCCGCAAGTAAATCGAAGATAAACCTCCGGGTTTAACCGAGGCTTAACCTATGCTAAAGCGCGCTAAACCTCCTAGACTCGACCACATGGACGGTTGGTTACATAGATTACAATGCAGTTTAATTGAGTTACTGCACTAATGGTTGCAAACACCACCTGTCTATTCATTGGTTTTTTTTTTTGCGTCCTTCTCTTTATTATTTTTTTTATTGAGTTTTATTGAAAAAAATACATCGTTTGCATATCGCGGGAAATGAATTTAATCGTGTAAATAAAAGAACTCCGCTATATATCAACTCACACGCTCGATTCACATGATCGCGATATGAGTGGTTCCAAAGTGTCCAATACACGTGTCCTCTCTGATATTTTAACACTTTATAGAGCCCAATACGATACATGGCAGAAATATAAAAAAATTGTATAGTTTAATTTGCCAAGCTATTAAATCCATATATATTGTATATATGTATGTGTATAATATATATTATATATTTATTATATCTGTATTTATTTTTTTAACTGGAATTATTTCTAATATTTAAGACAGAGGAAAAGAGTAAATTCTCGAATTGTGTATGCGCGTATTCGTCTCTCTCTCACTCTCTCTCTCTCATTCCGTTACTCTGTATATCTAACAATAAGTCGCGCGTTAAAAGAGGGAGCAGCTTTTATGGATATATCAATTAATTGTGCATTTCATTAAATATTTGCTCGCTAATATTGTGAAATCGAGCGTGCGGAAAATACGATGAACGGTGGAATTTCGACAGAACGACGTCGCAACGCGAGCGTCATCGTGTCGAACTGCCAAGATTATAAAACAATTGAATAAATCTACCCCCATTAGGGGGCGACGTTCGCGGGAAAAAGAAACGTCCCGGCGGAATAGACGGAGAAGTGGAAGAAGAAATCTCTGAATTCCCCCTTCCCCTTCCTCTCGCCTATATACCTCATCCCAGCTTCTCCGAGATTCAAATGGCCTCGTTTCAAATCGATTTCGAATTATCTTCGGCGAACGGATTCTGGCGGAACGAGAGAAAAGAGGGTCCGCCAGTGTAATGGAGGAAACGGTAGTGAGGTAAGAGGTATGGGAACGAAATGGCGGAGAGGGGAAGAGGGGGTAGGAATAGAGGGGAGGGCGAGAAAAGAGCGAAGAACTTAAGGGACTTTTACTGGCCGAGAGAAAATGTTTGCCGGCGAGACAAAGACGTTCGATTGCCGTTTCTTCTCTGATTAAATAGGCAGGACCTATAGCTTTTTTACGTAAATGCACTATGACAGGCGAGACTCTGTGAGATATTCTTCTTATAATCTCGCGCTTTCGCTCCTTTCTTCCGCGTATCGAACTTTCACAGCGCATTTCGACAAAGTAAAGAGAGAATCAAAAAATAGAACGAGATAAAAATTTTGTTAAATATCTTGTATGTGTGTGTGTGTGTGTGCATACAGAATGTTTCCGAAATTAATGACTAAGGAGGAGATTCTACTCATCGTAAGAAAGAAAAAAAATTATATGAATATGAGTTCGGAACGCTTCCTTTTTGAGTTATTTTTTAGATAAACTATCTAAGCATATAAAAGATTGTTTCCCCGTATTTAAGGCAATCAATTTAAATAAAATTTATAATTATTTTAGAATTTTTATATATTTTTTATAAGTAAAATAATTGAAACACATTGTTGATTATTTTACTGCAATCTGATAATAATTTCATAAAATTCTACATTTAAAATATTTAGACGTCTCTTGAGTAAGACGTCTGAAAGTATATCTCTAAAGGATTTCTTACATATTGTTGGATTCTCGATTCATATTTCATGTTAAGATGTTGAACCCTGAAATACCCTGAATAAGCCTGAAATATGTATATATTGGAGAAAAATTTTTATAGAAAATGACGAAACAATTCTATTATTGATATTCGAGAATAACTTTGCGATCTAATCATGTTAATAACATTTTTTAATAATGAACTTTATAATTACACGTTGCGTGCGCGAATTTCACATCGCGCCAGCAACTAGCCCGTAAATTAGGTAGTAGACGGCGGTCGCGGAACTTTCGAAGGCCCGGCCTGCCTCTCGCCTGATTAAGCGGTTCGGTCTGCATTTGGCAACGGCAAACGACGTCGGTGTATGCGCCGACTCTAGCTACTTGTTGGCCCTGACGTGCGGCTGTTCCACTATGCGAGTTCGTTCCCGGTTGCAAGTTTCAGCGTAGGACGATATTAGCACTAGCATTTGTCCCGCCTCTCATTTTGTCGCGAAAACACAGGGACAGAGTAAGACATAATATGCTGCTCACCCTTTCGTAGTTAATTAAACTGACAGATTTGTTATGACGACATGTAACCATGCGGCGGCTCCTTTTGCGACTCTACTGAAATTGTTTAAAACATATTTCCTCGCGCACCTCCGTACATCATCTCTAGATTATAATAACAGAATATATATAATATATTAATCCGTAATGTTAATGTAACACGCGATATTCGAACGGCAATTGGCAGAACGGAATTCGATTTTTTTTTCTTCGCGAAAATGCTGAAAGGAATTTCTCCATTTTCAATATTTGATTTAGTTAAAAAGTAAAGTTATTATAACCGAATCGGAAAAGATATAATAATAGAGGAGAAAATATATTTCTTTTTTTATTATTTATTTTATATGTCTCTACTACACAAGGAAAATTCGCGATCGCTATAATCTCGAATAGAGGTTAGATATATATTGTATCTTTGGATGTACGAAACACAGACATGCAAACATTAATAGTCCTTTTCATGCGCGCGGAGACTCTCGATGACCCTCGTTATACGAATACGACTCGTTAACTTGTTCGAGTTGTAACAATGTTATATCGCACGTACGGCGGTATTATGAGTATGTACAATATATGCTTCTTCGTAATCTCTTGCAAGATACTTCCCCTCTCTTTGTCTTTCTCGCGTTCGTAAAAGTGCTCCATGTACTCGGTGGTGACATTCCTCAGGAGAGGGGGGGGAAAAAAAAAGAAATAACACGATAACGAATAATCGTAACAGACAGGAAAACATTGCTGCGGTCGCGCTTATCTCTAATTTATCGTGAAATTAAAAAGTAACGAGAAATGAAATCGCGCGCGCTCGATCTCGCGACGGGACAAGTCCTCTCGCGAAGAAAACAAAGTCGCCGCTTCCCTCTTATTGTTAGACATCTATCTGACACATATATACGTCTTTTTGATTGTATTGCTATAGTTTAGAGATTATATGTACATTCCGTTCTTTTATCGTAATATAAGTCGAATTTATCCGAAACTTCTTTTTCTCTTTGCAGAATCAAATCCTGGCGCATAACACGTCGGCAAGGATCATCTGGTCGAATCAGAGCCTCGTCTTGCAAAGTGTGACGAGAAGCAGTGCCGGTCGTTATGTTTGCGCGGCAACCAACGATCTGAACGAGACGCGCAGCGAGCCGCTGCACTTTCGAGTTAAATGTAAGTAAAATGATTCTTTATTTATTTATCGCGATGGAAAAAATAGAAAAATTCTTTAACGAATAAACACATGAAATGATTACGAATGAGTCGATCATATATATTCGTATGAAATATATAAGAAAAAATATGATACATTCCATCGTTTGTGGATCAGTATATTATCACTATTGAGCAGCGAAAAATATAATATACAATTTAAGAAATATAATATATAATAAATAATATATATAACATATAATATAAAATATAATAAATAATATATAAAATATAGATAATAAATTTAATATATAAAAAAATATAACATGTAATGTGAATATAGAGAAATAATATTTTAAGAATTAACATGCGAAGAAATTTGTGAATATTAATAACTGGAAGCTAAAGATAAATTATTGTATATTTAAAATGGGAAAGGACTGATTAAATAATCTTTTGTTATCGCACGTTAATATACGATGAAAAAATTAGGAATATAATGGAACGCTACGAAATGTTTTGCGCTCGAGAATCGTTTATTCAATAGCAATCAGACCGATGATTTCTATTTTTGACCGATTTAATTTTATATATATATATATATATATATATATATATATATATATATATATATATATATATATGTATGTATGTATGTATGTATGTATATGTATGTATGTATGTATACATATATTAACTCAGGCGTCGCGTACATCTCGGGAATCACATTCGATATGAATATTTCAAGAGTCCTTAGTGCCGGCTACATTTTTTAAACCCAATTCCCGGGTTATGGTGGACTGTCGACGCGCAAGGTGCCTCTGAGTTTCGTGAAAGGGGTGATTCGTAGCGTACGTTAGGAAGAAAGCGGGACACGTGCGCGATTCTCGCTCTAGCATACGAATTATCAAAGCGGTACCTTTCTCGCGCGAGTAAGGGAGCTTCTCAACGAATAGAGAAGCATGAAAAGACTCGCGCACTTCCCTTGCAGAATGCACAATTTGCGAGATACTATTTCGGAAAATCCGAATTTCAATTTGAACATTACGACGAAGCGCCGCCGATAGCTTTGGAAAGTTTCCGAAATCTTCGCGAGAATACATATACTTGCGATTTGTATTAAAAAAAAATTTTTTTTTTTTTTTTAAATATATTAAAATGTAAGATTTTTAAAATTTTGTCAAAGATCAAAATAAGAAGGCTGAATTTATTTTTACAATTTTTGTAAAAATACAACTCGATGATCGATGAAGCGCGAGTTTGATTTGATTCCAATAAAACCGTATTGGAGTAACCGGCATGCGAGAGACATTTAATATGAAGTCCTGACGACGCTTGCACGACTTTCAATTCCGTAGACAAGCGCGATCCTCGATATATATTTAACTATGGATCCTGACGATCTCGTAAAGATAGAGGAAATAGTCTCGCATAAGCGATCATTTCGCGAGTGCTCTCAAGGAATCGAAATCGGGGATGATTTCACGATGGTTTATTTTCTTGGATATATTACATAGCATATTGTATTTGGAAAGAGGAAAGAGCGTTTGGTTTATGCTATCGACACCTATCGTAATATAATAGAATTTACAGTGGTCGCGGGACAAAAGCGATTCGATACATATTCGTTTATTCTGTCATCGCAAAATATACATATATGATGTATAAAAAAAATTTTGTCCAAGTAAAAAAAGAGAATTCTTGATTTATCATCAGATTTTCTATTTTGCAAGAATAATAGTTTCATTATTGTAAATATTGTAATATTTTTTATTATACTTTTGTTATATGTGTGTGTGTGTGTGTGTGTGTGTGTGGTGTGTGTGTGTGTGTGTGTGTGTGTGTGTGTGTGTGTATGCGTGTGTATGCGTGTGTGTAAAATACTTTCATTGTATGAAAAAACAATCAATTATTTTCAACTTATCTGCAATAAAGTTATACGATTTGCGCTCTTTCGATAAAATTGTTTCGATTTGTAGTAGCTTTTTCTCACGAAGTTGATAGGTGTACGTTATTAATTAAGACATAAATATTGTACAAATCCTACGTCAAACATCAAAAAGCATGCCGATTTTAGAGATTTACTTGATAATCGAATATTATACACGTACGGAGATATAAAATTGAACGATATTAATTAATGGCTATAACAAATGGTTTTGTTACTTTTCGACGCATAAATGTTAATTAAATTTCTCTTAATTGAAATCGTGCTGTAGTTACACAGTATCGTATATTTCCCTTTTTCTCTCTCAATACGATTTATTATTAATTTTAAATCATTCAATTCATTGTACATCCAGAGAGCCTGTGACATACATAATTTCATATATGACATATTTATTTTATTTAATATTAACAATTTACATTCTTTTAATGACAGTTTTATAATATAAACATATATACACAAGCGACATTTTTTACTTTTTTTTAACAGCAATATCAATTATCGTACGCGCGTCAATAAACCCAATCATTATTTTGCCGCTACTTATGATTATTATGACACGCGCCATACGCGTTATACTTGTTTTATTTATAAATGTGTGCGCGTAAACGCAGTGAAGTATACGTAGACTACGATTTTGTGTCGGTTTATAATGCGGATATCGTCCACACAAATCTTCGTGTACTATGCTTTATTTACATGTCGTAAATAAAACCCATTATGTGCGTCGCGCGTTTGCTTTTATATCGTAAAATTTCTCTCGACGCCGCATTTATTTCGCGTCCACTCGCGTCCGCGCTAAAAAGCCACGATCAAAGTTCAAATATGAGGCGATTGAAAATATCGCAGCGAGAAGAACAATGAGCCCCCACGAACGCTTAAATATATACGGCGTTTAAATTCTCCTCCGGCGTTTAAATTCAATATCAAATCGCGTTGAAGAGTTACAGCCATCGTGGAATGCTGCATTGCGGCTATCGGCGAAAATTAATATCAATTGCTTGTCTTGCGCAATCGTGTTACAATAGGAAATGTACGATAATTATGAACACGTAATAAAGTTGAAAAGTCTGCAATAGAAGTGATATACTATGAAAGCGCGAGACTCGGCGAGTTTCATAACGAATACTTTCAACCGGGCCAGTTGAATATCGCGGATACGAGTTCTTCAATCTGGATTCATATATACCTACTCGCTTTATATACTTTTCGCAAATTCCATTATACAATATATCAGCATTTTGATCCTTGTTCCGATTGTCGCGTAATATCAATTTTGCCCCAGAAATGTCTCTCGTTCAAGCGTTACACGATAAAAGACGCGTATATACATGTTCCTCTTTCTCTCCTCGCGCTCTCCGCGCTCTACGAAGGCGAAGAGACGAATGGAGACAAAGGGAAGCGGAGATAAACGTAGATAAATTGGAACGCAGAAAGACGAAGATAGAAGAGAGAAAGAGATAGTAGACTTTTTTTGCACAACACTCGTGTTGATAAAACGATTCTACCACCGGTTACAGGCTGTCCCTCCCCCTCCTGGTGACAAAACGCCCAGGCGTGTCAGAAAAATCGTACGTACGATATCGCTGTCGTTTGCGTGTTTTCCCAGATGCAGCCGCGATATGTGGGTCATCATTGGCATATCGTCAAAAGAGGGAGAAATCTTCCGACCGTGTACAGATAACGCCGAGACGGTGTTACCCCGGATCCCTCGCTCGCTCGCTCGCTCGCTCGCTTTGCAATTCGCTTTATCTCGCGGCTTTTCTCCCTCGGAGAGATCTCCTCTCCTTCGTTTCCGATCTTCCGATATTCTCAAGATGACATAGAATAATGACGTAGAATAGCGCTGTCGGAAACAATGGATTATTCTCGCATTCATGTTAAACGCATAATATGTAATACTTTTTTTTCCCCAAAGTGTAACGACTAGGCTCGCTAGAGTCGGAGCTAAGTTAATCCGTTAATCCGTTATACATTAATAATAGTAGAATTAAATATATTAATAGTAACGCATTTATTTTTCTTAATCTTTATTCAAAATTTATATGGACGCGCAGTAAAGCGGCTTAAAACATTTTCAAATGTGCAGCGATTAAAACCCTCGAATCTTATATAAAAGGAAAAGAGAAAGAAAACAGCTGATATTTAATTTACATCCTTCTCTATTGTTAAGCGCCAGTTTTCCGGCACATTTTACGAAATTAAATATATAGAGATCTCTCGTCTTCCTGATCTGTAAAATTTGAAGACGTCAGCTATTTGAAAATTTCGCAGAGATCTCGATTAATTGTCATAAATTCCGCGAATCCTGCGATAAATTCCAGCGCCGTCAAAGGCTCCCCGAGATGCTCGGCAAAAGAGGACCGTCTCTCGCGGCACGTAATAAATCGATAATTCTGCTTACAGTCGCGCCGGTGTGCAAGGAGGACCGGATCATAGTGGTTGGCGCGTCGAGGGGCGAGTCGCTCGACATCGCCTGTAGGGTCGAGGCCGATCCGCCGGCGCACAATTTCCGGTGGAAATTCAACAACAGCGGCGAGACCCTGGAGGTAGCACCTGGTAGGTTCTCCATGGAGAAGTCGAGCGGCGTCAGCGTGTTGAGATACACGCCGACCACCGAGCTGGATTACGGTACCCTCTCGTGCTGGGCGGACAATCTCGTCGGTACCCAATCCAGGCCGTGTCTATTCCAGCTGGTAGCAGCGGGTGAGTGTGCGCGATAAACTACGTACGATGTTCAAAAGACATCTCACGGGCAAACTTCTTCCGGAAATCGCCTTTCCCATTCAATCGGATACGGTATATTGACACGACAAAGGTTTTATTAATCTCGATCAGTTTCTTTTTGGTTTAATATAGTTTTTACAATATTACCTCCAATGTCATTGACAAGAAAATGCAACGAGAATCCAATTGAAACCCAGATTCGAGATAGTCCAAGGTTTGTTTTATTCCTTGTGTTTTCATTTATCCACGAGCGTCTCGATGATTAAAAGCGAAGGAAGGAAGCATCCGATATGCGATCGATAAATATTTAAAATTGTCATTCGTTGGAAGCAGTGCACACATTATTGATTATGGATTATTGAATCACAGAGTCGACGTACTTGATTAAAATTGTGGAAATTCCGGAGTGTTGGAGAAAAAAAAACCAATGCGTTACATATATAAACAAATAGATGACCGAGATATGGGATGCAATTTTTAAGGAAGTATGATCGCGACATTTAATTTCATACTCGCGAAATGATAATCGTGAAATAATGCGCGAGTTGGAGAAAAAAATATAATAAATTTTACGCCGAATTAAGCACATTTTTAATCGCGCGAGTTAGAGGAATCGCGCGAAAACGGCGACGATTAAAATGTGTAAAATCTCCGCTGTTTTTACGAGGTCCCCGGGGAGGAGAACGCGAGAGCAGTTCGCCCGCGAATCATCCACCCGCGAGTACAATGGCGAAGCGACCAATCATCGAGCGTTAAATCGGCATTAATTCCTAGGCGAATTTTTTCGCGTTTCCTCGTTTTCTCTTTTTTTCTCCTCCCTCTCCTCCGCCGTCCATGGGTGATCGACAGTGACGTTGACACGGCGATCGGGAATATCGAGAACATATTGACGTTGACGAATACGTCGGCCTGTGTTAGCGGCACCTACGTGTATACGTTGCGTGGGTATGTGTGCGCGCGCGCGCGCGCGTGTGTGCGTGTGTGTGTACCCTCCCCTCTCGAAAATAAAATCCTTCGTCCTTGTCGCTTTGGCGTACCCATCACGCTCCCTCGCCTCGTATCGAGGATCTCTCTTTCTCTCCTTCCCTCTCGCGCGGTTCTCCGCCGATGCCAACGATCCGTAAACTCGATGGCATGAAATTATTTTTGTACCCTCTCCGCCTTCTCCCTTCTCCGCCATGTTATTGATGTCGGTTACCATTCCGCAAAGTAATATTTCGGCAAGGAATACGCTCGTCGAAGCGTGATGGAACGGTAAAAAGACGGGATTTCCGGGACAGAATTTTTCGCGATAGAATCGAGAATTGTGTGAGACGTTACTTGTTACGCGTATTGAGCAAATATAATTGATACTCCGCGACACACATATCGCGATTCACGAGTATGCAAATATATAGATATTTCGTTGGAGAAAAAATTACGACCGGTGAAAGAAAAGATCTGGATATATCTGGAAAAATAAGTCGCAGATTTTAAGAAAATATTCATAATCGATAAAAGTCAAGAATATAGATAAAATATATAATTCTCTATAACTTGTAAAAAAATCACGACTTTTTCTCCGAATCCAATTTATCATAACCCATTCCTTCTTATGAATTAAATGCAAAACTACATGGCGTGTACAGTTTTGCTTACATTATCACATGTTTTGGTTGGAGCACTGATTTTTAAATGACACGTGGAGGGAGAGATATCACATGCAAGAAAAATATGTCGTTTAGCTATCTTCTTTGCTTACAAAACTAATTTGAATCTGCCTCTATCCCAGCTTGAGGCCCTTTACGAGCACGAAAGCGCGAGCTAAAACTGTTTCCTCGCAGACAATGAAGTCCGAGCTACGTGTAAAGCTACTTAAGAGATGAAAGAGCAAAAGAGATGGTCGGAGGAGAGAACAAGCGCACGTAAAATACAAACAAGGCATTGTCGAGATTCAATATAACGTCCCGTAGATCCCCGCGAATCGTAACAAAGAGAACGACGACAACTTTGTGATTAAGAAATGTGAAAGAAATGAAATTCCAGTCTCGCAGATGAAACGAGAAATATCGAGAGACGGTGATAAGGACAATTCCGCGCGGAATCGAAACACGAAAGACGAGAATGCGCTTACCGATCGATTGTTGAAAATGAGAAGATGAATCGGGCTGCTGTGATTCTAACGCGCAGAAATTGATTTTGGAAAAGCGCTCCTCGCGAAGACAAAATTCCGATAGCGAAGAGTTTGCGGGGACTCGTGTCACGATAACGCGGGAGACAGGAGAGGGTGACAAGAGAATGAAATATCTCTACGTCATTACTATCCTAGTAAACTAAATCTCTTGCTATTCCTAGACACACAAGAATTTTTCGCTCGCATACCGGGCTTGATTTCCGAGAAAACGTCGGACGATGATCTCGCTATCCCGAGCTAATCTACGAAGCTACGATTCTTTCGGAAACGTGTGCAAAAAGTTCAGGAAATGTCACGGGAGGAAAATGATGATGCGGATGAAAAAAATTTAGTCAAATGGAAAGAGAGGAGAGAAAATCCTCTACGTAGCCTCTTTCCGTCCTATCTTTGAATTGGAGAGACTGTTCAATTATAAGCCGCATAATTCGCGATCCATCTCCTTCTTCATAGACGACCGTTCTCCTTGCAGGAAAACCGTTTCCGGTGCGCAATTGTACCTTGGCGAACCAAACGTACACCAGCGTGGAGGTGAAGTGCGTGCCGGGATACGACGGCGGCCTCCCGCAGAAATTTGTCCTGGAGGTCTATCACGGCGACGTCGATTTCCTTATCAGCAGCCAACCTCTCTACAACGTCTCCAATGCGGACGAACCGACCTTCGCCCTCGCCGGACTGGAGGCGTCGGTCGAGGCCGGGGTCCACGTGGCGGTGTACGCTGTCAACGCCAAGGGACGAAGTCAACCCGTCACTCTTAGCGAGGTCACCTATCGCGATGCCGAGAAACGCACCGGTAAGTAACGCACAATTTTCAACTTTATTAGTAGGTGTAATACTTATATTTAAAAACTTTATAAACAAAATCAAGGACACGTGATTTATTATTACATTAAGCGGCGGACTGATTTATTGTTGCTTCGGGGAGAAAAATTGTGACGTACAATATTTCGCTTATCAATCGAGGAGATCGATGCGACATTAAAATCGCGAAGAGAATTTTCTTATAGTATTTCCAACTTTTATTATTTATTATTTTGCGCGAGAAAACGTCGATACTTGAACGCGAATTGGACTATCTCGACGGAGAATGAAAAATCGTCTATCGCTTACAAGTCGACGCGAGATCGAATCGCCAAAAGTATCGCCGAGGCTCTCCTCGAGAGTCAACCCTGCTCAATTTAGCGGAGATCCGCGATTGCCCGAAGATTAGCCAAAGAGTACTGGCCGAGTACACGGATCGACGGCAAGGTCACTACTATGGGTGGGTCTTTCGGAGGTGAATCGGATAGAGCGGCTGATTCTCTAGGTGGGTGGTGTCACCGACGCAAGGTGGTAAGCAAGACGGATCACTGCTTTCGAGACAACGTTACGAGACGAACGTACCGCACCCCTTTAAACGTTCGTATATATGTCGTGTTACTTATCGTATTTCATTTTTATTTTAAACTGCAGAGTATAATTTAATCGATACTGTGCGATACTGATATTGCAAAATAAATATTAATTTTTGATGAAATAATATTTACCGTATACAAAACAATATATTTTGCTATATATTATTAACGAGTTGTCGAAACGTTATATATATAAACATTGGTCCGAAAAAAACGTTGCTTTATTAGGAAGTTGTAATAAAAATATATAATACATACGAAGACAATAACGGACTCATTATTGTCGCATAACAATGTAATTCGGCGATATTTATTTATTTGTTCCAGCTGTATTTTTTGTTGCAGCTCAATTTTTATCTGTGAAAAATCAAAAGTATGTATCGTGTAAGAGTTAATTTGCAGCAAAACTTACCGCGAGGATTATAGTTTGAGCTAAAGCAAGGCAGAGATATAAAATTTGTAGATAGCTACGTTCGATCTCTCAATTTTTGTATTAGAAGTCAGAAAAGCGATATTTTGAAATAGAAAATTTAGCTTTTCTTTTTTTAATATAACGTGATAATAAAGCATTTTCGAACCAACGCTTGTGTAATTTTTACGTTTTAATCTATAGTTAGTTGCAAAGTTTAATCGTTTAACTTTGTAACACATTGTATATAGATTTTATAGAATTTGCGTGACGTTTCGAAATCAAAAGATGTCAGGTTTGGCGCATTGTTGTTTCGACGGCACAGATTTTTTGAAATTCGAAATCTAAAAAAATCGATAGAATATGAACGGTACAGAGACAGACGCATGCCCCCCCCCCCGCCCCCTCACTTTATCCGCCCCCGATACGTAAGGAATATTCGAGGTAACGCAACGAAAACGCGTGGCGAAACGTTACGGGCGCGTCACGTTGCGTATGATTGTAACGCGGGCAAATGAACCTATTCTGTCGGCCGCCCACGCACGCAACAGTGTTACGCGCACGTGCGTGCTCCCGTAAACATCACCGCACGTGGTTCGAGGTAAAACGAGTACCGGGCGAATCCAGTGTGAGTAAAGTGATTTACGGTTCGTCGCAGCCTCGATCATTTGTTGCTCGATGTGACGCGGCGTCCGCGCGTGTTTCGCGTGACTTTTAACCCTCTTACCCTCCCGTCCCTCCCCCTCATCGGTATGCTCAAAAACAAATCGTGGATTCCGAATGCGAGACGAAGGAGATTGTTGGCAGTTCTAGAACGATTTATTTCCGGAATCGATCTCTCGCGAGAGAACGACTATTTTTCCGGAAAGATTCTCTTCCCTCCTCTCGTCGCTATCGCTTTAGTTTTGTATCGAAAAAAAGAAGACGCGGTTATTAATTTCGAGGGATGAAAAACAAGGAATTTTTCTCAGAAAACATTGCAACGTATAGAAAATTCCAAGCATCGACGACGGTTTTCGTCGCGACCAACGTGACGAATTTGTATTTCTCACGCGATTGTACACGTCAAGGTGCGCTTAACCCATTTCTAGACGAAATTTTTTTGTTCCACCGCATAGGCAACGAATATCGAATTAAGGAAAGCAATTTTAGATAATGGTCCCAGCAGCACCCAACGCCGGGACTAGGAAGGAGTTAGAAAGGGAGAAAGAGAGGGAGGGAGGGAGGGAGGGAAGGAGAAAGAAAATAAAACGGAACTGCGCAAAGGACGAAGAGGAAGAGTAAGAAAGAAGCCTATCTAGGAGAGATACGAATGTACAGGATAGTCATTAAGCAGCTGCAGCTCTCTTTTCTCTCCGTTCTTGCGAATATCTCTCTCAATTCACTCGACCCCAAGTACTTGGACTTCCCTTTCCATCTCTTCCTCTGTCTCCCTTATTCCTTTCGCATCTTCCTCTTCCCGTGTCTCGTCCTCCCTACTTCCTCACCCCTCGCCACTCTCATCTTTTTGGACATTAAGCCGTTGCGCGTGCGGTAATTTTCCTGGGGTCATTCTTGCCGCTCTTCTTGCCCCATCGTTAACTTCACTTAGTTCTGTGTTTAGCCCCGTCGTCATTTTTCTCAACCTCCTCGCCTCCTCCCCCCTGCCGCCGCCTCTCTTCTCCTATCAAGAACGGCTCCTTGCCCATATTTCCCCTTTTCATATTCCCATCCGGTCTCTCATCCGCATTTCCACGAGCGACCTCGTCAGACGTTGCCCGACCAAGCTCCACGTCTTTCCACGCGCGCGCCTTTCTTTTCCATTTCCGTTTTTTATTCTCGCATATAAGCTCGCTCGTAAGTTCTTTCGTCCCCGTCGAGGCGGATGCCTTTTTTCACGGTCCAGAGGGAAAGAATAATTAGCGCAACATCGTCCATCCGCGTTCCCGCGGAAAGCGTACCCTTGAGTCCGCTCGTCCGCTTCGACATTATTCTTTTATCGTCGCGAAGCATCGGGCGATATAAATCACTGACAACGTTGAAAGAGCCAAGTCCTCTAAGTTTCGACAATTTCAGATATCGAGAAATGTGAAATCAAAAGTCCCAGACTTCTGAAAACTTCGATTTAGTGTAATCAAAAAGTTTCGAAATCGGTCTTGTTAAAAGTGAACTCCATCGTTATCGATGTGCTTGATAAGCTTCGAAGTAGACTTTTTCTACACTTAAATTTATACTCGACAGCTCTCTATCACATGTCGTTTGAAATACTTTTCCATGTATTTTCCGGAAAATATATTATGATAACAAATGCCGCGATGGCATATGTAATGACAGAATTCGGATAAGTAATAAATGTGATGATAATCGAATGTTTCTTGACTTTATAGTTTTACACCACCAAATTCATATGACGATGAAATGTTTGCGAGATAGTCGCTCAAAGGCTTGCGTGGATTTTAAGCAGATTGTGCTTGACATAAAGGAGATTGTTTGAGGGATTGCTAGAGAGAGTCACTCGTGCGGCGATGCTTATTTCCTTCTTACTTTCTATGTGTACATGAGTCTTCAAATTAAATAGTAATGCGCGGTATATAATCAGTTTCTCAACTGTAATTCTTGTTTAAAAAATATATATAATATTGAAAAATAAAATTTCACAAATTTAAGAAATTTTTTAAATAAACGTACATTTTATATTTAATTAACCAGCTATACTTGATTTACTTATACACATTAATAACATCCTCGTTCATGACCAATTTTGTCAATTTTTTTGTCCTCGGTCTTGCATACATCAATTTATATACAATTATTTTAGACATCATTGTTTTTTTCCAATTAAAGAAATATACAGAGGATGAAAATATTTATTATATTATTCTGCCATTTTATTTTATCTATAAAAGATTGGAAAAAGATTGGAAAATGCGATTTCTCTCCTATTAAGCCAAACTAAAACTTGTCAATTAATTCGGATAACCGCGAGTGTAAATACGATTCATACCGCGTCTTACAGCGTTGGATTGATCTCGAGACGAGATCGGCCGAGATAATTTGATCGAGACGAGCCTGCGGGGCCCGTAGAATTAAAGCGGCATCGAACGAGGATCATCAGATAAACTAAAGGGTTCCATCGACGTCGAATGCCGCGGCGCGCGAGGCTTCCTACAACGATTGAGATTAGAACTCGCCGAAATCTTCCGAAGGGCCGCTCGACGATCCGGATCGCAAACCCCCTTTCCCTCTCGTCGTTCCGATAAGCGTTTATTACTCGACTCGAGATGCTCGAGACCGCCGCAGGACTTGGTCCTTTCGGTCCGGTTATGCAAGCCGGCCCGAGAGAGCCAATTCATTCCGCATCGCGGGATTGCGGAGTGGTAATTGCTGTCCGATTTCGCCCGATGTACGTATGTAGGCGTACGCCTACATATTGCACGTAAATACGAAAGGAAGAATCGATCGCCGATAATCACTCTCCAAACTGCTTCGGCCGATTGCAATTAATATAGGATAGAATACGGAGAGGATGTAGGCACGAGTCCTTAATTCATATTTGACAGGGGAGAGTCTCTCCGTAATATACAAAATTTTTTCACGCGAAAATGTGTTAAAATATATATAATAATACTCGCGGTATAACGTTACTCTCTCTTCGAAATTATTACTTTTAAATACGCTCGCTTATCGTCCGCTTATCTTTGACAATGACTTTCGAGAATTCGCATCTCTCGCTTCCCGACATTGTCTCGCATTCCGGGAATATAACGCATTCGATCCTCTACGATACCGACTAATTGCATCAAAGACGAATCGATCTACTGGCCGATCTCGATTATCCTTCATTAGCTTTGACGAGGACAATAATGACGGATGATCCGGAACAAAGGTTTCCCAATACTCGACCAGTACTGTTGATTTAGCACGAGCTTCTTAAGTGATTAACGCAGTGATTAATCGGATCGATTTGCTTTCACACTTTCGCGCTTGATTTCCAAGTTTGTCTGTCCTGTGATGCTTGACGAGAACAAAATGTACTCCGAATATTATCAGGAATATAAAGGAAATTACTTTTTTAAATAAAATGTATGGTACCTATTTTTTTGTAAAAAAAAAGAGAAGGAAACGAGAGACAGAGAGAGAGAGAGATTTGTTTAGAATAGAAGTATATTTTCGACGCTTTTGAAATCAGATTAATTCTAAAATAGAGAATGATTCGATTAGTGCCGTGAAATAATTATGTCGATGGTCTGGTAATCGGGATATATTCGGATTTATATCATAAGTTCCCTCAAATACGCGCCGTAGGGTTAACGGGAGAGATTCGCGCGGGATGATCCATGGTGACGGAGCGACGACGGTGCGCCACGTGAACGCTTTCATTAATTGAAAGCGGGGGACTCTAAGTCGCTTTAGCAGACCTAGGGATGGGGACGGGGGTGGGGGTGGGGGGGAGGGGGGGGGAAAGTACGGCGTAACAGCGATCCGGAGTTCGACCCTATGTTGGAATTAATCCAGGTGAGCCGAACTTGGATTTGGGCGTCGACTAAGCCTGGCTTCTTGGTGACTTAACCGGCCACATGACCTCCGAGGCTTCGTCTTACCTCTGACGCGGACGCCAACGTTACGGCGGTGTAACTCCCCATTTAAAGAGAATCTTCCCTAACTCCCGCCGAATATATCCTCTCTTCGGCGATGATTTATCCCCTCCAGAACTCTCTTTTACGCTATAAATTTATCGGATAAAATTTTCCTTCGTTAATCAAAGTTAATGAAACCTTGGATCTCTTATATTAAGAAATAACGCGTCTTGATTTTTGTTAAGATAAAAAATTTTTAATTCGACGTATCTTTTTTCTCGAGATATATTTGAAATATTTAAACAATAGATAATTTACTCGATAAAAGTTTACGATTTGATAATTTCCTTTCTGAAGAGAATTGCCATTTTATACTGATTTCTATGAAAATATAAATTGAAATTGATTATGCGGCCGATTTAATTATTCGCGTCACTGTAGATAATAAAATAAATCGATTCCGAAAAGTAATTCGGTAATAGGTTTATCGATTTTTCTACAATCTTAAAGAATACGCAGAAATAATCGACAGAAATAACGATCGATCAAAATACAAGCAAAGTTTCCGATGTTCCTAACAGATAGAAAAAGTTTTGGACGATCGGGAATTTTTTTCAAGGATGGAATTCCACGCAGAGGGATATTTTCCCCAAATAATCCAAGCGGTTAGATTCCGTCTCTGGCCCTACTGCAAGTCCGATTAGTGATCTAAACTTCGATGAACTTAGGATTCGGGAATCCGTTGGGATATGCGATCTCTCTCTCTCTCTCTCTCTCTCTTCGTCTTCGCGAATCCGTTAGTCCTTTCTCGCAAGGATCGACGATATAAGGACCGGTTTATCTTTACTACCCTGGCACCAGACGTTTCTCCGTAGAACTCGATTAAACTTCCATTGCAACTTTTACGAGACAGTATCGGAGGCTTAGGGTTGTATACGATCGCTAAATGTACCAATTCCCCGTCCAACGCAATCCGCGCGTAAGGATGATAATAAATTGAAAAATTATCTGTCGATGTCAGAAGTACACGTTACCGAAAAAACACGAATTTCACGGGGAATGAGGGGCGTGAAACATTGAATGAAATTACTCGGGCGCTGTGAAAGCGTAATAAGATATAGGAGACTGCAAGAACTTGATTTATATTAGCACAGAGCGGCGAGTTGGTTTTTTTAAATTTATAACGGAGAAAAATAAAAAAACGGATGAAATATTTAAAAGCTTAAGCCGTCACACACGAGACAGAAGCGCGCGCGCCGCCACCATAAATCTTCCTCCGCTAAATTGTCAAAAGCTTTACTGCAGTTCATCCACAGAGCTGGATGAATTTACGAGAGTTTCTTAAGCTCGTCGCAATAGGAGTCCGCTTGTCACTTACGTGTACTCACACGTGACATGCTCGTTGTATACGCGTTACTATGACTTTCATAAATCTTCCTTTATATCGTAGTCCGGTCGAAGGCGCGGGAGCAATTATACAAAAAAATATTACTTATGTAATATTATTTGTGTACAATAGTATACAAGATTAATAAATATAATAACCTGCGTCAATTGTGTACTAAATAAAACCTTCGCGATTATGTCAAACTAGGGCGATTAGTAAGAATTTTACAGAAACTGAAATTTTTTACACGTATCCATTTTTCTTCTTGTCTAGTGATATCGTTAATATTCTCAGTTCACGGAACTTATTTCCTATGAAAAATATTTCAATGCAAAAAATGTAAATAAAAAAAAAAAAAACAATTTTTTTTTTTTTAAACGCAACTTTAATAGCGTAACGAATGCGAGTTTATTTTGCGTGATTTTAAATGTCGAGTGCGCGCTGAGAAGTTTCTCGAGAGGAAACTTCAGTTCCCGGATTATATACCTGGCGCAATTACTCGGCATTTTTTGCAAATCCCCGTACATTTCCCGGAAAAATCTCTGTTCGCGAGCTCAAGCGCACGTGTGTCTCGTTAAACGACGAGATCTTGAGATCTCCCTTTCACAATGTATCAAGATGCTTCGTGCTACGGAAGGACGGCATTTTCTTCCGCGCGCAGCTCGGAGAGCTCATTTACACGGTTTGACACTTGTGGTCCCCGGCATAATACCTGCGTGAACCTTCCTTAGGTTATGGGGGTCGGTCATGGTGGCAGATATCTGAGCTGCCGGCTGATTAAATCCGGGCTTTTACCGGAGCATTATCGCGTATCAGCAACATACGTATAACGCGTCCCAACGTGCGCCTTGATGCGTTTGCACGCATAAATATGCCTGCATTAGGCGTGCGAATCTACAAACAACACGACGTGAACCGATCTGTCCTTTGATATATTACTTTTTTTTTTCTTCATGACAAAAAATGAAAATATTTCCATACGTACATCTTTTTTCATATAATATAATTACGTTATTAAAAGAAAAATTGAATAAATCCCTGGTGGAGGATTTCTAAATCGAGCAAATATTTTCTAATGCCAGTAAAAAAACAACACGTGATTAAAACAATCTATGTGAGTCAAGTTATAAACGTGCAAGCGCAAACTCGGTTGGGCTAGCTTAATCGACGTAAATAAGTTGGCGTCGGTAGCGCTCTTTCTTTCCCCTCCTAGATGAGAGAATTTAAGAATTAAAGGTTCTCGCTTTTCGGCTTTTCCGCTTTATGCCAACCGGCGCACCCGATCGGGCTGGTGCAACTCACGACGAGGTGCAGTTTTGTTAATTATCCGACAAAAACAGCAGGCGCGATCCCACGCTTTGCCGGCCACGCTATCACGTGCGCGCGAACAGTGGCATATCGCGAGGTCGAGGTGCTAAGGGAAGAGAAAAATAACGCTGCAAGATTTCTCATACCATTTGCCGATTCTTCGCTGAAAAAAAATCGTACTCGTCGCTTCTAAATGCAGCATAATATCTCACCGGAGTTTAACCCTTTGTGCAAAATTTCTAAAGAAAGATGTCGTTTGCTTTTATTTAGTAGTCTTTTAAACTAAATCAGTGAGAACAACTGGCACAAAATTTCATCCAAGATTAATGTATTTCGCTGATCTTTAGTGAAAGCACTATAATATATTGTACTTTGCTCGTCCGTCTGATTATGATAAGAAAATTTCATTAAAAGATCGATAATAATCCTATATATTTGCAAGATATGCATATCTGGAATGAAAACTATACTTAACTAATATTTAAGTTCAGAATTATATACATATCGTATTTTTTTGATTCTTAAAATGTGATAAATCCACAAAACTCTTCTCCTGGTTAAACTTCGATATTTCTCTTTAACAAAATTTATGTTATATTGTACATATTACTATAAATTTATATTATATATAATATTATACAATAATATATGAGATGGATTTTAAAAAATCACATTGATCGAAATAGCCATTATTATTGATTTTTTCCGTGAGATTTCACTGATTTGCAGTGTTTATATTTTTATAACTGATTTCAAATCAAAGGAATTTTTTTTCCTTTTTTCGAGAGGAAATTGACAAAGAGCGATTCGTCGTGAGTCGCATTTTGACACATTTTGTATGATTAAATAATTATCCTGCTTAATACGCGATATAAACGAATCTGATATGATTACACACGCATGCATATCCAGTTGTAGCGTTTCTTATTGATCACGTTTCGCGGCCGAATACTTTTTTCACGCGATTGCCATTTCTACTTGAGATTCCACGGGCGATTTGAAAATACAAAATGCGAATAAAACCATGTATGCGCGTGACGGCGCCGCAAAAAATACCGGCATGCCAGATGTAATCCCGACGTTGAGGAATATAAAATGTTTTCTCTACGGCGCCGGCCGGGGTTTGTTTACGCATGTAACAAAGCTGCCTTGTAGAGATGGAGAAGAGAAGAAAAAAGAAGAAAATGTGAAGCGCTTCGTAAGTAGCATAGGAGAATGGATGATGCAACCAGTCGTTTTCTCTTTACCATGACACAGTGTGGTTAATCCACCTCCCTTGGAAAAATATCCACATTAATTTTATGTTTCTTGCCGCTCCCTCAACAGAATTCATTTATTCTATATCTATTTCATTATATGTACAATTCTTTTAATTCGATCCTCCTCCTATGTTGATTTAATTAAAGATTTAGCAAATATTCGGAGAAATGTCAGTTTAAACGCAAATTATAGCGAACATAATTTATATTATACTTTAATTAATTAATTAAACTAAAATTAATAGACAGATCTCTGTTGGAAATATTTGTTTTTAAATTACGAAGAGTAATCGATGCACAAATTGAACGCTTTAAAATTTGTAGAAATTGTATTTTATTTATTTGTCTGATCAGACGTTACAGCATTTAAACATGTATATTTTAAATAACAATCTAAATTTGTTTCTAATAAATTTATTTCTATAACAGATTTTTTTTTTTTTTTTTTTTCCCCTAATACAGATCGCAAATATTTAACTGCTTTTCTCGCATCTGTATCTATTTAATTGAATAATTGACGGAACGATTCAGCGAGCGAATTTTAATTAAGTTTTTGCGTTAAAAAAAAAGCAAAAGAGTAAACATCCCGCTTTATTCGATCGTTACAGGTCAGGATGCCAGCATAGTATTGTCACCGCTGATAGGTGTGGTGGTCGGCGCTCTGGTGACTCTGGTCCTCATCATCCTGATCGTGGTGATCAGAGTACGTCGAGAGCGCGTGGCGAAACCGCGGCACGAGAAACCGGCGGAACTCAGCGAATTACCGCCCCAACAATACCCCATGCAGAATTCCCAGCAAACCGTGGAGACTGATCCCGATGTGATCCCGAACAAGTTCGGTAAGACTCCCATCGATACCGTGAAACAGCCCGCGCGCGAATCCGATTACGATCGTTTGCTCCTTCGTACGTTTGCCAATACTCTGTACATAGATGATAGAGAAAAAGAAAGAGTCACGCGCGTGATTTCTTCAAGCGGGATAACTGAAAACTTTACTGACATCGCACTAGTTGCACTTGTCTCAATGTGGAGACAATGAAGCAGTTGCCACAATTCGCGTCTTCGTTTTTTATCCTTAAAACCCGCTTTATTAAACGATCTATGATTCGCGATAAAAATTAAGGTTGAATTCTTATTTTATGTTTTTGTGTCGCATATCCTAATGTATGTGTATATTATTTTTTCAAATGTCTGTATCATGACACGTAAAATTATTTTGTAAATAGATTTCTGTCGCGAAATATATTATTTTATAAAGCAAGATTTAGAATAGCACCAGAGTAAAGGAATTAATCGCGTCTCATTCCTTAATTGTGCTCATTATAAAGAAAATATCGAGATGTTGCAGCAATTTTTATTCTTGTTGCGAAATTTTAAATAGAAAAACGGGGAAAAACAAGGAGAACCGGGAGATGAGAACTCTTTATTTTCGCATTTATCCTCGCATTCGGCAGTTTTCGATAGAGATCCCCGTCCGCTTCGGTGTTCTAGAGGGTAATCTCGTGGAGGTCAGCCCGCCGAGTTACCCGGGCGGTTATCCCCCGGGACATTGGGTCACGCCTGGACCTACGCCAAGCATAGACGAGCTCTGCCACAAGTTCACGGGGAGGCCGACGGAGTTGAGGTTACCGTCGAGGAGCACAATATCGAATCTGCCGGGGATGCCGGTGACGGGGGTGATGGTGGGCGCCGGCCAAGGCGTCGTTATCGGCGGTGCCCAGGGTGTCGTCGTGGGTGGCGGTCAAGGCGTTATCGTGGCCGGCGAGTGCCTCGACGGCGAGGCAATCAAGCGAAGACTGATGGCTAACAGACTACCGGAGAGTTGCGTCTAGAAGTGAGGCTCGTCTATAGGTGATGTGGTGTCGTCGTCATCGTCGTCGTCGTCGTCGTCATCGTCGTCGTCGTCGTCGTCGTCGTCGTCGTCGTCGTCGTCGTCGTCGTCGTCATCCTGATAGCAATCGAGAGATGTACCTATCGCGAGACCCAGGCGAAAGACGAACTCGAAGAACACTTGTCAACGTATCCAAGAGCAATTTTACAGAGAGAGAGCGAGAGAGAGAGAGAGAGAAATCCTTTCGAGGAAGCGTTTATGTTGTTCGTTTTCTTGACAGCCGTCTATTAGCTTTAACGTGTGTTTACGATACGGCGCGATCGACTCGACGAAACTTGGTGGAGACGATGGGGTTGGAGCGATCAATAGCAGGTCGGGATTACGTGTCGCGGATCGTGCATTATGTGTCTCGCGAACGATTGATTTCACGCGAGCTGATCCAAGTTCTCACAATGCGATTTCTCGTGTAAACGGCACACGAGATTAGAGACACCGTACAATTGTTTTCGAAATAGGATCGCGGCGATCGTTACCTAGTTTTTCCTCCACGGGGCGAAGCGAGCGAAAGTATGCGGAGAAGTCAACCGAAAACTTTTCACAAACTTCCCGTTTCCCTCCTTATCCCCCACTTGCCTCGGTGGAAAGTATCGCAAAGTTCTAACATTCTGTCGTCTCCCGGTCGTTGACTTAACCATCTTTGTTCCTCTCTTTGTTTCAAATCAAATGATATTCAACGGTGTCTTGTCGAATTTTTCTTCGACGAAGTTCGCTTCTCTTCGTTGTAGCGTTATAAAGGAACAACCGCAAATCGTATGAAAAGAAAAGGGATTTTTTTGGCGAGACTCGCGAGGAAGCTACCTCGAAATTGAACTGTTTGCAGTTTGAATAAATACGTTTTCGGGAAAAATAACTTTTACGCAGATAAAATTTTTGTTACGCGATCATTGAAATCCCTCATCTTCTAACATTATATAATTTGTAGAATTTTTTCTAACAAATAAGTGATTGATTACTTTCTCTTTTTTTTTTTTTTTTTTTTTTGGTTTTTAGCTAATTTATTTTATTGTATATTTCTCAGTTTCAGAGGCGACTTTTTCTCCAAAATACATTAATATTTTGCCTATTATTATCCCTTGCTCTTTTTCGGTATCTTCCCACAAACTTGTTAGCATCTCTCGCGATGTTCCTAAATAAATGCGAATTCTACCGACGAGACATTGGTCCGGAAGCATCAGATCGAGAAAAACGAGAGAGGATAAAAAGCTCTCGAACGAACCCCTTTTCCGATAGCTCGAATGAAGACGAATGGAGGAACCGCGCGAAAATATACCGGAAGGGTAGAGAGGGGGCGAATAGCGGGGGAGGAGTACTCGGAGAGAAGAAATCGGACGAAGAGAAAGGTGAAATGAGAGGGGAAGAAAAGGAATGCGCCCAATGCTACTTTGGCCTGTATATAGTTTGAAGGCGTGAAATGCAGTTTTAAGGTTGAACGATCGGCTCCAATATCGCGATAAAAAGCGAGAGATGGAGGCGGAAAAAGACACTGCGCGGAGAGACACTGCGGGCACATCGATATATGCCGTTTTAAATTCCGAATTCGATATTTCTGGGAACATAACTTTCGCGCGCGATATCGAAAAATGGTATCAAACTTGCACACGTTCGCACGACGTTGCTCACGTGCTCGCGAATAACGATACCATCAAATTTCATACAATCTTCAACCCCCTTGCCCCCTTTCCCTCAAAAACAAATGCTCACGAATCATCGACAAGGCGCGCAGCAACATTGAAACGTATCGATCGTACTCTATCTATCTGTGTGTATGATACGACGTACGAATAAATGATTAAATTAACAAGCAAAAAAGATGCAACTCCCTTTCTCTTCCTATCCAAGGGAAAGGATGAATGCGAATATGCCGAGCCGTGTAATGTACAAAGCGAAATAATTCTTAGAAAATCAAGACCAGGCGCGTGTTATATTCTATTGATAATTGTGTGTGTGTGTGTGTGTACGTGTAATAGAACATTTGTAAATTTTTCTACCGCTGATATGAGTTTTCTGTATTCCCGTAAAAATATCGGATAACTCTTATAAGATTATCAAATATTCTCAAACGTTTTCATCGAAATACTCTTATCCTGGATGACATATGTGTGTGTGTGTGTGTGTGTGTGCGTGCGCATATGTAAATATATACATAGTTTAACGAGTTCTTTATCGAATCGTTATTCGCGATTTCGTTTGATTCAACAGGGAGAGAAAGAGAGAGAGAGAGAGAGAGAGAGAGAGAGAGAGAGAGAGAGAAGGAGAAAGAAAAGAAAAAGAGGGACAGTAGACGATACGCGGCATCCGCGAATTTCTATGCACGCGTGAAGGAAACTTCACTATATAAGAATGTTTGCAAAAACTGGTCTTCCACGTGACACTTGGCGACGAAAGTCATAAAACTTCTCACGCGCGAAAACGGAACTAACGAATCGACACGAAAAGCGTTATCGCTAATGGAATGATGTAACGTGAACTTTGTGCTCGTAAAAAGTTCTCTCGCTTTGAATGATCGATAGACTCCGTAATGTGTATAAACGAAAAAAAAATACGAGTGAGAAATCGACGAATGAATAAGGAGTGTCGTATAACAGCGCGTTAATCTCGTCGGGACGCGAGAAGCGACCGACGATCGGAATCGATCGTTGAACGTTTCTATTTTCGATATAAAAACGTTAATGATCAAGTACACACGAGATACGATTGCTCGTTAGCTAATGTGTATCGCTGTATATATTATTACAAAAGAGTCACTGTAACGATAAGTTGACGAATGTTCAAGTTTTCGAAATAATCGTCGAGCGCACCTGGTTTAATTATTAACGTTACATTTCACCGGAGAAGTATCGTTGAAATTGTTTCCGCGACGATTGTCACGCTCGATAAGCGCCATTTTACAGAGATTTTTTTATTCCCTTTCCTCTATGTTTTTCAACGATGCGCACATATCTTTTACGTCAGTGAGAATCTATTCGAAATGTTTCAGGATAATAACGGAGAGAGATATAACATATTAAAACGGACCGAGGATAGAAAACTGCTCATTCATTTTGTAAAACGGGGGACGTCGGGGTTATTAACACACATGCAATAGTGCATAAGCACACACACACACACACACACACACACACATATATATATATATATATATATATATATATATACGTGTGTGCGAGGATCTTGATCAGCGAGAGCGAGGAAGATCGCCAAAAGTAGGTACCGCAGATAATCGTGAGTTCTCGGTGTCGACGTAACCAAACTACCAATCAAGTGCAAAAGAAAAAGAAAAGAGCAAACGCGTCGCAAGCAAATAATAATAGCGAATAACGATTGTACATAATCAGCTGTACGTAACGATGCGACAGAGTCCATGTAAATCGATCGACGTCGTCGAAGGTTCACTGTATAGGTGATTTCATATCAGACCCCTCCCCCCCCGCATATCGTTTAACTAAAGTCGTATGTATATACATGATACCATGTTTTGATCTGAAATAAACTGTTTAATTGTCTGAATCTCGTGCTACGTATTTATTTTAACGCGACATTACTCGCTACCAGGCGGTACCTGTCAGAATGGTATTTCTTGTCAAAAAATAAGCATATTTTTTTCTTCGGCAAAATTTCACATTTTATGATGTATCAATACAGTGTGTTCGCTGTTTCTTAATTATTCGTGTAAAAACGATTTATTAATTTTATTATATAATTAAATCTCTAATATTCACATTCTTCTAATGTAACACTTTTGAAGAGAAATTTAATTTGAGTTGACACGAAACAAATTTCCTTATAGCAGCAAAATGTTCTTTCCGGTTTTCATGTACTATAAACGCAGAGCTCAATATCTATACGTGTAAAATATAAATATTTGATTTAATTATAATAAATTTATTAAAATGTTTACACGAAGAATCAAGAAACAGCGAAAGTACAGTATTGATATATTAAACAATGAGATATCTCGCGAAAACAATCCATTTCCCGGAAAATCTGTCAGAGAAAAAAAGAAGCTTGTTTCCTTTGACCAAGAATACGGTATGTATTCTACCTTTATAGGATGCCTTGTATACCCAGGAGAGAGAAGGAGAGAAAGAGAGAGAGAGAGAGAGAGAGAGAGAGAGAGAGAGAGAAATGCGCTTATAAAGTAAAATAGGCGCCTTGACAAACGACGCTCACGTGCCGCAAAAAGATAGACGCGCTTGAAAAATGGGGGCCGAAACTTCCTTCCGGTTCGACGAAAAAGGAATACTTGGCACGTAAGGATTCAACCCTCAGAGCGACGGCTTTGAGAAATTTCTACTGTGGTGCCCTACGAGGAGAATCGGTCGCATGTAAGTCTTAAAATATTATGCGAATACACACCACACACGCATACGTCGTTAAAAGTATTCTTTTAAATGAAATTAGCGTATTGTCACTGAAAAAAAGCAAATAATCACTAATCTCAGTTATAAACGTAACAAATCAGTGAAATCTCAGTAAAAGAATCAGTTAGCGGTAATGGCTTTGTTTCAATCGGTAATATATATTTAAAAAAGTACGTGTCTTTATATAATATTATACATGATATAAAACAGCAATATATTTTGTTAAAGAAATATCTGAATTTTTGATCAAGAGTCAGTTTGTTTTTTGTAGATTTATCATATGCTAAGAGTAATAAAATTGATATGTGTATAAATATGAATTTTTGAATACTAGTTATACGTATTTCAGATATGTGTGTGCGTGTATGTGGAGACTTTTATCAAAAAAATAACAATCCAAAATAAATAGAAAAAACTTTAAAAAATACATCTTATAAATATGTATGATTATTGTTGATTTTTTAGTGAAATCTTACTGAGATACGAGATGAAAGAGTAAAATGTGAGTGTTTTCACTAAAAATCAGTAAAATATTCATTGATTTTCGAACATTTTAGTGAAATTTTCTATCACTGCTTCAATCAATGTCATTTTCAGTTTAAGAGAATAAGCATTTTTGATCTTCTGCAAAATATATTTCTAATGACTCAACATTGATCATTACAATATACATCGATGCACTGTGTGTAGGCGAAATTGTAGGCGCTTGTATTAGAAACATTGCAGCAAAGGTACGTAACACTAGATGTGGTTTTTATTCCGATTTTATACAAGATTTCACGGCAATAGACAGACGGACCATAAAAATCGCTTGAGATGCACGCTCTGCGAGTTCCCTCGTGTGCCCTTCAGCATAACGGTGAGAAAAAATGGAAAAGACGCCGCGCGGAATTTTAATCCTCATCTTACGTATTCGCGGTTACGCCGCTTGTGTAAGAGGAAAAAAAAAATGACTCTATATAAAATATTTTTAAGTAGCAATAGCGCGCGCGAATCGAGCACGCTGTTTACTTCGGAGAAAGTTTCTGATCTCACAATAATTCACGTTTGCTTAAAATTCCACGTAATCTCGAGACTACAAAAGCTTACTTTGTACGCGGAAGTTTTTCGAGAAAAATACCGTAATACGATCCATGACGATGTAATATCTTAAATATTGACACAATTTGAAAAATCATATCTGCGCCGAGTTCTCGTCAGAGATGCGCTTCGCGTCCGCTTCTTCCGTTCCTCTGGTTACATCGCACGGGAATAAGAGATCTCGAAGCTTTTGATACATCTCCAACGGCACACCGACGATAATATCCATGCATTTCACCAGCGCGCGATTGTATGCTTCTGATATAGAGTATCTTATTCCCTCCAGATGTGGTAGCTGTACCTGCGGGGATGCGGATAAAAAGCGTCTCAACTCGAGAGAGCCAAGTAGCAGATCTGTGCGATTTTAATAGAGAAAGAAAAGAAAACTCGACATTTTTATTTACCGATTCATCATTTGGAGAAAACGTGCTTATTATTCTGTAATACAGATCTTCCGTTTCGGTACTGTCGCCCCAAAGACCCTCCGCCCAGGTCCAATAAATAAGACCGGCGGCGACAGTGCCTTTCAAAAGGCACGTCGCGATCCCGCGAAATCGTTCGCCGCTTGAAAGCGACTTCTCGGGACGGACTGTTTTGCAAAGCTGCATGGAGATACTTTATGTGAGATACTTTACTTGAGATATTTTACTTTCACAAACAAGAGTACGGATTTTATAGATACTCGATTTCATAGATACCGCTCGTTTTTTTCATTCTAGCATTCATCGACTTTAACCGCGCGTTTTTCGCGATACGTTTATTTAATACGATTGCACACAAGATGACATTTATCGAATCACGATGGATAACGATCGCAAAGATAAATACGTCGAGTCTTTCGTTCGCTATACGTCATCGTGTGCTTGACCTCTCTCTTTCCCTGTTCCAAGACCTAGATGATGTCCCTAACAGTTACGAGAGAGCCCGGAGACCGTCCTCCTCTATTAGAGACCCATCGATAGTCGCTGTAGCAGTGTACACCGACTGTCGGGCTAATTCCAGGTAAACGCAACTACGTATCGACTAACCAATTCCGTACAGGTGCTCGAACACCATCATCTCGTTACATAGCGTGTCAATATCGGGCAAGGCTCGACAAGACACATGATTTAACTCGAAATTGGACGCAATTCGCACAGAATATACGGTGCACGTGTAGCCAATACAGGCCAAAAAAATCATAAATATTATTATTTGAATATTTTTATCTTTAAAAACGACAGAGAAAGAGAGAGAGAGAGAGAGAGAGAGAATGATTCAAAATGATATTAATGCCGATAGCTCTTCGTTTCTCGAATCATTTTTGTTCCCATTTTCAATCACAATTTTCAACCTAACACCTACTTTGATATTTTAAGATCATCTTCTTTTGTGAAATTATTTAATCTACAGTTTCGAAAGGGTCTTTTTTTAAAAATTTTTGCAAGTGAAAAACTGTTCAGTTTACTGCCTATTTGAAGTATAAAGTTTAATATTTTTATATAAATTAAACTTCTCGAAATTCTCTAAAATCCATAAACATAAAAAAATTGAAATTGAAAATAAAAATGAAATTTCGCTTTGTTTCATGTTTATGTGAGTTAAAGAAATATTGTATTTATACGAATATATATCTCTTACACATTAATAATTTTTTTATGCGGATATAAAATACTCTTCTTACATTAATAATTTTTATATCATCTTAAAATTGATTAAATCTTTAAAAAATTTTATAATCCTATCTGATATCTGTACCTTTGGTGGGCACTTTCCTCGCATATCTTTCCGCGAGCAAACTTTAACTGCTACCGGTCTAGCGGTCCAGTAATCGGTCGTTTCATTAGAATCGCAGCAAGAATCCGCATCTGCACCGACGAGTTTCCGAACCTTCGGTCTTACGCATGTTTTCGGATTGGACAGATTAATGGTTTGCGCGATACACTTGGTTCCTCTCTTCATATCGTTTCCGTAACGCTATGAATAACACAAATTGCAAATTTTTCCTCCTTTTTCTCGATGGGCGAGCCTTTGCGAATAAAGAATTATATAATGCTAGATTAAAAATGGAAAGAAAAATTATGTATCAACATCTCTGACAAAATATTGAAAGTGATAAACTTGCTTGTTTCTCTCTCGTTTCAATGTTTGATGAATTTACAAAATTTACATGGGCATATAAATACACCTTCTCGCAAAATAATATATACACGCTTTAGAATATGTTTGACAAAAACTAAACTTGTGCGAGAAATCACAATAAAATTTTGACGTTTCAGAGTGATTAAGACTCTTGGAGTTTCATTTTTCCATTTTTTCAGTAAAAATATTTACAGAGTTTTGACAACATCTATTATACTGCAAATTTATTTCCAACGCGATGACATATAGAAGAATGACATTTATTAAGATCGATTAGCTTTTGTTTGTATGATGTACACATTGTACACCACTCGCTCAATACATCGACATTCCGTATATAATCATTATATAATGCATCACTTATATAACAATATATATTCATATATGCTATAATAAATACACAACATATATGGACGCCAAGTTTTTGACACAACTACAGTCGAGGGATGTTCGTCGTCGATTTTTTACCGAGCGGTATGTGTGTGTGTGTATGATCCCGGCGGAAGTGAAAAGATGAAAAAGGCGCGAGAACAACGTAAAAGATACGGCACGACGCGCACACAAAGGACTCGGCAGAATAATGTATCGCGAATACTCCATCAACTTTGGTAGGCAAAATCCTGTTTCGGGCCTCCTTCGGGCGTGTCGCCCTTTCCCTTACACAACGTTCTGATAAGAGCGAATAAATATATAGGAACCGAGATTGCGCGAGAGAAGGAGGCCAATGCTTGATGAAACTCAGTTTCCGACGAGGTCTTTATACCACTCCTATCTCTCTCTCTCTCTCTCTCTCTCTCTCTCTATTTCGTTACAGCATACAAAGTGAGCGACCTCACCTTATTCATCAACGTCATTTGAAAGATTCGCGAGATTTGCATCTGACGCGATCGTACGACGGGTCAGCGTTACGACATGTCCTCGAATAAATCTTTCGAAACGTGAATGTTCTCGTCGCGTGATCGCGCAACTGATTATGAGTCTTAATTGCAGACAGTTAATAAAATTTCCACAAGATACAGATTTTGTATAACGCGCTCTGGAAATTAAATAAAAATAGTGCGAGATCAAAAAAATTCCGTTGAAAATAGTAATATTGCATTTTCATCGACAAGTTTAATAATTCGAATGTTAAAAATGCCGAATCATCATCGATCGAGACTTGCCAGCTCGCTTCGACGCAACGTAAGGAAGAAAATGAAAGAAAGAACGCGAGAGAGAAAATAACGGCTATCACGCGACGATAAAAAAAGATTCACGATCGTTCGCCTCCTGCAGATGGACATTAAAAAAACCATGAAAGTCGTTACGAAGCGGATTCACGATCCTTTAACGAAGCTTCTACAAGCGATGAAACGGGACGAAGAACGAGCGTAAGGAAGCGAGAGGACTTTCGGAAAACTAATTTTCGCGATATTAGTCTTACGGAATTGGTTATTGATGTTCTATTCGTCAGCCGATAATGGCGAACGGAAGCGATTCCCTCGCAGAAAGGTCATAAGTCCTTTGGCAAGGGTCAAGGATCTTCTCGGGGGGTTACGTTGTCCCTGCCGGCGCTCGTCCTTCTTAAAGGAATTGCTTCCTTAACGGGCGTTAAATCGACTTTGCCGGCACAGGTCCTCCTCGCTCTCTTGCGATTGACAGATATTTCGTGGTCTCTTCGCCTCGCTCCAGACTTTGCTTCCCGTCCTTCCTTTCTTCCTTCCTTCCTTCCTTCCTTCCTTCCTTCCTCCCTTCCTCCCTTCCTCCCTTCCTCCCTTCCTTCCTTCCTTCCTTCCTTCCTTCCTTCCTTCCTTCCTTCCTTCCTTCCTTCCTTCCTTCCTTCCCTCCTTCCCTCCTTCCCTCCTTCCCTCCTTCCCTCCTTCCCTCCTTCCTTCCTTCCTGCCTCCCTCGCTCGCTCGCTTCCTCCCCCTTGCCGTCCTTTCTGTCCATCCTCTCGGTCCACCAACTCTGTCCCCTCCGCCTCAAGTCCACTATCCGTGCATTCTTTTTCATCACTTTCTCTCACAAAGGCTCTCTTTCCGGCTGGACGAATGGCCGCTCGCCTGGCGACATTCCAAGCAATCTCCTCGCCAGAAACCTCCGAAGGAATATACGATAAATTGATAAGTTCGCGGGTCCTACGCGCCATTGGCAGACAGTTGTTAAGCACGTTCACACAGACGTATAATTCAACGATTTCGGTGCAAACGTCGACACTGCTGCTCTTTATAGTTGCGAGCAATGGTACTCGCCTTCTATCGAAGCTTAAATTTTTTATTTTAATCTTTTCGATATGAAGTAACTTTCATCCATTGTTCGACCTTATGTTTGAAACACGGATACGTATTTCAATATTATGCTCACATTTATCGTTCGGCGTCTTTCGTCGCTTCTTGCCTATACGAGTCGTGATAAATGACTTTAAACGCGACTCGCGCGTTTCTTCCAAAAGTGGATGGAAATGCAGAAAGTATTTTTACGGCACGTTAACAAAATTTTATGACGAAAAAGAGAGAGCGTAAGCGCAATCAACATCCACGGCCGATAGTTTGGAAATACAGTGGCTTTTCATAGCCGGCTCTAATAACACGAATTTTGAACGGGAACGGGAGAAACGCCGGAGGCACGATGCGTGATTTGCCGGGATGCCGTAAATCGAGATTAAGGCGAAATTTCGGTAGTCGCCTCGATATCAAGAAGGTGAAACGGCGTTCGGCGTTCACCCTCTCCCCCGTATAATCGCTCAACGAACGACTCGAGTCTCCGGTACTCGGAGTTCAGCCACCGACCCTGAGCGAGTCGAATTATCGTTTTCTCTCCCCCCCCCTCCCCCACTCTCCTTTCATCCTCTTCCCCTCTCCGATCTATCGTTTATCCTCACGCGTTTATTCTACGAACACGGAGGCTGACGGAGAGGCCGCATACGTTTCCTCTTCTCAACCGGATTCCATAAAGCGGAGTTCTCTCCCAAGGACGGATTAGAATATCCCTCGGAGCGACCCTTCATTCTCGCTCTCTCCTCTCTCTCTCTCTCTTTCTCTCTGTCAAGGCAGAGTTACCGGCAAACGCGACATTATTCCTAGGTCGATTAGACCTCCGACCCCTGACGGGGGCCTAATAACGTCGTCGGCGGCTCTTGGATTAATCTCGGGAGATTAACATAAGTGAAATAATACTGACCCTCTTCCTAAATACAGACCAGTCGCCATGTAGAGACGTGATCCCGCGCGCGCAGTTAGCCTCAGCAAGAAGAATGATTAATCTTTTGAAGAGATATTCGTGCATCTTTACTTTTAATATAATATAATATAATATAATATAATATAGAATATAATATACAATAAGAGAGAATGGGGAAAATAAAATGTCATTTCTTGAAAAAACGATTAATGATAAGGTGAACATATTTTTGCATCCACCTGATACGGATTATCGCGCAACCCGTTGTACAATAGTTTATAACAAGGTATACAGTTGCACAGTTTACGTATGTTATACGTGAAAGAAAGTATGCGGGATAACGCGAAAGAATACGTACATGGGAAAGGTATGTAGGAGGCTGTAACGACTCTGACGTAACGACGTTCAAGGGACCAAGGCAACAAATTCATGCGCGGCGCGGGCGCAAAACTCTTCCGGTTTTTTTGCGAGTTACTTTATACACACTCGTGAGAACGCGCGAATGAGAATGGAGGAAAATTTAAAAGTTTTAATGAAGTGCTGCATCCGGGACGCTGCGCGGCCAGGTCCTTACAGCATACGGCTGTAAGCGCTCCAAGAGAGCGTCGAATTATTTTTTTCATAACTGCTCGACGCAACGAATACAGATTTATGAAAACATCATGCGCGCAAACGCAAACTGAATATTATTAGCAATAATCTCCCTTATCGTGAATTCGAGGAGTCGCGTTGTTTATACATCGATGTAAGATCAATGTTATAAAATAATATGTTAAACAAAATTGAATAATTATTATTAATATTATTATTAATTATATCATTATATTATATTATTATTTATATCTATATTCTAAAGTATATAATGTATATATAAACGAGAACGTAAATGAGAGAGGTCAATAAGATGCACCGACTAGCAAATAGATTTTTCCGCAAAATAACTGGAAAAACTCCTTATATCGCGAAAAGATGATATTGAAAATAAATCGATACAATCTGTCTTAGCCGATGTTCGGGCGCATTAATTACAGTCGCCGAATCCAATTAAATCCGGCGGTGCCGCGTGCTTCGCAAAGACAGCGCTCGTCCTGCGCGCTCCATTTCGCGGTCCATGGGATTGTGCGGAATAGGGGTCGATCGGCGGTAAAAGAGACGGGCGGGCCCATCGGATAAGGGTTAGGTGCGGTTCTCCCGCGATAGGGATGGGAAGAGAGAGAGAGAGAGAGAGAGAGAGAGAGAGAAAGCTTAAAAATATGATTTTAATACCACTGCTCTCCGAGGTCGCCGTATATCATGCTTTTGTCCGCCTACTATTGTCTCTATGCCGGACCCATACCCTTTCAAAACCGCCCTCTTCCACGTCCACGTCCAACCCAACGCTCTCCTCTTCCCCCTTTAGCGTCCCAACTGACCGAACCGACACCCTCGCGCCCTTCACCGCGTGTCACCCCTAGAGACAGGGGAAAGAGGGGAGGTACAGGAATCGTATCTCTCCGAAATATTCATAATTGGAGAATTTTCCCGCGGTCTAACATTCGAGACTCCGAGCAAGCCGCAAAGATTTTTAGTCGCAAGAGAAACATATCTTGTTTTTCGTATCTTCCATTGACGCCGTCGAGGCCGTTTGTCATGAAATTACGCGACATTATACTTTAGTAAGATAATACTTTAGTAGTGATGACGTAGACGCGCCGGGGAGAAAGTATAAAAAAGATCGCCTCAGTGCGGTTTTGCTTTTTGCCAGTAGAAGGAATTTAGAGATTCGCGGGCGTAATTTTTATTCGTTTTCAAGAGAGCTTAACGAGCGGCGCTCCGGCAAAAAGATTCTATAGGTTTTCCGCACGTTCGACTCTGGTTTTACCGAATCTTTCACCGTGTAATACTGCCGGGTTTACTGCGTACCCCGTCGCTGAACGAAATATTCTTTCGTTCCGATTCAATGATTTTAAAAAGTCGATATTTGCATCCCCGGATTTTTCACGTTTCGTTGTTTTTTGTTACTAATTTAAAAATTTCGCCAATTGTGCATGCTCTCGCTTTACATAGAACGTAGAATGATCAATTATTTGTAGATTAGATGTCTTTTTAAATATTTTGTCTTATTTTTATAATTTTGAGATAATCTAAGCATGTATTTGTGCTTTGAAATCAATTTTTTTTTTTTTTTTAACGATGAGTCGAATTTCAATAACACGATCTTTGAATGATGGAACCTTGAACGCCTATGTAGTTTTATGGAGATCTTTTGGAGCTAAATCGATGAACTACTCGAACGTATCTCTGGCCGCTCGTATATATTGTACGATAGGCCCGAGAATATTCTACATACCATAATTCTCAACTTCAATCCTGGGTTAATAATTCTTCAAAGTTTTCCGACACATTTTATGGACTCTATTTGCGAGAGATTAAATAATTAAAGCAAAAATAATGAAGTCAAAATGATATACGTCGAGTAAAAATTATGTATTGTTCATGAAGAAAATGTCTTGTTACATTATTTTTAACGTAACATTCCGCTATAAATTTTCTCATATTTTTAGTAATCTTGGCATCCGTATAAATATTACAAATAGATGCATAATAAAATATCCACGTATTTCTTTATAAATATAGACTGTACATCTTCTTGATATTATCGATGAGTGTAATTGAAAATATCGTATTGTATTTGTGAAATTTTCTTACAGTATATCTTATATTTCTATTATTACTTTGTATTTTTTTCATTTAAAAAAATAAAACTACTACGAGCTCTTTAACATTTTTTAAAATTATTATTAATTATTAAGAAATTATTGAAATTTTACAAGGTACTTAAATGAAATTTAACCGAGTACATTTAATATTTTCGTATTATATATATCGATAAAATATATAAAATATATAAAAATTATATAAAATATTTTAAAATGCCATATTGTTCTATGATTGCCATGATTTTTTAGGTAAATTTTAAAAGATAATTTTTTCCGTGCATGTGTAATAATACATAATAAAAATTATTATATATCAAGCTTATGTATAAATGAAACAAAATGGAGGAATAAATGGGGTAATAAATTTAGAGAGGGTAGATATAGCTAAACAGATAACGGCTATAAAGACATACGCGCGCCCCATATTAACCGTATATAAAATGGTCCCTATAGTACAATCAATTATTGTCAATCCGTAAATAAGTTTGGATAAGGAAAGAGGGAAGGGGATAAACAAAACGTAGCAGCAGGAGATAAGTAACAGTATTACGGAGTAAAAACGATATTATGTTTATTATCGCTACCATACTATTCACAACTTTACGTAAATAAAAAATCTATTTATTGATTTAATTGACACGATTATTATCGTGCATCAATTATCTTATATAATTGAAACGATACCTAGGATATTATTTAATTAGGATTGTCAAGCCAATTATAGAATTTTTAAATTATTAATACAGGAATACATTTTTCGTTTAACACTGTACATTGATTTGAATTTCCGCGTTCTCTCTATAAAAAAAAAAAAAAAAAACGACGCGTGTTATATAAATCTGTAGTAATAAGGGATGAAATTTGTGCTAGGGATTGCCCCTCGGAGAACAGCTAGCGGTTCCGACAATCTCGGTCACTAGTCGGTCCCCGGGGAACTTGAGTATCCCCGAATTATACACATCGAAGCTTCATCTTGTATACCGCGCGCGTCTCCGCGTTCCTTTCTCTATCTCTTGAATCTTAAAAGCAATAGGCGTCATAAATGCTTTTTTCAATTCATTTTCTAAATTTTCTAGGATTGAATGACGAAAAAGTGAAACTATATCATGGAAAATGATTTGCTTTTAGAAACGTCATAACGAACGATAATCTAAATATAAATCAATCGATGCTATCTAATATAGAACAGAGATAGGATTTAGCTGCACAATTCAATTTTCGTAGTTGATCCACCACTATCCTCTCCTCCTTACTCCTCGCGTGTTGGCAATCGCCGACACTCACAATCAACCTCAACAACACCCGTATCACAAGTGTAACGCGATCGTATAACTCTCCTAGATATTGCGTAGATCGTTAAATTTTTGTCATTCAATAAATTATTTTATTTTATTAATAATAAAAGTTATGTTTTCCCTACTGTTAGTCATGTGGATTTTCTACAATAATTTAACAGTCGATACCAACTTTGAACTTAAATAATTTTCGAACCGTTAAAACAATTATGCTCAAGTTCTGTACAGATACTCGGAAAAAATAGTAAAACAGTATACGAAATTTTGTGCTTTTATCGATATTTTGATACACGACACATATATCCTTAATTACGCTTTATTATTAATATGCGAATGGTAAGGAAGAACAATGGGTGCGTCAGTTACGAAAATTGAGCCGAAAGTTGCAACTAAATCCCATCCCTATAACGGAGGAAGATTATTAATCCGAGATCGAAAAGCGAGATGTATCGCTCGACTGTTTTCGGTACGAGAGAGAAATAGCAGCGCGATGCGAAAACTTTGTAACGCAGTACGCTAGACGTATTATAGGGAGCGTGTTGTCGAGAAAATCGCGGAGAAAAAGTAATCCCAACTTGCCGTATGCCCTTTGACGGCAAACTTTTTAGAACGTATTAAACATACGTGTCTCTTTAATTTAAGATAATTGCAATTTTCCTCTGTTGTGTCGAAAAAAAAAGACGGAAAGTATCGCCGGCGTACTATTTAATTTCCCGCAATTAGTCTTTTACAATCGCGTCCACACATATTATGACTTGGCAAACGCTAGATTGCAAACTGAAACATAATTTAAGAGAAAGATGCATCGTCCCTTCACCCTTTCACGTCGCGATCTCATTAAATCTTCATTGAATTCAATTTCTATAACACTCGCGACATGATAATCATTCCGAATATAATTGTATCGCGTAAAGGGAAGCACATTGGTCAGATATAATCGTTTATAATAATTACTAGATCCGCGAGCCTGTATTTTTTCCCTCCTTCGATCCGGTATTGTCGAGAATCTTTGCAAAAATGACGAATAAAAAATATCTTTAGCAAAAACATCTTGTGCGGATAGAGAGACGCATCGTGTACGTGGGGGAGACGAACGAGAACGTGTAATCACCGGGGTGTAACGCGTGCGTACAAACCTCGCCGGCTTCTACTCGCGCGATACGATGGGTACGGTTTCGTATTCGCACGGCTGGCTCGAAAAGGGAGGTTCCAGCAGTGGACTATAATTCTGCATTATCGGCGAGTTCACGGGCCAACGCATCTTCGCCCGCGGGGGGGTGAGAACGGGAGAAGGGGATGATGGCAAACGGTCGCGCTAACTCCCTCTCACCGCTCGCCGACACCTCCGACGTACTCTCGGTTACGGTCCCTCCATCTAAACAATAGACACTTTTGCGCGCGATTAACGCTTCGTTGATCGACTCTGTCGCTTAGATTCGCGACATTATCGGAGATAGAGAGAGATAGTCCGGACGCAAACCGACAGGAACATTGCGTAAGCTACATGATTAATTGACACACACATATAGAAAATCTTTTAATAAAAATATTTTATACGATCTCTTTAAATAAAGAAACTTTTGCTTTCGATGCGCGACTCGTTAATTCTTTATCGCTTTAATCTTCTCCCGTTATTTTGCTCGGATCTCTTTTTCTTTCTTGTCTGCTATTATCAGATAAATAGAATCAAGAATCATGCTTATATCTAAACGTTTGCTAATTTTCAGAGTGACCCTTAATGTTTCGAGGATAAGCGTTTTTTAATAACTAATATGTATAAGACATATTCCAAATTGCAGAGTAGTGTATTCTCGTATTCGATGCGATTACCGGCTCAAATCAGCAATTTTCTTGATATCGTCGATTTTCTCCCCAAGTAGAAAAACGCATCGGGCGAAGAATGACGCGAGACCGATGAGGGAGGGGGGGGGGGAAGGAAAAGAGAGTGGAAAGTTGCGGAGATGGGTGGCGACCCCGGTTAAGCATGATTTAAGGGTTGTTATCGGCGAACGGAGCTGCGGGTCGGCTTCGTCGTCCACGTCAGCGGGAACGTTGGTAACAATTCGAGCCATCCTCCCTCGAACCGGCCTTAAGTTCCCTCTCGCTTCCTCTCGGCTCGGCCTGTGCCTCCCTACTCCTCCCCCCCCCGTCCTTCATCACGCACACATTCCTCCCCGAAGGGAGCAGGCAGGCAGGCAGTCATTAACCCGGCGTAGCAGCCGGACCGGCCGAGATTGTCCGTACCTCCTGCCTCTTCGTCGGCCCGCACCCGGATCTATTAGATCGGCGCGCGGAGGCTGTGCAGTTACGCGGCGCGTTTGGTACGGTCGATGTATCGTCTATCTGGTTATGTTCACGCGCGAGTGCCTCGAGAGGCAATGGCGAGTGATGAATCGGTGATTAAGATGGGCTGTTCGCGATCGCCGTGCTCGCTCTCCCGAATCGATCGATTCGAGCGAGCGAGCGCACCTTTTGACTGGATGATGTCTGTTACGCGGGGATGTTTTTGACGTATCGAACGATGAAAGGCATATTCCTCGAGGGATCGGGAGTCTAGCGAATCGTAAAATATACGATACTTTTAGCATCGTGTAAAATTTTTATTCGGGGACAGAGAATGTTTGTTAAAAAAATATTTTTTTCCATCTCTAAAAAAAACATGTTATGTCGATACTCGCAGATATTGTTGCTTCTTTTTCGCAATACTGATTGATTATATCGATACTGCGCTATGCATTACTTCGTATCAATAAAAGGCTGAGCCGCGCATTCGACGATTCAAATATTAAGTATTACGTGTGTATAATTTTAATTTATTTGATTTTGAAAAAACGGCTAATTACAGTTAAGATCTAAATAATTTTATAAATAAAATGTGTGTGTGTGTGTGTGAAAAAATTAATTAACACTGTTAATAGGAAAATTATAGCAGGATAGACTTTCGTTTCTCAGAAATCAATTTTTTCTATGTCGGTATCACGTATCAAGATATTTCTAAGAGAAGAGATATTTCTCCAAGAGAAATATAAAAATATTTTCGAGCCCCTTTTTCTCAATTCTCTCGATTAATGTCTTTTTTGTTTCCATTTTATTCAAAAATATTAATATAATAAATATATAATAATTACGGTATCTCTCTTATTGTTAGTCTGACTCCTCCTCTTCCTCCTCCACTTGCCCGGCATGGGTGACCCTACCGGTAACTATTAGTGTTTTCGAATGAAACAAATTTAATCGCTTTAATTTATTATGAATATACGTTTGAGTAAATAAGTTTTAAGAGAATCTGATTAATATAAATATATGTACATTAATAATAAAACTAATATAAAGTACATCTCTCGTTTTTGTTGCTATTTAAATTTAAAGCATAAGATTTTACTTTACCCTGATTAATCGATCAAACGTTTACTCAAAGTATTTCATTGATTAATTTAATCATTTAAATATCCCTAATAATCAAGACGCGGAATATATGACGTCATTAATCGATCTCAGAACGTTCAAACTTGCTTCACGCGAAAACATTATATGTTAACGCCGGCATAGCTCTTAGGTTCATTAGAGAACTCAAACCTCCTTATCCGGCAAATGCCTTCGCTAAGGTCGAGATACTATCGAGAAGGAAAAATGTATGATCTGTTTCCTCTCTTTTTATGTCTCAGCTCAAGTTTTATTTATTTTAATACATAATAAATGATACAATGCATGGTATAATCAATTTAATCGTGATATTTATAAGATTTGAAGTGAAATTTTCCAAATTTATCAACGATTCTTTGATATGAAAATGCAAACTCTAAATTTATGAATATTTTTAAAATAAATAATATAGAAAAACTAATATTTAATAAATATATTAATTTAGAATTTCTATTATATTGTCATTATACAATACATATTCTTTCGGTAAATTTTCGTGTAATTTACAAAAAAAGAAAATTTTATATATAAATTATAGTGTTGTTAATACAATTATTATATAATTATGAGACAATATATTACAATATATAATTATATACAAATTAAATTATAATTGCAATTAATTAATACACAATTGTAATTAAGATACAATTGACAATTAATGATGTTATCAGCATCAGAAAGATATATATCCAACGCACGTACATCCAAAAGTTCAATATTATATAAATTGACCAATACAATAAATATATGTATAAGTTTTAATTTATAGAATAAAATATAACATGTATGTATTAAATTTTGTTGCATAACAAATGTTAGTTTCATTTACATAATAAATATAAATGTAATTTTTGACTTATTAAAAAAAGATGTATATATCGTATTTTTAAAATTTGTTATATTTAATTTTCATTTTCCTACAGTTCAATTTTTATTTTAAGTTGTAGAAAAATTAATACTTTTTAATTCTAGTTTTTTACTTTCAATTAGTCCTAATAACAGTCCTAATCCCTACTTCGCTGTTAAGCCAGCGGGAATTCGCGATTATCGAAATTTGAGGAAGAAATTTGTCCTAACCGCATGCCCTATTCGCGTGCCCTACTCGTGTGTCCTATTCGCGTGCCCTACTCGCGTATCCTATTCGCCCGTCCTACTCGCGTGCCCTAATAGAATGCACCGTATATTGCTTCCGTTGGGCCAGTTGGACCTACCTTTCGTTGAGATGTAGCTTCCATCTCTATCAGAGTGCAATGAAGGAGAGAAATTCCTTCCGTTGCCGGCTAATTATTATCGCCGGTGCATGAGCGTAATTTTAAGCTCGTTTATGGTCGTGAAACATCACGACCGTTTGTCATGCATTGTTTTAATATAATTTTACTTTAATTAATATAATGCCAAATTATTAATCAAAATTAATTGATTAAATTCTTATAATAATATCAAAATTAATTGATTGAATTTTTATATAATAATATAATATTATTTATAATAATATATAATTTATATTATAAAATAAAATTAATAAAACATTTATATTTTATATACTTTAATACATCAATAATTTGGCTCTATATCAATTAAAGCAAAACTACAATAATTGATATGATAATATAGATGAATGGGCTATGAAAAATTAGGATAAAATTGGCGCAATATGAAAATAAATTTTTACCATTTTATACAATTAAAAAAATTAATAGCGCCTTCTTCATTAAACAAATAAAATTTACCAATTGAAAAAAATATTTTATATTTCTGGCAAATTTTTATTTTAACTTATACTTCAAATTGTAATATATTAAATTGTAATATATAACTGTAATATATTTTAATTGAAAAAATCTATTGAAAGTTATTTTTTGTTTAATCTATTCTAGCCCATCCATTTTGAGGCAACGAATCTATCTACAATTTACAATTTACATTTGCATTTGCATTTACAATGTACAAATCTACGAATTCGTTATCTCAAAATAAAATTAAGTTCATCACTCACCGGCACTGATGCGCAACAGCGGAGTTGTTGGTCTTGAGGCTACGTTGTCTGTAACATACAAATATAAAATCTAAATTATAGCAGCGCTCAAAATATAATTAATATTTCAAAAAATTATTATTTTACGTGCTGAATTTTATATCCGATGCGTACGATAAGAAGCGAATACAAAAATACAAGACAATTTTATAAATTTTAGACTACTTTTTTTAATAATGGAATTTATTGCATTTATGTAATAGTATTACTACTTTTCTTTAATAATGGAATATATCGGACTTGTGTAAAAATCTTTCTTTCTAATTTTCTCTTGTTTAATTCATTTAAATAATGGGACTGAATTAATACGCGTAAATAATTTTTTTAACAATCAATATATAAATAACAAATACTTACCCTTGGGTTGCTCCGTTGGTGCAGGATGCCTCTCCTAGGCCTCCTCCTCCTCTCAGAATGTTAGGGTTGATCTGTAACATGCAAATAGAAGATCCATATTGTAGCAGCGCTCAAAATAATTAATATTTTTAAAAATTTATTATACACATTTTATATTCGATATCGTACAATAATATGCAGATTAATAAAATAATTTTAAAAATTTTGAAAAAAAACATTACTACTAATAATTTCATATATAAGCTATAATTTAAAAGTAAAAACTTTTATAAGATTATAGCTTTCGTATAAAAATCTTTTTCTCTAATTCTCTCTTGTCTAAATCATATAAATAAAAAGCCAAATTTCGCGATCAATTGTTTAAATTAAATTGTACGTAAATTTTACACAATTAGTAATTAATATACAAATAACAAATTACTTACCACAGGGTTGCTCCACCGATGCCCGATGCCTCTCCTAGGCCTCCTCCTCCTCCCAGGTTGATTTACACACGCGATACTTAAACGGCACTCCCGCACTTTTATTAAAAGATTACTTCCGCACTTGTACGCGCGATACTTTGAACGACACTCCCGCACTTTCGAATTTCGGTACGATCGAATCCCGCTTCACGTGAGAATCACACTTCGTGTCGACAAGTCGGGAATTCACCGATTACTTCGAGCAAAGGTTAAGCGGAAGCGGAAGAAGACGAAATCGATCGATGGAATAATCGCGAATGGGGTTCGCTCGACTCTTGACCCGCGCCTGCTCCCATCGAGGGCCGACTAGAACATCGTTAGGAACGATTTCATACGAACCACCAAGTCTCTATCATACAGACCGAGCCGGGTTTATCGTAAGGCTGGTAGACGGGTCGAGAATGAAGATACCCACCTTCTACGTGCTAACAATCTAGCATTTCGAAAGCGGGAGATCAACTTCTCTAGCGAGCGAAAATCGAACCTAATTAGAACAGCCGACTCCTCAGATGCCAAACATGTTAGTATTTCTACAATGTGCTGTTAGACGGTACAAGAGAAGGGACCCATTAACGATGATTCCAAAACAATCGACCGAACTCTAACCGATTCGGGCCGAACCGTTCGTCGGAGCAGAACGTGCCCTCAACAGCCGATTCTCGAACCGAAGTTCAAGATTAACCGCGCGAACATGCATCTATACTATGCACGAACATACGTTGCTACGCGGCCGGCATTCACCTCAGCCGCGATACTGAGGCGTTTTAACGTTGCGCCTACATTAATATATTAAATTTATTAATACATAAATATTTATATAATATATAATATTAATATAGAATTAATATTAACTGATATTAATATAAAATTAATTATATTAATAGGTATTAATATATTAACGATTGCAACGCTGAGAGACATCCCATTTAGTCGGCAACAAAGTATGATCCTCGGTTACAATCGTGAAAACGAGATAAAAGTCCAACGCGAAGACGCGACGACGCGAAAACGCGATACCGCGACAACGCGACGCATCGTTGCTCGTACGGCACGATGACGGCAACGACGACGCACTAAAGTGCGTTCAACGCACAAATGCGCGTGCCACATATGAGCCATTGTGCGACTCGTGGCAATGCTGTACGGACACGCGACGCGAAAGACGCGAAAGCCGTCCGCGACGCGATGACGGTACCGACGACGCGACAAGCCGTCCGCGGCACGATGACAGCACCAACGATACGACGAGCCGTCCGCGGCACGATGACAGCAACGACGACGCTGGGTACTTGGTTTCCCCTTCGCAGTAAACCTTGAGGACCCTTAGGACCTTAAGGCATACCGTCCAGGTACTGAAGCCACTCCACCACGTCAAGGTGTACCCATGGAGGGTTATTTTATACAATATATAATTTTGTGTAATACAATATAAAACTTAAGAGAGAGGAAAAATATACTTTATGTATAATTGAGAGATTAACTATATCGCATATATCCCTTTTTTCCTCGATTAAAAGAGATGCGATGTAAATATATCGTTACAACAATACTATCTCTATTATTGAATTATTTTGTTTTATTTCTTATTTTTAAAAGTTAATCAATTGTTAATTACAATAATCCTATCAAATTATTTTCCGATACATGTTGCGATTTCGTTTAAAAAAGGAATTTGATAATGTCTCGCGCTCTACTACCGTACTGTTCGAGTGTCGCCGTGCGACTGATAGACCATAATAATATCGTGCTAATGTTTACGCCGCCAAGGCCGTAATCCATGTTATTGATAATTTGGAGCCGAATATTTTGCGTACTATGACGTATATCGCGGAATATTAAATCGTACAGTATTTAAAAGTATTTTAAATTATTTACTTAAGAAACGATTAATAATATTACGGAGCTTATCGTTAATTACTCGGACGGATGCAATTCGACTATTTTATTGCGCGTTCTCGATCCGAATCATATTTAAATCGACGAAAAGTCAAACGATAAAGTATCGGACAAAATATTATTAAATTTGAAATATTTTTAAAGAGGTAATTATTCCTTATAAAGGAAGAAAAAGATCACGACAAAACAATAAATTACAATTTTGATTTTTGTCACTTCGACTCTTGTTTAAATGTATTTCGCGCGAAATACGCGCCTCAAAATTTATCGTTGCGATATAATTATGTATTATTTAAGATATTGTATATAAAATAAAAGATAATTAATTTTGTTTATCGTATTAAATTATTTTTCGATACATGTTGCGATTTCGTTTAAAAAAGGAATTTGATAATGTCTCGCGCTCTACTATCGTACTGTTCGAGTGTCGCCGTGCGACTGATAGACCATAATAATATCGTGCTAATGTTTACGCCGCCAAGGCCGAAAACCATGTTATTGATAATTCGCAGCCGAATATTTTGCGTGCTATGACGTATATCGCGAAATATTAAATCGTACAAGTATTTTAAATTATTTACTTATATAATAAACGATTAATAATATTACGGAGCTTATCGTTAATTACTCGGACGGATGCAATTCGACTATTTTATTGCGCGTTCTCGATCCGAATCATATTTAAATCGTCGGGAAGTCAAACGATAAAGTATCGGACAAAATATTATTAAATTTGAAATATTTTTAAACAGATAATTATTGCTTCTAAAGGAAGAAAAAGATCACGACAAAACAATAAATTACAATTTTGATTCCTGTCACTTTGACTCTTGGTTAAATGTATATCACGCGAAATACGCGCCTCGAAATTTATCGTTGCGATATAATTATGTATTATTTAAGATATATAAAATAAAAGATAATTAATTTTATTTATCGAATTAAATTATTTTCCCATACTTGTTGCGACCTCGTTTAGAAAAGGAATTTGATAATGTCTCGCGCTTTACTACCTTACTGTTCGAGTGTCGCCGTGACAATGATTAACCATAAGTAGTAATACCTTAATAATAGCGCGCTAATGTTTATGCCGCCAAGGCCGAATATCATGTTACTGATAATTCGCAACCGAAAATATATTTTGCGTATTATGAACAAGCGGAATAATAAACTATACAAATATTTTAAATTATAGATCAATTATTTAATAAATTAATATGTCTCGAAACTTATCGTCATTTTAATTATTCGGACCTGCGATTCGACTATTTTTTTATACGTTTTCAATCCGAATCATATTTAAATCGTCGAAAAGTTAAATGAAAAAGCAGAACGGACGAAATATAATTAAATCTTAATTATTTGTAGAGAAATAATTATTATTTATAAAGGGAAAGAAACATCGCGACAAAACAATTTACATTTACAATTTTGATATCTATCGTTTCAACTCTTGATTAAATGTAACACAAATACACATCACGCGAAATACGTGCCTGGAAATTTATTGTTGCGGTATAATTATTTAAAATATGTAAAAGATAATTTATATTTATCGTATCAAATTATTTCCCGATATTTATCGCGATTTCGTTTAGAAAGAGAATTTGACGGAGTGTCTCGCGCTTTACTACCTTACTGTTCGAGTGTCGCCGTGCGATTGATAGACCATAATACGTTAACAATAGCGTGCTAATGTTTACGCCGCCAAGGCCGATAACCATATATTATGTCTTGTATCAATTTTGGATCTTTCTGAGAAAAAACGATGCGATCTGAAAAAATATATACGAACCTAAAAGCGCGTATACCGTCCACTGAAGCCAGTCATAGCGCGATATAAATTTCTGATTATATTTTCTTTCCCGCAACAACACTTTTTTCAACAACAATATTACATTACACGCTTTAATATTAATAATGAATAACTTTATTGTAGAGAAATTACCTGAAATTCCTAATCTTCTTTAGTTTTACAATCGAAAATTCAAAGCTCATTGCGAGCAATACAACTAGATGCAACGAAATACGTTTCGCGAACGCGGGAACGATAAACTGCGAATTGCTCGCTTTGTCGCGAACCATATTCAAATTTTTTAAATCGTAGTTATTTTCATAATAGGTGCTAAAATTATTGTAAGCGGAGAGAAGCCTGCAATTTTTTATAACATGTTTTTTCTAATTGATAATTAATTTTTATATTTATGAATTCATTATTTCGATGCATTTGTGCGCACCGATACACATTAAAAACTATTTTATATAAATTTATTATAATGTCAAACAAAAAAGTGCTCTTATTTAATATATAAAAATTTTTATAAAACTTTAATATTTCCTATATTTTTAAACGTTTTAAATATATTTCTTATATTTTTGAAATAATTTTACTTTATTAATAAAATTTTTGCGAATGAAATGACAAACGCAACATTATTCGGATAAATTTTGAGATAGATACAAACGTAAAAATCAGATAAATATTTTTTTTTCTTATTTAACAATAAGTAAAAATTATTCAAATTATATTGTTTTTGTTGTCATTTTAATCATAATAAACAAAAAGTATATACGAACCTAAAAGCGCGTATACTGCCCGCTGGAGCCAGTCATGGTATAAATTTTCGATTATATTTTATTTCACGCAATAACTTCTCAAGAATATTACATTACACGCTTTAATACTAATATAATGAACAACTTTATTGTAGAGAAATTATAATATTATAAATTAATACTTTGAAAAATATATTTCAATACATATTAAAAAATCTATTAAAAGTTATATAATTTAATCTATATATCTCTTCTAACCCATCCATTTCGAGGCAACGAATCTATTTATAATCTACAATCTATATTTATATCTACAATATCTACGAAATCCGTTACCTCAAAATAAAATTAAGTTCATCACTCACCGGCACTGATGCGCACAACAGCGGAGTTGTTGGTCTTGAGGCTACGTTGTCTGTAACATACAAATATAAAACTCAAATTATAGCAGCATTTACAATATAATTAATATTTCATACGGAATATTTTATATTCGACGCATACAATGCTAATTGTAAGAAGCTCTTTATAGATCATAAAAAGATTTTTCTTCATATAGAAATTTTTATAGAATTTATGTAAAAGTCTTTCTTTTTAATTTTTTTTTCTTTAATTTATTCAAATAAAAAGATGTAATTATGATGCGCGTACGCGGTTTTTAACAACTAATATACAAATAATAAATACTCACCCTAGGGTTGCTCCGCTGGCGCAGGATACCTCTCCTAGGCCGCCTCCTCCTCCTCCTCCTCCTCTCAGGTTGTTAGGAGGTTGTTACATTGATCTGTAGCATAGAAATAAAAAATCCAGATTGTAGCAACGCTCAAAGTAATTAATATTTTTAAAAATTTATTGTACGCATTGAATCTTATATTCAATGCATATAATAATAAACAGATCGATTAATAAAATAATTTTATAAATTTTGAAAAAAAGAAAGAAACACTACTCATAACTCTAATAATTTCATATAAAAGTTATAATCTAAAAGAGTATAAAATTTTACAAGATTATAGCTTTCATACAAAAATCTGTTTCTTTAATTTTCTATTGTTTAAATCATACAAATAAGGAATCAAATTACGCGATTAATTGCTTAATTTAAATTGCACCTATGCAATTAATAAGTAATTAATATACAAATAACAATTTACTTACCACAGGGTTGCTCCACCGATGCCCGATGCCTCTCCTAGGCCTGCGAAAGACGCGAAAGCCGTCCGCGACACGATGATGGCACCGACGACGCACTGCGACTTTATTGCTCGAATATCGCCGCGCGAATGATAATATATGTAAGAAAGGAACTTGAGCGTCTCGCCCCACTACAGTTCTATTCAAGTGTCTAAATGATAACAAGACCGTGATACATAAACAATGTTTACGCGCGCCAATGTTTACGTCGCCAAGGCCATATACCATGTAAGGTATTATTCTAATTCGCTGTCGAAATATTTTATGTACTATAAAATATATATACGAAATATTAAATTATATAAATATTTTAAATTGTAAATCAATGATTTATTAAACGATTAATGTATCACGGAGCTTATCGTTATATTAATTATTCGATTTTGCGATTCGATTGTTTTATAGCACGTTCTTAATCCAAATTATATCTAGATCGTCGAAAAATCAAATGCTAAAGCATCGTGGACAAAATATATTTGACTCTATTTCTTGTTAAAGAAATAATTATTGTCCGTAAAAATCGCAACAAAATAATAATTTATAATTTGCTTCTCTATTACTTTAATTATTATTTGATTAAATGAATAAATTACGAAATATGTGATTCGAGATCTATCATTGTGATATATTGTATATATGTAGTTATATATATTATTTATAAATGTTAATTAACTATTAATTATATTATAATAGCAAATAATTTCCCGATATTGATCGCGATCGCGTTTAGAGAAAAAATTCGACGGAGCGTCTCGCACGATTATTTTCCTGCTCGATTGTCGTCGCGCGAATGATAACAGAGTCATGGCACGTAAATGATAGCGCTTCAATGTGTACGCCGCGCCGCCAAAGTGAATTTTATATTGTATAAAGTATATATTTTTTTTTAATTAATTTTAAATATTTTAAAAATAAATTTTTTCGCAATTCCGGTTTTTTTTTTATCTAGAGTTCTGGGTAGCATCCCACGAAATATAAAAGAAACTCTTAACGCTTAATTCTTATGCTGCAATATTGCAGGAGATATCGCGATTTTTTAATCATTTTTATCTATTATTATTTATAAAAACTAAATTGCGCATTTTATAATATTTTATATATAACACACACACACACACACACACACACACACACACACACACACACACACACACACACACACACACACACACACACACACACACACACACACACACACACATATATATATATATATATAATATTCTAATAATATGCCGTAAGCAGACAAAACAAGACTCCAAAATAAACTAACTTTCGACTAATTAAATATCATTAATATCGAAGGCCGGATTATTGCCGGGAAAAGATGCTTGTCGTCATTTTAAAATAACTTTGATATAAAACATCGAGTAACTGTGCTGAATCAAAAGGCGATTCTGTTCTAGGATTAAGTTTAGAGATATTTTTAAACGCGAATAAATAATCTTCTGTGAACAATAGCGAACTCTGTCAATGCGATTCTGCTCTCTTAAATGGAATCAGTGTGTGTGTGTGTGTGTGTGTGTGTGTGTGTGTGTATATATATCATCTTTGATAAACAGCGGTTTCATTAAAAATATAGTATTGCAAATAGTAAAATCTTGTGAAAAAAATTAATTAATAATTGATCTTTCAGTAAAAATCTGATCTTTGGTGAAATCTTGCTACTTCTTCAAACAATGACATTTTCACTGATTCATTTTTCAAGAGAGAGGTGTTGACGATAAAATCGTGCGGCACGAGATATTCTCCCGTTACGGAGTAAAATAACGAAACCGTAAAAAGTAACTGAAATATTACCCTTGCTTTTATCCGACGACTCTCACAATCTCTCGGCTGGTCTTTGCTGAACGCGATACGAAGCTTGGAGCTAATTTCCATGCCGGAGTTATAAAGAGACTAGCGCGAGTAAGGGAAATTGGGCAAAGCAAGGAAAATTACTATAATCAACCCTGTGATATATAAGTAACAATTATCATCGCATTGCGATGTCTTTAAGGCCTGTATTTGCAGTCGTTACTTGAATCTCAAAAGTTTCGAAAGCGTATCAGATGAGATCTCTAAGATAGAGTTCTATATCATAAAACGTAGACCCGCTCAATAATTACCTTTTTAGTAGAAATCAAAATAAAATTATGTATTCAGCTAAAAAGCTAAAAGATCACTCGTATTAAATTTGATTATCGCATATCATTATATTTCTGATGTGCGGATTTTGTTATACATTAATTATAATATTATCGTAATTAATCATCATTTATTAATTAGCTGTATATTAAAATGCATTGTTATGTTAAAGCTAATAAAACGATTATTTCGACGAATAAACGCGATAGAAGAATCGAAAATACGTAGATATCGTAATTAAATTGATACATATATTGTATACGCTATATTAATAATTCCTGTATTTCTTTGTCAATAATATTAATATCTGCTTATCTTTTTATCAATGGGTAAATTAGAAATCGAGTGTGAAAAAAAAGCAAAATAAATATAATATTGTGTATTTTGTAGGAATACAAGACGAACAAATTTAAATTGTCAAAGCTATTAAGAGAATTTTCAAAAAATAGATAAGATATCAAAACAATTTAATAGTGCAAGAGACGGTATACACACACACACACACACACACACACACACACACACACACACACACACACACACATACACATCAACTAAAATTCAAAGAATCATGATTTCAATAATTTTATTTCCTAGAACACGCGATAGTTTAAACGTTTAAAATCAGCACAGTATCAAAAGAATCAGCAAAGAAATGGTACGATATAAAATTGGGAGTCCAAAAATTTTTGAAGTTAAATATTGATCTGTGAAAAATTATTCTTAAAAGTGAGAAAAGTATTAGGAAAATATAATCAGCAAATAAGGGACAACTTTTTGCCGTTGTCTCTATCAACTATCGGTATTTATGGATAGTCGATAGTTAGAAAAATGAAATTTACTAATGTTGATATTTTGCAAATCATTAAAATTTAAATTTCCGATAATCGAAAAAGATAATCCAGAAAATATAGTCAAAAGAAAGATAGTACGTAAACTAAAATTTCAAGAATCGTAATTTCAAGGTTTTCCAAAAGTTGTAAGCTAACAATTTGAACGAAGAAGAGACAAATTAGGTCTTGCTGCAATCCAATCTTATTATAAATAATAGCTTATACAACTTCTAACTAAAAGTATAACTGAAAGCGGCATAAGAAATATGAACTCTGAAAGAATGATAAAATCCAGAGAGATAAATTGGCAATTGGTTTTTCTCTCGAAGGATAAGCGCTTCCTTGCTTTTCGATGTTTTTATTCTTCTTAATAAATCAATAGAGTTGAAAAATTTCCCAATCTTTTATTATCATTATCATATTTTCTATAATAGATTGGAAAATTCTTTAACTCTGTCGATTTATTAAAAAAAAATTATACTATAAATATACTATATACGCGATTATATTATAAATTTTTCTAAAATTTATTAAGACTCTGCAATTTTTTAATCAAAAATTGTGCTATATTTTCGATGCAAAACTCCTTTATCTAAGAAGAAGAGAAATTATACACTCGGTCAAAGGGCGAGAGACCACCGGACAAACACAGTGCACACCGCGCAAACGCGAGAAGAATTTCCGAATGCTGTAATATCCGATTCGGCGACATTGCGCACATCCGCGTGAGCCGCTATTGAATTTATTATTATGCATTTATGTAGATTGAAATTAATATTAGGAGCGAGTGGAATCCCCGCGCGTCTAGCAGCGATTCCGAACAGTGATTCCATGGAAATCCCACGATTGAATTCGCGGTCATGATTAGTTTCTCAGCTTACTTTTCTCCGCACCTTCCGTTCCTGCGCGTCCTTACAAGCGTCTCTTATAAGTTTCAAACTTCTTTATCGTGTTTCCGATTGATCCGCGCGTTCTATTATTAAAAGTAATGTTTCTCCGTCAATATTTTGCCGATGCCTCCGCTCTTTCGCTCGTTTCAATTTTCCCTTACATTTATTAAATTAATTCAAGAATCTCTATTTATAAATTCCGAATGGCGTTCCGGACGAAACGTTTTTTACTTTCATTCGCGGGCAGTAAAATCAGCCGTAATTCATTTGCTCGCCGCTATTTCGTAAATTAGCCCTCGCGTTTCGCGTTAATCGAGATGCGACGATAAAACCGCGTGTGATCCGCTTTTATTAAACTCTCGACTCGCCCCAACTCGCCGTAACTCGGTTGCAATTGTTACCGATGCCGAATATATAATGCCGCGTATACTATGGCATAAATTCTGATCCTTATGGGGCCGCGAATTCTTCGTATATATTTCCGCGTGCAACATGTGCGGGATAGACGACGATATTTCTTCAGTATCGAGAATAGATATATTGAAACGTCGTGGAGCGATCGTACGTGCCACCCTCGATTGAACGTGTTCCACGTTCTATGGAAGTAACTGTGCTTTGAGGGAACAACAGATAACAGGAGGGAGGGGAGATATTACAAGAAGATAAAATAAATAAACCATTATATGATTTACATTACGCAATTGTATAGGATGGGATTGAATTTTCGAGCAATCTCTTTCGCAATTGATCGATTTTAATTATATCTAACATGCTGTAACGTTGTTTTTTGCCACGAATGTTTCCACGCATCCTGTATAATAATACATTTAAATCAATCGCTTCAATGGAAATGGGAGGGAAGAAGTATATACATATATATATATATATAATTTGTCGTATATGAATTTATACTAGCGTGCAAAATCGACGATATAAAAATTGTTTGAAACCATTTCGTGCAAATGTCGCTCGTACGAAAATAACGCTGGAAAATATATTGAAAGATCAATTTTATTGAGATTTGCCGCGAAATATATGCGAGCGTTGTCCGTTTAGCGAAGCTCGACCCGTCGAATAATAAAATCACGGAAGAACGTTGCACAAAATGCCGAAATGACATGTATCGCGTTACTTATCGGTCATCCTGTCACTTTTTTCCCTCGCGCTTGATCGCGATGTTATTTCTGTCGCTCGTATATTTTCTGAAAATAGAGAAGAAAAATCGTTATTTCAAAAATTCTATCCGATTGGAAAACTTATTTTCAAGAAAGAAAAAATATATATTTAAGAAAGATAAAAAAATGGAGATTATGCGTCACATTCGATCAAGTTCTCCACTACATTCTGCGAAACATAATATCTCGATTTTTTAGATTAAAAGATAATCTGTCGTAACGTGAAAAGATCACTCACTTAACGCCTGCTTCGTTTTTCTCGACGCCGTAAAATTGCCTCAAGTTTTCGTGAACATCGCCATCTGATTTCGCGTGTTTTCGCGACTTCCGGAGGCTCGTCCTGAACCCGTTTAATCTTCGCATTCGATGAACTCGCTTTGCGACGCCGGGGATAGTTGCCGGTGCATTCGTAGGGAACGTCACGTATCTCCAGAACTCGTTCGTCGACGGTGATATCTTGGTGCGATATTTCCCGTAATCGTCGATCTCGTTACCCGTTCGAGCCGCACGCTCGGTATACTTTGCCTTATTCCTCAAGATTTCGAAAACTTGGCTGCGATTCGGTTGCTTGCGCGCGATATCGTTCAAAGACTGCTTCAAACAATTATCGTGTACCTTAAAAGTGGCATTTTTCGCGTTCAGGGCATTGCCAGAACGATAAGGCATAAGATCGGTCGACGACGCGACCTTTTGATATCTCAATCTGATCTCGAACGGGACGACACTGTTCGCATCACTGGAGCTCGAAAAGTTCTCCGCGGTCGCGATCTCGATTCCCATAGTGTGCGATTCTACTCTCGAATGATCATTTTCGACAGGTACTGTTATCGGGAACGACTGCGAATCATGAAGAGCCACGTCGTTACTCCAAGTTTCATTTATCCAGTCGCTGTTGTTCGAACTAAGCATCAGTTTATCGACGTCATCCGAGACGATAGTCTTCGTTTCTTTTCTCAGAGATTTGCTGAAATCATGTTATCGAATTGGTGTCTATTTTTGTCTCATTGTACAAACAGATTTTTCTTGACCGAATAAGAAAGCAGATTTTTCCTCTATCGAAATAAACGTGATTCGCACTCTCTTAAATTGAATCAATGTCGCTGATTAAAACGGAGCCGCAAAATTTTATTGAAGATAAGTAAATATTTTACTGATTTTCCCTCATTCAATAAGCATTTACGCTTTGCACAGTAAAATTTCACTGAAAAATCAATAATAATCGTACATATTATTTGCAAGATATAATTTTTAAAGCTTTTTTATTTATTTTAAATTGCTGTTTTTAGAAAAAAAAACAAAAAAACTCACATATATACACATCTGGGATAAAAAGCACGTATAACTACAATAGTATTCAAAAATTGAGTATTATATACATGCATATTACACTTTTTTAAGATTTGTGCTAAATTTATTAAAATAAATAATATTCTTAATCAAAAAACTCAAATTTTTCTTTAATAAAAAATATTACTCAACAAATTTATCATATATAATATTATAATATGTAAGACGTACATACGTTTAAAAATATTAACGATAATTAAAATTATCGCTATACTGATTTGCAATACTACACTTATAATTGAGATCATCAGTGACTATTCTCTGCTTTTCAATGATAATACTTCACTGATTTCATTTAAGAGAGCAACTTTACAATTCGGACATCTTTATAGATATTAGCACGACAATCGAAAAATAAAAAAATGACCAAAAAAATCAAAGTAAAGCAAGACACGGTAGAATATCTTGCGCCGTAAAACTTCGTGGCTCTAAGACCGGTAATGGCAGCGATCCGATAAATTCATCATCCAGAACTTCTCTCGCTGTCTTTAGTTCCTCTCTCTCTCTCTCTCTCTCTCTCTCTCTCTTAGCTTAAATCCTAACTTAAATAGACGCGAAACGTGTACTGGACTAAGTTCGAGGGAGTTTGATTACAAGAGAACGTGTCTCCGACTGCACTTACCTTGGGCAAATAAGCTACTGCTGAATTGTTAAAGCTCATTTTCAAAGAATCACGCGATTCTCGCACTCGCCAAGTTTTCACGAAACTTTCGTCACGCTCGGCAAATCAAATATTTACGCAACGTATGTTACTTCAACGTATATATGTAATCGCTCGCGACAAGAGTCACCAATTATTTGGAGAGACAAGTATTACAATATTGTATTGCGGTATATATATATATATATATATATGTAATCTCGCTGCCGAAATCTCATGAAACAGCCATTTCGTAAAGAAAGAGACGCGAATCGGAATTTATCGAAAGATTCACCTACGAAGACTTACTCTCGAATCACATCAGAATCCGTCGCGTCGAAACGTTCCTCCATTTGATAATAAGCGACTATTAAAATGCGCATCAGTCGAACGAGTTTACGCTTGATAATCGACCCGTCTGGCTGAGCTTCTTGAAGCAGCAACAACCTGGACCAGTCCGATTTCAACGTGCCAAAAGGCAAAGCAGAGATCGGACATTTAAATCCAGCGACCATCATTTTCACGGTAGGTACATCCGTGAGATTTAATTTCGACAAATGATCATCGATCTCATTGCTATCAAACTGAACCAGATCCGAACAGTGATCAGAAAAGCTATCGACATATCTCGCTACAAAGAAAAGGAAAATTAATTACATAGCCAATTTTCCTCGTACAAACCGCCTGAAATCTTAATATTATGTTTAAAAAATAGAGAAAACGTATAGAACTGTCAAAATCTCAATAATATATAATTTTCAAATCTTTCACATTAATTCAAAACGGAAATAAATTCTTTAATTCCATCATTTAAACTTAATTATAATAGCGAGATGCGCGTGTTATAATTCGTTAATCTTCAAATATTGACGCAATATTTTCGGAAAATATACGTTTTTTTATATAATACATAAAACAGAAATTTTGAATAGTAATATAGAATTTTGTACGACGATAATATATAATAGTCGTCTATAATATAATTAAAAATTAGTATAAAACGTAGAGTATAAAACGAGATATCTGGTACGCATACTAACCGTTAATAAAAATAATCGCCGAGTAGAGGAAGAGAGGAATGTGCAGCAGCGTGTACGACGGCATTTTTGCGTGGACTGATCGCTCGAGCGACGGATTCATATATATATTCCGTTTCGTTAAGATCGGCATTTTTTTTAAACACACGTTAGCACGATTGTTGGTGCGCGCGCGAACTCGTGAAATACGTATATAAGGCAATTCTTTGCTTCCTTCTTCTGTAAAGCGAGAACGTTGCATACTTGATGCCGTGCGAGATTGGCGCGATAATGTCCGGGAATGCAAGTCTTTTCGATGCTATTATATGCAGTACGGATTTAGCGTATATTCACAAAATCGCAGAGTTATTAATCGTTAATAAAGTATCTGATCTCGAATTATATTCGAATAATTTATTCGAATGTCGAGATTAGATACTTCAACGCGCTCTCTTAAACTTGATCAGTGAAAATGTCATTGATTGAAGCACAAAATTTTGATCCTCAGAGTATTTTATGAATTTTCAGTCAGACCATTCATACTTGACTCTTCCGTCTTATGTGTGTCATTGATTATGTCAGTAAGATTTCACTGAAAAATCAGCACAATTGTACGCATATGTATTGGCAAGATATAGCTTTTAAAGCATTTTTTATTTATTTTAAATTGCTATTCTTTAGAAGCCCCACACATACATAATTGGGAAAAAAAAAAAAACATTAGCATTCGAAAATTTAGAATTATATTTATATTATACTTTTTTTTACTCTTAAAGTATGATAAACTCACAAAAAATGGACAAGATTCTTGGTCGAAAATCCAAATATCTTTTTTAACAAAATATATTGCTATAAATTCATTTCATATATAATAAAAACGTATTTTAAAATATCACTGATTGAAACAGCCACTACTCCTAATTCTTACAGTGAGATTTCACTGATTTGCAGTGTTATATTTATATCTGAGACCATCCAGATGTTTATTCACTACTTTTCAATGATAATACACTGATTCTATATTTAAGAGAATGTGTTAATGTATATACATATATATGTACATGTATATATATATATATATATATATATATATATATATATATATATATATATATATATATATATATTACATTAAAATAAAGTCCACTAATATTGAATAAAGAATAAAATTTTGTTGTAATTTATGATTTGCGAGACATAAGCTGCATTTAAAATTATCGTGTATATTGTGTGTGTCTGTGTGTAAGAATTTTTCAATATATTACGTAGTTATAAAAAAAAATTCTTTCAAACCTTTATACGCTATTGGTTAAATAAATATATACGGGCAATTAAAGGAATAATAAACAGAGACGCTATTACCGAGGTAGTTCCATACAACGTATCTTTTGTCGATTTATTTTCTGTATCTCGTTGTAAATATCGTCATCTTAATTATACACACACACACACACACGCATACACACAACACACATATACGGACGTATTCTCTTTCTCTCATACAAACTATTTTAATCACGAAATTCCACGATGCGCTGTTTTCCATTATCGCATCGACAACACTGATGCTGCTAGTATCTCTTCGATCTCACCAGTTTTTGTAGGTACACCAAATTACGGCTCTTTTCGCATTTGTAACGCGCACATATATAAAAATTATATTTAGCGAGAATCTACAAAGTCACGTAAAATTACAAAGTAAATTACATACATATTTATAATCATCGTAGAAGCGTAGCATCTCTCTTTCTCTCTCTCTCTCTTCTTACAGATGCGATTTACATCAACGGACTTGAGGCAGTAAAGCGACGATATATTTAGGACACGAGACTCCAAAAAAAAAACAAAAAAAAAAAACTATTAATTAAAGGACTTAAAGAGACCATAATGTAACGATTCAAGCCTATATTTCAAATAATTCGCGTGTGATAAAAATGTTTTACATAAAAAGTGTCAGCCCAATGTTTCTCACCATATTTTCGTAAATATATATTTATACATAAAATATAATACATTTTTAGATACGTTCTCGTGACGTAAATTAAAAAAACAAGAATAAACCCCGCGTATCGTCAAACAAAACTTGTATAACCATGTTATATAAATGCTAACAATTATCATATTCTGTGGATGTCGGAAAAAGAGAGAATCTCATATTATATCACAAAGTTTTTCCACGAGAAAATTTTCGCCACATTTTTCAAATAAACTTTTTTATACGATAACAAATCTCAATCTCAATCTGATCCGAAAGAAACTGGAAATTTTGAATGTCCCTTTTGAGTGTACGACGGAGAACGCGATCTTTACAAAGTTCGATGATTTAAAAGCACATTTCCTTCCTACTGCAAGAATTAAAGCTTAATCGTCCCACTAATGTCGTTAGCATAATGATTATAATTTTTTTATCATTTAATTATATCTCTCTTTCTCTATTTTCTTATATTTGTTGCCCTTTCATCTCAGTGTAACAAATACTTGCCATCTCTTCGCGAACTTTCATATAATTACACAATGTACCGCTCTTTTCAACGTACTATTCTTTCCCTCCTATTAAATCTATCGTTATTACTACTATTTATATTTGAGAAATATACTCGCACACACGCGCTTAACTATTTGTATGTGTCTAGGTTTTTGTATCGTGTTTGCTTGTTCGCAACCCTGAGACTACGATTCTACCGCCACGGCGAATCGATATGATTACATATGTATATATGGTACAAAGAAAATGCTCGAAAAAGTATGAAACCTCACAATTCAACGGTATACATGAAGATCAATTACATAAAAATACCTAACGCATTTTTTTCCTTTTTTTTTATATCTTTCCTTGATGGAGATGTATGTGAAAATATTTGCTCTAATACATAATCAATGTCTTTAAAACCGCGCTGACTGTTGGCAATTGGGAGAGAGAAGGGAATCGGGACAACTCGTTTTGTCGTGTCTAAAGTAGGATCATAGTTTAGTTTGCAGAATTTAGTATAAAGGATACGAAAGGATAGAATCTTGAACAAAATCGTCGACATAAAAAGAAAACGCAAAAATATCGCAATTTTCCATTCAAATGTGAGAGGAGTCTCGAACAAGACGAAAAGAAAGACGCTCGTAAGTCCTAAACGAAAGATAAAAAACAATCGCATGACGTTCCATCAAAGGAAAATAAAGGGTCGACGTCATCTTGTCGTTAAGTCGTGAAGAAAACTGCACGTATCTCGTTTTCATTGCACTTTATGCCTATGATAGTCTCGCGATGTAAATACGAAGCCTACGTTTTTCGTTCGCTCTCCGATATCAGAAATCATCAATGAATTTCAATTTGAGATATATCGCCATTTAATTTTAATTTAAAAAAATCATCAACAGAGTGAAAAATAAACAAAAAATTTAATTTGAACGAATGCTTTTTTATGGTTCACTTTTTAATTTTTAATTTTAACTTAAATAATTTTTTTTTACATAAAAGCGCGGCTGATAGAATGAATGATATTCCAAACATCTTGGAATATAGATAAACCGTTATAACTTCGCGACCAATGGTCGTCACATATAAAGCTCCATAAAACTTACTCGTTTTCTCACATATGGGTCTCGTTCCTCTCTTAAAAATCTCTATCGTGAAAAGCATATGTAGCGTTATGATTGCGCAACGTTAACTCAAAGTTGTTATTATGCACACAAATATATTCGCTGATTTTCGTAACAATTTAATATAATTAGTAATAACTAGATAATATATAAAGATCCCTGAATATATAATAAAATAATGGTGATAATAATATTAATCTCATATTAATATAATAATAATGATTGTAATAATAATAATATATGATAGTAAAAATAATATTAATATAATTATATTAGCAATAATTATATATTTTTTCTTGCTCTTTCTCTTTTTTTTTTTTTGTGTGGCACGGACAGACACATTTTTGAACAACCGGGTAAACATTTCGACCGCTTACAAAATCGCGGTAATATGGCAATAATCTGGCCAATAATCCATCTTTAAGATACATTTCTGATAAAAATTCCGAATTGCTTAAAAGCGGTATGTTCCTGATTTGGGAGAATAATTCAATTATTTTATCGTCATCTTTCTTTTGCTCGCATTTTTTCACACTTGATTAATTTCGATCTCATTTATATATTGTACAAAGAAATATTCTAAGATATAATGTACAAAGATGTGTGTATTTCTACATCACTATAACTATGGATGTTATATAATACAGCTATCACAAACATATTGATTAATATTACTCAATTCTTTTTCACATTTAAGCTATTATAATTACAAGTGCTAACGTAAACGAGGCAATGTACATCGCATGACAAAGACGCAGAAGGAGGATTGTAATTGCCCCCGCTTCCCCGCCGGAATTGAACGAAAGAAAAAAAAAATAACAATGATCAAAAGAATAGCAAAATCAAGAGAAAATGCCGTTCAATAACAATAATTTTGATTGTTGATTCTTGAAGTATTCTTTCACGAATACTAGTGATATCATTAGTACAATATATTAAACACCCACAGTTATCTACACAGCTTATCCGATTTATACGGTTCGGTGTTGCGATCATGAAATCAAACGGAAACACTATCCTTGATATTCTCACAATATAGCTGATCACTGGTTTCCGCACACGTCTATTCTAAGATGAGTACTTAAAAAAAAAAAAAAAAAAAAAAAGTCTTCTCGCATCTTGTACTTGAATGTTCCGACATAAAACATCTTTACATCTTTCTTTCTTTCTTTTTGTACCTGTAAATGGGGTACTCGTAAAAAGGAAAGTTTGGATACTTCAAACAAAAACTATGCGCCTACCGTCCTAGAACGATTTGCGATTCGCGATGATCGCCGGAGACATTAACCAAACCTGCGCTTTCAACGTTCTTTCCCCGTTCGCAAAAGAAAAGAATAGATTCCATTAGAAAATAAAAGTTATCGTAGAAAAACCGATAACTCCGTTTCTCCCACGCACTATCACTCATTAAACATATCGACACCAAACGCTCTCGTATTCGATAACGATGTACAATGATAATAATAATCACGATAATGATGAATATCGCCAACTTTTGGTAAACAACGCATGAACAGGCGACGAATAATCAAGTTATCGAATTTGCAAAGCGCGTTTCATCGATTACAAACGTTCTCGAGCATCTCCTCAAACAGTTTGTTCATCGGTACCTTGCCTGTTCTATACACACTGGACCAGAATCGTCTGACAATCCCATCGGCCTGTCTGAGACTGGGCAACACTAGGAACATATTCTGCGTAGCGCGGAGAGCCTGACCGGGTCTCACCGCCGCCACACAATCCGACAGAGAATTCAAGATAGAATCACGAAAACGGTAAAGCGCCTGCGGCTCATCTGATCTAGCATCGCTATTCGCTAAGATCAATGCTTTCAGCACGTAGTACTCTTCCCGCGTTAAACCCAATCGCTGAATCCTCTCGACGATTTGAATACACTGTTTAAAGAGAAAGAGACCAATTCGATAAAAATCAGCGTACACTAAATCAAGAAAAATAATAGACTTATTTACGGTTTACGGTACTAATAATAGACTTATTCACACCATCTCTCTATTGTATCGTATAATTTAAAAAACTTTTAACTTATCTTTAAAATATCTTAAATTTATGTGTATATTTTTAAAAAGAATATAAAATATATATAAATATTTCCAAGCACATATAACTTAAAAAAAAAATATATATATATATATATATAACTTTTATTCCTCAACCCCCCCCCCCCTCCTTCTCTTTCCTCATCTTATTAAATCATTTTAACTATAACAAATACATATTCGTTTCTAATAGTTAAAGAAATAAGAATATAAGATATAATAGAATAATAAAATTCTGTCATAAAAATTACATACATGTGTGTAGAGCTCCATACAATGGCATTCGCGCGCAATCCTTTCGTCTAACGTAAAATCTTGCGCAAACCTCAATCTGCCACTATTCGGCGTGCTTCTCCACGCTAGAGTGAAAGTTAATATCTCAGCCCAAGTACTCTGCAGAAGTCGCATTTGATCGTTTAATGCTAAGCTGCTAAAACCTGGGATCTGCTTGGCCCAGCCTGCACAAAAATAAAAATTAGACATCCCTCAAATGTTAAAAACTTGAAGAATATGTAATCGTTAGTGTATAAACATGTGCCTGGCCAAATGTGGCTAATACTTACCTATTATGCCAACCAATTCTCGATCGTAAAGATCTGACAATTGTCCGAGAACCTTCTGGTCTGTCTCCTGTGTGCTAGGGATGTTGGATACTTGAAGCATATCTGGTTCACAAGCTGCCAAGGCTTCGACCAACTTGTTATCTGCAAAAGACGAGACACAATGTGTCTCTTTATTTAAATTGCCCCATTATTATTTATTAACGTTAAACAAAATTTTACAAGTTTTCAAAAAATGGGATGTAAATAAGAAATACATGGAAAAATTGTGAAACTAAAATAAATTTAAGAGGTTAAAAAGCTAATATTGTGAAAAGACATGACTTGACGATATAATAGCTTACTTAACGTTTCGGTAGGACCTCCTGACGTTACGTTAGCTTGAAACATTGAATAATTCAACGTTATGAGCATCTGTCTAGGAAGGTAATTTTTATCTATTCTTTCTGCATAGATATCTTTCTTTAACATATGATAAAAACCGGTGCAAAACACACGCGATGACGCGCAAAGTTGTATAAATATAAGGCAAAGTACCCTCTAGCGTGGCGCTCTTGACTGGCGTGTAAGGATCCGCGGATCTTCTGTACTTTTGTCGACCGCCTCTAACGCGATCCAATCGCACGCCTTCCTTCAGCATTCCTTGCCGCAAACATTTCTGAAATCTACACGCCTGGCACGCTTTTCGTCTCCGTTTGTTTATCTCGCACTCGCCGTTCGCTGGACAAGTGTACTCGATGTTTCCTGTAAAATTATTGGCTATTTTATCGTAATATAAATACATAATCCTGCCCCAGATAGCACCAACCAAGTTGGTAATTGTTTCAAATGTAAATGTTTTCACCGAAGGGTTGGTCATTGAGGTAATTTTTATACAAGGGCTAAGTAATTCAGCGGCAATCCAAAGGAAATTTTGGGTAATCCAAGATAATTTTTGGTAATTCTAAATAATCTTTAGCATTCTCAGGTAATCTTGGATAATCTAATGGAAAATCTAAGTAATCTAAGGGTAATATCAAATAATCTGTAGATAATTTTAAATATTCTTAAGGGGCTACATACATCTAGTGGTAGGGAAAATAGGGGGAAATTTGACAATTTTTTTTTCATAAAAAAAATTTTTTTATTAAACAATCTCTAGCTACATTTTAAAGTAGGTCCTTTAATGTATATTTGACCAAAGAATTTTCTTAAAGTATATAAAAAAAAGGAAGTTTTTGTCGTAGCAGATTTTTAAAATTTTGATTTTTTGAAAAATGACGGCCATTTGAATGCGAAGGTATCAGATTAAAAATCATATCTTTGCATTCGAATTCTTGCATTCTTTGCCGCCATTTTTCAAAAAATCAAAATTTTCCAAATCGATTGAGACAAAAAAACTTCCTTTTTTTTATATACAATACTTTAAAAAAATTTTTTTGTTTTCGATTTCAGATAAAAATTGGAGGAGGTACAATGGTTAACGCATCGTCGAACAGCTTCCAGAAGATAACGTTTCCGCAATATATTTTTCAATATTTATTAATGAAAATTTTACTAAATATACATTAAAGGAACTACTTTAAGATGTAGCTAGGGATTTTTTAATAAAAAAAATTTTTTTATGAAAAAAAAAATTATCAAATTTCCCACTATTTTTACGCTACCGCTGCGTGTATGTACCCTCTTAAGGTAGCCGCAGATAATCTGAAGTAATCTAAGGTAATTTTATATAATCTGAGATAATTTAAAGGTAATCCATATCAAGGGTAATTTTTGTACACTATAATCACTAGTAACCAACCTCTCGGTTTTCACTATGCTATGGGTCCACAAACTGGAAGTTCAAATATTATATATAGGTATATTCAAATTATATCACGATCGAAAGTGCACCCAGTACGTCCTTGGTGCTATCTGGACGAATTATTGCGGCCTATTACAGAAATCGATACGGAGCTCGCTTACCTTGTATAGTTCTCTTGAAGAAAGCCTTGCACGCTTCGCACGAAGCGACTCCGTAGTGAAAACCGCTCGCGATATCACCGCAGACAAGACAGAGTCTCCTGGGTATCATGTCCTCTTCTTTAACACCGTCCTATAAAAACAACAATGATTCTTCACAGCAGTTCAGATATATAAATCATTCCTCATGTGAACTCGCGCTTATTGGAAACACATTTTCGAGACACGCAATCACACACCTCCGGGGTACCTAAAGGCTGCGTCGTCGAGGAACAATGATGCATTTCTGGACTTTCGGGGCTACCGCTGCTACCGCCATAATCTGTCGGAATATCCAACTTCGTGCATATTGACTGGAAAAAAAAAAATATATATATATATATATGTATGTGTGTGTGTGTGTGTGTGTGTGCGCGCGCGTGTGTTTGTACATATATAATTGAAGTGATATTAATCGATATATAAAGTAGTTTAGAAAGCTCTTAAATTTTCAAGAAACTCCCATGCGTTTCGTATAATATTTTTGGTTCCTTTTTTTCAAAGGAAGAAATGGGCATTGGTCGCTCTTTGATTTTTACGTTAAATTAAATAAGTTATCAGCGAAATATGATTAACATTAACGCGATAGCGACGAAACACCCTGTACATACATCTGACACAAGAAATCTAAATCTAAATACACGGAGGAGAATCAAGAGTTCTCTTAACAATTTCAATACCTCCTGATGTTGGAGAGTCGTGGTTGGCGAGCATACTTGATAATTTTGCGTGGGAGTCGTTGGGTTATCGATTTCCTGCTTGATGTTGGGCATCGTCCTATTATTCCCGATCATGCTTTCCGTGGTAGCGTCAGACATCATACAGACCTGCCATAAGATACGAAAGACATAATGTAATCTCCTATCTCTATCTCGAGATAGCGTATCATTATCTTTACAATCATCTATTAATATCGCGACGATTGTAAAAATGCGAGAAGACGGCAATTTTTTTATATGCGAAAATAAAAGAGAACCGCCGTCTATACAGACGCGATTGCACTTTTTTGCGCCCGCTATATTTAAGTACGGCCAACGCCTTGAGCATTTTTAGAATTGACTTCGGAGAATTCGCGGTATATGAATGTGTTCTTTCGCGAAGATCGCACATACTTTCCCTCTACGCGGATCACAACACACTACGCGTCAGCTTCCGCTCGAATATACAAAAGCGGGGAGATCCAGATCCATTGGAAAGTGTAAAAGGAACCTCTTAGAATCTCTGCGTGTGTGTCACGAATTGCGATGTTAAGCACTCTTGCACGAGCGCAGGATACGATTACTCGAAACGTGCACGGCTGCTGACTTGACGATAACTTTAACCGGTGTTGAAAATATCGATAAAACTGCATAAAAATACAAATTGATCTCCGATCTTTAATTTCAAGAGATAAAATATATTTAAAATATTCTAATCACAAATAATTAATAAATATAATTAAATATTAATAAAATTGTTAATAATATGACAATATTTACTTTGGATTTATAAGATTAATACGTAAAAATTGATGTATGTGAGAGAAATTTTAAATTACATTATAAAATATGTTTCAAAGATAGAGAAAGATACAATAAAAAGATTTATTAAAAGATTATTTTCTTACAAAGGTATTGAATTGAAAGCCACAAAATTTCGCGTAAGCGATACGTGTATATTAATATGATGTAACAATTAAAATTTAACAACGATTAATCACTTGGCAACACTGGATTAACGAATATATTAGTTGCGCCCTAAATTAGGCCGTCGGCGAACAAAGTAACGGTGAAAGGATTGCGTAAGTCCTCCCCCTCTCCCCTCCAAACCGCTCTGTTTGGTATCGTGTGTCGTGTGCCAACGGGAAGGCGAGACTTAGACGTAGGAAGGGATCGGGAGAACATCTAGTCGACCTTGAACTTGATTTTTTTTTTTTTCAGATGCGAAGTCGCGCGCCTTCACATTCTCCGTCTTCGATCAGCATATCAATGCTGATCGAATCAGTGAGATCAGACATCGCGTGAGTCAGATCCTTTCAAAGCTCGATCGGGATTTCACCCACTGAAATCAATCGACTTTTGCAATCCCACCGATCAAATTACAAGTGATTGTCGCGAAGCAAAATAGACAAATGACATGTCTTTGACAGATGGATCGCGCGAGTTGAGAGGCTACAGATTTCTCTCAGAGGACTATCGAGAATAATTTCGGGATGATGCAAATTGTTGGGTACCATTTGCGTTTGATACTTCCGTTTTACAAGTCAAAGCTTCTTTCCTCGATATCAATACACCAAGACCGATCCTGGACCAGTCTACTTTCACTTCGTAGATACAAATCACGAGAGAAAGGAGGGTAAACTTGGTGAACAACCGGTCCTATGTTTCTTACAATATTCTAGCGGAACAGGTTACGCGTGCAGAAGGAGAGAAGGGTTGCATAAGTATCCCTCCCATCCCGATTCGATCCACATTCGATTGAGAGCTCGAAAGGCGGACACGGAAAATATCAAAGAAAGAGAGAGAGAGAGAGGAGAAGAAGTAGAAGAAGAAGAAGAAGAAGAAGAAGAAGGGGGGAGGGGGAGAGGATGAAGAAGAAAAAGGAGGAGGAGGAGGAGGAGAAGAAGAAGGAGGAGGAGGAGGAGGAGAAGAAGAAGGAGGAGGAGGAGGAGGAGAAGAAGAAGGAGGAGGAGGAGGAGGAGGAGGAGGAGGAGGAGGAGGAGAAGAAGAAGAAGAGACCTCAAGCGTCTCGCCGACCTTGAACTTGACTTTTTTTGCGGGAGAGCGAGAAGCTGCCGCATTTGCGAAGGCCGCGGAGCCACGCCATCGCAATTTTAGATGCCGAGCACCAGCGGAAACGGCCGACAACGAGGCCTTGGGCCTCTCAATCTCGTTTTATCTCACTTTATCTCCTCCTCTGTCCTACCTTCCTGCCTATATGTCCGCGACTACTCGTTGTTCCACTGCGCGTTGATGCGACATACAATCTCGATGCTATTATCAACACCACCTTCCCGAAGTTAGCATCTCGCTTAAAAAATTTTGAGACACCATTGAAAGAATTCTGTTTCTTCCCCCTTCTTCCAAGGAATTCTAAAATTTCAGTCATTAAAAAAATTATCCAAAGATACAGGGTGCCAATTTGATTCTAATGACATTTCCTTAAGAGACAACGCGCCTCGCAAGAGTTTCACTGAAAAATATTATGATTCAGATCGATTTCGATTAAAATAAAAAAGCTATTACATATCGATTCATTCTCTCTCATTTTTATAATAAAAATATGAGATTGATACTTCATATCTTCTATCCTACTATATTTTTCACATTTAATCGCTAAACTCCCCCTTTTTGAAATATATCGGAAATTTTAAAACTCTTTTTAAGGAATATGCAAGAACTCGATCAATTATATTTAGGAATTCTAGAAACAATACACTAATTTCATAGAGATGATCACATAAGCAAGAAAAACGCCTTCTCTGGCATGAACAAAAATAAATAAAAACAAATGGACATTTCGCGAGTAAGCGCAGGAAATCGTAATTTCAATATAACGATTATCGATTGAAAAGTAAAGATTAATTGTGGATTAAATTTGATTGCAATTACGGAGTAAATGAAAAAGTTGCATTGAAATTCCTAATCACTCACTGCAACAATATTGAATCATGTGACGTCAGAGGAAAAATCGTGTAAATCTTTTTCTTGCATACATTATACGTTTCGAAAAATAGATTAGTTTCTTCGCAGACATGTCACTTGTACGTGCGAATAAATGTTTTCTAAAATTATCGCGAAAAAGTAATGGAAGAACGATTTTATTCAGATATTTTATCACTGATTTTTCGAAGACCTTGTTAGAGTTTTATACTTGACGCTATTATTCGCGCATCATCACCATCATCAATTATGATGAGCAAAGATACCGCTGATGTACGAGCAAACCGTAATGTCGGCGATTGGACGAGGTGAGAGCGCACAATATCGCCTATATTGCAGTAATTAAGATACGCCGCGATTAACATCGGTCAATAAACAGTCCCCTATCTGTTGCCAGGTGCGATATCGGTCGATAGTGCACGATTCGCATAACTGTCGCATAACATCTGACTCGTTCTACCGAGCGTTCACTTTCCCTGTATCGAGACCGACAACGGATTTGCGTTGCATAACAAACGTTATACAATAGCAAACAATTTTTAAGAGCAAAGTCTTTTAATTATTTATCGTTTTAATTCTTTTATCTCGTTAACATTAGCAAAATTTAACCATTTTCTCCACAATTGGTACAATTAATTTTCTTAAAATCTCTCTTCTCTCTTCTTTTAAAAAAGATTGGCTTTTTCGCCTATTTTACTTTATTATGGCAACAAAATTCGTGGATGTACAATCGATTAATATATTTAATATCTCGCAACAAGTCTCGATAACGTTATCTATAAATTATTATAATTGTCTACACGCGTGGTTGGAATCGCGAGCGTATGTACGTGGGCGGTTACGGAATTAGAAGGTAAAAAGAACAAATCGATCCCTCGAGGATGAAGACCCTGGGTCGCGCGGTCAAGGCTGGGACCTTGGCGGGAATTACGCTCCGATTTCGCATCGATCTTATTCAATAAAAATAGCGCGATAACACGGCCGCAGTAATCTCGCGATATTAAAACAGCAGCGAGAATAACCCCTACGAAACGCTTTGAATGAATATATTCGATGTGGATATTGACTCTCGACAAATCGGGCGTCGTGAATCTTTTAAAGTTCCTTATAGAATTTTAAATTTTTAAGAATCAAAAAATCGTGAATAAGAGAGAAACAGAGAGAGAGAGAGAGAGAGAGAGAGAGAGAGAGAGAGAGAGAAAGTACGAGTCGCGACAACAATCCAAGTTGAATAAAACCCGATTTAGCAGTTCGTTACACTTTTCACTTTCGAGAAAATATAAATTTCCCTTACGATAAATAGATGGAAGGAAGGACAAAGTTTAATTCTAAACGGAACTTTTTGCGTTAATATAGAAATAGAGTAGTTCGTTAAAAAATATACAAGAAAGCAATATATTAATACGTATAGCGTTTTATATTTTATATATCTTTTAATATTATATTAATTATTAAAACAATTATTATTATTATTATTATTATTATTATTATTATTATTATTATTATATGCATCAAGGCTTTTTCATGCGATTAAATTTCATCGATACAAACGAACGGAATGCGTTTATCAATGCAGTCCAGATGAAGTCGAATCTACGATAGACAAATCAGCCGGAAGATAAGCTTGCCGATTAACGGGTGGCGAAATGGCTCTATGCCGAGTCGTATCTCGCTGGTGGGGAACGAGCAATAATCATTCTCTTGGAGTAAAATGTTGGGAGGGGTGTCAAGTTTAAGGCCACGAGACGTCGATGGCGTCACCTCGAAGAGAAAAAAGAAAAAGAGCCGTGCGAATCCTAACCTTGGACAATGTACGAAATAATCGGTGAACACAGGTACATATGTTCTCGACTTGAAAACAATCGACGAAGATTATCTTGTCGAGCGTACAAGAGCGTAAGCTCCGAAAGAATTAATTTTAAATTTTATAAATTAAATTTACTGCGCTAATTGATTGAAAATGAAAAAGGTGCGAGAGAAAGCAGTTATTCGTCTCGCAAATCAGTATTTACGTAAGAGAAAAAGGAGAAACAAATGTTACGTATATTAGAGTTCATGTAGATAAGAACATGTATCTCCATTTTAAGCTGTAATTTTTTTATAACTTGTCAATAAAACATCTTCCGGCGTATATAATATATTGTACATATATATGTCTATCGGAACATTTTGCTCGCTCGACCTTACCTACATCGATATACCGCGAGGAATTGGCCACGCATGCTCTATAGGTGCAAACACCATGTATATACCTATTTCTATTTGAATACGCGCAGTCCTTTTTTTATAACACTCGCTCCCTCCCGCCGTAATTAATTCTTGAACGATCGCAAGTGGGGAAATGCGGGTTTGTGTGTCTTGGTACGTAATTTCTTTCACTTGGACGGATGAATGCATCGGCGCGTCAGTGATCGCTGCTGATCGCGATGCATGTGTATAGTAGCAGCGACCTTCGCATTGCTACTCTATCACGACCACGTTCCGCTTCCTATCCGCGGCCGCTTGTTTATACGCAACTAACGATGTGTCGTAATGCCTTTTTTTAATAATCCGAAGAAGAAAGAATTCGCGCGAGCGTCCGAACTCTTTACACCGGTCGGCGCGCGAAATTCATCACCGTGATCTTTTCAAATTATTACCATATAGTGTGTGTTAGATCAACGCGTATAAGATTTATCATATTCGGAAAAAAAAGAAATTACAAACTAAATTATTCGAGTTTGAGAAGCAAATTTTTTTATGAATCGAAATAATCGATCCTTGACTTATTTTCTTTATCTCCCTTTTAAAAAGATCCGATAACTTTATCCGAATTAAAATAACAAAAATCTTTTGACGTCGTTAAAAAAAAAAAAAAAAAAAAAAAAAAAATTATAGAGTAATTTTGATGGGACCAATCGTAATGTCGACATACAATATCTTTAGATAAAGTTCGGCAAATAAATTGTATATAGATTTTTGCCATATCTCGCGTAATGTAAAATTTATAAACTAACTTAGATGTATATAAACGCGAGATGTGTCAATTCATGCTGAGAAGCCGGAAAAAATCTAAAAACCAAAAATATCAAATGATACAACTCTATTGCGATGAATGTTTTTCTTCCACCAAACTTCCACCGCGGCACGATTTTATTTTTGTTCAAGTCGATATAATTTCATTTCGGCGTGTTAGTTGAATGAATCCTCACTTACAATCGGATATACGTTCCAAAATTATTAACAATAGTGTACAAAGTGTTCCGAATTTATCGCGTTTTGTTAAATTAAAAAAAAAAAAAGGAGTTTCATCTTTTCAATTTTTTAAGCCAGATTACTCCGGTAAATTCGTGAAAAATTGAAAAAGATAGAAGCACATTCTTTCTCTCTCTTCTTTCTCGCTCATGTCAGCGTTATATCGTCACGAGTCTCAATCACGTGTTCATATTCCAAATATACGATCGTCGGCATAAATTCCTCGTTAACCCCTTGTCAATTTGGAACGCGACGAGACGAATAATATCCATCTCGTTGTAGGCTTGTTATCGCTGCTGAAAATACTGAAACCGACAAAGAGTTCAAGTACGCGCCTGAAGATTAGGCTAGGTTTGTATAAATAAAGCATCGATGAAATGCTAAACAATATCGATAATAGTACAATATATAAGCGGCGATATATTCCGCCACGCTCTTCGTAATGCCTCACGCATGGAATTGCGTAAGGATCACGACGGGCGTGGGTGTGCGCGCGAGTGTGTACGAAGACACAAAGCACATCTCGTTACGACTAGTTTACTAGTGTACGTATTGTGCATTTGAGAGAAATTACACGTCGCGGGAATCATTCTCCATTCTCCAATGCCTAATGTAAAGAGAATACTAGATCGGACAATAATCGTCAAAAATTTATATGATACTACTTCTTTCCGAACACAAGCACGGAAATAGATATGAATAATTTTGTATGTACGATAGCCACCGGCTGATTATAAAAGCAAAGTCAATCTATGACGATTATGGCGCACATTATCGATCTGAGGGTATTTAAAAAAAAAAGAAAAAAAATCTCTTCTACTCCAATTCTGAAAAAATTTTAGGGAAAAACGTTCTAAAATCCAAAAGCTTTAGTATTTTTGTAATTTTATATATATATATATTTAAATAATTTGTGAAGAACATAATGGACTCGAAGTAGTACCACAAGATGAAGCATTACTCACTTTTGAAACGGATCACGTCAAGATTTCATCGAGAAAAATACATACACTTGACGGATGTTCGATCTGCCTTTGACTTTTCATAGGTTTCGAGTATGACAATTTCATGTGGGAGATATAGAGAAGATTCCGCCTTATCAAAATACTTATGCAATAATTGAAAAGAGGATGCAAAATCCTTCTATTCAATCGCAAATGACTCGAAAGTTCTATCGACATTTTGAAGGAAGAGCTCTTATTTGAAAAATCGTCCTCCGAATCCGCGATTAAACAGAGAACCATCTCGGACGGTGGTTTTTTTTTTTTTTTTTTTTTTAATATATACAAAAAGCACTCTCTATATAGATAACAGCGAAATGAAACGTAAAGGGAAAAAGCAGAGCATCGTTAATATTCATAAATTTCGACGCACTCACGTGCAAGTAACGCGATTAATCTACAGATAACATCGAACATTCTTTTATAGACTATCTCTACTTATTGTTGGAAAAAAATTACGTTTACCAGCGTCTTCCTTTATGCCGGTACACGCGAGATTCTCGCACGTATCGTTACATCACCCGTGTATTCGCATGCGGTAGATATAAAAGCTTCCCCTCCCCCCCTCTCCTCCAGGTAGGGGGGGAGGGATAGGAATCGTCTCTAGAAACTTTTCGGCCGATTTCGAATCGACTCTTCCTCGTAAAAGCTTAAATTATTAATGTCGAAAATTTGTCATTGACTGGTAATCGTTTCGACCGATACCGCGCCGATGGAACGCGCAATCGAGCAGACAAAGAAGCGGCAAAAAGCGAAAGAAAAGAAAGAAAGAAAGAAAGAAAAAAAAGGCTAGCTACTAAACTTGTCGAGGTATATAAACGAGCGCGCGTTCGTGCGTGCGCGCGCGTATGTGCGTGCGAGGGTACCCGCGATCACAACAAACAGTTTTTTTTTCCTCCCCGATGTTTTCCGAGTCCCGTTCGCCGCACAAAAGATTTCGATTATCCTCCAGCCGACGGATGGAGATTAATAATTCGCGCGATATATACTCCCGATTACTATTCGACTTTTTTTCTCAAAACGGGAAGGTGACAGCGACATTCCACGTTGTCGGAAAATTTCAGGAGGATCCCCGACGAATCAGCGAGTGCGAAGAAGCTAGTCGACGCGTTAGATAAATTATTTAACGGCCCGATATACACGTTATATAACGTGTAACGACTCGCTCGTCCGCAAAATAGATAAACAACTCGAGAAAATATTTCTAACAATAAGTAATATATATTCAAATTTATTTAAAAATAATGTATTAACGTATATAATTAAACTTTATTATAGTTTACAATTTTTTCATCAACTCTTAGAAAACCCTGTATATCGAAATCTTATGCCGGTTCGCACTTTTATATATGGGGCGAATAAAAAAATTACCGTGCGCGCGCGTATAAGAAAAATCATTGCGGAATCGTCGTCGAGATTCATTCGATATTTTATCGTCGTTTTACGATCTTGGAAGTTTCGAGATACGAATCTCTCGATCATACGAATATCAATCTGCACATTTTTCAAAACGAAATCAGGATCGAAGCGAATAACGAAGCGATTTTCTTTTAAACGGACACGAATCTACAACAGCCTTATACTACTAATTCGATCGAAATATCGGGCTTGAGGATGGGTAGGATGGATATGGGTAGCACAGCGGGACGCAACGTACCGCGTGCATCGAGTAAACAAAGCCATGAGATCGCGCGCGCGGAGAGTGAAGGAAAAAAAAGGAGAGAGAAAGAGAGTGTGCCCTGTGCGAGACACACGCGACATTACCACATCGTACATCCACGCGTCCATGGCCTTGTCCTCGTTCCGCGGCGATACCGCGAAAAAAAAATGCGCCACCTCCTATCTCACAATCGGAATCGGACGCGATAATACTACTCCGGCTCGTGGATCTATTCGATAGATCCGATAGATCCTCGGATTTCCCCTCAACGTCGCGATCGCGAGCGAGCGCGCCGCTCGCGCGAATGTAGGGACCCGCGCCGCCACCACCACCACTGCCACACGGATCGATGTTGACGGCACCGCGCGCCGTACGCGACTGATCGAAGGCGCTAAACGTTGGCGCGTTAAGCGAATCCGCGATGATGCACGGAGGATCCCCGAAGGGACGCGAGGCGAGGCGAGGCGAGACGGAGCCCCGACGACCCCCGCGCGCAGCTGCGTCGCGTACGTCGATGCGACGTACATACGCGATACGTAAATACGTCAAGCTTGATTTTCTCTCGCAGATCTTCTCGCTTTGCGCGTCTCCGTATCGGGAAATTCAAAAATGAGATGTAGATTTTATTGTTTTGACGTGCTTACTAATTACTTAGAATGACGAGAAGTTGGAAATTTAGGTGCGATATTCGAAAACGGCCGCGTATTTTGATCGATTAAAGGAAGACACGAGGAATTGTAAAATAGATACTTTGCGATAACGAAATAAGAAAAGTATGACAGTATCAGTGTTTCCGAAAAAATACTCTTTGTACGAGCAATTGATAATATATGTTGCATTATATCATAATCATTAAAATTACTGCATATATTAATAGTATAATAAAATAATAATTATTATATATTATATATATATATATATATATATATATTTCCCCCCCCCCCCTAATGTACCAGAGGAAAAGTATTGTACGTGTAAAAATATATTTTATCGTGCTACGCTTACTCTACATTAGTCTCTCTTGCACTTTCTTTAGGTACAAGAGTATACACAATGACGATATTATGCTGCATTATGTAAAGTAATGATGGCTCTTAATCTGAAATAACATATATCGTAGGATTGCATCGCGTTAGGCAACGCATCGAGATATTTTCACTTTTTACCGCGCTTATCATCGATAAAACGACGCGACTGTCTCGATTTAAGACAGACGTTACCGTGCCTCTTTTTTTTGTAAACGTCGCGTGTATAATGTGAGATTTTGGATAAAAATCATGGTCACGGACAATCGGTCATTAACATTACCGCGACTCTCGTATCACCTTGATATGACGCGAAAGCTCTATCGTGCCAACTTGAAACGACTTTTCGTATATATATATATATATGGTACGCGTACGCTGATTTATATCCTCTCTCTCTTTCCCTCTTTCTCTCTCATCGGCGCATCAAGCTCCACCCTTTTTCCGAGAAGCGAGGAAGCGCCAGACGTCCGTAAAATATTTTCATAGACTCGGAGACAAATATTTTTGTATATTACAACTGCGTAATTTTCTCGTAACATTCACCGATGATTCTAAACAAAATATTCATCTCATTTCTTTTTTCCTTGGTTAACAAATTAAAAATCCACCCTTGTACCGCATATCGTACAACGTTAAGAAAATCTTTGTTTTCGATATAGAATTTCTCCCTTTATTTTTGATTCTTCGATACAATTGCAAAGTCGCTATACGTGTAGCTTTCCAGAGACCCGAGAGTATACACACATCCCGGCATTCACGCGCGAGCGAATCGAATTTTCCCTCGCGGCGGCGAGAGAGGTAGATCGATCGAGCAAGCGAGCGCGACGAAATACTCCCGTCATCTCATCCCATCGTTTACGCTATGGGAATCGCCCTCCGGATCCCAGCGTATGGTAGGTACGTACCCCCATACGGCTCGATACGCTCCTGGCGCGGTTCAGACGCGCCAACGTGTGTATATATATCACGATGATAGGTGAGTGGGTGAGTGGGTGGCGGGGGCGTCGACGGCGGCCGCGACGCGAGGGGGACAGGGGAGGGTGAGAGGGAGACGTCGGTGGCCTTGAACTTGACTGCCGCCGCCGCCGCCGCCTTTTTTTGCGCACACAGCCGTTGCGTCGCCCGCCCGAAACGGCCCACCAGCGTAGACACATCGCGTACCTCGCGCCCCCGAAGTGTCTAAACCCGACGACGGCGTCGCATGCGAAGATTCCTTCTCGCATTCGTGAATCGCGATCTAGGATAAAAATCCGTAAAATACCCGGCCGACAGTTTAATAAGTATCTCTGAGAAAAGTGTCGTTTCAATTACAGCTCGGACGATTCGACGAGATTTAAAAGAAAAAAAAATTCGAGCACTGGTTTGAAATTCCTCCCCTGTCATACACTCCTATAGGAAAAATATTTTATTTTGCATATTTTTTTTTTAATCGTTCCTTTAGATTTATTGCTGTATTCAAAGTAATTAAAGCCGTCTTGCTATTTGCCACAGATTATACTGTATCTCTGATTTTAATCGTATAATTTGACGTTTGTTCACTCCGTTCGTATCGATCGAACGGGTCAACGGGTCAACGTTCGCCACGTTTTTTCAACATCTCCACCTTTAGATGGTGACGGAGTCTACTGAACTCTATGCGCGCTATAAAAAAAAAGCTCTTAATAATTCTTTAACTCGATATATTGGATCCTTTCTGTGATAAAACTATTTTAATATAAAATATAAAATATGTCGTAAAATTCACTTTTCGATTACCTTACTTTACTACACCCGACGATATTAAACTGACGGGAAGAATCAATGTATATGTATAGAAAGAATTATACATGTTTTTCTCTCTATTCTAGTCTATCTATTAACATGACATAAATTTGAACACGCTGTGACATTTTTTAATTACGATTTTTCTTTAAATATGAAAGGGATTTAATCTTCATCCGTTTTTATCAGTGTAAGATTAAATTTCGTCGAGTGGCGTACGAAATAAAGCTTAATTCGTTTCTATATTGTAAATAATCCTCGCGGGGGGAAACACTCGGTTAAATGACATGAGAAAAAGGGGAACGATCTCTCCGTATCAGTTTCGGAAATTTATCGATGGCGACGCAGAAATAAAATAACGGAGTCGCTACCAGTGGCACATCGTTCAATGTATCCTGTGTACGTATACGCGTAATGCTAGGGTTTGAGGTAGGTAGATAGATAGATAGATAGGTAGGTAGGTAGGTAGGTAGGTAGACCTCACGCGAACCGGATCGATATAGCACTCTCGCTTTCTCGCATTCTCGCATATACAATGATCCTCGCGCACGTGTCCGCGTGTGTGCGAAACGGAGACTGTGAAACCGTAATGCAATCTCCGTGAGTTCAATTTTCACACGGACAATCTTATGCCAATCATTCGCATTTCGTCCATCGAATCTCAACGAGTTTACATCCGGCTTTTCAATCTTCGAAACAACGCGTATCGCGAAATTTATTTCTTCATCTAGATAAGCGTTTTCGAGATAAAAATTTATGATTTTTCAAACATTATAAACCGATATAACTATACCGATCGGAAGAATTATAAGAGATAAAAATTAGGATCTATTAGAGTCTAACGGGATTTTTTTTTTTTTTTTTTATAGTTAGAAGAAATAAAGATTAAATGTAAAAATTTAAAGAAAAAGGGAAAATATGGACAGACGCAAAATATACAGGTTTTTGTAAGACACATATAATCTTAGCGAGCTTACATCCGGGTCTTGAATTCTCGAAACAACGTGTATTGTGAAATTTATACTTCTTGATCTAGACAAATGTTTTCAAAACAAAACATTCATTATTTTTCTAATATTATAATCCAATATAACTACAACGATCGATCGAAAAAATCATTATGAGAGATAAAGATTAGGATTTATATTAGAGTCTAAGGCAATTCTATCATACGATTGTCTCTAGAATAATTGTATTTTCTTTCGAATAATTAAATATAGAAATTCTACAAAAAAATAGGAAAGGAAAATATGAAAAGGAACAAAATATACAGATTTTTATAAAACACATATATGCTTAGAATTATTAAATAAATAATGCGCATTGTTGTCGCATCCGTCGATAATGAAGATATACCGCGTGTAAAATTCTGGTCGATACTGGTCACCGGGATATTCGAATCGCGCTCGTAACGATGCGAGATTTCACGAAAGTATCGGTGATACTACCAGCTGATATGTACCAGCGCAGCCGATGCATGTAACGCGCCTCTACGTAATCGTTTCGTAATGCATCGTTGCTATGGAAATCTCGCCGATGATATCTGACAGGACGAAATATCACGATGCGTCTTTGACACGTTGCGCGAAAAGAAATGTCAAAAAGAAGGGAGGAAATTTGATGGCGATTTCGCGAAAATATCTCGCACGACAGCATGCACGATCGCATGGACATTCGACAATCTGGTAATCGACGATTGACTTGGAATCGACGGATCAAGGTTGCCGTGCGATACGTACGATTATTCCGCGACGCAAGGAAAGGATAGGATGGACAGCGTGAGTGCGAGAAAAAAAACAAGGCGTACGACGTATACCGTCGAGTAGAGTCGCTAAAGTAGATACAGTACACAGAATAGCGAGTTTGTGCAACAAAGATGGCGGTCGAGGATTTGGCAAAATCAACGATATTGCTTATCGCGCTGCACCGATCCTAGATTCGAGGCTATACACGCGAAAGTGTATTGTCGATTATGTTTACTCACCAATGCCGGGAAAGTGGGAGAGAAATAGTTCACCAGGTCGATCGCAATTTTCCCATCGCGAACCGCTCGTAGCTACTCGTTGCACGACAAAAATGTTGATGTAATGGCCGATTTTATGGACCACCAGCGGTAGAAAACTCCGGGGGAACTTTGCGGGGGCAGCAGCATCGAGCGCGTGGTGCCATCGAACGTGCGCGAAACGAGTCAGACGCACGAGTTGAACAGCGACGATCTCTATCGGTAACTCGGGACACGATGGTTCCTATTTAAAAGTATTAAATAACGCGATGATGAATATTTCCTTAACGAAAATCTAATGTAAAACCCGTATCAGACTATGCATCGAAAATTAAGATTAAAGATTTAAATTCGATCAATCGAATTCAAGAGAAAAAGAAATTTTAGCCCCTTTTATTCCGATTAGTGAAATTCCAATCTTCAATTATCAATGCATAATATGATATGGACTTGAAACTATTTCTTTATATTTGCAAAAATTCAAGATCGAATCTTAAATAGAGTTTTAAATAATAATTTTGTTAAATTCCACTCGAACAATTTATAAAATCCCCTATATACTAATATACTATATATTAATAAATTGGTGTATATTTAAATTTTCTTGTAAAAAGAAAATTATCTAAAAATAAAGAATTGCACATCTTAAAAAAATGTTTGATTAACTTAGAAAACAAATATAATTAAATATTAAAAGACAAAAAATAGGACAAGGAAGAATTGTAAAAAAAAAAAATAAAAAAAAAAGAGAGATTAATATTATAGCAACTCATATAAACATATCTTCAATATTATATAAATATAAAAATATTCAACCGTTTGGTTATTACATACACATTTTTATCTTAAAGCTATCAAACTTTGACGATCTCGCATGAGATATTACTGGAACTCCATTTATCATCGAGGGCCGGTTTCATGCTCAATCTGGCATAAGCGTGTTTGTGCATGCGTTCCGGATTCAGAGTCGCGCATTCGTTGATCACTTTGCAATAAGATCGCATATCGGACGGTAAAATTAACACATGCGGTTGCTGATGGAAAAATGCATGCTTTTCCCATAAATCCGTGTCCACGTTCAGATCCTCGGACGGAGGATACACGGGATAGAAACATGTTTGAGCGAGCACATGATCAGCCAGTCGACCGAGTCTGTCGCCTGTTATATTTCTGAAAATAATACACGCCTTTTTATATTTTTTGTAAAAAGAGATTATATTTTTTCTATACAAAATATTTATGATAGTTTTATTCGAAGAACGTTATCTCATTGTTGTTACAACTTTATAGTAATTACACTTATAATAATACTTACGATATCTCTTCTTTCCCGATATGTTTGATTATGTCGACCGACGTGACTCCGATTTTCAAACCGGCAACATCTAATATACAGGGATCTGGCATCAGTTTCAAATTCGAATAATTTTGCAACTTTTTGTTAAAAACAGTATATTGAGGAGTTGGAAATATAGGTTCGTGATGTGCATCGCGATTAGAAGCTACCAACACGACTTGCGTGCTCTTCCTGTAATAAGATACATCTAATTATAATAAAAACAGAAATATAATCTTTTTGCAAATCAATCTGTATATAATTATGAAGAGAAATATCCTATATATTACTTTGTCGATTCCATTATCCTTATGAGAATCTTCTCGAAGAATTCCTGATGTGTATCCCTAATAAGATTATTTTGTACTTCGGGGTGCGTATATTCGAGGAAAGGTCCGACGAGTATCAAAACGTGCGGTTCATCTGACGCAACTTTCTCCATCAAATCCCACAACGGCTGGTAAAGCGTGTTATTGAGCGCGGTAAATGGTCCCGCCGCGACAAAAACGTTAATCTTCGATTCGAGTCTAGGCGCGGATGCGGATGGCGCGTACGCCTTCGCGAATATCTCCTTCACGTATAATGTATCGCCTACCGGATTAGTGGCCTCGACCGCTACAATCTGTCCGGAGAATACAGAGTACTGTTTCAGATTGCGAAAATCCAACTCGATCGAGTTGGCCATCGAAGCGCCCCTTCGTCTCGTGCAACCCTCCAACATCACCGAGTTCGCCGATTCCTTCTTCGCGTTGACGCGGCCGAATGTCCGGAAGTACGTCTGATTTATGCTTCGTACGTTCTTCACGTAACGTAGTTCGGCAGCGACGTTACCGGTTGTCGCAGTTGCAGTCGCTGCCGACCACGTCTTGAACAGCCTACTGCCTAGACTCCGGCACACCAATGTGAAAAGATGTCCCTGTTTCGAAAGGATCTCGTACATATACCTTGCATCGCTGGGAACATGCGGTTCGTCGGACTTTGTGACTTCGACTTCATAATCTCCTGTCTTCTTCCACGACGCGACGGTCTCGCCGATGGAGAGCAGAATCTTTCCTTTGTCCGTCGCATTACGCTGATTCGGTGTGCTTCTGAAAATAATAACAGTATCTTTATGCATGTAGCGCAATACATGTAAACTATGTCTAACTTTTTTTATTTTTAACTATAAACTATATAATACTATATTATTTCACAGAAATAACGTAATTTTTCATAATCACAAAATCAAATCGTAATAAATTGTTAAATCGGCTTATAATAAATGAAATAAAAAGCTAAGAAATGTTTGTAATTTATTATGATAAGAAGAAATGTTTACAACCGTTTGATATTAAAGCTATAAAAAATGTGTTTACTAATATTAGTTACGATTCAAATAATCATACTTTTTTGAAAACACATAAAATATGAGAAAACGTATCATGTGTAAAACGCGGATCAGAGTCCCATTTTAAAAAATATCAATAATTTTAAAATCTCGAAAAATTATTTGTTCATCAATCATATTTGTCCCTTTCAAATAAATGACGTTTCTCTCGGACATTTTTGTTTTGTGTTATCAACAAGTAAAATATTTAAGATGATCAAATTAGATGGGACACTCTCTTTAATTATCTCAATAATTATTAGTCGGAGAAAAAAAATAATGTAAGAATTTTCGGTTCGGTTTGATCCTAGGAATATGCTAGAATATTGTCCCAATATATAAAGTCTCAATCAATTAATGACGGCAGATTCGAGTCCGCTGAAAAAACCTTTGCTTACAAGTTTTCGGCGTAGCTCTCTGATGGAATCGAACATTCTGCAACTCTCGTTTTATCCGTCCCAGCATCCGTATCAATCTCTGGACTTCGCGCTTGCTGCAACGAAACAAAAGAAAACATACGCATTACCCATCTTTTGATCGCACATCCAATTCGTCAGCCCATAAAATCAACATAATTATAACGCACGTGAACGTTTAATTTAAGAGCTTTCTAAACCATCTTGTATTTTCTAAAATTACAGATTATATATTACACAACTGTAGGGAAAATTTCGCTTTCGTAACATATACTTTACATTTTTTAAATATGATTTAAGATGATTTGGAGATAAACTTTCCAATTATTATTATATATCTAGCGACATTGCAATAATTCATTTTTCTGAACGTATTGCATTAGGAATATATATGATGCAATGTAGGATAAATAAAACGGAAAATGTGTAAATATGTATTCTTACAATATTTTTTCTAAATATTAAATCTCTAATGAGATAAGATCGGGCGTTTATTACGTATATTTACAATTATTATGTCATAAGTTTTTAATATAAATTCATATTATATAAAAATATGTAAAGATATGTTAACATCTTCAAAATAGAGACCTGAAGACTTACACTCTTTCTGACTTTTCAAGTTTTTTTTACAAATGATATAGATTATGTATGTATATACAATAATGAATATACATATATATATATTACATATAGTTTAAATAACAGAGTCTTTCATTATCAATGTCGCCTCGAGAGCACGTATAAGTTTTATTAAATATGTAACATATATATGTTTTAATGATACACACATATTTATTTGAAGGAGGTACTTTTGGTTTCAAGATAGATTACCGTAGACGAGTATGTATCTAGTCACGAAATGATACAATGCACGTGCACCAAATTCGTACTCGTCTATGGAATTACTTTCTTCCTTTGTCTTTAAAATTCGTCGCCGAACATTTAACCGATGTACAATAATCTCGCAGTTCATATTTCATTTTTAAAGATCTCAGAGATTTATTTTTCGATCGGCAATTTAGAACGCATTACTTCGATACATAGCTATTTCCTGATTATAAAGAGTGTGTGAGACGTGTTGTCTCGAATTAGCTGATTGTTGTTGGCATCATTTTGTCAATTTCGGCGATCAATTTTTACACGAGCTTGGCTGCGATGCTCGAACGTGCTTAATGAGTGTGGATCTAGTCACAACTTTATCGACCGTGCACTAGACCGCCACTCATTAGGCAAATTCGAAAAGAAATCGTCTGGCCCTGTGTGGACTATTCTCCTTCTCCGGCATGGCTTGATCTCGCAAACGCGATAAAAAACGCTTCGCTAACGCGTTGCATATACGCGAATACAGCAAGAAGGAAACAACGACGACGAACGCCATTGCTGGTTATAGAAAGGTTAACTATCATTAACCTGTTCGCTCTCTTAACGCCCGCTTTATTACGCATTGTTTCAATCAAGTTTAAGAGACAGTCCCAGCTTGTTCGCGTTCGATCCGCTCGATCCAAGTCGAGGGGCGGTTCGTTCTCGGTTTCGAAACGCTTCACAACCGCCTGCAACCACGTACGTTACGTTACATTACGTTACGTTACACGAGTAACGTTTCCTCGCACACACGTAACACGTCCTGTCTCCCTCTCCTCTCTCCCTCGTTGAGTGCGCGACGAACCGCAAAGGTTTTATACCGAGTATTAGCGAAACGAATTTTTTGATTCCTGGCAAAGAAATATTTAAATATCTGTCTCTCTCTCTCTCTTCCTTTTGGCAGAGACACACATTTTGATTTTCTGATAAAATATAAAAGTGTATAATATATCGTGGTACAATCGAGAAGAAGCGGTCTTCCTCGTTTAAAAACAAATCGAATACGTAAAATAAAATTTCTGTTTTCGAGAAAGCCGAGTTTTATAATTTGTCTCGTTGACTAAGCTTGGTTTATCGTTGTGTATAGAGCGCTATTCTCTGTGTCCGTTATCTGTGTCCGTAAATATTATCGTTGGAATTAGTTTGACTTTTCGTTCGAATTATCCGTTTTTATCAAGCTGACGCGATGAGAAGATATAGAAAACACGCTGATTTATTGGAGCTTTCTAACTCGATAATTTCATTGCTATATCAACAAACAAAGGCCATGTAACGTTAGGCTTAGAATGTATAATCGATATAGAAACAAAGACACACTATCTATTTATAGGTAATTTTAGATTTGGAAAACAAATTTGTTTCTATATATTTAAATTGTTAGAACATTAAATTTACTAGGATATATTTTCTAAAGAAAAGAAAAAAAAAATATTAATTCTCGCTTATCAGCGCTCAAATCTAGATAAAAAATAAGATTTCATTATATTTGCACCTTTAAAATTTAATTCCCCAAAAGCCCTCCACTTTCAATTGTTAACTTGAAAACTTTATCTCCTTCAACACTTTTGTTAAGGAAAACTCTCGATCGCAGAATTGCTAAAAAAAAAAATTGAAAATAAAAACAATTTTCTCAGCTAAATTTTATACAGAAACAAATCCTTAGATGTTACTTACGAGACTAAAAGTGTCTCGATTGACTTCCTCTCTCTCTCTCTCTCTCTCTCTCTCTTCGCTCCAATATTTTTTTCCCATTTATCCTTGACATCTCTCGACCTGTTATTCCCATTGAAAAAGTACGTTAAATTTTCAACGGTCGTACTTACGTCCCTAATGAAACGATCCAACCGTCCCGATCAACTGTTGACGTCCGTTTAGACGTCCACGGATATTGATCTATCTCATCTGACATGAGTCACGCGGCGCAAAGGATAGAGATGAAAGAAATGCCCGACGGATCGAAAGCCGTGCGGACGAGGGAAGAGATTGGAACAGTTGTTGCTCAATTGTGCTTAATTGATGAAGAGAGAAAGAGAGAGACTAACATGTCTACACCACGAGGAACCCGTTGCTCGAATGCGCCAGATGCAAATTATTCGCAATGCCGATCGACGGGAACACGGGACGGCCTGTCGATTGATTCTCGACGAATGATCGGAGAGAAAGTTTGCGGCGAACCAACGATAGCGAAAGCCGGTAACCGTCGATGAGATTCGTTGGAAAATCTAACGCTGAAAATCCTTTAACGCCATATTCCTTAAGCAATTACAAGATTTGTTTTCTTCCTCTACGTAATTTGAAAGACTGGAAAAAAAAAAATATGAAAGAGTTTAAGAGAAATAATTATACGTATATATCAGCAATCTTGAAATATTATAATAAATATGTAAATTTAATTTAACTTACTATTATAAATATTATAATATCTTGAAATATTATATATAGTAAAACGGAAAAAAAAATTACATGAATATTTTACAAATAAATAATGAAATCAAAAAGAGATTCCGGCTTTAAAGAAACAATGTCCAGAAATGACGATTCAAATTTTTGCCCCGTTAAAGGAAATAATACATCTGTTTGCTGCAATGTGTGCGATAAACTTTGAAAACATAAATTATATTAATTTTGAATCCTTAACGGCAGTAAAATTTGAATTTTAATCCCATACTCATACTAACCTTTCAATTCGTAGTTAAAGAAAATTATCTAACGCGATCGTCTCTCCGCGAGAATCGAATCCGTAGTCGGGCGTTATTTTACGAGCGATATTAAAGATTAAAATAAGAACGGAGTGCACGCCGTGTGTCGTGTTCGTGGTCGGCGCAACAGGTTGTAGCAACAGGCGACGCGATCAACAGGATTCATCGAACCAACGGTCGACGCACTCGTGTCCGCGCGCTTCTCTCTCCGACGAATGCGCATGCGCGCGTAACCGCGCGGCACGCATATTACGACGAGATCGAGCCTCCGCCTCAGATTTCCGCTTTCGCGATCGTGATCGTGCATCGTCGCGATATTGAATCGTGACAAACGTATCGCCGGGCGACGAGATCGCGGTGACTGTTCGCCTTCGCGAGCTTCACTCGCGCCAAAATCCATCATGGCCGCCAAAGTTGCCGCTTCTCTCTCGCGTTCGTCGCATCGTCACGTAACTCGCGCGTCGGCGATACGTAACTTTTTAGAAACGACACCACATGTACACATGACACACGCGCGCACACATATACGCGCAGATAACGATGATAGATGCGCGATCGCTGCTAAAAGATTTTACCCAAAACTGATTGTTTCGAGACGAATCGCGGGGCCCCCTCCCGATTATTCGAAAGGAATTTCACTCGCGACGAGAGACGCCGTGTCAGACGCTGATGGTGGCGTTGCATCGGCGACGCCATCGAGATTACCGAGCCGTGTAATAGCTAATCCGTAACGATACGAATCGTGTAATTGCAAAGCGTATCGACTCGTCGAGCACCGAGCGAAAAATAATGCGCGAGCGTGAAAATTGTGAATCTCCGAATCCGAGGAGACACGCGTAAACGCGAGCGACGAACCGACCACGGTACACTAGGGGAGTCCTTGAAAACTGAAATCGTGCCCTTCGAAAGAAATCTGCTCGGATCTCGAGATAGGGGAGGGAGAAGGAAAAACCCTCTCTCTCTCTCTTCCTCATCACGCTGAAGTAGCGCGCTCTGTCCTCGTTCCGCCAATAGAAACGAGGATTGCCCCCTCTCCTCTCTACATCCCGACGGAATATCCTTCGTGGAAGGGAGAGGCGGGATAATGTGGACGATTTTTGTAGTGGGAATTATATATATATAAACACACACACACACACACACACATATATATATTTCTATATGTGAAAGGTCCTTTAACGATATCTCTTTTATATTTCTCAAAGAATTTACCTGTCGACGGGGCGATACGTTTCGAAAATCTTATACAGCTTCTACGCGAACACTTTCGAGCGGTAAAAAAAATTCGTGCGTGCATACATATGAAAAGAAAGCAGTGCACGATGTAGCGAAAAATCCAAATAAGGGATACTATAAATCGATTGTAAGGAATGCGAGACAATGTTGGCGGAATGGCACGAGTCAACTTAATACATTTCTTAGTATCTTTTGAAAGAAAATCGTTTCGTTTCGGTGTTTTAAAGGAACAACCTTTTCGTGATCCTTCCAGGAATAGCATTGTTATAAAGACGATTCCTGCCGTTCCGACAACAGGTATCTCTCGTTAACATCCAGTCGCACAAACTTAAAAGTTTAAGAATATATTCGAATATTTGCCACGTTGGCAAGTGCAATTATATTAATAATAAAAAAAAAAAAAAAGAAAAAACTATATAGCGCTGTGTATATTATTTCTAGATGAAATTTATAGAATAATGATTTAATAAAATAAAGTCACATCTTCATACTTCATAATTAAGGAATATCTTAATTAAAGTTATACATATACTGCTATCTTCTATATAACCGAATCAATAAAAGTAATAAAAACTCACCTTTGATAGTCTAGTTTCGGCACAGCCATACATTCTGAGCATATCATCGTTTTCACTATAATGTTCATATGTAAGGCGCGATATATGCGTTAAAGAGTTGAAACTATTATTTATCTATGTCTCAAAATAAAGACAATTTCGTAAGATATTAAAGGATACGTATCTCTATTTGCGCTAAATCCTTGTTTATCCATTGTGCTTTGTTTTTTATTCGTATTATTTTCCACGATTAAACCGTGCAATTTATAATCCTTTTTCAAGACTGTATTTTCCATGTTAACGAGAGTTTCAAGAGTAGGATCAATGTCGTTATTGTTATTGACACAAAAAGTAAGCCACAGTTCCGTAAGCTTTTCCACGTCCACATTGTAAGATTCGCAAAGTTCGAAACCTGCGTCATAGTCATATAGTCATTAATTTCAATTATATCTGCTTTTCAATTAAAATGTCAGGAAATAAAATTTCGAATATTTTTAATATATGAAATGCGGTCAGCATAAAATAATACTAATATTTTAATTGATTTAAACCAAGCTTCATCAATATTGTATAAATTTAATCTTAATTTTTTTCATGTCTTTGCAAAACTAGAATTGGAAAAAATCAAAAGAACACATTCAATTATATAGCCAAAATTAACGATATTCTCTTATCTCAAATCTCTTAGCTTATAAATAGCTAAGATATTTGTTAGTTTTAAAAGTAAGGTTATAGGAGAACAAAGAGAGAGAAATAAAATATATATCCTTTTTGCACTATACATAAAATTGCCGTTTTAGGAAAGATATACATTCATTTGATCGTTCAAAGATATAATTCTAAAATTTAATTTTCAACAACAGTTTTACGTTTATGATCATGTCAATATAAAGTGCAAGATTGTAATTTTGGGGAAAAACTATCGATATCTTTATGAATTATATATTATATATCAAAGAAGAGCTTACATTTATCGATAATAGCATCACTTTCGACTTTACAGCCCAACTCTTGGAACAAATTCCGCAGAGAATCCTTTCTTTCCATTTTGCATGTAGTCACACTCGCTCCGTTTTCGTCCACTTTTGCCGCCAAAACTCGACAGGTTCAAAGTTCAAACCATAGACACAATACTTATATACAGACAGGAAAACTCCCTGTCGACATCCAGTTATCCAGTATTGACCAAAATAAAGTGCGCATGCGCGAAATAAGTAAGTTGACCAGCAACGCTAGTCAGATTTCTCTTTCGCTTTTCTAAATAAAAAAACGAAAAATATAAGATAAATATTTGTAATTAATTATGTTGTATACGATATTACATAAATACATAACATAATAGAATGAAAAAAAGAATATAAAATTCAATTTTTTAAACATTTAAATAATCAAATTTAAATAACGAATTTTGATATTTCACACACATATATATGCTAAGTAATTTACAAATAAATTATCCTATATATTAATAAAAAATGTGCATATATTCGTAGATCTAGAAATATTTCAACTTGTAGAATAAAGAATTGTATATATATTTTTGTTACAATGATTTTTTTATATGTTCCATACACAAGCTCGGAATATTTCTACTTTTAAATGCATTTCCTTTCATGTATTCTCAACACACATTTAGCGTTAAATATAGCTATCCAAATTTCATTTAAATTATGCGTATACAAGTTTCACATGTTAGAAAAATATATAAAACCTAGTATATCAAGGACAAGATTTAGCGATAAATATCACACTAGATATATGTATATCATTTTGTCTAATAATACCTATAATACTTATAACCATTCGCATGTGGATTCAGTTTTATAAATAGTTAAACTGTTGCGCGCTCCATACGTACATATTCAATTTTGAAATTAATATTGCAAAACTTAATATTTTTAAATAATGTAATATATGTTCCAGCTTCATATGAGTAATTAAATATGAATACGAAAATTTTTAAATTTCAACAATTGGATTCACATACACAAGTGCTCTGATTAATTATTTTTCGATACAAAATGATGTTTATCTTTGTTCCAAAGCTCTATCAATGTTTGAGATGTGTCTAAATTTGGAAACCTCTCTATCCACGATTGAATAAGTCCTGTAAATGAGGATTCGTAATTCTTCAGTATCACATTACTAGGATCAAAGCCTGAAACAAACAGAAAAATTAAAATTAAAAGAAAAATTTATTCATAAAAGTCGCGATATATAACTCAGATAACACATATGCTTAAAGAACATCATCTAAAAACATGCGTAAAACATATTTCCTAACTTTGAAATACACATATAGTTATTAATTTTTTACTTTAACACGTACCGTCAATAAATGTATTTGATTGAACAAAGATCTTCCTTGGTTCTTTGCGAGACAGGATTATATTTCTCCAATGAGCCCACGGATGCGCTCCACTTTCAGGCACTTCGCTATATCTGTCATATATTTCCTTAGCTGATTCGATATCTCCCATACTCTTATAAACATGCAATTTTAAGAGAAAATCTCCGATGGCCTTTTTACCGACTGTGGAAATTTTCCTTCGATCCACAGTCATTAGAAGATCCTTTCCTTCTTCGGTTTCGGTAACATTAACAAAATCTTGTCCCGCTTCCAAGCACACTCTAAGCAAAACGTAACGTGCTTGAGCATGAGCTTGCGACCATGTCCCAGTGGACGGTTGATACATCTCTAAAGCTTTGGCGAAACCAGCCCATAATAAAGATAGCCAGTTCACATAGACTATGTCATCCGCTTCAGATCCTTCATAACCGAATATATTCAACACTTCCTTCTCCAAACTCAAATAAAGACCGACCGCCTCTGCTCTGCATTCCTCGTATGAAGATCCCATAGCACCGAATTTGGAGTCGTAGGTCTCTCCTTTTAGAAAATACTTGTCTATCTTATTTCCATTTAGAGGATTCTTTACGTTGTCGCGATCGAAGTTGAAGCTATCCGGCCCTGTCTGTTTGAAATATTTGCCGGTACCATGGCCGAGAAGCTCGTGTAGACCAACTTGCACTTCGAAGCTAGCTATCCTGTATTTGTGCATCAATGCCTGGTCGGTTTTAGACAGAAACGGAATTACGTTAACGTCCTTCATATGTGCGGGTAAAACGTTCCCCAAAGATACATTCTTAAAACCTTCCGATTGCCTGATCTCGTCGTAATTCGGGATATTAATTCCCGATGGAATACAAGAACCGGCGAACGTTAGGATGTCCAAGGAGGTAAAGTCTGGCTTCAAGAATGTGTCTTTTTCAAAATCGCTGTTCCATGGTAACTTGGGAATCAATTCTTCGGCTCTATTAACCAATGTAGCAAATTTTGCAGACATTTCTTTATTTACCATCGCCACAAAACCTTCAAACTCTCCTCGTTGACCCGCCGGATCTCTATACGTCTCGATGAAGCCGATATAAGTCTCAATAACCGGTCTTTTATTCTTTATCCAAAGACGAGAACCATTCTTGTGATCATTCAAAGATCCTGTTCTAAAATGATCGATATATCTATCCAACATATCTTTTTCGATCTGATTGGACGCATATTCCTTGGCTTTCCCGAGATTTTCCACAACTGGCACCAATAGTTTGCTGTAATCTCCTCTTGTAATTTTAAATCTAGCATTTCCATATGTTTCTTCAGGCAGCGTTATTTTAGGATCGTCTAAAGTCTCCATAGACGCCAGTTTGATTTCATATACATCGATCGATTTATCGTTAATTAAGGGATTGTGCGTTGTCGTCTTGAAGCATCTAGCATTATAGGATTCCAATCCCTTATGTTCCATAAATGCGTTGACCCTATCCGCATCCTCTTTAGTACAGTTTGTAGAGAAATAAGTTGTAATACCTTTATCGCTTAATCCCAGTGACTTCAACTTGCCATCTAAAGAATACAGGCTGTTTGATATATTATTCCAAATATCATGTATTTCTGTACAATTATCTTTATAGGCCTTTGAAGCTTTCACTATTATCTCAAATGTGTTTTTGGGAAGATTGGGGATAATTTTAGTATCACCCATAGCTTTGTAGTTTCCTGCGTTAGCAAATATTCCGCAACTGTAAACTAGGAAAGCCTAAAAAAGAATAGGTATTCTGTTTAATATATCATTTAATATACATATTTATTTAATAATCTACAAATATAAAAGAAGGTGAAAGAGACAGCATAAAAGCAATATGTGAAGAAGAAACAATTCTTTTTACCGTAAATTCATCTTCGGTAACATTGACACGTGTGGCAGCATTTTTCAATTCGTCGATAGGTTCTGCGAGATAAATTTTATGTAACAATGCAAATATTAATGGAGATTCCGGTGATGTTTGTATCAATACTATTAATCCTCCATTCCATGCTGCTTGACTCAAATAATGGGCATATAGTTTCTCCTTTTGTGTCAAAGCTTTAAATGCAGTTTCACATTCTAATGCAACAACAGGCTGATTATTGGGTAATGTATACAAAGTAATGTCCACACTCATTGTCGAATATGCTGGTTTCGCGCTAAAAACAAACAAAAAAGAACAAAAAACGAAGGAGTTATAAATTTGAAATTAAGCAAATTAATTATATATTGCTTAAAATATGAATTCTTATCTACATCCGTAAGAAGCAACACAAATATTGCTTGCAAAAATAAATATGTTAATAGTAATCTTATTGAAAATGCTGTTCAACTATGCTACTACCGATATCGTGCAAAAAAAAAAATTTCATGTCAGTGCTTAATTTCATCGAAATCACATTTTTCGATATTATATATGCACACAAAAATTCATTCATATGTTTATTCATGACAATAGAAAAGACCACACAAGCAGGAAATTAACGTGATTTATTTTGTATTTATAGCGTTATGGAACTCATTGAAGTTGAATGTATTTCAAGTACATTATTAGTAAGTAATCATTCGTTTATCATCTAACGGGATTTCTAATTCGAGATTCATATCTCTCACAGATATCACACACCACGAGTATCGTCCGCCGCTTGAATTGTCGACTTGCGTTCTTCTGCGTACAATGGGTCCTAAATAGTTTGCTTTGCGAACAACTTTCGCGATGTACGGCAACGTAAAATACGATCGCTCGCAGTCAGTAACAGCGATTAACCTGAATGCATTTAAAACTTGCGACTTTAACATATTAATAGGCATCTATATGTCGAGACTTCAACAGCATCGATTAAAAAAAAGTGATGTAATGGAGTAATATATGTCGAATATACTTCGAATAGTTAATTGGGTTTGCGCGCCTTTCGCGTAAAATATAATAATAAATTTTGAACACTTTTGGGTATCGCTAGTAATAGATATAACAAAAATAATATATAATTTCAGTGTAATTTCATAAAAAGTTTCAAATTGTTCACTCACCGAATCAAATGGGTAGCAATAAAAAGAGTGAGACTGCAGAAAGAAGATAAAGCTTTAACAAGCTTTTAATTTTAATCAAGTAGATTAAAAAAGAGATAAGATAAACTCGTTTCAAAGATGCTTTAGGTGTATCATAAATGCATTCCTGTTACTATGCACTTTTCGAAAGAACGTATCGTGTCTAGATATTTCTTATAAGTCGAGGCTATTTGAAATAATGCTTTATCATTCTTTAGATATTTTCACACGTATTTATCTTTAAATATACTCGTGTATCATGACTGTCAATTAAAAAACGCAAAACTGTATTTTTATATATTAATTAATTTAATCTTGCGAAATGCGTATGTATACTTTAAGAAAAAAAAATAGTCAAATTTCTCTAATTTCAAACTACAACACCGTGCAAATCCTCTATTTTCAATTTACTCTTTGGGGTCCAGGGATTGAGTTTTATAATATTTTCAATTCAAATGATAAAAATATGTAAAAAGAGACAAAGATCCACCCAAGAAGATATATGTCTCTTTCTCTACCCTCGATTTTCCATAGGATAATATTGGATAATATTAGAGTCCTCTATACTCTATATAATAATCAGAGAAGCGACAATGGCGTTCCGCTTGCTGATTGGCTGACCGCTACGGGCCCGTTCCACTTAACGACCGCAACGCTCACGTATCATTTCATCTTTGTTGTTCACCGATAGTTAAACAAAGACAGATAATGCTCGCGAGTATTGCGTTCGTTAAATGAACGCGTCCTATGTTGGCGGTTAGTTTGCACGTAGTGAATCCTACGTGCAAACTAATCGCAACCGGCGTACCGTAAGAGAGAAAAAAGTATATCTGTAATGTTATTTTCTAAAAAAAAAAAAAAAACATTTTGAATATCTCTGAGACATTTTTAAGACATTTTAGATTACACATGGACAGCTGCGGGACCAACATGGCGATCATGGAAAGCATGGAGGGGGTAACGACGTCCTATATCTCTGATATAGGACTCTAATCTCTACCATCTGTGGCTTGTGACGTTATAAATTAAACCAATGGGCATATAATACTAGATCACTCTCATTGGGCTATTTATGAACGGTTATTCGTGATTGGTGTGTACTTTTACATTTTGAATAGATTCAGAAATATATACCAATCACGAATAATCGTTCATGAACAGTTTCAATGATACTAAATGCACAATGCACGAATGCACTCAATGTTTTGACTGCTTATTATTTTGATTATTTAATTAAAACAAACGAGAAAAAAATTTTCATCGAGATCTTCTGTAAATCTCTTTGTATTGCAATTGGTTGATTTTATTATAAAGTATACTACTCCGCAATATTGATGAATTCTTAGTCATATATAACAATAAGTAAGGATATTTCGTTACTGAGAATGACAAGTTCGATGAATGCTAGTCTGTTTGTTTAAATCCGTAAACTCTTTTTGAATATTTCAAAAATTGTACTGAGTATAGTGAGTATATGTGATGATATATTGTAAAGAAATTTAGATTTAAAAAAATTTTATTTGATTGATTTTTTTATGTATGCAAAGATTCTCAAATCACAAACTCTGAGATTATGAAAATATGCTTGTTTTATTAAAGTAGGTATTGTTTATTGGATATGCTAAAAATTGAAGCTTTAAAAATTACATAGATAGATGTCTATGCAAGTTGTGTATATATGTGTATATGTTTGTTTGTTATTTATATCTTGTACTAAATCTTGATACACGTTTTAACTTCATATTTTTATTTAGGGTTTCTATCCATAAAAAATTTTGTGGAGATATCAAGAGAGAGAGACAGAGAGAGAGAGAGAGAGAGAGACTTATTTATTTATTGTAAAAAGTAAAGATTTGAGTTTGATCAATCTTGTAAAATATGGCGCATTACAAAGGAGCAGCAAGCGAAGCTGGCCGAGCTATGCAGTTAATGAAGAAGAGAGAAATTGCCCAGCAAGAAATAGAATTACGAAAGAAGAAAATTGAAGATGACTTAAAGATTCATAATATAGAGAATAAGTTTGCAACTCATTATAATGCCGTTGAGCAACAATTGAAGACTTCTACGATTGGATTAGTTACATTGAACGAGATGAAAGCCAAACAGGAAAATATAGTTAAAGAACGTGAAAGAAAACTTGCTCAAAAAGAACGAGAAAAAGAACAGGAAAAGGAAAGAGCACTAGCGGCAAAACAAGCGGAAAAAAATAAACAAAAAAGACAAATTCAAGCTTTATCCTTTAACTTAGACGAAGAAGAGGAAGCCGAAATCTCGGATGATGACAGTACAGAAAAATCTGCAAAATTGGAAAATATCCAATGCAATGAGCCTGTTATTAAAAAAATCAAGAAAAATCCAGATGTAGATACAAGTTTTTTACCAGATAGAGAAAGGGAAGAGGAAGAAAATAAACTTAGGGAAGAATTGAGACAAGAATGGGCCAGAAAACAGAATGCACTGAAAGAAGAAGAGATTGAAATCACATTCAGCTATTGGGATGGATCTGGTCATCGTCGAAGTGTTATAATGAAGAAAGGTAAACATTAAAATATAAGATTCTAATTAAAAATAAGATTATAATTATTAAAATAGTAGTGTATATATGTATATATATATATTTATACATACTACATATATATATATATATATATGTATATATATATATGTATATATATATATGTAGTATGTATAAAAAAAGTCAGTATCATATATAATCAATTCTATTGCAAATAAAATTTTTTTTTCCTTCATACAGGCAATTCTATTTATCAGCTTCTTCAGAGGTGTTTAGAAGTTTTGAGGCGTGAATTTAGCGAGCTTAAAACAGTGATGGCTGATCAATTAATGTATGTTAAAGAAGATCTTATTTTGCCACATCATTACACATTCTATGATTTTATTGTAACTAAGGTAAGAGAATATTTAATATTATATAGTTTCATAAAGCAATATTGTAATGTTTACATCTTATTTATATAATGTTATTAGGCACGAGGGAAGAGTGGGCCTTTGTTCACATTTGATGTTCATGATGATATTCGAGTTATGCATGACGCTTCTGTTGAAACCGAGGAGTCACATGCTGGAAAAGTATTACTTAGGTATTTATATTATTAAAACATTAATCTAATTGCATTATTGTTTTTATCTTCTCGTTTACATATCTATATAATTCTTTATATTTTTAGATCATGGTATGAGAGAAATAAACATATTTTTCCAGCAAGTAGATGGGAACCTTTTGACCCAACAAAAAGTTATGACAAATACACAGTATCGGATAAAAATAAAAAGAAAGATAAAATGTGATAAGCTTTTTTCAACATATTGTTTAACATAAAACAAGAATAATATTTGTCATATTTTGTTGCATTTAAGAATTTGAATGCTCAAATGAATATCTATACAATTTATAATTGTGTCGAGATGGATATCTTCCTTCTATTAGGCTAATGATTTGTTATAACATTGTAAAATATATGTATATATTTGTGTAGTAATGTATTTTTACTTACTTTGATTTTGCAATTTGATTTATTTATTTATCTATATATCTTATAAGATGTGAAGAGAAAGTTTAACAATAGAAAAAAACAAACAAATATTTTAATCATCTAAATGTGATTGTATAATCAAGATGAAAATATAAGACAGTATTTCAATCTGTTTAACAAAAGTCAGAGAGAGTATAATGTTAATCCACGATAGACATTGTCGAGAAATCTATTTACAAATTAGATGCATCCGTTGTCTTAAAGATAATTATATAACAACATAAATATAAATGCGATTATATCGATAATAATCATGTACTATTTACAGGCTTGATACAAGCCGGGTCCATGTACGTAACAATTTCGGGAAAGTGATCCATTATAATGAACTTCTTCTCAGTTGATTTGTTCAGACTCTCGAGAAATCCAAACCAATAAATAACAAGTCCAGATCCGAATCTATTCCAATAACTCAAGAACTGTTCCTTTATATACTTTTGATGAACTTCCACATTACCAAATCGTGCCTTGGATTCGATCCAATTTATTACATAACCATTGACCGCGATTGGAACTTCTAGCTTGATGTCCGGAGTTTTATCATATCCTCGTAATCGTAAGTGTTCTTCATTGCGGAATGCAATGTTTCTTTGTATTAAACAATCTTGAAGCTTTATTTCATACTCTTGTCCTATGCAACTATGAAAAAGACATGATCTTTCATAATAACATATTTTAAAGTTTATTGTAAATCTGAATTAATAAGCTTTTATTATGCTCTGCAATCTAGTAGTAATAATTATTTTATTACAATTTTATATTATACCAAAATTAATAAATATGAGAGAAAATATAGAAGAGCAAGTATCAGAATTTTTAATAAAAATTTAATGAATATTATGTAGTTTATTTTCTTTAAGATAAAGGTAAAATGTATAACTCTATTTGGTAAAAAAGAAATAGGACAATTGTATGTTTACTAATTACAATGAAGGATACTTACATTCCCATAGCATCCGCTATAGGACCGTATAGATCATCGTATAATATGCACTGAAAGGAGAAAATTAAATCCAAAGTTCTTTAAAAAATGATAATTTCTTTCAAGGTATTTAAGTAGTTCATGTTGTCATTAAATATATTAGATTTGTCAAAATAACTGTTATCAAGATTAAGCATGTAATTATCTCTCTTTTTCTGTTGTGAAATATTATATATTTTTTTAGATCAATTACCAAGTAAATTTCATATGCGAGATCCTTATCTCCAATGAGTGTAGTATCCTTAAACAGCTTGGTAATTACATTTTTTGAAACTGAAATAATTTTGATATATTTTTAATTAAAACTCAAAGCTTGTTTATTATTCTATGCCTCTTTCTGTTAAGTATTAACTATATACCATTTGCATTGTCATACATGCAATATTTCTCCAAGACATTACGTGCTAATAAGGCTGGTGCAGCATCAATATCTTTAGCCATCCTCAATAAAATACCTGTTGGCTCTCCATTCTGTACTGCCTCCAAATAGCTAAGATTTATAAAAGATATCGCAAATAAAAATGAGTAAAGATAATTGCAATTTTGAAGACTTAATTATATTTTCTTAAAATACTATATAAAAATTTATAATAATCTTATTTCTTAAAGATAACTTACCTATCGTAATAACTTTTATTATTTCCAAATAATTTGATATGATTGACTTTCATTTTCTGTTGTATTTCTAAAGATAAGATGCTATGCAATGTGTTTGAATGGATGCTGTACAAATAAGAAAAAGAGAGATTTCAATGTTTTTAATATTTTAAAAATCACATGTGTTTTTGGCCAACACACAAAAAAAAATGATATAATTGTGATGTGTTTAATTGCAGAATTATTTATATATCAGCAAATTATATTTGACTGATATATGTGCACATTATTGAAAAAAAAAAAAAAAACTTTTTACTCGCTATATTTTTCCTTCAACATCTTGACACAATCTTTCGATAATCCTCGAAAATTACGAATTGTCGTTGTTATCTCATTATACATTTCGGTCTTCATCATTTATACCAGTTATTAGAAAATAAAATTTGCTAAAAAATAGTATTATTTGTTGATGCTCCCATACATGAGAAATCATTCATATAAAGGACATATATAATACATTGAATAGATGAAGCCTTTTCTGTGAGCTCTGTTACACGGAATCCTTAAGCGGGGAGCACGCATTTTTGCATAAGCGCATAATCATAAGCATAAGAACATTGATTGGTCAATTTCGTTATGCATAAGAAAATGAACCAATCAATTTTCTTATGCTTTTGATTATGCGTTTATGTAAAAGTGTGTGCTCCCTGCTTTAATCGGGTTTAATACATCCGTAGTTGTAAAACTGGCCAATCACAGCTGTTCTTCTGAAGAATGAAATGACTATGATTGGTCAGCCTTAGAACAACGGATGTTATTAAACCCGATTAGGAGTGACGTGTAAACGTAGTCTGTGATAAGGAGAGGATTTGTGATTAGGAATCAGGAAGATACCAACTGATTTAAGGCCAATTTCATCCATAGACTTATAGAAATAGAGTGCGTATCTCTGCAAAAGACTGTCTTAAACATTAGAAAGAGGAAGCGATAGCAGTCGGATCTCTTTCTCTTTCTAATCGGCTACATGGTGGGAGAGAATTGTAGGAGAGCGAGACTGCGAGTATATCCTTAGAACATATACCATATAAATGGAAGGGGCATGTCTTTGTTTCCCAATGGAAAAACATGTCGGAAAAAAGTGAGAAAGAAATTCATAGTTACCTCTCTTTTGTGAGTAACTGCTCAAAATTGCGCATGCACGGCTTACCGGTTTAGCCCAATGAAAAATAAGGTTACATTAGTTAGTCCCCACTACTTAAGCGCACATGGTTTTTTTTACTTTTTAGATAAATTATGGATCCAAGCATTCATATCATTTCAATTGGAACCCTGCTAATTTTAATCATCGGTTCATCTAACCGAACTTGGTAAAATTGGCCCTTAGGCTAATATTACATTTGTCGTACGACCAACTTTTTAAGCGCATTGATTAGCTAATTTCTAGAGACTCAAGAAAGTTTCTATTTTGCAGCCAATCAATAGGCTTAAGAAGTTTGTCGTACGACAAATGTAATATCGGCCTTAGAGCAACTTCTAGGTTGTGTTCTAAAATTTACTTGTTGAAGTAGAGTAGTCTTTAATGACCAACCAGGACAAAGAAATTTTTGTCTCTTTTGTCTTGACGAGTTCACTGTGCTTCGTCTATGTTTTTTATATGCTATGGATGTACTCTTCTATATGGCTGTCTATTCTATATAGGTTTCAATAAGGAATTTGCCTATGGCTTATACGTCAGATGTCAGTTGATGCTTGTGGATATAATCACTTTAACAACGTCGAAAACATATTTTATATAGGTATCAATAATTCGGGTTATAGAATAACTTTATCGTTACAGTATCGCGACAGTTGTTGAGAAATTAGAAAATAAGTATTATGGACTATGGGCTAGCATAGCAAAAGCTCATTTCAGTATGTTATAGAGCAAGATGAACGGGTGTCACTCTTTAAGGTTATCTAGATGAAATTTTTATAATTTCTTTCTCTCATTTTTCACATCTAGATAAATTTAAAACAGGAACGTCTTTGTACATTATCTAAGATATATTTAGACGCACATGTACATCACATAATCCTTACACTACTGCATATGAAGAAATCCTTTTGACGTGACGCAAAGCTCTTGAAATTTCACTAAATCCTGTATTTACAATAGTTGCTGATATGATTGCATATACATAAAGAAACGAATTATTATATTAATGTAATCAATACGTAGTATTATAAAAGAAGAAAAAGAGAGAGAGAGAGTGTGTGTGTGTGTGTGTGTGTGTGTGCGTGTGAGAAAAACTATTAGGACAGAAAGATGCCGGCAATGCTAGTTGGACCACCTCAACGCAACGAGCAAATGTGGCAAGCATTAAAAACTCATATTATGAGAGAACGACAACGAAAGAAACAAGGTATGGGAGAAAAATTTTTTTCTTTATAACTTAAAAATTCGCACATAATATGGATATGCAGACTTTCTATGCTTAATTATTTTAATTTATCTAATTATTCTAATTTATATATAAAAACAATTTTTTTTCTGTACATATAATTATACGGAGCTTTTTCTAAAAATTAACTTTTTTTTTTTTTAGTAATACTTTATACATATATGTTATATTCCAGAACAAGAAGCTGATGCAGAGGAAGAGCGTTTACGTAAGGAAAGAGAGCGACAACAGAAGCAAGATGTGATGACATTAGGCGAAACGCGAGAACAAATCTCTACCTTAGAAAATGAGTTAGCCCAATTGAAAGATGAGAAACATCAGTTGTTTTTACAGTTGAAAAAGGTTCTAAATGAGGATGACAGAAGACGTCAACTTATAAAAGAAACCAGGTTTGTACCATTCTTTGCAATCCTTGCAAAAAGTGCATTCAAGAATTATAAGATTTATGTAATAAGATCCTATTTTTCAGTGTTTCTTCAGAAGTCTTGACAACAGTAGGAGGATATCCAGCAACGGGTCCAAGAGTCGTACATCCTCAATTGTTTTTGCCAATAGCACGAAGCAGCAGTCCTCTTTACAAAGTTGCTGTTGGTGCTCCAACGCATCTGTTATCAAGTGTATGTATAACTTTAGCATATTGTGTGTATATATATATATATATTTTATAGTATAAATTTTATATATTCTTGTAAAAAAAACTAATTATATATCTTTCTTTACAGAGTACTTTAAAAAGAACCCACAGTCCATCGCCGCCACCTACTGCATCTCCATATCATAGTGTATATGGATACAAACCGCCACCATCCATTCCAAATTACAATCCCCCACCTCCTAGTAAGTATACAAAAATCACATTTGTGATATTAAATACTATTTTATTATATCTATATTTTTGTAGAATCTGAGGAAGCTGCTAGACGATCCAGTGATTCTCGGGCAGTTCTTTGGAACAGTAAGTAAATGAATTTTTTTTTCGCTACTAGTTTTATACTGTTTTTATTAAGAAACATGAAAGTGCAGATTATTCCTTTTATATCTGCAAATATCTTATTCATTTTGTATATTTTTTTCGTTTGACAGAAAATAATCAGTATTCCACATCGAATTTTTATTCGACGCCCACAGGACAGAGTGTTTATAGTTATTCCACACCTGCGTCACAACCGTCCCGAGAATCCTCGGAGTCGGCTAAACCTATTTATCTTTCGGGAGGTAGAGCACCATTAGCTACACACCAGACTGGTAATATTAATTATTGATGTCAATTCTTATGTTATGTTATTTCATAAAGTGATATAAATCTTTATTTTTATATAATGATGCATTTAATGAGAAATCCTAAAAGGAAAGATAAACTCATATACACGATCTAATCTAAAAATATATTACAGTGTCGCTTTCAACTGCCATCCTTTATTTACATAAATTATATATGTTTTACAGCATATGTAAATTTACACTCGATGGAACATAAAGGCGCTTATGGTGAGGATAATAAGTTTTATCTGCGACCAACAAATCACGTTACCGTCCATGGTGGAGCTATTCCGATTCAACAACCACCTCAGGTTGTGCTTAAATACTATATTATTTCTTTATATTTTTAAATTTTCTAAAAAAATATAAAAAAAAACAATACTAATGAAATTCAGACAGCATGCATCTAACATTTGACAGCGACTTCTTTGCATATTCCGCATATAATAGTTATTATAGTATCATATTTATAATGAAAGTACTAGTAGTTATATATATAGTTATATAGTTTAACTTTTATCTTTATCTGCAAATGCAGGGCGCAAAAACGGGCGGGATTACTTCGGGTTACCCTGTACGAGCACCTCAACCACCCCCTGGTCCATATCCGCCGCCACCTCCACCGTCTCCTGGTACTTATGTTAGCGGCGCGGCCGCTAACGTACCTGGTAGGCTATTATATACGCAACCTGGAGCTCGCTATCTTCAACGAGAAATATAATATCGTCGCATACCTATTCAGTGAAAGAAATTTAAGAATTGGATAAAACAATGGAATCATTAATGTAAGTAGATTTTAAATTCTATCATCGTCGATATATGTCACTACAAGCAAATCTGGAAATATTGATTTTGTAATAAGTAAATGAATGAATTTCGAAATTTTTAGTTGGTACTAAAAAATCATTCTAAGAGACCTCTCTCATACTATAGAATAGTTTTAGCTGTTTCTCCTGCAGGGTATAAAATATTGCAATCTACAATAAATTGATTGAAAAAAGTTAGACAATTGATAGTTCTTTCTAGAACTCTGTAGTTATAATTGCCTCGTTATATCTTCATGTTTAAAAAATGCTAAAGTAAAAAAAATTCGTGCACTTATTTTTACTTAAAGAAGACGGGGGGAGAGGGGAGGGGAGGGGGAGGAGAGAGAAGAGAGGAGAGAGAGTGGATATCTTTTTGAATATAAAATATCTATCTTGTATAATTATGTTATGAAATATAATTTTGTCATTTTATAAATGCATTGATACAAACCTACACTATATACATACGTAATACAATATGAAAAATGCTTACATATTTATATGTTTATATATATTAGTAAATTATTTTCTGAAAACGTTAAAGTATAAAGAATAACATAAAATAATAATAATAATATGCTCAATTGTGAACCAAAAGTAAAAAGAAAATATATTGTAAAAAACAACAATTGTCTCTTTTTACAATAATACAATCACAATAAGTTTTTAGAAATATAATGACTAATACTTTATTTATTAATTATGTACATGAAACTCTTTGGTTTCATATGTATAATGTCAAATAAACTAAACACGATCAAATAAAAAATAAAATATACATATGCATAGAAGTAAACCTTATGAAATAAAAGAAAATTAATCAACTGCAATTTATAATCTCATTTTTCACATCGTATTATAGCCTCATTTTTGTTAGGATACTTTGCAAATCTTCTCCAAATTCAATTGTTGTATCTATCATTTGTTGCTTTTTTGTATGTTGTTCCGAACATAAATGTGCACGAAGATCTATAATGCCACATATTTCTGTTAGACACAATTTGCAGTAAACAGGTGTGATACTCGTCTCATGCGGATCTCTGCAAATATAATATGAAATATCATTATCAAATACAAAAGAAACAATAATTATATGTATACATATATATTGAATGTTTAATTTAATAGTTTATGATTTATTCAATATTTTGAAGATAATTTATCTAAAAGAAAAGACCCATATTATAGATTATTTAATTACTCAATAGCTAAATATATATAATAATATATCGACAAATTTTGTATTGTATTAAAATAACATGACTTTATGTTTAACTTTAAAATGATACACGATAGATACATATTGTAAACAATATGGATAACATGTTAGTAGACATTTGTTACATAGAGATTCTAGAGAAAATAATGATAATGAATGTACATACTTGTGAGCCAGAATTTCCAATTCTAACAAATGTTTGATTATTTCTTCGAGTTTATCGTTTTTTTCGTTCAACTCCAACGCTTTGTGTAGACGGTATATATTACTTTGTCTCAAGGTTTCTCGAACAGGCTCCAGAAATAGAGTTTCGTCATATAGATTCCATCTGTCGAAATTATTAGTTAAGATTGGCTCCTGTTTCTTACGGGATTTATATATTATTTCTTTGAATGCATTCTTAATTTGATTCTGGCACTTTATAGTCAGCTCATTTTGAGTCTCCTCATCTATATTGTCGTCTTCAGTAAAGTGCATTGCAACATTCATCCAGTGGCGCAATTTATTTATCTGCCAACAAAATTTTTACATACAATTAATGTATATTAAATTGTCTTCATTTTACATATTTATATAATGAGCATAAATATTTCTCACAAGAAAGAAACTCCCAGATACTTTATCAGCTTTATCTAAATACATTGAAACATGTTACATGCATATTGCATAATGTATGAAAACTTGAAATATTGAATGACGTACCATTCGCAGGTCGTTCATCGTGATCTCAATGTCGAATATAATTTGTATATCGTGTTCCGGAAATAAGCTTTTCCCTGTAAAAGGATCATATCCTAATCCGCACAAAGCACCTGTGTAATAAGTGCCAAGAGGACTACGTCTTAATTCCATGTACGGCGTAAAAATTAAAGTGATTAATGACGCGAGACCAGGCGTGTTAGGCAAGAGAGTTGTATTTCGTAAGATCAAATGCGCAATATTTTTGGAACTTCTATTAATAGTTTGCGCCACGAGAAGAAATTCTCTCGGATTATCCAGGCAGGTGTCGAGTAGAACAGAATTCACCGACGTGGTATCCACGGTCACAAATTTCGACATTCCAATGCTCACCAGATGAATCAGTTGAGTCTCTATCGGTGAAAAGGGACCTTGCAATATCACTTTTGATCGATATTCGGATTCTTCCGGTAATTCAGGATACGGTTTCTTATCGTACATGTATCTCTTGTACGGTGGTTCTTGCGGATCGGAAGAAGAGAAAACGATTTTTCCATAATCCTTCGTAACACCGAGTTTCTCAGCTCGGCGACGAGCATCTGTTTCGCTTAATAATTTTATTTGGATCGGAATTCGACACTGTCTCATCTTGACACAATTTTGAACGAACCAGTAATTATTGGGTGCGCAATTCTTTTCCTCGTATTCGATGTAAATACGGTTTGATCCATCGAAGGATACAGTTATGTCTTCGTCATTTTTGAGCCCTATATGCTGTCCGAAAATCTCCTGAAATCTTTTGGAATACAACGATCCAGGCTGATGCAATGGCCATCCCCGTAGGATAACAGTATTTATTGGGTTGCGGAACGACAATTGTTTCTCTATATTCTGTTTGCAATCTTGCATCTTGTTTGGAAACTTAATGAAATAATTTGGATAGAACGCACCGGAAATTATCATTTTAATTATAAAAGTGTGATCGATACAAAGATTTTCCCAAGTGTTTTTATTATTACCCATAGTTTCTTTTATACCAAAATGGCGTAATTTCATCGTTAGCTCAGTTATAAAGGCATCTATCTCGCGCAACGATTTCACGCGGAGACTTTTTCGCTTAGCCCATTCTTTTTCCTCCTGCGGGTTAGTTATACGACGATTGGCTTTATCATTTCGCCATACTTTGAAAGCGTTCAAGCAAGCTATGCTGTCACTATCCGAATTAGCGGCCCAATACAGCTTCTCATTATAGGTCGATTCTAATTCGTGAAAATTGATATTAAATATATCCTTGACAGACATGCTGGCCGCGATAATGATCGTGTCCTGCAGAATACCGAAGATATGACCCAAAACGATCAACTTCGATATGTGTATGTCTAATGGAAGGGCGGCCATTACACGACCAAGGGACGTCAGCTCCCCGTCACAGTCTTGAATGCTTTGGCCCTTATCACGCAATGCACCCACTTCCTTTAACAATAATGTAGTGTTCCGTAAATTGCTGAGGTTGGGTGGGTCCAGAGAAAGAGCAAGCAGAGCTTTTGGTTCGCCCATATTCAGTAATTTTGTCTTGAGAATTACGTTTGCGAGCGGAATTCTTAGCATTTCCGGAGGAGATTCTTCGTGTAGTATTGTCTGTACACACACACACACACACACACATACACAATTTTTAAAATAATATATTTATAAATTGTATTTCGTGTGAGAGAAGATATGATCGGATTATTGTCTCATGTAAAAATGATACTTGCCTCATAAAATGATCTTGGCACCATTCTATATACTCTACCATCCATTACACGACCTGCGCGGCCAGCACGTTGCTGACAATTTGATTTGCTTGCCCAACAAAGTTGTAGACATTGATAATTGGATCCAGACTCAGTTACAAGAAGTTTCGTTAAGCAAAAATCAATCACTAAAAACCAAAAAGAAAAAGAACTAAATAGTTTTATAAATTAAAATTAAAATAGCAAATTCTCTCTCTCTCTCTCTCTCTCTTTCGATAAACAAATATTTTCGATTGACGATAACGTACCGTATTTAACGTCTGGCACAGTGACGCTACTTTCAGCGATATTTGTCGAAAGTATGATACGTCGAAAATCTTCTGGTGGCTTTTTAAATATATTCTCTTGGTCCTCAGTTGAGATCAATGAATGTAAAATAATTATATTCCATTTCGCATCCGCGTATTTTTCTGATGAAAGCACAGAACGTAGATCTTCGATTTCAGAAAGTCCAGGTAAAAATATTAGCACGGCGTGCCGTTTGTACGCACTATCGGAATCATTGCTCTTTCTATCAATACGATCAAAAATATGTATAATACGTGCACAAAACTTAACCATATCGTATGTTAATCTTGGTGCATCGTCGTTTATTCGAGGTATCTATCCGAAAAAATATTTTTCATGATTAGTTCTTTGATTAAAATCATGAGACAAAAAAGAAAGATAATTATTTGCTAATAGCATTGATTATGTGTGTATATATATTATAAGAAAAGAAAGGATAATATTCATCTATAAAAAATAAGCAAAATTTATACAAATATTAATATTAATATTCGGAATATGGATATATAATAGCGACCTCTAATTTCACAATTTCCATAAAAAAAAAAAAAACCTTAAAGAAAATGTTAATTTGTAAAATTTTCCTTTCTTGTAAACCAAACAATGATAATGCTTGTTCCCAAACATTAAAATATTTATTTGTGTATGGTTAAAAAGTATATACTTACATTACCCAGGTTTTCTATTTCATCTATATAATATATAGAAACGTTGTAAGGACTACGTTGTGGTATGTCGATAATAGGTGCTGGTAGAAGCTTATTTTCTACAGGCGAGGAAAAATATTCAGCTAATTTATCTACATCGATTGTAGCAGACATCAATATAACTTTAACTGTCATGGAATTCGTACGCAATAACTTTTTAACCACGAGCAGAAGAAAATCCATGTCTTCATCACGCTCGTGAACCTCGTCTAATATAACATGGGTATATTCCATCATATGCTTTTTATTTACGAACTTATGCAAGAGCACACCGGTCGTGCAATATGTTATACGAGTGTCGGGACATGTATTCTTTATTAGACCCATTTGATATCCTACAATCGTACCGACAGGCCATTCTCTTTCCTGGCTGACTCGTTTCGCGATGCTCAAAGCAGCGATACGTCTCGGCTGCGTTACTGCAAATACAAAGATTCTCATATCGGCAAAATGTTAATAATATTAGAGTAATATTCTGTAGCAGCGAAAAAATTCAAAAGATGCAATTTAAACTCGGGCAGAACATACCTACAATATTACAATGTTGTCTCTTCTCAAATTCGGCATCAAGAATAAACTGAGGTATTTGTGTCGTTTTTCCGCAACCTGTGGAACCACGGATAACAACGACAGAATTGCTCGCAATCATGGATACAATTTTATCTTTCACAGAAATAATAGGTAAATTGGTCTTGGGTCGATAAGCAAAGTTGTAAGTTCGATAAATTTGAGCAGTATTTTCTCTGCTAAGTGCTTCTCCTTCAAATGCAGTGACTTCCGACATATTGTCCACATGATTATTTTTATCAAAAATAATATTATTTTTCAACTATAGAAGGAATAGTAGAAAGGACAAAATAAAACAATTGCAAAAGTGGTAACAATATTACATAGTTATAGTGTCATATTACCTGTAAATATTCTTGATCATCTTTTTGTCTGTATTCTTTCACATAATTCATTTCTGATTCCATATCGTTATTAACATCATCAGATTCTATATTATGTAAAACTCTATCATTCAATGCTACTTTTCGACTACTAGAACACGGCATTACTATTTTGAATGGATTAGTTGATTTGTACATATTCAGAATATCGTTTACCAAATCGTCATTCATTGTTGCAATGCTTTATTGACCTGTTTAACATTACAGACAATTAAAAACTTGTGTTAAAATCACAAAAGTGTGCAACAGTTTTTCATATGTTTATATCGCCTAGTTTTCGAGAATAGTTTGCCAAGTTCTTGTAAAGACTACAATTTGTCATGAATATTAAATTGGAAAGCAGAAAAAGTAAAAATTTCAGAATTCCAGAAAAAATAAAAATTTCAAGATTATATTTTTATATATTTCTCAAATATATATATATATATATATATATATATATAAAACAAGTGTATAAAACAATATATATAATAACAAGTGTATATAAACAAAGTATTAAAAGGAAGAAAGGAAATTTAACATCTTTTTACAAATACATAAGTTCCAATGGGATCAAAATAACATTATACGCAAACACAATCATAGATTAGAGAAAGTATTAAAATTACACGCGTATCTTATCGAAATATATTATCTCTCAAAAATATACAATGATTTATTGAATATGCAAGCGCGAATAGAAATAAATTAGAAAATAGATACTTTTGCGTCTTCTTCTTTTTTCTTTCATATACTCTTTCCAAAGTATTTAAGTATTTGTTCAAGGTTAGAGCACCGTATATTATTCCGGGAATGGAATATAATCCGCATTGGTTTGAATCTTTCGAGAATCGCAATATCGTTTTTTCGATCACGAAATAAATCTCAGAAGATTAACCCCCATTTGGTTTTTTTTTTTTTTTAGATGCGTCTGATTGGCGATTGGATGAGGAGATCCTCGTTCCTCTTGTTCTCATTGGTCAATCAAAGAATACCTAGCGTTGTGCATACACGTGACGCCAGATGGAGCGCGCATAAAACTGTTTATTCATTCCACACTTGTCACATCGCGATTGTTCGTGGCTTAAAGTAAATCTCGCGCGCGAAAAAGTTTGTCGCGAGTGTCTCGGTAAAGTGCGGAATATTTATCCGCGTAAACGCATCGAATATCGGCGTACAATAACGTTATCCGATTCGAATTGCTTCGACGTAACGTTGTATCTGAATAGATTTCGAATCGCGCCGCGACGGTTCGTAAAATCGCGTGTATATTCGCAAGTAACGTGCGTTCCTCCTCCTCCTCCCCTTCCCCTTCCCCTCCTGCCTCTTCTTACGAATGTGTACCGTCATTATAAAAGTAAATCTCTCTCTCGCGCGTGCGTGCGTATGAAGAATTATCGAAAATGCTTGATGAAGTGGCGTGGACATTGTCAATGTCGCGTGATTTTAATATCGGCGATCCTTATCTTTGTGCCCGACATCCATCGAAGTCGTCCTGAAGGCGTATCTGAAATTTTCGTCGACGTACAACGATAGCGGTAATCGTCTAATGTATGTACATTTATATAGATACATATCATTGTTTGGTATAGTCGTATCTCTCTCAATATTATACATCTTGCAATATAATTCGCTAAATACATATATTTCGATCATTTCTAATATTTATTAATACATTTCGAATTTTATTTCTATACGTTAAAAATATTAACTCCATTCGCGTTAATTGCACTCTTTCTTTGCTCCTTCTCTCGACAAAGGGGTTAAATTGTGGGGGTGTATATTTATTTCGTATTTGATATTTCAAAAATGCAAAAGAGAGATGCGACTAAAATGAGCGTAGCCTATTACACACATCGCAATTGCCTCGACATCTCGATCGTCTCGATACTTTGAGAATCGCAAAATATATCGCTTCTGAATAAATTTCGAATTCGCATTCGTGAAACGGCATTTCCCACGATCGTCCTTGACTAAAAGTGAATCTCACGCGCGAATAATTACCGGAAGTGTCTTGTAAAGCGTATTCGTCGTAACGCGAAAACCCCGCGTGCACCTCTCGTTATTAGCGCATAATATCGATATTATTGGCGATTCGTTTTCGCGCGTTCGATCGAGATCGTCGTCGCATATCTTTCATGACATTTCTTCGCCAAAAATGCAGCCACAGTGCAACCGATGCACGATCATCGCCAGGTATGTGTATACGTATAGATATATCTCATCGTTCCGTCTTTTCTAACACTTCACACGAAGGAATAAGCAAAGCTCGCCGCCATTTTCTGATTTTACAATACAAAAACAACATTTCGCACAAATTATAAAAGCCGTGATTCTAGTTTGAGAATTTTAGGTCACAATTGTATTTCATTTCCTAAAAATTCTGGGATTATATTACTCCAGCATTTGATTGTCGCCTGAGATCTTTTTATTTAATCTATCGTGTTGGGATCATGTTTTCCAGACATTGTATTTTTCGTGAATCAAAGATATCAAATATGCCTCACGCGCGTGGTCGATCGATAATATATTTTATAACAAACTAACCGCATGTGCGTGAGAGATGTCTGACGTCTTTTGGCAAACGTACAATGTCTAAGGGACGTGTGATTACGATGGAATGAATTAACATTGAAATGATTAAAAATAAGGTAGGTCGATAATAAATAATTGAATAAATAAATTTCAAATTTCTGAGATTCTATCTCCCAATTATTTTTTACACAAATATAAATGATGTGTAACGATATATATATATATATATATATATATATATATATATATATATATATATATACATATTATTCGAAATTTTTACATCTTGTTAAAGATCTGGAAACAATATAAAACGTTATTGAATATATAAAATTGAATGAAAATGTATAGAAATTAATGGAAGATATTAATATTATTAATTAAAAAATAGATCATTAAATAATTTAAAAAATAAATTTCAAAATTCTGTCTCTTTTCAGTTATCTTTTATACACAGATATAAATAATAAATATATAACAATATATGAGAGAGATATGTGTATATATTATTCGGAATTTTTATATTTTATTAAATATCTTAAAATCGTGAAAAATATTGTGAAATGTATAAGAACCAAACTATACGACTGTATATTTAAGTGGAATTGAAGAAAATACTATTTCGTCCTTCTTCGCTAAATTGAACAAATTTTCCATTAGCGTGCTAATGTCGCTATTTTGAATTCACTTTACGATTCTTTACGATTCCTTACGATACTTTACTTTACTTGTCCAAAAGGGCGATCGTTGGCAAATTTTTCATTTATCGTTTAATCGAGATCTCCGGAGACTTATATACGGTAAGTCAAGTTTACAGACTCTGTCCCGCCAATTTCTTCATTTTTCTTCATTCTTAATTTGTTTTATTTCGCCTGGAAGTGGATTCGATTTACGGAATTACCCAAGAGAGAATGATCCCGTGCTCGTTATCGGTGGCGGATTTTTCGCTTATTATTTAATAACGAGATCCTTGCTGGAGACAACCGAGCTTATATATACGGACTTTGGAATGTCTCGCGAATGTAACGCAATTTCTCTTCATCGCGTGTATTCGGAAGTGGAGAGTGGGGACGGCTTTAAAATAGTTAGATCGGCCGCAGCATCGAGTAGTCGCTGCTTGACCAGTGTGCACGCGTGGCACGTGACATATTGTACTGGATTATAGAGTAATTGATACGATTCTGGATAAGCGAGCCTCGTATCATCATACCAATTTGTAGTTGCTCGCGCAGTGTCTCCGGTGTCTCCTCGCTCTGCCTGGTATCACTCGGTTTAGTTTTACCCTCTTTACGCTCTATCTTCATCCGTGGACAGTTTAAACAATTGCAATGTCAAGGTTGCCAAAAAGAGAAAAGAATGATAAATTAATCGCGAGAAAAAATAAGAAAATTATTGCACAAACATCTATTCGTGATTTATTTCATATATTTGATGTTGATTTGAATTGTTGGTTCCTTTTATTTTCTCTACTATAGTAGATGCTTTGTCGTCCGTCTATTTGTTAACAGTTAACGTAACGTTAACTCTACGCATAATAAAAGAAAGACGATGCACGTAATGAAAGAAAAAGTGTTTTTACAAATTTGCTCGAAAATTATTACCGTTTGTACAATATGATATATACAATACATGTGTTTTATATATATATATATATATATATATATATATATATATATATATATATATATATCTTCCAGAGATAATGATATGTTAAAAAATTTCTTTTTCCATTGCATATGTAATAATTTAAAAAATTTAGTATACTAGAACGGTGTATGAAATTAGCTGCCATTTTATCGGAATACATCTTGTTTCTCTTACTTTTGTCGAAAGCATTTAATTTTTCATTACATTAATCGTACTCTTAAACAATAGAGGCATAAAACTGTCATTGATTAATAATAATGAAAATTGTAAAAAAGGCTCATTTTTTTTAGTTAAAAACTTAAATAAAAACTCGTAAATTATTGTACACATATTCCTTTAATCAATTCTGCAATATTCTTGATTAAAGTAAATACTCTTTTCATTAAAGATTACGCGCGGAATAATTATCTGATCAACGATGCATGATTGTTTTCTATAGATTAGATTCTATTCTTATACGGCGCGACGAATATGGCGTTGTTTCGCGGTCTATTTAATTTCTTTCTGGACGATAGTAAGGTAGACGAGAAAATTGGCATGACGGAGAAGCAAAAGAGGCTGGTGCAGAACACATGGGCGATTGCTCGTAAAGACGAGGTTTCGGCCGGACTCGCCGTTATGATCGCGTGAGTGAATTATCGTCTCTTCTCGTCCGTTCTATTTTTCGATGTTAGTTCAGTACTTGGTGAGGATAAATCGACGGAAAGACGGTAAACGTTGCCAACAACGTCGGCAGATTGAGGATATCATAAAATAATTCTTTCACATGGATCAAAATGGTCGATAATACAATAGTTTCGCGATACGCGTGCGGAATTTGAAATTCTCTCTCTCGCTCTCCTTCGACGCAGCTTCCTTCGTTCTCGCAAACTTCCGCATTCTAACACGAGCCATTCATTTATTTTAATTATATTATCGATGCGCGTTTGGCGCATCATTGAAAATCCATATCACGCGTCGCAAACCTCGTCGCGAATAACTCTCACGTCTCGTCAAAACCAATCGGGTCTGCCGATGCATATTGCGTCGCGATGAATCGCGAAAGACGCGGCGGCGAGTGCGCGTTATAAAAATTTCAACGCCAATTTCATTATCATTAGAAATCATAAGAAATCACACATCGGAAAAACGTCTACAGACGTCTAATACATATTTTCTCCATCTACATTTCTCACCGAGTGATAAACATTTTTGATCTGTATACGATACGGGATTAGATTATTACGCCATCGAAACCATCTTTCGTAGTAGTTTGAAATGGCATATCTGATGAGTGATGATGTGCCTAGAATTTGCAATTTTTAAGCACGTAAAAGACGCATATGCGACATATTTCTGTCTCGAATCGTTAAACTTGCTTATTGACATTTGACGTGCGACGTCCTGTGATTTTAACATGCCAAGATATTCAAATCGAGCGAATCTGTGATTTTATTAGCGAAAAATTAGCTGTGTTATCGATCTAAACATTTCGCTGCTCGATTGTCCTTGATTTATAGTAACATTATAATTACATTGCGCGTGTTATCTCTCTCTCTCTCTCTCTCTCTCTCTCTCTCTCTCTCTCTTCATTATGCTGTTCTATCTTATAGAAAATATAGAAGATTACGGGCGCAAAATATTAAATAAATGTCGCAAAATCTAGAATTAAATTGTGGTATTCGTAGATCTTTTCGCTTTAAAGTAATATATGAGAAAAGAAAGGATAAAATGTTTCTTATTTATATAAGAGAATATGACGCGTATGAAAAACTCAATCTCGTAACTCTTTTATGACAAAACGTAAACAGAGTGATTCACTTGCTCATCCATATTAACTTTTGCCTGACAACGTTTACATTTTCATCATCGATTATTTATTCTCGTAATTCATGCATAATACAAAGAAAACACTTTGTCTATATATATAGTCTCATTTTGAGATTATAATCCAATATAATTTTAGCGATAAAGAACCTCTTGCGATAAAGAATCTTGAAAGTGAATTTTTTAAAAATACGGTATATTCAAATTGAAATCGTTTTTTATAGTTTTTTCAAACAATATCCCGAGTACCAAAAGCAATTTAAGCCATTTAAGGACATCCCGATTGACGAATTGCCAAAAAACAAGAGATTTCAAGCGCATTGTGCCAGTATTATATCGACGTTTAGCAAACTGATTGAGCAAATGTACGATCCGGAATTGATGCAAGCGAGCCTGATTAATGTGATTGAAAAGCACAAGAATCGCGGGCAAACACAGGAGCAGTTTGAAGTAAGCGAAGATTTGTCTTGTCCCCGCAATAATGTAAAAGCAGTATCTTGTATTAAAAATTTTCCGTATGAATCATCAACCTTATTATCGTAATTTAATCGGCCGTTTTAAAAAGAATATTTTTTTTTTTTTTTTAAATCCTTCGTTCCTATAGAAATAAAAAAGAATCTCGTATAAGTTAATTTCTATATTAAAGTTTTATCTTTTGATACAAGCTGATAATTTGTCGTTGATCTCAATATTTTTATCGGCTTGATATATTATTATAACTCCGAAACGTTTCCTTTTTTTCTTAAAAGATAATAATATTTTTTTTCAGAATTTAAAACAGTTGTTGTTAAGTCTCTTTCCCTCCTTATTCGGAAAACAATATACGCTGGAGGCGCAGGAGGCTTGGAAAAAGATGTTAGACTTGATTTTTTCGACCATTTACGAGATTTATAAAAATTAAAACATCCGCAATGTGTATGTGTGTGTGTGTGTGTGTGTGTGCGTGCGTGCGCGCGCGCGCGCGCGCGCGCGTAATCGCGATTTTTGAATTATAATTGACAAAAATACATGATGCATATTGTATACGTATAGAGCTTTTCGCGAAAATAATAACATTTATTAAAAGATTTATGATCGTACACACAATGGAACGATATGGTTTTGGGCAACGTGATTTTTATGCAACTTACATACAACTAATTACATATAACTAATCACTTGCATATAATTAATTTTGCGCCAAAGAGAGAATAATATTTGTTGTTTCTTACAATTATATCGACTCGCGTTTCAAGAAACGAAAAGGGGTTGAAACTGATATAACATAATATTGTGATAAAATTTCTACTGTATGTTTCGCAATAAATGTGTAATTTGCCTATTGGCAATTTTTCCGCTGCATCCTTTCTTCCTTTTCTCTCTCTTCCTCAATTTCCCTATTTTGTTCTTTCTCTATAATAAGTATTAAAAAAATTTCATTTCTAAATCGGTCACAAATCTCTCCGCGAGAGAACGTGACGTTAGTCAAGTATTAGCCAAGTTATTCGCGCGCGATATTTCGATATTCTATTTATTATATATATTTCGATTTGTCTAACCGTTAAACATCATTTACTTACCATTTAGTAATAATATTTATTGAAACGAGAGCAGGATGGTATAAAAATAAACGAGGAATGAACGATACCGACACGTCTGTCCCCGATATTTTATCAGGTGGGTCGAATGAAGATTTTCAGAGCAAGACGCGAGAACAATGACATTCCGATGCAATTTTAGGACGCCGTACGATCTCCTTATCCTTATACGTTATCGGAGGTATCATTATCGCGACTGTAATTTTGACCTGCTGCTGTACTATATGCGTGAGAAAAAAGTGCGCGAGAATCATTAATAAGCTCACATGGAGAAAGAAGAAAGAGTCAGTATGAGATCTATGCGTTCCTTTGCAAATTCTTTCTTTAATTTCGAGATACAACGAGATTTGAGAGAACGATTCATTAGTCTCAACGAGAAATATACGTTTAGGAAATATCCTCCTTCTGATATCGAGGAAGGACGAAGGAAGCGAATGAAAAAATTGCGGAGAAAAAAGAAAAGGATTCTTTCGCCAGAATTGGTGCAGACGGAGATCACGACGCCGATCATCCCCAAAGAACGGGAGATATTAGAAAATGGATCGCCGACCGCTTGTCACAAATGTTACAGAAAAAAGAAGAGAAGACCCAAGAGACAGATACGATGACATGTAGGACGAGACAAATATGAGAGAAAGATCAATTGATAAGTAAATGCGTGAATATTTTTGAAAAAAATCTTTGAAAAATCGCGTTTTGAATTTTGATACACGAATGAGAAGAAATCTCGATATGACGAAATGACGATTTTTTTCCTTTGTTTTCGTTCACGCAAGTCTTCCTCCTCTTCTCTCTTTCTAACCTCTCGTTTGATGAAAAATGCGATTTTGGACGATCGGTATTTATGTTACGATCGGTGCGATCATTTTCGGTTCGACGGTTCGCGCCACGATAGACGTGAATCTCAGCGAATTGGAATATCTCGCGGCACGGCTTGATCCATTCGAGTGCCGGCGATTGATCGCCGCGCTTCATTACACAACTTACGACTTGCCGAAGAACTTGGCCGCAGCTGGTTAGCCTCTTTTTGCCCCTCACTGATAAGTATATCTCAAAAAAATTTTGCTTTAAAAATTTTCCACTTATTTATTAATTAATTCATTCGTGTATCAAAAATATATCTAACGCTCGGTTATTTCCGCGAATGAAAGAACGTAAAGTAGATGAGGAGATCTCGTGTTTGCGTCACTTGCTCCATTGGAATAGCTTTCCCGGGGAAGGCAGAGGAAAGACGCACGCGGCAATAGTACATCGTCTTCGGCAGCTAAATCGCAATGATCTCGCCGATTGGCTCGGCAAAACCGCCTTCAAACAACTGGGAAAGGATCTGGACGATGCTATCGCGCCGTCCTTCGAGGATCTTGCCGATGAAGAAATGGAAACTAGCACGTCGGCATTTCAACGTCATTATAATTACACTCAGGACTGTGCAAAATATACTTCATGTACAAAATAATACGCGAAAAGTACTTTTCAATCGTAAAGTATAAAACAAAGCGAAGAAAGAAGTAAATTTAAACGCAGATAAAAAGTGAACAACATGCGATTGATTTAAATATCAGACAAGAGAAAGCATTTCTTATCAAACACACACACACACACACACACACATACACACATTTAAATACAAAAATTAATCTCTACTCTCTTAGGTGCGCTAAACAAGTAAATGAAATATATTGCCTAGCTCTGACTGTAATCTAATCTCTTTACCTTGACCCTTCTGTGCCCTGGTTCTTTTTTTAATATAGAGGCTATCTTAATATCTTCTATACATGAAAATCTCGTAATACGAGATTAAAGAGAGAGAGTCTATACTCTTTGAAAATATTTTAGAAGTATATTTTTATGTGTGCAGTAATCTTTTTGGTAAAAGACAACTTTATTAAGATTTTTAAACTTTATTTTTTCTCTTGAGATTCTGAATGTAAAATGTTGGCCATTATATTATCTAGCCTTTTTTTTATTTTGGCTCTATCTCACTATATCTATTTCTTCCCCCAAAAATACAAGAGATAAAAAGAGACGTCAGTAACACAAGTACATTTCCATTTCACTTACAGCTTCTTTACAACAGTTAAGTCTATTGTCTGGACTCGAAAGGAAGATCCTTGGTTGTCGATTGTTACAGTTCTCACGGCGCTCATGCTTGGATTATTAGGAATATTATTCGTTTTAATTCTGGCCATTATTATACACACCATCAGGAGTAACAAAAATTAAACTCCGCGTGTTGTTCCTCTCGAGATTTAAATAAAGTTTGTACAATATAAAAATATGTCTATTATATATTGAAAAGAAAATAAATTAATAAAAAAATATCGTTTTCCTGATATATTATTTTTTAACAATTACCGAAGATAGTGCGAAACCGGAACGAATTGTACTATTTTTGGATAATTGAATTTGCTTAAAAATGATTTTCTGTCTGGCTTTTATTAGCCCATCAGCGCATTCGTTTCCTGCTGAATAATTTCTGCCTGAGACATTTAGGAAAGAAGTTAATACAGATGAGCACTCATTTGAGTGAATCACCCTGTATATTCTTATGTAAAACTCTTAAAACACAACGTACAATATATTTACATGAAAAATGTTACATGCGATAAACTTGCGCAATCTTTTAAAATAATTGTTTTTTGTAAACATCAAAGCCGACTTAGGTTCAATTATATATAGAAATAGTGTGGGAAGACATAGTTAAACCCTAGTCACTTTTACCTAACGCTTACGAAAATAATTCATACTCGCACAAATCGTTCAACTATGTGTATGAATTATAATAATTTTACTCGAAATAACATCGATAATAATCAAATATATTAATGATAATGACTACGTGACAATGATCATGGCAATGACCATCACAATGACAATGATAATGACAATAACAACGCTATAATAATTAGTTGTTGATAGTGCTATCGCTAATAGTGATAATAGACTATAGATTTATGACTTATGGTTTCGAGACGCGCGTAAAGTTGTAACTGTAAAATTAATCATAATCTAATGGTAATAATAACGCGTTACTGCGTATCCGCGTGAAACTTATGACAGTTAATTATTAACTATGTAGTCGCATTCGATTTGTTGAAAATGCACAACTAACGTTATAGCATAGCCGTTATCTGTTAGTTTGGCTGATCTGGTTAGCCCTATCACATTAACATTATGCTTCGTAGATAAGATTCATATCTTAATGGAAAGTACTTTATATTATATATATATATATATATATATATATATATATATATATATATATATATATATACATAACGTGTATTTTTTATAAGCAAACATGTGAGTGAAATTGTAATTAACTCGCTATTGAATCATTAGATGTAAAATTTATCTGATTTTACATTTGTTAATTACGTTCGTAATTGATAATTGGCTAGAGACGAATAATTACTAATTATAATTTACATCTAAAAATATAATTGATGAGAGATTGATGATCGATACATGCTAAAAAATATAAATGTTTAATTATTGATCGATTAATATCGATTGCAAAGGCACTGCAACGATACGATCGATTGCCCAAGTAACAAGTGCACGTGCATTTTGTCAAATGACGTGCATTTGCTATCTGGGCATTTACGTATTAAAATATATAGGGTTTATCTTTTACATAATTTTTGCGGACGGAACAATGTGAGCAAAATGCAGATTGCGAAAGATGACATAACTGCTAAAAAATTAAAATAACGTGTTATTAATTTAATAAAATAACAATAATAATAATGCAATAATAAAATAACAGAAATAATAATAATAATAATAATAATAATCTTTCGAAAGATATTCTATAAAAAATAATAGATTTATGGGTATTGTAAAATATTAAGAGATAGTAATATCTAACAACCATATATAACAATGGTATGCTATGTAGGAATGATAATGGTATAGCAGTAATAGTAATAGGAATTAATAGTAGGAGCGATAGTTTAGTAGCAATAGTAATAATAGATAATAGTTCTAATAATAATGATAGTAACAGAGTAGTATTAGTAGCAAAAATAGTATAGTGGTAAAAATAATAATAATAATCGTGATAATGATAGCCGATATACATATCTTGTGCTAGAGATTGATAAAAGAATAAATTAATGACAATTTAACGATCAATCAGAAGAAAATCGCAATATGAATTTACACAACTATATAAATATTTTCTGAATGTATTTTCGATATATTCCATACGTATCGCGAAACGTGTATCTATTTGAACGAATACACGTCATTGTAGTAAAAGAAAGGCGAGGCTACACAGAAAGAAAAGAAAGAAAGAAAAGAAAAAGGTGTGGAAAGAAAAAAAGAAAAAAGCGAGGAAATATAATAATAAAATATAATAGAATGCATATAGAGAAATGATAACAGAGAAAAAGAGATGAGATATATATATATATTTTAGCGCATAATCTTTCAACAAAAGTCTTCCTTAATAAATCGGAAATCGAGATGTGTCATTCTCGGATAAACTTTTTGAAGTAAGAAATCTTATTTTGATAATTTTTATTTAATGATTTTGGAATTGCAAAACAATGTGTATTTACTTGGAGGCTGGTTGCAAATGCTCACGGTTGATTGTGCGTTCACATTATTTGGTATAAACCACGATTAACTAGATTCACCGAGTCATTTTTAAGAGAGACGCGACTCTTCTCGCGTCTCTTTTTATTATTTAATCTATTCATGATTATTAATATTATTATTGATATTGTTATATTAGAACAAATTACCTTCAACAATTTTTGCTGATAACGAAATTTGTTATAGCCAACTATAAAGATAGCGCACACTTGCATACAAACACAGAACTTTTATAAAAATTCAAGGCTTTTTGTAGAATTGAGAGAATCATTAAATATAACTCGTTTCACTTTGTTATGATAAATATAGATAAGATAGATTTATGTTGGTGTGACAGTACTGCCTTTTTTCTATTTTGGATAATATGCTTATACAATCTTATCTCGATACAATTACATGGACATCTCTACAAGATAATCGTGATTTAGAGGTTGTTCGTGGGTGGGAGCTATTTAAAAGCTAAAGTTGAAAGCCAGATTAAGCTATACCTTTCGTTCCGTTTCCATTTTCTTTTCCCTCACTAATTTTAGAATCATTCTTCCTACTAAAGGTAAAATAATTCCTTTCGCTAACTTTTGATCCGCTTGAATGGCATGCATTACTATACTCATAATAGCCTAGAAATAATATATGAATTCTTAGGTTTCATTTTAAACAGGATAAGAGTAGTTTACTGCTGCTTTTTATAATCACCGAGACAAACGTACGACACGAAAAGATGCATTGGAAACTCTTCGTTATTTGGTTTTGATTTTGCAACAGTTTCATAAACCTCACTAATTTTTTCAAGTTGATATATGTATATATATATATATAGGATGAATCATTAAAAGTGTTACAGGCTAATATTTCTGAAACTGAATGAGATATGAAATCCTTATTAATTTCGTATGTTAACTGCAGTGAAGTTCCATTTTTGCATCGAATGCCCGCTTCGATACCAAAGAGTCATTGGAAAATAAGAATTTCATATCTCGTTCAGTTTCAGAAATATTAGTCTGTAATATCTTTAGTGTTTCACCCTGTATATTAATATAAATATATATATATATATATATATATATATATATATATATATATATATATATATATTACGCGCTAACTCTGAAATATATATATTATCTAAAACACGTATTCTTTTTCTCTGTTTTTTTTCTCTCTCTCTCTATATATATATTCTATTATTATATTTATTCCATGTTTTTTTTTTCTTTCTATCTGATCTTGCGTTTCTTTTCATTGCGTGTATCTGTGGAATCATTTTTGATCATTTTTATGCGCGGAATTTTTCAAAAACGTACAACGATCTACAAAGATCCATGGCGATAATGAGTGAATCGTCGCGGATTGCTGTCCTTACGGAAGGCACTAATATGATAGTTTATCACAGAGTCTGTGTGTATATGTGTATATGTAACACATGTCTCGATAGATGTCGATTAAATTCAATTTCCTTAAATCCTGCGTTCCAGATCTTCGTGAAGAAGACTGTTGTTGTTGGTCTCGTGGATTGATGCGGGCGATGATTCGTCAGGTTGTTCGCCCCCGCTTAATTCTAATTGACCGGTACTGTCACCGCTGCTAGAACCGCATTCGCCATCGACAAACCTGAAGAAGACGCGTTTTTGTTTTGTTTTGTTAAAAATATATTCAATTGTATTAAAATCCGCGGAAAAAGATTCCCGACAAATTTCCATACATCCGGTTGAAATCTTTTTATATTCTCATCTTTTTATTTATTTTGTTGGTTTGGCTTCGATATATATATCGAACAAATATTTTGCAATTATTGTTCACCGCGTGTTTTGAAAAATACTAGCTTAATATTGAATACTCACGTATACGGTTGCTCCTCGCCGCGCATCTCACATATGACATTCGTCAGTGCCATTATATAATTTTTAGCCAGAGTGAGCGTTTCGATCTTGCTGAGCTTCCTCTCCATTTTCACGTGTGGTATTACCTCGCGTAATTGCTGGAAATTACGATGAGAGAAGTGAATCGAAGATCTATCTATTATATCGAGCCGTAAATTCGTGATAAATATTATATACGGTGCCGGATTGCAATTTCTAATCGAATATGATCCTGCGCAAGAAGAGAGAGAGAGAGAGAGAGAGAGAGAGAGAGTTGATAGATTTTTAATGATGCTATTATATGATCGGTCAATAGAATGGACAGACTTATCGAACAGGCTCTATCGATTTGTACAGACGTAGCTTGTCATCATTTATCTTCTATACTCTATACACAAATCGATTTCTCTGCACTTCGCTATCGTTTGCATTAACGTTCAACGTCGACCAACAACATTTCATCTAATAATACACGACCATCGAATCGATAAACGGATCGTCTCTCTTTAGATATTAGAATATATTAAAATAGAGAGAAGTGAATTTATTTTACAACGAGAAAGATATATTCGCCAAAATATTTTTTATTAGATGCGAATATTTTTTTTCTTTTTTTTTTGTTTAATATTTATTTGTTAGCGGGATCGACGTTTTATGCGATAAGAATTAATCAAATATTATTTTCATTCTCGTTATATTTGCAATTTAATCACTCTGTAGTAAAGTTGTTTCGACGAATTGTTACCTCAAAAGCATCATTGAGCGAATGCATTCTCATCCTCTCTCTCTCGTTACTCTCGAGCCTCCTTAGGTTCCTCTCACGCGCGGAAATTCCGCTTTTCCGTCTCCTCGTGGTCGGTGGTGCACTACCGCGGTTTCTCCTCTTCGCCTGCTTCGGACTCCTCTCGCTTCCGCTACTGTCGCTCTCCTCGCCCACCTATTTTTACATATATTCGATTTTTATGACAGAGAATAGATTTTTTTCCATATATAATATTTATATATTATTGCATACTCTCGTCATATGAATACGGACGAATATCCACTTTCTAGAAAGAAACAATTTATTTTCGAAAACAAAGAATTGGAACAGAGAATATCATGCTTGTAAATATGTCATAATGCGCATATATCTTTTTTAAATTTTGTAATAAAATATATAATATAATATGAAATACTATGTAACATAATATTCTATAATATATAACATAAATATATATGCCACTTGAGAGAGAGAGAGAGAGAGAGAGAGAGAGAAAATATAAATATTTCATTATAATAAAAGTTCTCTTGGCAGTTGTTACGATCAATAATTTGTTTGATTAAAAAATGCATTAAAAAATTCAAAAGTGTATCTTTAAAGAAATACGTTGATTATAATGGTTGAAACTCGTCTATATTCGAATAATGTCGGTATAAGTAAAAAAGAGCATTAAATTAACTCGCGATAATGTATTACATAAGTAATGGCTTCTTCCTAATCTAATCTAAATGAAGAGATTTTGTCGAGCTATTTTTTCATTGACGTAATGAAATATATATATTTGATTCTCTCCCTCCTCACGCAGCAACGCGCTTCACAGATGTTTGTCTGAGCGATAAAACTCGATAGATAAAACGTTAGTGATTTCTTTTGCTGCATGACACTGATAAAAGGATTATTTATTCAATCTCAATCGCCGATAATAAGATGTTGTCCCGTGCAGTCTCTGGATATCTGATTTATATTATCTATTCATTCAAACTCGCATCAACATAATTAATTGATTTCGGCTATGTACTGCGCTGTAAACTTGTGTGAAAGTATGTAGGAAAAATTTGGATTGTAAATACGACAGAGGCGAAAAAAATATCTTTCCCTTCGTCGCGAATTAAATAAAATCCTTTTTTACACATTCAAAAGTCTCGTCGAGTGATGTATCGCGCAAAAGGCAAACAGAGAAGAAGAGAGAGAAGGGTGTGAAATACCTCCGCGCCAACGACATGGTGGCGACTACGTTTCCCGGTAAGCGAGTCGACGGAGGCGTCGTCCAGGTCGATGTACATTTCCCTATCACCGCAGTCTTGGTCGCTACCCGATAGCCTATCCAGGCTTCGCATTATCCTCATCAAAATCACAGCTCGGTCTCTCTGTAACATATCGCATCATCTTCGTACAAGAAACGTACTGGTTGCGGTGCGAAGCATTTCTTATGCAAACATGTGATACGATTTTCTCTTTCTATTCTTTTTAAAAATAAAAAAGGACAGATATGCAAATTTATAATAAGCTATTAAAAAGATGAATATATTCTTAATAAAAATAATTTATAATATTTTACATGTAAATAAATTTATTCAATGAAATATTATAAAATAAGTGTTAAATTATGCTTAAAGCGTTTGTTAAAGATATTCAAGTTTATATAAAATAAAACACAATAATATACAAGATTTAAAAACAAAAAAAATGTCAAATCTTATAAGAATTCAAAATATTAAATAAAGAAAAGAAAATATTGTTGCAGTCGGCGATATTTATGCTGAACACAGTTTTAAAAAAAATGTGTAACGCAATTACGTGCGATTCGATCGAAAGCAATGAAGAAAGAGTTTCGGAATACGTCATTACCGATATTTATATTAATATATTAAATATATAATTACTCGCGCTCGGTGATTCTGAAATACCGCTAGATTATAAGTCATGACCGATATAGTTTCTTCAAAAAATTCGGACTTTTGTAGAGCCGAGCGAAGCGAGAGAGAAGAAAGAGAGAAAGAATGATACGCACGCGCGAGCGAAAATAATCGGAATATCGGAATATCGGAATAATTTTTCCCGCTTTGTGTGTGCTCTTCAATGTCAAGAATTCCCTAATCGCGTCTACGTATGCATATTAGAATGGATCAATTCAATTAGACTTGAGATCGATAATCTCTCGCTGGAAGCGAGAAGCAAGACTTCTCTACATAGCTTTTACTGTTCTACTACTTTCTCCTACTATGGCATTTAAAGTATTTATGATTTCGTCAAATCTTGACGCAAAAGCACGCGAGTTCTCAACAGAGGGCTGCCTGTGAGATTGAGTAATGCAGCAAAATTGCATAATACTTGATATTATCGGAAACTTTCGATTTTTTCAAGCTTGCGTCTCGAAGGATTGCAATAATTCGATGATGAATTTTTTTCTAGGCTCTCTTATTCCAAAATATACTTAAAAAAAAGGATAAAGCTTATGTGTACGCGTGTTCCTTTATATTTTAATACTTGTTGAAGAAAATTTTCGAGAGATGTGCCTCAATTGTACGCGCGCACGAAATATTTAACTTTACATTTAATACGTCAATTTTCGAATTAATTTCGTATAAAATTTGTGTGAAGATTCTCGCGGGAAAAAAAATAGAGGGCAATGATCGATAGACACGTGATTCGTTTAGGATCATATTACAACTATGTGCTATTAAAAAACGTGCGCCAAGCGAATGCACAGTCAGTATTAGTGAAAACTCGCGGTCAACGTGCATTCGACTCGTAAGCGTACTTTTGTTAACGTTCGCATATTATACCAGCGATATATTATTGCCAGCGAGCATAACAAATCTATCTATACTTATAAACAAAGTGGCGAAATACCATTTTTTTTTTTTTTGCCACGCGTGTCGATAAGAAATATAATTTACGAACGACGAATTCGTATCGGAAAATTGACGAGTACACGTGCGTTACGATGACAAAGTCGTTTGACCGCGTCTATCTTTTAATAGTGCGCTCGTATCCGATACCGCTTGCGGTCGCCACCATAAGCTATCGTAATATTATTGAGGCTCCTGTGCGTGTGCTACTCCATGTGATATATGCATATATGGCGCGACATAAATATTATAGGAATTTCATCCTTATCGAAAGCGTTTTTTGCCGGAAACCAAACTCGAAAATAGACTTGCGTTATTTTGATTGTTATCATATTTATTCATATTTATCGAACATTAATTTATTATTATCAGCACGCGTGATATAGTCGGCGCGGACACTTGACGCATGGCGAGAAATGAAAAGTACTCGCTTATCGGATAAAGTGTCAAGGGCGACATGTAAACAATCGTAGAAAATTGAATTTGAATTTTCATTTTTTTTCCAAAAATTTCGACGTTACGTACATTTCGCAAGCGATTTCAATATTAAAACGCGCGATGTCTGCATAATCGAACGATCTCCGATAAGTAATTAACGTCACACGATAACCTTCGAATGCCACGTTGTGATTTATCGCCGGGTACCGGGTATCCGTCACGCTGCTTCGCCGTATCAAAGCTATCTAAGTAATTTCTCTTTTGAGTTTTCTTTGAATTTAAAAACGATTCGAACATTATCGGAAGAGAACACGAGTTCTTTCTCTTTCTCTCTCTCTTGCAAGTAATAAGTATTTACAGATTTAATTACGCTGGAATTGCAGAGAAAAATTTGTTTTTACAATACGTATTTCACATTTTTAAAAAACCAGTTTTTCTTTGACGGTATAGCTTTAGCAAAAATATTACAAAATGCGTGTACGATATATATAGTTTGAAAATATTCTTCGATTATGCGGAGAGAGAGAGAGAGAGAGAGAGAGAGAGAGAGAGAGAGAGAGAGAGAAACGCGATACCGTTAAAAACATTACAGTTCCGGATCGTAAATTCCTGGCTGCATTCCGAGCGCGAAAAAGATGCAGACACGCATGTTAAATCCCCTCGCTCGTCACTATTCAATATTTTGCGTCGAGAGTTAGAAATGAGGGTTAATTTACCTCGTCGGACGATTATTCTCCATCAGTGTGCTTCGTGCGTAAAGCGCGACGAATGCACGCAGCGTCAGCGCGTTTTTCGCAGCCGCCGAACGCAAACTCGCGTCTCGCACTTTTCCTTTCACACGACACTCATTGATCTTGGCCACTAAATCACTGCTCGAAGCCTTACGATACTTTCAACGGATATTTAATAACGTCCTGTCAATCACTGTCGTCACTGCTGTCGAGTTCAAACTCTAAAGCGATTTCATCGTCTCGTTAGGTCGACGATGACGCTCGACGACGCGATAAGAAAATTTAAAAAGATGTCTGAGAAAGGGAATCGGAGGAAAGGCCCGAATCACACTGTTATTTGGCACTCGATTTTCAGAAAGAGAGACTCGTCCGTCCGTCCCCCCCCCAAAAAAAAAGAGAGAGGGAGAGAGAGAAATTTTTCGACGACGCGCACGCGTATCCAAAAAAAGCCAAAGAAAACGAGGAACCTTATCAGCGTGTATACGTGCACGGATACGGTCAGGGCCGGCCGAGTGCCCGATGCGGACTGACTATAACTGTAAACGATCACTTGTCGGCGCGAGGAGGCCCCACCGGCTTCCCTCGGGGACTCCCGCCACTCGCAAATGAATATACATCTCGCGACAACGTGCCATGGGCTTACCAACGGTGTACCGAGGGTACCAGCCGCCTCGCGGCTCCCACCAAACCAGTTTCTGCTCCAGAACCGCTCTTCCACCTGCTCTCTCTCTCTCTCTCTCTCTCTCTCTCTCTCTCTCTCTCTCGTTCCGAACGCGCCCGGCCGATTACCCGGCCGAAAAATGGAAAACCTTCCTCGGCACAAAAACTGGTCCGAAAAAAAAAGTAAAAGACAACGAGAGAGAGGTGCAATTGGTTTCTCCTTACTCCCTCGATCAACAAGAATCTGATCCTCCCGAGCGTGTATCGAGAGTATTCTCCGATCTCGTAATTCTTATCGTACGACACGCTGGCTCGGAGTCGTTGGTTTCATTAGAAGACTCTTCCTTTCGACGGACGATATTTATCATTTTTTTCTTTTCCTTGTTTTTTCCTTAACATCATCAAGGAAGCGTGACACTTGGCGTTATGCAACCGCGCGATTTCCGTGAAATGTGCGGGGACCTGTTGCGCGCTTATCGTCATTGCAAATATATTATTATATCGGCTATTAAAATGTATCGCGCACCTCTTCTCCATCCATGTTTTCTATTTTTTACATGGAATATTTCATAAATACTCCGAAAAGTAATAATTATCTACGAGATATTGCGAGACAGATTCTCATTAGCCGATTTGAAATCGATCTTTTCCTTAGTGAAAATGTCGAGACATTTATGAATTCCGACTAAATGATTAAGTAACAAGAAAGTTTTTAACTAATGAGGAGACGAACTTTTAAGAGAAAAAATATGTCACGAATCTTTTTTCAGTAAATTTCAAAAATAACTTTAATAGAAATTTATTTAAGATTTAATTGCAAAGATGTGTAAAATTAAAGTTGAAGGAGTGCAATAAATAGTGGAATATTCCCATCGATATTTTTATTAAGAAAAGAAATAATTTAGAAGTTAATTGAAAAAATATCCGTTAAGTTTTGAACACTCTATATAATAGAGTAGAATATACACACAAGAATCATCGTTCCTCTCCTAGAATGTAAAATGCGTACTTGAGGTTATTGCCATCCATATCTATCAGAGTTTTTTCTTCGGCTTCTCCTCCGAACCGGTTTCTGATGATCTTAAATTAGGCCGATTTTTAAAGTCGTTAAGTTTTTTTACGAACCGTACGTACATACGGTGCACCGATTACGAGAAATCAGCAAACGTCAGACCACGTCTCCGTTTACGATGCTGTTGTGACATTTTTGGCGGATGAAACGACCGACAAACAACATCGGCAGCCAGGTCGATCGATTAGGATTTCGCTTCCCAACCGGAACACTTTCGTCGCGCTTCCTTCCTTCGATCGCCATCGATGGACAAACAGACGGTTCATTTCGCGAGACTCGCGACATAACGGTATTGACCAGGGACATTCCTGCTCGGCTGAATCAATCGAGTACGTCCGTCGATGGCTCGTTGTCCATAGCTGATGATCACGTATCGGTCAAGGCCCGTTTTCCACGCCGCTACCTTCTTCCACATTTGTACAGCGGTGCGAGAGAGCCACCTTCACCTTCTCTCACCTGGTAAGCGCGCGCGGAGATCCTTTTCTTCTTCTTCTTCTTCTTTTCTCCATCTCAGTCTCGCGTTCTTGTTTTTCCTGCCTTTCGCTCCGCGCTCCGACACAAATGGGGGAAAATGTACACGGGTATGTATTTTACGTTAGCTCTCTACGCGAGTTACGCTAGGTGAGAACAATGCGTTCTTACGTCAGAACTAACGAACGAATGATGAACCGCACATGCGATTAACGTCCGTAACGATCATGTCGCTCGTAGAATCATTGTGACCCACATACAAACAAACACACACACACACACACACACACACACACACACACACACATCGTAAATGCGTACTGTATCTTCGTGACGTAACACGGTAATCGAACGGTAAGATAACACGCTCTTGTGCCATTTGGTCAAATTGATATATCTCATTAGAAATTCACATCGCGATACATGTCAAGTACAAAATAGACGATACATAATAACTGATAATACGATATTATGTATATATTGTATAACGCACACATATACCCATATTTCAGACAGAAATAGCCAAATTTGGGGATCATATTGTATTCGTTAAAAGAATGAGAAAAGATAGAGAAAGAGTGTAAAAATCCAGAAACGCTTCTTTTTTTTATTTTTTTTTTTATTTTTATTTTTTAGATAAATTTTCTTTAAGAAGTTAATTCTTAATAATAATTTTGCTCAAATCGGTGATTGGCAGAGGAGGATCAATTTCACATTCCCCAGATTTATATCTTCTGGATTTTTATTTATAGAGACATTCCAAGATTCTCGCGTTTATTCGTATTACTACTGCGAAAGCACTTGGACTGTTATTACGTCTTACTAAATTCCAAGTACTTTGAAAATTTTTGACAGACCTCGATGCGAGGCATACATTGTCGCGGAAGGAAATCATTTCCAGCAATTTCTTTAATAAAGGATTCTTGCGAAACTCTGTCGAGAAAATATATATATTTTGTTCTAAAAAGTATTTAATTTGAAAAGGAATCTTTTCTCACATTTTCATATGTCTTTTCTCATTCTTACGATCAGTAAAATACGCTCTTAAAATTCCCCTATTTCTGAAACATCCTGCATATCCTTGATATCGTCGAGAGACAGGTGCGTGTACATAGTTTATTATTTTTCCTATCGCTCTCGTGCCAATACGAGTTTTTCATAAAAGAACGAATCTCTCCGAATTAATCTCTAAAGACTGTAGATTAACTGGAGAATTCTTTTGTTTTATTAATGAAAGACTTCTTTGATCGACACGTAATTAATTCGGATTTTTTCTACTCTCACTTGTACTTACTATAAAGCGACAGCGTTTTGAATTTCTCGATGTTGCTTGATTAATCGTAATTGGTCCGTTTGATTGATATCGAGATTAACGACACGTGAAAGACACGAGACTGCACTTCTCCGATTCGGTGAGAATTCAACTGAAAACACATTGATACACACACACACACACACACACACACCTACTTTTCTCCGCATGCTCGGCGTTGCTGCACAAGTGCTCGCCTCGTATTCTCATTGCAATGTCCCGGGACAATGTTCGGCCCACTAAAAGCATCTTGCCGACATACTGTAACTTGTACCAGATGTCTGGAAACTTGAGGAAAAATGTATAACATAAGGTTTTCGATCGATTCTCTCGAGAGTAACGATGCCGTCGTATCCATATTTTGGCGATTTAAATCGCGCAAATTCAAACTCTCTGTTGAAATAAAATTCTTTTTGGCTCGATTGTATTTCATTTTCTCACTCACAAAATTTCATTCGTGAAAAACACTTTGTTCCATAGCTTCTTATTTCTAGTTTACAAGCTGTTAACGTTTCGCCATTTTCGATAACGAGGATCGAGGCTAAATTTGACGGCGAAAAAATATTATTTTTACATCTACTTTCGCGTCAGCCTGAAACACCCTATATTAACTAAGACTGTTCAGCTTCCAAAGCTAAACGCTCTTGACACGAATAGGCAATATAACATGATCGTATTATATTCACCTCGACATTTTGTGTGTTAAAATAACAGCGCGTACACAGTAGAGGTGAATAATCGCAATTTGTATTATGATCGATCGGGAATTTAAGAGCATTTAAGATATCATATCCTTTTAAATATCATCGATTAGTCTCTTCTTTCTCCTGCGACTCGGACAAAAAAATATACAGAGATATATATGGTCTTTGAAACTGTAATCTCTTAACACAACAATATTTATAGCAGCAATCATTTTTTTTGTAATACCTTATGATCGATGTCTCCTTGGTAACTGAAGGATCTTTAAAAGCGACTGAGAGAAAGATCGCTCGATCTTATTTAACTTGAGCGCGGTTATAAAAGACCGGTTTCTTCGCTTTACGCTTTATACTCGTTACGCCTCATCCATGGCAACCTAAAAAAATTCTTAAAGAACTATCGAGAAATTTCCATTTCAAAATAATCTTTTTTATCGACTAGCATATTATGATATTTTAGACGTTGTTGGGATATCTATGGGATCATTAGTTAAGTAATATATAAAAAAATTGATTCTTTTCACGTCTTACTTTATGTGGATAAGAAATTTGCTTGTAATTACTTTGCAATGTGTTTAATAAACATTCATAGATTAAAGAGCACGATAGACAATATGGTTCGCCGCCGTTTAATCTTAAAATTCAAAAGAGCTACTCATTCTCGAATCATACGTATCATTCATCATGGACACTCGGTATGTAGCCTTAAATTATCGCCGAATCGATATGCGACGCGGAGCCGAAAACGAGGAATAAGAGTTCCATTAAGTCGACGGGAATCCGCCCTCGCCTCGGGCGGAATTTCTCTCGAACGATCCAGGTCGAAGTCAGCGGCGAGAGAGGGGTAAAGAAAGGAAATCGCCAATTCTCCTTTCGTTTAACGAATTTTATCGCTTTCTAGTATCGCGAGCTAAATTAGGTTGATCCCCGGTCGACCTTGGCGCTAGACTAGTGCGGGAGAGAGGAAAGAAATCAAAGTTACTCTCCGAAAGTTACGCCGATCCCATTGAAAAAAAATACAGAGCGTCTCGTCGTCGCGTGTCAGATCTTGCTTTGAGATTTTCGCGATATCGTTCGCGAGAATAATCGCCATCCAGCCGGCGCGCGAGGATTTTCAACGTCTTCTTGCCTGCTGCGGCGCGTCAAGCGCGAAAATGCTCCTTTCACCCGGATTCTGGCGCGAGAATGTCGTTGAGAGACGAACGACGAACCCGAAGAACGGTAGGCGCATCGGCGCGACTCGCTCCATTCGTTTCTCAATTAAAAAATAATCGGTGCAAAATAAGTTTGCCTCCAACATTCACGCGCGAACGATAATATTCACGTATTTTTTCGAACGAAAAATCATACGATGTTTATGTCACTACTCCCTTCTCTCCTCTCAATATCTTCCCTTCTTTTTCTCCTTTCTCCCCCGATTTTGTTTTCACTAATTTTACGATATCGAACAATTATCGCGCGTTGATGCGCGCGATAGCGAGATACTCGGTTATTAACGAAATCGTCCGTGTTAATTTTTAGCGTATGTCTTGTCTGCCTCTCTCCCTCCCCCTCACCCCACTGTCGGAGAAATCCAGTCTGCCGCGAGTTAATTGGACTACTTATGTATTCCGGTCCGCAGGAATTTTTCTCCGGCTCGCACGCTCACGCGAAAGGTCACGCAAACGCGGATGTAAAGGCGAGCGAACGGAGAACGGCGCTGGGCGCACGCGTGTTGCCGCGCGTGCACGCGGGCGCGCGCGACGCTATTTTTCTCATTTCGATCCAGAAAGATTGGATCCGGAAAGTCTGCGCGAATAATAACCGAGGCGTGATTTCTTTCGCGAGCCCGTACGCGATATAACGCAATCACGATATTTCGTGATCTAGGAGATAGAATACGTCCTCCTACACTTTACGAGTCGGATGAGAATCCGGCGATATCGTCGTTAAAACTACGGAGACATTAATGCAGTTTCCGAGGGAATTATTTTTAAAAGTAACCAAACATATATATATATATTAAAATAAGAGGAGAGAGAGAGGGAGAGAGAGAAATATTTCTCAATTTTAAACGGACTTTACTTTATACGGAAATGTATCTTTCTTCTTCGTGGCATTATATCTTTGATTTTCAAATCTCTTCGGGAAGAAAATATCTTCTTCTTCCGATATAAATTTCGATAAAAAAAGATTATTTAAATTTTTAACATAAAATACGGATACGAGAAATACTTTATAACAGTGTTAACTGATAATACAAATTCCTCCGCGTTATTCCCTCTCTCCTAACTTATCGTGAGTGAGTCGGTGTTTTATTTCGTTTAGTTTTGTAAAAGCGATATCGAGACGCGGGAAAAGTGCAACGCTCGCGGCCGTCTGGAATGTAACTCCTTCGTCTTGGCGGGGAATATAATTAATTAATAGTGAAGAAATGGTTAGCGATTTTCCGTCTCTCTCTCTGCCGCTCGAATTACATATACATATGTATGCGTGTATATGTGCGTGTGCGCGCGAGCGTTTATTTTTTCGTCATTTTCTTCTTATTATAATACGCGTCTCTCTCAACACCCTTGACGCGAACGGAGTATAAAAAATTTGCCCATTTTCGAAGGGATAAAAACATTTCGTTCGATTGCCTATAAAGATATAGTCGCGACTGAAGGTGGATTTTAATGGGTGATTCGAAAAATCGTACGACCAATAGTTATGTATCTCTATCTATGAGTCGCGAAGCGAATCGCGAATTTTACGCCCCGACCGATGTGCACGACTTACATAAAAAGAAATACTTGTATAAAAATTTTATTGTCCTAGAGCGATAAGGGTCTGCAAACGACTCTGTACGCGTCTACGTCATATTTCGAATAACGCGCATCTGTTTCGCCTTTCTTGTTTCTCGAACAAGAGGAGCGAGATTATACAGGACGCTTTACAACGAGTAAAGCGAAAAATGTTGACAGTTCGCCACGGAAAGGTATTTAGAATAAGGTTTAGGATAAATGTCATTGATAAATAATATTAAAATACATAATCGTAAGACAGTTTTTCAAAAGTTTCTATCAATGCTTTCAAAAATTCGCTTTGCACGACGTTTTTATCTGTCATATTTTATTTTTGATGTTCAATTCTCTGCGAATCTGTTATATGACACGCACTGGTAAAACTTTGCTCTCATATAATCGCGTGCAACTACATAGAACAAGATTGCGCGAGGATACTATTTTTTTTTCTTTTTTTCTTTTCAAATCAAGATAATTTTTTTTCCACAACGGAGATTGCCTTTTACGAAGCGTCCTGTAATACTGGGCGTATAAAATACTCGGGCGCAAGATACTTTGTACGATAAATAATTTTCCGTCACGTCGAGCACTTAAAATCGAACGCGCGCGTTCCTCGTTTCGAAGCAAGAGATATCGCGCTTCCTTTCGTTTCGTCGCTAAATTCCTCTTTTCATTCTTTTTTCCCTTTTCTTTCTTTCCTTCATTCATTCAGCGATCGCGCCGTAATCGCGCGATCCGCGACGTTGAAATCGCTCCAAGTCCGCTCTCGCACGATTTCTAAATCGCGGGAGCGATCGAGCGCAGTAGGTGCGCACTTTCTCCGTGCCTTTCTCGCGGCATTAAAGACACACATCCCGGGGCACCCGGGCTCAGGAGGATGTATGCTCGATCCGATCCAGATCGATTTGAGAGATCGGTGGCGTAATTGAATTTTTCGGTGCCGAGAGACACTCGGAGACCCGCCGCCAGGCATCTTTCGTCCAGACACCGGCGGTTTTTGCGCGTTGCGAAAGCGACGCGGACAAACGATCGAATCGTAGAATGATCGCAAGTAAGAGTGAATAACGGTTCTTACTGTTTTACTGTTACTAACGGTATACGGATATACAGCGGATTTCGCTTCACGTTGATTGACTTTAATTGGTGTTTCCTTTTTTTCGCACCCTTTTTGAAAAATTCTCGAGATTGCGCTTAAAGAAAATATAATATTCATTAGATTAATATATTGTATTGTTCAGATTTACCTATTATTTTTTATCCGTAAGTGGATAAAATATGTTTTTATCTTTCTAAATTGGGCAAATTTCGCGCTGTATGTACACCCTGTAGATCATAGATAGTAGCCAAGATGTATGATAGAACAGACTGGTTACGGTATACGCGTTCTCTTCTGGAATCTACTTTCGTCGAGGCTACCGTGGGTGGGAGTCTAAAAACTAGGCCTCGCGTAAGAACGCGCGGGTCTAACGGGTGTCTTACTTGGCGCGTGGTTTCAATCATCGTCTTCCGAAGATGGAAGGGGGATTGGAATCGCGATAGAGTCTCGTTTGCTCGATTCGACACTTTGTATCTCGAAAATTATCTCATTAAGGTGAAAGAAAAAGAACGAGCCTTAAAACGTGTAATAGCCCGTCACCCGCTTCCCTATCCCCGATTTTCCGGACACTCCGTATAGTTACTCGAGTTAGCCGCGGCAAAATCTTTGAACGCGCAAAATCCTTTCTAAAGCGACTCTCCCGAGTCGTCCGATGGACGAGGCACGGTGGAATAAAAGGAGGCGATAACGAAAGGAATGCCCGCGAATGCACGTGAGGAGAACGATCTCGCGAGCGTGAGAGATGCGCCAACGCACATGTCGCGCGGATACGCGCGTGTATGTGTGTTCTACGCGTGCGTATGTACGCACTCTACATACCCTATATACTGCGCGACACTAATGGACGCACACGTGACACAAGGCCGTGCGATCACCTTGGTGAGGCCTATGCCTATGCCTGTGCCTGTGCTTGTGCCTGTGCCTGTGCCTGTGCCTGTGCCTGTGCCTGTGCCTGTGCCTGTGCCTGTGCCTGTGCCTGTGCCTGTGCCTGTGCCTGTGCCTGTGCCTGTGCCTGTGCCTGTGCCTGTGCCTGTGCCTGTGCCTGTGCCTGTGCCTGTGCCTGTGCGCCTGTGCCTGTGCGCCTGTGCCTGTGCCTGTGCCTGTGCCTGTGCCTGTGCCTGTGCCTGTGCCTGTGCCTGTGCCTGTGCCTGTGCCTGTGCCTGTGCCTGTGCCTGTGCCTGTGCCTGTGCCTGTGCCTGTGCCTGTGCCTGTGCCTGTGCCTGTGCCTGTGCCTGTGCCTGTGCCTGTGCGCCTGTGCCTGTGCCTGTGCCTGTGCCTGAGACACCGAGACGCGTGTTCTTTTTTGCGCGGATTGTAGCGGAACCGCCGTTTTACAGTTAGTCCGGAGAGAACCTCGGATGTATATGCGACACGACCTCTTCTCTCTCCCCGCAGACGTGTCGGACAACAAAATTACGACCGACAAATGCGCGATGGATCCGCGAACAACGAGGCCGAGCCGCTTTTGTGTTCCGCGAGCGTCTCGCGCGGCCAATTATTCGACACGATAATAGCGATCGTACGTCATGTGCGTCATGTGCGTCAAGTAAAGAGACGCTCGGCGGTTCGTTGTCACGTTACGAAATCGACGAAAGCGAGGGAAAGTGACTCCTACGTCGTATATCGACGATACTTGCCCGCTTAATAACGGAAATAGGAATATTTAAAGGAAGTTTGTGTCATATCTTTTTCTCTATTCGGTTTTTAATACGTATAATGTATGCTAAAGTATGCAGAAAATATCAACGAAATATGCCATAGATATAATCTTTTCAAATATAATCCCTTTCATATACAAACTTTTAAATAACTTGCGCGATTTTGAGAAGAATACAGTTTGACGTTTGATGATTCTATCTTGCATACGTATACAATTGTTCATTAAGATTATCTTTTTCATATGTCATTTTATATAAAATGTACTAAAAGACGTGTCTTTTTATATCAAAATCGATCTAAAGAAGATAGACTGAATTACTTGTAAGATTAAAATATAATTCCATGAATTTTGATAATGTAACATTTTTCTTTTTAAGAAAACATCGCCAAGAGAAAAGACTCCAGTGTAAAATCTCTTTTACTTATCGGCATATATTATATTTCTCTGGGAAAATATTATTTATTAAAGATGGAAGGAATAGAAAACTAATTATTAAAAAAAATTTAAGTAATAAAGTACAATACTTTGCCCTTTAAAAAATTATATAAACCAATAGAGATTATATATAATTCTCTTTCGCTTTAAGATAATGCACCGCGAAATTTTTTCTGAAAAGAAGAGCATTTGATAATGAATTTGATAATTGTTTAAACCTTTTCTCTCTTTCCTATAAAGATAAATTAGTATATGTGTGTGTATATAAATTTTTATATACATGGAGACACGAAAGACGGTTTCGGGATCGGTCCTTTGAATCGACGAATTGATATTTTAGCGTAAATATTTTTCTTTCCATACTTGAAGCAGACTGGAATCATAAAGATCGAACCGGAATCTACATATACTTTATTTAACTTTAGCCATATAGCCAACAAGTGGACTCGGTTTACAAATTCACCTTATCCACGCATACACTTTCATATCTGTAAAGCTAGCGCCAGACTATGCGCGTATTCGCGATTCGTTTATAATTCGTGAATAGTGTGGATGGATGATTCGTCAAATTCAACCAATCACATTTCTTTATACCGTTCACGAATCGCGAATTACGAATACGCGCATAGTCTGGCGCTAGCTTTACGATTCTAAGACTAGCTATAGGACTAGCTTATTTATTCCATTTTCTTTTATTTTCTTTTCACATCTCTCTACTTTCTTTTCCTATTTTTTATTATCAATTCCTTTTCCAATCACAATTTCCGCAGTATCCTACCTTTCATATTATTTAACTCATCCGAACCGAAATCTATAAAATACTGTGCGCTGTATACATATGTATATGAGCAAAAATTGCGTAAGTGTGATCGCGAGATGCAACCGATGTCGCGAGAATGGAGGAAGAGCCGCGCGATTAATTAAAACATATAAGACAAAACAATACGTTACACAGGCTGATTGATTGGTCGTCTTTCCGGACCACGCATCTTTCGTCCTCTCCCGCCGTCGTCATCTTCGTCGTTAAAAAAAGCAACGTAGCCGCGTCAGCGTCAACATCAGCGTTTGACGGCGCGACCTTGCCGATTACGACACACTTGTTAACACACACCCGCGCATCTGTAACTTATTTACACACGTGCGCGAGCGTCGAGAGAAAGAGATTGAGAGAGAGAGAGAGAGAGAGAGAGAGAGAGAGAGAGAGAGAGAGAGAGAGAGGAGGAAAGACGGGCGCAAATATTTGGCGGCGAAGCGGCTGCGCGGAAGCGATATAAGAGATACGGGACGATGTCTTAATACGAGATCTGCATCTACACAAGTGCGCTGCATCGGCAAATTTATTCGGTCAACAGAAAACATTTCGATTAATTATCCGCGACATCCGCGACAACGTTTCTTCTTTGTGCTCATTCTGAGAAATGAGGGATTGTGAAAAATAAAATAAAATGATACATATGCTACATTTCTTTCTCTTTGTACGAGGCTTAATTGTCGCAAAGGATCGAGATCGGATCGAATCTCGAAACTCTTTGGCTCCTTATCCAAAGTTGCTAAATCCCCGTTCCATTAACCTCTCGATCGGCGATTACGGGGCGAACGGCGAGAATGATCAACGATACGGCGTTTCGCTCCAACGGCTCTTGATAAGTTCATTCGCGAAACTAGTCGCGAAACGCACCATCGACCCATCGATCGTTCAATTTTTTTATCAATCCGTCCCGTCTAACGTTCTCTCGCGCGTGTCATAATACTCTGAGAAAGATACTCGTGATATAAATCTTTCTCGCGCGCCGATCGGTGAAACTCGTTAGAAACTCTCTCGACTCGACTCGCCTCGATTCGCCTCCACTCGCCTCGGTTCGCTTGCGGCGCGCCGCGAAGAAAAAGAAAAAACAAAAATATACATTCACCGAGAAATATTTCGTTGATCCTAATTAAATCCGGCCGTCGTAAAAACGGGAACGCCGCGAATTCAACATGATTTACGAGAAAGTAAGGTCTTATTGGGAAAATTGTATCATTATACGATTGTATCGATTCACGCGGAAAGATCTTGACGCCTTTTGTTTGGTCAAGAAAATATTCCGATACAGATTTTTTTTTACTTTCAGACCTTTGCTTTTTACGCGTAGTATCTCGCTATACTCGATATATCTCTTCCGTCACAGTAATATTCATTTATTTTTAAGATGGAACGAATAGACAAAAATGCATTGAGAAATATTATCGCTTTTTCTTTTTATAAAGTATCGCGCTAAAATGTTTAACATCGTTCAAAATCGCGCAAATTGTTCATATTAATTTTTCTCAAGAGGGGGGACATTTAATATAATAAAAATAATCGTATACATATACAAAACTTTTCTTCTTCCTATAAAGATACATTTCTTTTTTAATATTTATATCTTTCGTTGAAGCGACCGACTTATTTTTGCAACGTCCGTTTTATACAACCGAAAGGTGAACGATAGGGAGTAATCGGGGTCAAAGGTAATCTGTGCGCATGCACTGATAAAGATGGACTCGTTTCGCAAAAGCGAAACTGATGGTGCGTAAATGATGGTGCGTGCGCAAAAATTTACACGTAAAATCAGCTTTGCCGCGCATTTTCGAAAAATGTAACCGATTAATATCTCGTAGTAATTTTACCATTAGTCTCGGCAAAGATGATATACGTATTGCGTCTATTATGTCCGTGCATGCTCGTGTGTATAATCGCGATTCGCTTCGCAACTCGATACTCGACAAATCTCAAGAGTCTAATCTTACTTAAAGTCGATTTAAACTATTGTTTCTCTCTTTTTTCTCGAGCGCATCGAATCCGAGAGGGGCTTCTAAATCTAAAGTTACCATAGTGATTTTCCTCCATCATAACTTGCGCTTTCGATAAACCCATCGATGCGCATCGACTCTGAGAAAGTTGCTACGCGCCATCGATTCGATCGATGGACATGAGATCGATACAATGTATTTTTTTTTTTTTTTTTTTTTTTCCCCTTTAATTTTGGAGATAAGATAAAGTCACGCAATCATCGAGGCTCCTCGTCGGAATAAATTGGCCAGAAATGGCCATGAATGTTTTCTTCTCGCGTTAATTTCTTCCATCTCTCTTTCTCTCGTGATAAACATTATGTTTTTAATTTTGACATTTTGTGATTATCGCGAACGCAACGCGGATAATCCATGTATATTTCAACTCGGAATTGCGATGCCAATTTAATAAGCCACATACGCGTGGAAAAGCGTGCCTCATTACCCGCGCCTCGCTTTTCTTTCGTCGCGCGCACTTGTTCCAGCTTATCTCGACCTCGCTCTCGATCGGCGCGTATCTATACATATACGGGCGTCCGTGTCCATGTTGTGCGTTCCAAAAAATAATTGGCCCGTATCTATAGCTATACAAGAAGTATACGTTTCTCCTCCTTCTTTTGGAGCGCCCGCATAATCACCCGTCAAACATCGGTTTACGTTCACCCTATATAAGAAAGATATTTATTCCGTCTGCGTTGCCTCGAGAAAGAATCAAATTTTTTTTTCTTCCGAATCTTTATTTAAGCGATTCTTAAAGTTTCTTTGGAGAACAATCAACGTCAAGCTTTATTTACGTTTATATTACGTTTCATTATATATATATATATGTGTGTGTGGGGGGGGGGGGTGTGAAACTATACGTTCGCCAATTGGCTGGACATGTCATGTTACGCAAAAGAGTATAATCAAAGAAAAGATTGATGTCAGCAAACGCGCTATATTTCTTTTTTCGTTATTTCAGGGGCAAAATAAATAATGCGACAAAAGACAAACAAATAATACACATCCAGCGTTTCGCGTGTAGATTGGAAATTATTCACGATAGACGTTATCTTTACAGGTGCGAACATTAGTCATTTGTTAATGCGTGTATTATACAAAGAAAGTCGCGTTTAAGTAAAGAAAGAATTATTCGTGATATTTTTTTACGTGATTACATCGTTGTTTGTACCGCGCAAAATCGCACGAGATTACTTGACCGTCGTTTCTGTGATAAAACTAAGTACAAACAAACGAATTCTTACATTACGCGTTACTTAATTGCCGCCGACTCGATGATTAGCCGTTGTAAAGTCTTTAGTCTTGCATGTTGATACTGCGCGCGTGCTTGTAATTGTTATCGGTGTTGCGTTCGGTATCTAATATCATGAAAACGAAATGAGAGATTTTGCAACAAAGTTTAAGCGAACACACACGCGACGAGAATATTATTTAACACGATGAAAGTAATTCCAACATTGCTGTAACGATAACAAAATGCAATATTCTCTCACTTTGCAACACTTTCGTACAGTTTGTACTTCGCTAGAGAGGGAGAGAGACGAAACACATCTTTGCTTTTCGTTAGCGCCACGATGCTACGTCTATTGTCGAAATTAATGTTTCTTTTACGAATATTTATCATTTATTCGCATTATAATTTTAACATTTATTCGCGCCTCGCGGCAAATTCAACATTTATCGCGTTGCCGCGCGAATAATCATACCTGATATCCACGCTTATGTCCTTTCTTTTCGCGAAGTGAACCGAATTTCAATAGGGTTCGCTTACATGCGTTTCACTCGCGACACGCCAGAAACAACCAACCAGTTTCTCTTCGATTATACGAGAGATATATCGAGCAGTTCGATTCGTAAACAGAGAAAGAGAAAGAAAGAAAAAAAAAAAACAGATTATAAAACGGTGACATTTTTCTATCGACATAGCCGTATATATGTATATATTTACACAGGTATGTTTATAGTTTGCAAAAATATCGGTCAAGGACTTTCGCGATTTCGAGAATTTAAAGAAACGTCGAAATTTCATGGAAAGATCCTCTTGGATCCACTTCGATGCTTCGATGCCCGTTAGTTAGAACATCAACGTTTGCGCGTCGTTTTAACACCGGGGCTCGTCTTAGGAACGTCTGTCATTTTAAGGTGATGGACTCGCGGCTAGGTGGGGGCAGGGAAGGAGGCGAAATTTGACGCGAGATTATTTTGGCCGAATGCGCGATACATATTATTTATAGTCTGGAGTATTCGTAAAAATTATTAATCGTAAAGCGCAAACGCGTAATTTTCGTCATAATAAAGCGCGCGATTCGACGGAGCGTGAAATAACTTGGAACCGCGCGACGGCGGTTCGCGCGATTATTAGCCGCTATCGCGTATACTCTCTTATGCAACCTGTCCTGCATTCGGAACGGTGATATTTGCGTGTTTCCGGGTGCATATATATCTGTATGAGTTGTGTTGTCGGCGCATCTACAGATAGCTCGCTTCAATAATGTTATATCTGTTTGAAACAGCGAATCGACGACGCGCGTCCAAGGAGCAGAAAAAAAAGCCGGAAATGATCTCTCCCGCGATAAGCAAGTTTACTCTTCAATAGTATAGTTGGTATTAAAATATCGGAGATGTAGCTGTGAGTAGAAAAGTTTCTGGAATTTAACTTTTCAATCGAGTCAGATTTTTCTTAAAGGAATCGTAGATTCCGTGCTTTGGAAATCTATAAAAATTCAGATCACCCAGCAACTGTTTCCCCTCTCTAATGTTTACCCAGAAAAATTTTTTCTCATTTTTATTTCACATTACAATTTAGGGAAATATTTTAATATTGCTTTGCCTAGATAGAAATTTACGATGGAATTATAGTATTGATCGATATTTAATTTTTCCCGAAGCTCTGGATTAATCAGAAAGAGGCAAAAGAAATCGATTAAACATTCCGAATGACAAACTCTGATTTTATCTTCCTTATAGAGATAAAATCAGATTTTAAGATAATAGGAATAGACATTTTTTATTTTTAACAATCGTGCTTTATATAGGCTTCATATAAAATTTATGGTGGAGATATCTAAATACGAGGAACTCGATACGTCGGTAGCGGTAAATAAAGAAATTTTTATATATTTTTATTTATTTTTTCTATTGTAGGAATTTAATAGCTGTCAATAAAATTTAGATTAATAATAATAATAATAATAATAATAAAAATTGGATTCCCTATCTAATTCCATAAATATGGGACCTCTGTTCAGTATCGTAATACGTACAGAAACTTCCATGCCGAATTTTTTCACAGATTTAATAATACATCGAATCAAAGTTAAAAGAGTATCAATATTCTATCGAGAAGACATTAATTTACTGGTTTTTTCACATCTTATCTAAGAATAAATGTGTTAGCAATTACTTATTAAAAGAAGGAGAACGTATCTCAGCTACATTGACTCCGATTATACCTTACTCGTGTGCAAGTAAGCTGAGATAATATTTCGATAAGAGAGCAAATGACAAATAGATCGATATTTATCGTAATAAACAAGCCGATGAAATAATTTGCGAGTTAACAGAGAGCAAGATGATTGCATCCGAGTTCTATTTTTAAAGTATTCGCGACGGTCGATGCTCCGATCGATCGCTAGGCACACGCGTATCGTCGCGCGCGCGCGCGCGCGCGGAATCTGTTATGCGAATTACATAGTTATCTCGCTATCTCAGATTTTTTTTCCGAGACAAGCACGGCAACTGACATTTGTCTGGCATTCAGAGTCGGGAATGCGTCATTGAAATCGAGCGACATTAAGTTTATACGGTGTGTCTCAAAACCACCGGATGTTCTTCTAATAGCTGACAAGTTTTAGATCGATTGCAGACGATTTTTCCTTAATAAAAATATCGAGAAATCGATAACTTCTGAATTATGAGTGATTGAAAGAGAAGGATTTTTCGTCAAACTAAACTTTGTCGAGTTAAAAAATTAACAAAATTACTTACTCTTTAATTACTTAAATTATTCTTTATCTAATTTTAGAAATTGGAATTTACTTTGGCAGTTTTAATTCGAGTCTTATTTATAAAGATGTATAATGGAAAAAAAATTGTGAGAAATGATGATTTTTCTCGATATTCTCATAAAAAAAAAAAAAAAAAAAAAAAAAAAATCATCTTCAAATTGGCCAGAGAATCTGTCATTAAAAGGATATCCGATGGTTTTGAGACATCCCGTATATACCTTAATCAACTTTGCATTTTTTAGATATCGCGACGAATCGAAATTTAACTCTCTCTTTTACCTTCGCGAGTGTCGGCGCTTAAGTACGGCAATACATTTAATAAATAAAAAGCAAAAGTATTTGATCTCTCTTTTTCTTTTTTCATACGATTCTTCTTTTTTTACCGTGTGTCGCAATTGGTATTTAGAGTTTGCGATCTTTAACGCACGGTTGATAAACGATGCGCGATGCAATCCCATTGAAACTAATCGGTTACGAAACGAATCGTATCGGTAACGTTCGATGATACGCGCGACTCCAGATTCCAATTTTATAATCTATGTAACTGGCTTATAATAAGCGATATAAATATCTACATGATATGCTATTCAAAGCATAACGACGTGTTAAAGACGTAAATATTGTACGTTCACAGTGATATAATAATTCTACGCTGGTAGGATGGTAAAAATTCTGTCAACCAACCAAAAGCCTAGATCGAGAATCATGAATAACTTGCAGGATAAAAATTCTTTTCTCTTAATAAATTTAATACATTACATTACATTTAGATTTATATGACGTTTGTTGCTTAAATAATTTTCATAATACAATTTATATAAAATTTTAAACGATATCACATACACTCACACACACAACAAAATTTCGCGTTTACGTTCTCTTCTCTTTAGAATTATCGCATCGTCGTTCTCGCGATTTTCGCGAATCTTTCCAATAGGCCACAAAAAGTATAACAAGAAACGGACTTGGGTTTGCTCGAGCAAGCTCGGTTTTCAGTTGAAGGAACGAGGGAACGGGGCGAGTTGCACAAAGTCAGAAAATTGCGAGAACGAGGCTGGCGGATATCGAATAATCGCCAGTGGTCGAACCAGTTGGCCGCTGTTGTCGATACGACGATGTCGCAATCGCCCGACCGTAAACTGGACCCACTGGGCCAGTGGTCAACCGTGAATGGCCGACCACGCCCTTGTGCACCTTTCACACAATTCTCCTTTATATGAAATGTTTCGTTATAAATTGTATCTGTAAAATCAACGCGCGGAAAAAGCATATTTTACGAGCGCCTCGTCGACGTGATTTTTTTCCATCGTGGATAATGAAACTTCATCTACTTGTTCATGATTTTCAAAAAATTTAAGCGCGATTAGAGCGGCGACATTCGCGATTTCAAAGCAATCCGCTGTGTAATCATTCCTGTTCTAATGCTCGACAGATTTTAAATATTCTTTACATGCGTCGATTCGGCAATTGTTCTTGTATCCTCTCACGAACGGATTGTCCTAACCGGGCGGCTATTATTACTGTGATGTCGATGTAACGAACTCAATCGGTGTTACAGAATGTACTGTAAAGACAGCGTTCGCTCGCGCCGGGATTCGAAATGACGAATTATTTTCATCCGAAGCGGTCGGCAAAGATGGTGTCTGTGAACGATACTTGGAAAATTATTAAATCATACGTAATTAATATTAATCGAGAACTTCTCCAATATACGATAGCAAGGATTTGGCCATTTTTTTCATTTATTACATTCAAATATATAAAAAAACTATATAAAAAATATATAAAAAAACACACGCATACATGCATATATATTTATTTATTTATTGGAATAAAAATCAAAAGTAGAGACATCGAAAAAAGTTTTTCGAAAGATTGACAAAATACACAGATCCTGTCAGAAAGAATCTATTAATATGGAAAAGGAGAGTTTTTTCATCTTCTCTCTATTAAACATTGCGTGTGTGTGTGTGTGTGTGTGTGTGTATATAATGTTTAATGGAAAGAAAATAAAAAACTCTCCTTTTCCATATCGATAAATAGACTTTTCTAGACAGAATCTGTTTATTTTATCAATCTTTTAAAAAACTCTTTTCGGAATCTCTACCTCTGACTTTTGTCTAAAACGAGAAAACTTATCTGTTAGATATACACGTATAATATTAGAAAGCAATAGTTTTTCTAAGTACTTAATCAAGTATTTACAATAAGACTATGGAATGCAAAATCATGGCAAAGATATTTCTTATGAATAATCGTTACCGGGAAGTGAACGGACGTTCCTTTAATTATAAACAGCTAGACAAAGATCGAGCGAGGAACGCCAACTATGTTCCGTCCTAACGAACATCGATAGACGATAGCATGGCTGGAATGTTTACTATCGTATATCTGCCATTAGCACGTCCGATCTCGCTACGTCAGATTTCATCCCGATTGCCGGATCTTTCTCCCCCAAAAAGTTCTGCAAAACTTGAGAGCGAATGAAAACTAAAATTGAAAGTCATTTTCGCAACGAATCCGTACCGGGACATAGTCTCAATGTTTTCTATTCTTTCCTCTCGTAATTTTATATTCGCAAAGTACAATATTATAAAGTGATAAGTGAATATTTTTTAAAATGTTGATGAACAAATGTTCAGTAAAATTGTAATATTTTAGAAACACACATCTATTATTTAGATTTATTTTTTTTCTATATAAAATCGTTAACATGCTTTTGATATCAATCATTTTTTTTTAAATCTCGATTTTAATAAACATTAAATAAAACGATCGACTATGATTTGAATGAGAAGCGTGCCCCTTCTAAAACGCGATTGAATGAACTAATAAGATATTTTTGCACATATTTACTTTCGTCAGGCTCTCTTTACGCGCGTCTCATCATTCTTAGTTCAATAAACATAACGTTGAAAGAATTTGTTCGTGGTTTCCGTTTGGGAGGAGAAGGAGGAGTGGAGGAGGTAAGGAATTGAACGAGGCGAGGTAAGGAATACGAAGAAAGCGGCATTAGCGTGCTAAACAGATGCAGATGAAACAAATGGATTCACTCGGTGACCGTCGTAAATTCACGGTATCGCGACGCGATCCGTACACTCTCCGCACGAACGTGTAGGTATACGAAGGCTATGAGGCTGTGAAATTTGCTCGGTATCAAGGAAGGCAAGAATATCTTATCTACGCGTATAAAAGTGTAAATACAGAATGTAAAAAAAAAAAAAAAAAAATATGATTATATATACAATAATTACATTGATTCAAGTTTCTTCGTTTAAAAGAGAAGGCGCGCGCGTAAAAACTTTATAATAATTTTATAATAAATACGCACACGTGTGTGTGAATATCGTATTACATTATAAATTTGCATTTGACAAACCAGGCAATCCCGATTTAGTATTTTTTTAATTATCTTTTTTATTTATTTATATTTTATTAAATTTTTTATAAATTTTTATATTTCTAATTCTAGTGTTCTCTTTTAACGATTGCGAAAGATAGAAAGTTAATTTGAAAAAAGGATTGATCCATTTCTCTTGAGTCATTCAAACGATTCAATCGAATGCTATACGAATGACACATTCGCTAAGGCGAATGATATATTGCGTTATAATAAGTGATAAATACAATATAAACGATACATTACGTTGGACAATAATTTGTCGGTCTTTCGTGATGCAGAAGTGATCGATGTTGCATCCATCCGAGAGCGTTTTATTGTATATACCACAGCGCCAGTTTGTCGAGGTAAGATTATTAACGATGTGAATTATTATTTCTGGCTCTTATCGCGATCTGTACACGACGGGCTATCATTAATTTTTTACAATTCGACATTTATGACCGAGTTCGAAAAACGGCAGGATTTTATTTATTATTTTATATATACCTCTCTCTCGTGTGTATATAATATTTTATATTATATATATATAATGCGCGAGATAATTTCGAGATTTTTTTCTTCCGTCCAACGGAGAGGAGGGTGTACTGACTTCCATCCGGTCATCGATTCCTGCTAAAGTCATCGACACGTGACTGCGCGACCGGTCCTGCAATCCAGTTCCGTCGCAGCCCAATCAGGAGAAGGGCGATCAGGCGATGAGGACGAGTGAACGTCGGTCTCGGGCGAGGACGAGGAGTCTCTCGATCGCTATCGTCGCGGATCAAGGACGCGTCCGCCTACACCTACACCATCGCTTCCCGTAATATACCGTTATTACCGAATTCCGGCCTTCTTTCCTTACCGCTCAATCGCGAATTTGGAAATTCTCTCATCTCTCTCTTTATCTCTCACGTGCACGTCTTGATTTCGCGCGCGGGTGTGTGTGTGTGTGTGTGTGTGTGTGTGTGTGTGTGTGTGTGTGTGTGTGTGTGTGTGTGTGTGTGTGTGTGTGTGTGTGTGTGTGTGTGTGTGTGTGTGTGTGCGTGTGTTACGTGGCTCGATGACCCCGGTTTATCCGATTCGCTCTCTCGTAGTTTCCGTCCGTTGGAATCCGGATGCCGAGCGGGGCGACCCGCAGCTGCTACACTCGCGGCATTCTTCGCGCGTTGCGAAATCGCGCGTGCTCCTTGTGGCGTGTCGCGTGTATACCTCGTGTACGTCAGCGTGTGTAGGTGGCTGGACGCTCCCTATCGCCGATAGTCAACGCGGGTATCGTAGTCATTGATGCGCTCGCGCATTCACGTGTACGTCTCTTGAGAAGTGTACAAAGTGTTGAGGGAGGTTTGAAAATTTTTGCAATTTAGACCGAACAAAGGATTGCTTAGGCATCGTAGGAAAATTAATCTTTCACAGAATAAATGAATATGCATGTATATATATGTGTGTGTATAATTAATAAAGTACAAATAAATTTATATATAAAAAATATATTATATTAATTATATAAGAATCAATTTTTTTATTATATAATTTGATTCTCTTTTAATAATGCATCAGGAATGAAGAAATTGTACAATTATACTCCCTCTCTTATAATACAGAAAACATAATTTATCTTAATTATATAATTAAATTAATTATATACTATATTTTATATATAATATATAGTTTTATTATAATTAAATTAATTTATATATTATATTTTATAGAGTATATATGGTATACAGTTTGCAATATAAATTACTTAATAGATATAAACATTTAAAAGAAGATAGTAAAATAAAAATATGAAGCTTTTTATGTTTAAATGATATTAAACAGAGTATTTCATAAAATCGAAAAGACCGCTAATGCAACAGAATATTGTCAAGATATAATCATACATCGTACTAGTAATGATTTTTTTGTGCAACACCTTCTTCACAATATCATTTATACAAAAACTGAATATTTTATTATACTCTTATAATCTTCTTTTATTTTTTCTTATATCTGTTAATTAAAATTATATTGCAAGCTCTATACTCTATATAATTGTACTATATTATATAATTAAAGTAAACACTACAAATATGAAACGGCTCTCTTGTGAAAAACACCATTTAAATTACCCGGGCAATTAAGAGGCAAACACGAACAAAAATTAAAATAAATATATTAATCTTGTTTATAATGTCGTTTATACATGAAAAACCTCATATTTCTATTTTGCCATCTTTTTTCATATTTTTATATTTGTTAATTAACATTATATTTTAAATTGTATATTGTAATATAATCGTATTATGTATATATATATATATATATATATGTATATAATTGATATAATAAATTAAAATAAATAAATATAAATTGTAATAGAACATATATTAAAAGATATTATTATTACAATATGAATATATATATATATATATATATATATATATATATATATATATATATATATATATACAGAGATATTAATTGTAATGGAATATATAGTTTGCAATATAACACCTTGTTTATCATATCATTTATACATGAAAGGCTTCATATTTTTATTTTACAATCTTCTTTCATATTTTTATATCTGTAAAAGTAATATTATATTATATGTAATTTACTGCATGTAATATATTCTAATATAACTGCATCATTGCCCGACTTGCAAAATTCGAAAGATTGACCAGAGAAAACCAGACGGTTACATTCTAGCTCAGATTCTTTTTTTTTTTTCCTCCCATACCGATAGCAACTTAAATTCTCGGCGCAGGAGCTTTACCGATCTACGAGATAAGTTAATTATTTACGAGTGTTGCTAAATCGAACGCTAAATCAATCTAAATGAATTTTAGCGCCATTAATTTTAACGAACTGGGAAATTATTCACGCTGTATGTTGCGTTAATTGTAACAGGAATGGTCACTTATTCGAGGACATCTTTTTTTATACTTGATCTTTGATACTCGTTCGTAATTTTATGCGAACTTATCTGATCTTAAGGTATTGGATAAATTTTTATTTATGTATAATACCGCTGATATCGTAAATTATAAAGATAATATTTTTCGCACAAATCACATTATCTGGTAATATGAGAGTTAAACATTTGAAAAGTTTAATCAATGCGTGGAGTAAAACACGCCACCTTTCATTATACTCTTTAAAATGTGATGTTTGGAGTTACGAGATACTGGCATTTTTTTTTCTTCATATATGTATCTAACACATAAGACAAACGGATAACTTCTACGCAAAAAAATTGTAAAACAATTCAATTTAATGCTAATATCTCACGAATCTTAAAGCTTATTACTCTATTATATAAGACAAACATATAATTATCGAATTGGATTGTGGACGAGAACTCCTTGCCTCCGTTGTGTCGAGTTATAAAGAGGTAATTGTCGTTCGTACTGAAATTTCTCGTCGCCAAAAAATTTCCATGTCGAAAAGACATCGTTACCGTATGTTACTGTAACAAATATCCAACTTGAATACAAATGTCGAGCGATTTGAGAAATATTTCAACCGATAACATTAGACAGATTGTTTCATGTTTTTATTTTTAATTAAAAGAAAGTATCGAGTGTTAAAAACATTATTCGATTTTTTAATCAGATCCCGTAACTTGTAAATAAAATATTGATTGTTACCTTTTTAATAACGGAAAATATAATTTAAATTTTTTTTTTTTTTTTTTTTTTTTTATAAAATTTATTCCCGATTTTATTCTCTCAAAATGTTAAGAACGAACACTTTTTGAAAACTTAAAAAAAAAAAATCTGCAATTTATTGAAACGCGCTATAACCATCTCGCGGAGTCTTTTGTATTTAAATTACTCTTAAAAAGAGATAAAGAAATAAAGGTTTACATACTCAGCTCTTCGTGCGTGGCGTTGAATTTCAAAAAGGATATATGCGCCTCTTTACTCGCTAGTGGCAGTGCATCGACGATTCGATCGAAATTAGCGAGCACCGGAACTATCGTGTATCGTTTGTCCCCTACCCTATAGGTCCAATGTACGACCAACTCGCCGCTTAACTTGTTCCAAGCAAAGTTTTCCACGCGAAGTCCGTGGGATTTGACGCATACATTGGCTGTCATTACCTTCTTGTTGATGTCCCATAACGACAACGATCCGTCATGGCCGTCGCCTATGCAAAGCATGTTAGATACCTGCGGATGCCAGGCGATCGCCTATCAAGAGAGAGTACAGAATATTTTATACTCTCACAAAATCATAAATAATGTCAATCTCTCTATGATTGCAAACAAGAGAGAGAGAGAGAGAGAGAGAGAGAGAGAGAGATTGATTGTCGCACAAATCGAGCTTCTCCGAATCCCCGTATTTCACGAATCGTTATTCGAAAAATCATTGTCCTGAATCAATGAATTATAATCGCTCAATTCTCGTTTATTATACTGAATAATAATAAATTGGCGTGAGGTAAAATTTCCGCCAAGATATTTGTAATGCCATTTATCGTAATATACTAAGAGAGTGTTGTGAATGAAAGATTGATTCTTCATCATGCAAAATATACAGGGCATATCTATATGGATAGAGGGTATAGATCGATACTACTACTATTCTTTATTAAAAAAATAAATTTTTTTTTAAGCAAAATTTTTGAAAATATATCGTTTTAATAAATCGTAGAATTACCAACATTTTTACACGAAGAACCAAGAAATAGCAAACGCGTTGTATTGGCATATTAAGAAATGCAATATCTTGAAAACAATTTATCGCGACCTACCTTTATGTTTTTGGGAAATTTGATGTGGTAACAAGGGATTAAATCTGGCCAGATAAACACTCCAACGGTTTTGTCCTGCGCGGTCGAGACAAGGTATTTGAAATTTGGCGAAAAATTTAAGGTCGAGATGCGAGCCATGTGTCTCATGTTGGTACTAATCAACTTGCCCGTATCGGATGCGTATACTGATATCGAGCCTAGACATCCACTGCAGGGAAGGGGGATAATGTTATTATTCTTCATTTATTACTTTCCATTATTTATAATTATAATTATTCTTTATTTTAACGTAGTCTTTCTCGGTTATCTATATACTCAGGTTGTGCAGTCAAATTCGTTATTTTAATTAATTGATGTAATCAATACTTTTGACGACGAATATTAATACAATAATTATAAAGTAGTTTAGCGATAAAAGAGATAGAATACGGAAAGCGAAAGGCCAAAGTTTGATTCGGAATTCCATTATTTAATACATTTAATACATTTTCAAGTATTGGTAAGAGCATTACTCCGTACTCTCTTAAATCGAATCAGTGTGTTATCATTGAGGAAAACAGTGAATAGTTACTAATGGTCTCGCAATTAATTGTAAGTATACAGTATAAGTATATACTATATAGCGATGCAAATCAGTGGAAGAATCAATTAGTGGCTATTTCAACGAGTGTTATGTTAAAAAAAAAAATCATCTTATATTATAACATTTTATATGAGATAAATTTATAACAATATATATATATATATTTTTTTCTTGTTAAAGAAATATCTGAATTTTTGACCAAGAATCTTGTTCGTTTTTTATGGGTTTATCACATTTTGAGAGTAAAAGAAAAAGTATAATATTTATACGTATAATTTCAAATTTAAATATTAATTATACGCGTTTCATTTCACACACACATATACCATATATGGTAAATGTATATGTGAAGGTTTCCCCCAAAAATAACAATTCAAAATAGATAGAGAAAGCTTTAAAAGCTACTTACATCTTGCAAATATGTATACCATTATAATTGATTTTTCAGTAAAATTTTACTGCTATAATCAATAAGACATATACACGAGACAGGGGAGTAAAATGTGAGTGTTTTCAATGGAAAATCAGTAAAATGTTCACTGATCTCTGATGAAAAGTTGTTTGCTCGCTGCTTTGAATCAATGATGTTTTCATTGATTTATTTTAAGAGAATAAAGTCGATATTTACGTAACGATGTGACGATCGCCAAAAGACCAGCAGATGCAACGGATACCGCAGTAGTTATGAGTCGTCGCTAATAAACATTTACAAGAGGTGTTCCACATGGATTTTTTTCTCTCTAAATTGTACAATATGATCTTGAAACTTGTACATACCGCCAGCTTACTACCTAAACTGACATACGACTCGCGTTACTAAATATTAATATTAAAATAGAAGATGCATCGTATAACTATTTTTCGTTTATCTTTAGACATTAATAACAAAATAAGAGAATTTTCTACCTTACAATTTTTTGAATTTTCATTAATGTTTGCTAAAACGACAGAAGAGAATCATACAAATTCTTTGTAAAAAACATCAAAAGCATTATCTTTAAAGATATACATATAACTCTTTTATAAAGACTATGTACTTGTGTAAAAGAAAATATATACGAGACATCGTTTATATCTTTCGCTCGTCGAATTATTCGAGACTACGAATACTGACGCGAAGAGAATTTTTCACCATATATTTTATATACTCACCGTCGTTGCTCCATTTAATGACTCTGGGACGATCCTTATCCTGCCACGTTGCCAACATCGTACCGTTATCATCGCATACCTTGATGCAATTTCGACTGCCGACGCCGATCATGTCATTGCAGCTCCAATCGACCAGATTGATATTGTCACCTTCGATTATTAAAAGAAGAAGACTGTTGTATTAATAGTAAATTACGTTTTAACTGATTCGAATCGATACCGCGATGTCGTACCTTCCGTAGAATCCAATATGCTCAATATTTTATCTATGCTTTCTATCAAGGTTTTTTTGCGCGGCGTGCACTTCCAATTTCCCACCATCTTGGATCGTCGCGGATTCTGAGACTGCGTCGTTGAATTGTTATAGTGTAGAATCTTGGTTTGATTTAAACCTAAACAAGCACATCCAAATAAACATCTTAATTCACGTTTAAAACGGAAAATGAAGAATGTTTTTTTCTACATGCATAAAACTTTGAAAAATTCCAAACAAGGATAACTTTTTTTTTTTTTTTATAACTAGATCTTTTTCATCCAGAAAACAAAATAATAAATTATTGCGATCATATTCTCTCTCTCTCTCTCTCTCTCTCTCTCTCTCTCTCTCTCTCTCTCTCTCTCTTTCTCTCCCACTCTCTTTTTCTCTCCCTCTCTATCTATATATCCATCTATCTATCTCTATGCATATTCTATATATATCTTATATACATATATATATGTATTTATTATAATTTAAAGATTACCCGGTATGACAGCTTGTTCTGTCATCATGGCGTGGCAAGCTTCGCGTTGATGCGTAACATGCAGCAAATCAAGCTGGAAAGAATCAAAATTATTGTAATAACGGATAACATATTTTTTTTTAAACAGATGACACTCAGAGTTTCTCGTACCTGTTTATGAACGTCTATCGTAACGCTGCCCTCCCTGTCCTCGGATTCTTTTCTTAACAAACAGTGGGCCGCTTCGAAACTGTAACCACGACGGCAAGGTATAAATCTGTCCCCCGAATAGGTTTCTCTCAGCATGGACGGACGCGTCCTGACTTCCGCATCATTCAAAGATTCCGAAAAGTTTTGTCTGCTATGTTCCTCAGGATTCTCCGCGAGAGCCGCTTGAAGGGTAGACGCCAGAAACCATTTCCGTGGAATATTCTGAGTATATAAAATTTACGAACACGTTATAAATACACGATATATGTATATCGTATCAATTTCTCTTTAAATTCGAGACGCGAAAAATGAGAGAGCGTGAATATAATTTTTCTAATTATGATAAATCGAAAAGATTTTTATGAACAAATTAAGCAACGACAGGGATTTCATAGAGCGAGAGTGAAAAAAAGTCAATGGCCCAAAATAATCTATAGATTTTCCTGGATTTATTTCTACTTATTTCTAAAAATAAGGATTGTAGAAGAGTCATTTTTATTTCGATCGATCGCGTATCGTTAAAAATCTGACGTGATATTGCGGCTAATCAACAGTTTCATTGCTACGATGAATGAGCGAAACGCACGGTGGGGCTCGAACCGGTCAGCGAAACGCGACGTATGTGATGCGAAAATGCCGTCGCGTCGCCGCCGCCGTCGCCGTTCATGGGCTATACCACTTGCGGCAAAACTCTACAGGGAATACTCCTCGAAAGAGGTACAGCGACTTTAGTTGTCCTATCTAAATAACGCTTTCCTCAACGATGTTATTATATGTGTTTACGACTCAACTTACTTCCTATTCAGGAAGTCTATCTGCTTTTCATTTTAAATAAAACAGATTTTAGTATATGTATATATATATTCTAATCATTCCAAATGTTTATGTATATATTTTTTCAAGTATGTATAGTATATATATATATATATATATATATATTGATATATATACATTGTGACATATACTTATTAAATTATCATATTATTATCACATTATTTTTAAATAAAAATATAATGTGTGTGTGTGTGTATGTGTAATATGTATATACACATACAGACTATATTTATTATATACTATATATCTATTTACTATATACCTACTATATTTTATATATATATATATATATATATATATATATATAATATTCTTATTTAATTAATAACATATATGCATTAGATATAGTATATTTTGTATATATTATACATACAAACATATATATTTTTTGAACGAGATTAAATAAGAGAAATCAATCGTCGAAATCGACAACCGCGAGAAATTTGATCGTGTCCCGGATTCGACAAAGTTTCCTGCCTCACGCTCGGCTCGCGAATCGCAGATACAGCAGTTTTCGCGATGCGTCTTCTGCGACGCAGACGGTTGCGCTCTATTACAGGAAGGAGAAAGGATCCCGACACACACCCCAGACATAAAATCCAAAATTTTCTACGTCCGTGCGGCCATGCGGAGGGTGCTGCTGGATAATTTCTGCTAGCGGCATTATGCACGAAGGGGTAATACTTTATACGACCATTGTACCCCCTGCGAACATCTGGCTGTCCGGGTTAGTGATGGATGGGACAAGTTACCGAACCTGATTCCCGTAGCTGGACCAATCTCACGTACACTCGAAAAATGCTCTCATACGTTCGCGCATGTTGCGTTTGTGCGTGCGTGCGTGCTTTGTATATGTACGCTCTCTCGCGTGTCTTATAAAATTTTAATTTATAAGATTAAACGAGCTTATGAGGTATCGCACACCTGCACTGTCGCACAGCGTGAAATTTGACTAGTCTAGAGGAACGGAAAAGATATTTTATCCGCTCGTACACGAAAACATACAAGTAATTAATATTTTATTTTATGTAATTAACGTAATGATATATTTTATATTATAATTTAGAATTGTTTATTATAGTTTCTATGATAAAATTTCTTAAAAAAAGATAAAAATCGTTGATATAAATATAATATAAATAAATATATTCTCTTTATATATTTTATCAAATATATATAAATAAAAGATTTGAGCAATTCTCGCTCTGACGCGCTTTTATCTACTCGGTTTCGATTTCTTTATACACGTGCGAAAATTTAAAATGCGGAGCATTCAGGTATGATGTTTTTTCTTCTGAATATTTCGAGGATAGAGAGACGGAAGGGACGATTTTGTGATTTGATATCGAGGCAACGTGGATGAAGACGCAAGCGAGCGAGATGCGACGAGACAACGATCTAAATCGCTCTCGGACGGGACCTCGGACTCGGAGTCTCGGACCTAAACCCAAGCGACTCGTAAGCGTGACGATCCCCCTTCCACTTTCGACACCCGTTACGAGACAAGGTATTAGATCGTGCGTTAGACACGCGATTGGCTCCCGTCGGACGCCAAGAGGTTGGGCCAGGTGGACCATCAGGGGGTACATGATGCTATTGGCAGCGCGAAAAGCCGCGGAGGAAGGGGACAAACGAGTTAGCGAATCCACAGCTTCGCTATAAACGAATTATTACGCCTATTTATTTATCAGTTCCCTTGTTTACGAACTTGCTTCGTGTATTAACACTGTCGATTAATTATTAATTAAGTTTCGATCTGATTCCGAGGGAAATATATCGATGAGGTTATTACGACATCGCGGTTTAATCGATTCAAATGTCAAGATTTCAAGCGATTTTTGTCAGGAGAGAAAACTATTTATATTTTTATCAGAATCACTAATGAAAAATTCACTCTGAATTCACAATCATTGAATTCATCAGTGGAAGGCGATTCGCTAGATGGCTAGACGTAGGATCTTCTACGCATCAACTTTATTTATTTAATTATTTTAACATTAATTACATGAAAAAAGGAGAGAAAATCTCTTCTTTAACTATTTTGTACTTCAATTATTTTATATCACTAAAAATTCCACATTATTATATTATGAAAAACAATTGATTTTTATATATTATTGTTTCAAGATTTTTTTCATATAAATATGTTTTCTGGAAATCTTTCGAGAGATTCTACTCTCGTCCGGACTAATCTGTATTTGAATGAAATAATCTTAAAAGAGAAGAAGAGGAGAAGGAGAGAAGATGTGTAAAAACAATCGGATAAAAAATGTGCTCTTATTCTTACAAATTGACATCTCGCGCTACGCACATATATATGTCACGCGCCGAAAGATGCAATTTTCCCGAATATGTTGATCTTGAGGGCGCGAAATGCGTGCGATCAGGTGGAGAAGATGCGTCTCTTGGGGCGCAGGACGTGGAATGCGCGACGTAGGACGGTAGGACATAGGTCGCCGCAGGAGAGGGGAGTCCTCGCGGAGAGCATAGCGCGTATCCTTCCTTCGCAGCAGCAACAGCAACAGCAACAGCAGCAGCAGCAGCAGCGGCGGCGAAGCGACCGAACTGGTCCTGAAACGCGGCGCGGGGGGCTCGAGAGGGTCCCCCGGGGCCGTGGCGTGGCGGGCCCCGTTTCTGGGCCCGCTGTCTGCAGCCCTCAGTCGCTCGCTGGTACTTGGACGAGTAAGTGTATCGAGGTTATCCTAGGACAGGGTTCGCCGCGATTCCGCTCGTCGCTCTTTGCTTTTTTTTTTTTCTTTCTCTTTCCCCCCGGGAGGGAGACTATAATACGCGTTCGCGAATCGAGTATGCTGTATATTCTCGTGCCAGTGATTAGCGGAGAGAATAGTCGAGATAGTTGTCAAGGATTCAATGATCATCATAGATAATAATCATCCAAGATACTCGAACTGTCACTCGTAGTGGTTGAAAAGATACGGAAGGAGAAAAATCCGAGATAAGAGTTTCCTCTCTCCTTATTTACGGATCGTGAGGCAGCAAAATCGATATGATAATTCGATTATAGCTATTCGATCCTTGCACCTTCGAATCCTGATTCTTGCGTTTCAATTCCTGATCAATGATTACTTTGAATAATCATAAACTGACGAATATTGAATATTATAACATTGACAATGATATAAGGATGTTTATCGGCGAAAATCGTGTCGATTAATCAGTGGAACTCTATCTGAATTTTTATTACTTATGTCACACATTCTTGAGATAATCAAGTTATCGACATTGAAGACGACAATTCGATAAATAAGTAATGAAGAGGGATACCCCCCTCCTTCTTTTCTCGAAAAGATACAAAGCTAGCCAATCGTATTCGTCGCAAAAGGAATACGCTTTACGTGAGAGAATATCTCGCTCATGCGTATAAAATAGAGGCGCGCGTTGAAAAAAGAAAAAGAAGAAAAGAACGCGATTTTATTATAATATTTTATGGACATTTATATATCTCGAATAATACGTTGAAAATCGATATGACGTACGCTCTTGGCAAGAATACGTCTTGGTGAAGAATACGGCTCGGCGCCTATGGTAACCGCGATGAGGCGTGGTTCGTACATCGCGTATTCGCGATCATAATCCATCGAAGATCGCACGGAAAACGATCCGGTGGATCGTCACCGTCGCCTAGCGATCCATTACGGTTTCGCGATCTACCACGTACATAGTGCGTTCGGATTCGTGCGTGTTGAGAGCTGGATTACGCCGGGAGAGTTTTACTCGAGGAAGTGGGAGTCGGCTGTAATCGCCGCGCCGGTCGGAATCGATCGAGCGGAAAGGCAAAAAATCATTCCGGCAAACGAGGATCCCGGAGGCCTCGGCGTCGTTACAAGGATCAAGGATCAATGATCTCCGTGCAATAATTTTTCGAATTCTTGCGGAAGATACAGTTAGGTCTTTTAACATTTGCCATCCCCCCCCTCTCTCTCTCTCTCTCTCCTCCCCTCCCTCCCTCTCTTTCTCTTTCTCTCTCTTCTCTCTGTCTTTTTTTAGATATCGCGCAAAATTGATTGTAAACTGAGTAATATGCGGTGAAATAAGATTTTATGAATGCAATTGCATAAAAATCATTGCACCGCTTTCAAAGGAATTGAAATTCTCGTGATAACCCATGATTTTAATCGCCGCAACGAAAAGAGTTACGTTTCACCGAAACGCGCCAGGTAAGAATTATTTTCTAGGAATTTTCATCGTACGAATCTATCTTTTTACAATGAAAATAAAGCAACGGGGCGTGCAAATATTGTAGTACGATCGCTTATAGTAGAGAGAAGAGAGGAGAGGCCGTTAAAAAAAAAAGAAGGAGGATTTGCCAACTTCCTGCGAGTTTAGAACGTGAGAGAAAGGCCACTTCGCAAGCATCTCGTATGCTCCGATCGATAAACAGACCTTTCCTCGGCCGCGAGCGAGCATAAGATCGTGTCATGCAAACGTATCAAATTTTTGGACGTCCAATCTCCATGTTTTTCTCGTACAATCGCAAAAAGAGACTGAAAGCATCATCCGATCCACGCATCATTCATCCGGCCAAGCGGAAGGAAGGAAGGCATCTCGACGCGAGGAGAATAGTTTCATATGAATTCAGGCGTATTAGAGGGAATTTAAAGAGTCTGCTCAGAGAGAATTTAGGAGCGATAGATTCAGATGAAGGCGCGAGCAGCGGACAATCCGACCTTTACGAGCGGCAAGTGAAAGAATAATAAAAAACATACGACGTCGTGCCTCCGGAAGTACGCAAATCTCCCTAGAGACTTCGACGCGCGCACGGGAACATCGCTGGTAAGTCAATGCATTGCGATTTGTATGAAAATCTATTCGACCTCTCGATCAATTCTTGAGAAGCTTGGAGAAATCATCAGATCAGGACGATTATCGAAACGATGAAAAAACATTTATCGTACGTAGATGCGTAGATGAATTTTTCTCGTATAAGTCGCAAAAGATGATAATAATAAAGAGGTCTTTTAAACAATCGATATTTTCAAATTAAATGCGCTTTGAAATGACGTTTTAATTTAAGAATCCGTCTAACGATGATTTTTGCGTTTATTTTCTCTCTTAAAGTCTTATCTCTGTGGATAATTTCCAGATGGAGTAAAAAATTCTTAAACCATTGTTGCTGATCAATCACGATTAATCTTTCTATAACAATTGAAAGAATAGAGATATTTTTCTCGCCGGACGGCTGTAAATTACAAAAACAAAAACTTTGTAATGTCTATTTACAACAATAATTTGATATAAACTCGATAAATATTATAATATATGCATTAAAAGTACAAAACAAGAAACTGAAAATAATGAATAAGAACAGCTAAAATAAAGAATTTAAATTGCTTGACAAATTTAGGGGTCCAATAATCTTTTCTCTAGCAAAAAACTTTGATCTCGAATACACACACACACACACACACACACACACACACACACACAGAGAATCGATTTCAGACATCTCCGATTCATCGCACAGCCGATGATATGTGACGTACAGTCATTACAACGGCGCGGTCGATAAATTTTGATTCTTTTCTAGAATACGAATCTGTCGACGAAGGCGCTTTTAATTCTGCAGGATAATTAATTTGGTAGCGCAACATTATTGCCGGAAATACAGTTCCATCTTCATGGATATTAACGCATCTTCGTAATTTCCGTCGCGAATATAGATATATGCGAAATGAGAATTGAAACGCTTTGTCATGTTGCGAGTATTTAAAAAATTTTAGAGACGATTCGTAATTTACGACTAAAATAACATCGCATTTGGAATTTTATGTGCTACATATATTTTATACATGTACATATATATTGTATTTTTTTTTTCTTCCATATGTATTCTCTCTCTCTCTCTTTCTCTTTCTCTCTATTTCATGACACAAACAATAATAAATCAATATATTTTATAAAATTATATAGTAATAAATTAATTATATAATAAATGATTATATATATAAAATAAAATATTACAAAATCTTGTCCAGCGAATTGTAAACTTATCTGTCATAAAACTGACTCGCGTTTTGATGTTGACATCAACGAGAGTGGCCGGAAAGTAGAATGAGAGAAAAATCTCGCGCCGGGCTACATAATGCGCAATATATTTATAACGGGACAAAAAGAGACATTCCATCTGCTTATACGTAATAAGAATATATTCTGCGCTACTTCGATCGAATTTATATTAATCATATTCTCGCGAGGAATTTTCTCCGCCGCTCTAGCGAGCTCGTTATCGCGGCTGTAACATGGCAAAACGCAGCAACGCCAAACTTGCCCGGTTATGGAGTTAACTGTATAGCAATAACTTTCTGCGGCGACTTGGTCGCTTCTCTCTGCCGACGACCTAACGAGTCGCGCGTCGCAGGCAACAACCTACGCGAGGTCTACAGACGGTTTCACAACTCTTTCTCCACCTACTCGCGCTCCTCCTCCTCGCCGATTATAGCGGCGCGTCTCGATTGGAGTAGCTCGGCGCGAAGGCACGCGGCGAGAGCCCCGCGGATCCCCCCCGTCACAGGGATGACCCGACCGAGGACCGAGGGCCGAGGGCCGAGGGCCGAGGGTCCGCGGAACCGTGCTAGAAGCTAGAAGCCGAGCCGCTTCGATGGGCCCGACTAATCTCAAATACCGCAATTCTAGAGCGTAGCTTTAACCGCTTAACTGCGCAGTAACTTTGCGCGCTTTCTACGCGCTGATAACGTATTCCCAAGTCGCTGTCACTTTTCGCTTTCCGAGAGCACCGAACCCGTTTCAGCGGTCCGACTTCGATAACGAGTCGCGCGAATCAAAGAAAATGCCCGAATTTTTATGTAGTTTTTATCCTTCTTTTAAAGACACTACATAGCAATTATATACGATAATCGTGAAATTAATATGTAGGATCACAGACGCTATGACTATATTTACACACCCAATCGGAACTTGTCAAGCATGTGATATTGTATCTTGTTCCGAGTTTCGTTACGAGTTATGGATCGTGTCTAGAGCAGGTTTGAGATTGATTCTCTCGAAAGATTTCACGCCGCGATACGTCGTCTATGAGATGCGTTTCGTCGTTGTAGATGTAGATTGTAGGGGGTCGCCGAAAATTCCCGATGACTCGAAGGGCTCACGGACGACGCGAACGACGCGAACGACGCGAACGACGCGAACGACGCCCTGCCCCAACGATGATCGATCTGTTTGTTATACCAAGTGCACAGTTATGCGCGCATGCGGCGATAGCGTTCCTCTCGCGTCTTTGTCACAAGCGGTTATAGTATATCTCTTTCGTCGTAAAATCTACCGATTTATATTGCGTAACCTACGCTCGTGTAATTCCTCATGCATTCATAAATTAATCAACTCTTAACTGGAGATACGCATACCTACGCGTGATGTTTATGAATTATTCTTCGGAGAGTATAGCGGATACATAGTAGATTGCATAGTAGATATAGTATATTATGCATGTATATTATTCCTTTCTTGTTATAAAATATCGAGATTATTTTTTTATTTTTCGAAATAAAATGTGTCGTACTTAATTTATTAATAAATTTAATTTTCTTTATTAACATAATTATTCACACACATTATCATTAACCATTAATTTCATTTAATTTATTAATATATTTTTTTTTCCGATAGCCACTTGATTAAAACGAATTTATCAATTCGCGTAATCTCACAACATTATACACATTCGTGTGCTAGGATTTGTATAATGCCGAAAGGATTTTATATTCTATCGCGTATCTCGCATCATTCTATCGTGTCGTCTTGAAATAATGACTAGACTCGCGTCGAGCTCGCGTGAACGGATTGATACAAGTTCATTGCGCCATTACGCGTGAAATCGTGTATTAAGGTACAGGTACGCGCCGTACATTCCAGTGGTTCGATATGCACGCGATCGGGTAAGCTTTTACGGTTCCATTCCTTCGAGTCTTTCGCCATTTGTCCCGTTATCGTAGAAATGAAAACTCACAATATTACAATCTTTTTTATTAATTTAAGAACGCCATCTTATATATTCCATTTCCAAATATTGTAAATATAAAAGGGTGTGTATCAGCGCCGTTTACGTTAATAATTACACGAAAGGCGAGGATTATCGCATCGTGAAAAAAGAAGAATTCAAAGCGGAGTGAAAAACGTGTCGGGTCTCGCGGCGAGATGAGCGAAATATCATAGCAACTGCCGCAACTGTCACGATTGCTGCGCTCCGTCTCCCTCACCCTCCCACTCCTGAATCAATTCGATTAATCGCATCGAGCGACAAGCATCGATAATTGCTCCTGCTCAATCGCGGATCGTTGACAATCGTCCATCGTACGGCGCGATACGAAGCAGCAACCCCGTGCCGTTCGCGGTAACCGAACGCCGCTATCTCCATCGATAAGCACCTGTCGGGACGCGTTGTGTACTGGCCTCGCGCGAACGATATATCAGCGCGCGTGTTGCGTTTTGCGTTTCTATTCACGGAACCGCGATCGCGGAATAATATAGCCGAGCGCGTTCACGGAGGTAATCGAGCGTTTTCGAATCGCGTGCGCCATCAGGCGCGATGAAACACGCCTCGGCACTTGTCCCGTACGACCGACGCACGTTGAAGCGTGCAATTAGATGATAAGGAGGATCTTACTATCGGATCGAAATCTATCGGAGAAGATGTCTCACATCCGACCGCATTCCCCGAATCGCGCCTGCGATATTTGCGCTCTCTCTAACCTGTATCCGTTGCCAATTCGAACGTGTCGACGTCGTTCGTTGAGCGGTGGGAAGAATCGTGACCGTTTCTCGAAATTCCATCGATAAACGCGGCCTTATGCAATTACGATCCGTTATACACTGGTTTAGGTGCGGACGAGGAAACTGTATCCCGACACGCCTGGAATAAACGATAAGATTGCAATTATTCCAGATAAATTCGAGTCCCGCCATAGAAATTCCGAGGAGATTTCGTTTAAAAATTTGTTCTTAGAGGATATACATACATATATAAAAGAGAAGTATATACGATACACGATATAAGAAAGCTATATATACCTCTATATACACCGAGATAGATAAATAGATAGAGAGAGAGAGAGAGAGAGATGGCTATATATGCTCGCCATATAAATAATTCGATGACCGCAACATTGTGTGAACGCGAATCCCTTTGAACGAGGCAGCATATCGTGTAAGGTAGCGCGAGAGACGATTCGATCAACCTTAGAAGAATGCTCGATAGTAGATTGGCATGGCGAGATAGAAACTCGACGAAGGTCGAAGAAAAGGGAGAGAAAAGGGAAAAGGAGGAACGAGAAAGACTAAAGAGAAGAAGAAGAAGAAGAAGAAGAAGAAGAAGAAGAAGAAGAAGAAGCGCGGAGAGGAGGAAGCGGGAGAGGAGAAGGTGGAAAGCCCTCGGGAGGTGAACGTACGATTATGTGATCACTGGAGGATGCACACTCTCCTACTCCTCTCTTTACCCGTCTCACAAAACTAGTTTACACCGACTGGAACTGGAAGATGCGCGGGGGAAAAAAGCCCCCCGCGCGCACGTCGACAGCCGATCTGATTGGATTTATCAGGTTTTTTTTCCAGCGTCGATAGATTAAATCGGATGCCCTCTCCGAGGCCTGGATGGAATATGATGTGTGGCAAGGATTAGTGAAATAAAACGGTTTCCTCTCTCTCTCTCTCTCTCTCTCTCTCTCTCTCTCTCTCTCTCTCTCTCTGTGTGTGTGTGTGTGTGTGTGTGTGTGTGTGTGTGTGTGTAATCTGCGACGTAATCGAGAGAGGAAAGTTAATTATATACGGGCGTCTTAACCAGGCGTCATGAGACGCCGGCAGTTCGAACGCAATGTCGCGGGGTACAAAAGGCGGTTTCATCGCGCATCTAAAAATAATTTCGTTCCTTGATGGAGAGCGGCCTGAATCTCGGCGGCGGCCAGGAAGGATGAGAAACACGTCCAGGCGTGGTATTATCATTAGAATACGTCATGTCGCAGTGTTTTCTCGAGAAAAAGGAGGAAGAAAACGACAGAGAGAGAGAGAGAGAGAGAGAGAGAGAGAGGAAGAGAGAGGAAGCGATTGTGGAAAGGAATAAGGGGGAAGGAGGTACCCCCTGGGAAGCCCGAGGAGCCACCCAAGAAGCGGGCTCCGCGATCGTTCGCGTAGGACTTAGCCGCAAATACCATGTCGCGATATATATATATATATATATATATATATATATATATATATATATACACATATATATACATACAAGACGATTCTCAGAGAATATATCGCCCCGTATATACTGGGTGTCCCATATAGATAGGATGCAAACCTTTTTCCATTCGCAAAATTTCTGACATGCATCGTTTCCAAGATATTTTATTTTTGTGTACAATATCGTAGTATATCAATATTTGTTACATCTCTCCAAAGCTATAAACACATGCTGAAATATTCAGAATTATCAAAATTTTTACCCGAAAAATCATTTATACGGAAACACAGCAAATACATTGTATTATGGTATGTTAAAAAATGAGATATATCTCGAAAACAAAATTCGAGTTTGAAAATTCTGTCACACGAAAAAGATACTTATATTTTGATTAGAAATACGATAGCACTCGTGTCTGTACCTATCCTGTATCTATCCTATCTATATGTATAGACTTCCTGCAAGATAATTCTCAAAGAGTATCTCATCCTATATATATATATATATATATATATATATATATATATATATATATATATATATATGTATATCTACTGCGATTTCATTGCAAATCGATTCGATGTATACATTAAACGATATATGTATATTATCACCCTTTCGGTAAAACACAGATTTCAAAATTCTCATCCAGCGAATTATGTAAGAAATCGTGCGTTTCTTCAGACAATGCACGAGAGTGCATCGAAATAAATTTTACGCGGCATTATGCGTATTCTAAGATCGTCTGGATTGGCTCTCGGCTCTCGGTGAACGTGTGATATTAGCGCGTTTAACACCGTGTCACCGAGTGCTCCGTAAGATCTCCGGGCCGTGAGCTGACGTTAATATTGTTATTGGACCGGTCCGCCACGGAATACTGCTCGGCGCGTTGCAAAAAGTCCAATAAATTTTGCAGAACCGGCCGATCGACGAAAAACAGGGCGATATATTTTAATTTTAAGCAGTGGTATCAACGCAGAGTACTCTGCTAATATAAATTATAGCGATTAAGTTTTTATCGCGCGCGATCGGTGGCTAATAAACTGCGGCGTACTCGCCGCCATGCTGGATATTATATATATTTGCGCGCGCGTGTATCTCGTACTCTAGTAACTGATACTTTTGCAAATTTTTGCAAGGAATGGAGAAGATCGCGCAATTATTCGATTTGAAGAAAGAGCTCGAGAAGACCGAAATAAAAATTCTCTTAAATCGGTGAGGGGTATTATCACTAATAAACATCGTGAAATCATCGATGGTCTCAGTTATCAGCTCTGCAAATCAATGAAATCTCACCGAAAAGGATCAATTAATGATAGCGACTATATTTCAATCAGTGATCGGACAAGTAAAGCGGTGATTTTCCACCATTGCTTCCTTACGTTAATTAACGATACGACAACGAAAGTCGATCGCAAGGATCGACGGGTTCGCATTTTCGGTCTCGCTTAAGGCGAGACTCGAATCCTGTTTATCGCTTCTCCTCTCGCCTCGTGTTTCTTCGGAGGTCGGCCTTGTACGACCGCGTCACGACAGGTGCAAGCTCGACCTTTTTCTCTCTTACGCCTTTTTTCCCGCATCCACCGGTTTCGTGTTGCCCTACAGGCGCAACGAACAGCTGAGCGCCGGCCCAGCATCGGACCAGCCTTGGCCGAGTACCGACTGGTCGAGTCGAATCCGTTATAAAAATGGACCCGCGAGACGCGAGTGGTCCAAGCGGTATCACGGATCACGCGAGATCGAAAAGGGTTATCTCTGTCGATTGAGTCGCGCATCGTTATCGCGAGTTTATACGTTATCTTACTTTACGATCGGGAAGATCGAGTTGCGAGGATGGATTTTCAATCTCTCTCAATTAACATATAATTATTATTTATAGTTGAGATGAAGATTTACCTGGATGCATTCATCTACTTCTAGCGTATCTCGCCCTTCCTAAAATGATAGACGCATAACGAAAGGATTGATCATAAATTGGGCATAAAAATCATTTACGCTGAAACAGCACGATCGATCGATCATTTTCCTCGATACGTTGCAAGTTATACTGCTCGAGCAGATGAATGCGTTCGCGAATGTCTTCTGCTTCGACCATCGGTCCGATATCGCGGCAAGCTGCATTATATACGAGAAATGCCGCGTTGAAAAAGTCGCACGCCGATCACGAAACTCTCGACTGATAACGAGTTATCTGCTTTTTTAAATAACGAACCGGTCCGCGCCGACCACGAAGAAAACCAGTCGATGGACGCTAATAACGCAGGCCCGACAACACGCAGAATTACGGCCGGCAAGTTACTCGCTCACAAAGTTAGTTGCGGTAGCGCGACTGATAAAAATGCAAGCGATGCAACTGACTCTCTCTCCGGCAGTCATGCGATATCTTCCGCCCCTTTAGCCGCGTCGCGGTTATTATTATATATTAACAACGATGCGAACGAAGCGAAGTCTGACTTTTCGGCCGATTAAATAATTAATAACATAACGAGAAATTCAACAAGTAATATTATTAAAAGATTGTTAACAACATAATTTGAAATATTTAAATATATATTGTAATATACAATATATATACATGTCGTAATCCGACCAATGCAATGTCTTAAATGTCTTTGTTTCACCTGTACTCGTCTAATATATCTTAACAGAATTTTCAAATTAAATGGAGCTATTTTCTCGATTTTTCTTGACCGTTCTGATTTGCTTTAATCTAGCGTACGTCCAATAATCAATCGACGTTCCTCTCTGATAAGCGATCGTAATTGAATTATCGAGACGATCGTACAGGATAAGCGATCAAAGGCGCATTTGCCTGATAATTTCTTGGGCAAACAACGAGCCACTCGTAAAAGTCACAACGGCCTCTCGTTTTATGCGTTACAGCTTCATAAGAGACTCGTCGAAGAGTCGCGCGAATGTCGCGTATACAGTATTTACTTCTTGCTTTACATCAGTAGTATATCCTAAACACGCATATAAATAAACATAAATTGTTTTTCAACTATGAGTGTTGTGTTTTTCGATTATTGTCACCTAACCTGACATAATCGATAATACATAAATATTATAAAATCGTAGACACAATCTTGCAAAAAAAGTTCTTCTTCGAAAAGAGCAGAGTTTTGCCTTGAAATACAAAAATAACAATTTCTCGCAAATTAATGTATTATATTTTTATTAGAAAGTTCAAAAATAGATACAAAAGAGATCAAAAGTTGATTTATCGAGTTAACTTTGTTTTAACTCGCGATGAAAGCAAGACGCATCGAAGATCGAGAAATGTAGCACTCTGAAAAATCAGAATAACATCGATGAGGCTAATGCTAAGGCCATTGGCATTCCGCGATATCACGGTGAGCGGAGTACCGACATTTTGACATTTAAACACAGCGCGGTGCTGCTAATTGCCTCGATATAACAACCGTAACATTGTCATCAGGGGCGCGCGAGCTTTCATCGGCGGACGAGATATTCTCTCTCGCTCTCCCGAAATCTCCCGTTATGAGATTTTATTCCGATTCATTATTATATTTATGTACCATAAAATTCAATTTCGATAATCCTCGGTACACGTGGCGAAAGCTTCCTATGAAAGATTCAGAGAGCGTGTACGTATTTCGGATCAATATTGCGAGCGGGTTTCGCGATTCTTTATCCCGCCCTTATTATCATCTCGGAGAAGAGAGAGAGAGAGAGAAAAGACAAAAATGTTCGCATGCCTCTATCTACGTTATATTTTATTCTCGTTGTGAGTCTTTTATGAAATATAATTTGATCCGAGTTAATATCGTCTCGACGGTTAAGAAAATATTCGTCGTGCCGCGTCACGGGGTACAGACTGCCCTCCGCGATGTGTAGGAAGTTGCTAGGCGTAGCCGGGTCTCGGTTAAAAGCCGAGGTTAATCGCAAAGCAATTCCGTGCAGCGAAACGCGCACGGTGATCCACAAGTTCAATCGCTCCGTTTCTCAGTCTTTGGTTTTATATAGAATTCTGTAAAAAAAGTATTACGGAATATGTGAGCGAGATAAATGTAATATCATTATCGATTCTCCACTTATTGTTCGTGTAATTATACATACTTTTTTTTACAGTTTAGCTAGCCGGCGTCTCGCGCGATGTAAATGACAATGTATTGTAGATTATTTATACACGATGTGACACATTTAACGGGCGATTTATCACAAGCATGCGCGCACATTTCGTGCGATAGCCATGATTAAATTATCTCGAACCGCTTTGCTTCAATGATTTTCATCATTAAGCGAAACGAAAAACGAGAAAGATTCTCCGATATAAGATCGGCAAGGATCGAGAAAAGAATCAATTAGAGCTGGAGTGTGTAAATCTGTAAATTATTAGGACACATCGCTCACAAACGTCAGCTGTTTCGGATTCTTTTCAATGACACGCATATACATATATTTTACCATTTTACTATTTCTAACAATCCGGCAATAATTTTTTGACTAATCCCTTTTGCTTTTTGCATTTTCATTTTACGCGAACGATTCACGATGTAAAATCTTGGAAAATGTATCATTACACGCGATCTTTCTCTTTGAGAAAATTGTTTAATGAAGGAGGAAGACAAGGCTAATCAATATCCCGTATAAGAAAGAAGTTTGATCGAACGCATACAGTTAATCGATTGCAACCGATAACAATCCGTTGTCATTGGACTCATTAGATGTTTGCTGTAACGAATAGATCGTGTCACCGCAATTTTTAATTGCTAATTGCTCTCGCACCCGAATACACACGCAGTCTCGTTCCGCTCGAATGACGAGAGATCTAAGAAACGCGATATCATTTCCCAGCTTCGGACGTGTAAAGTAAATGTACGGAACCGACGGAAAATCTTAATTCTTTAGCTCTCTTTCTAAATTCTTACATTGCACAAAAAGATTCCACTCTAATATTACGCTAAAAGCAATCGCCTTATCGCGTAATAATAAATTTTCCTTTATACGACGCTGGAATTTCTAACATTCATCGCGCGTATTCAGGAATGTTGAAGTGAGTTTTTGTATATCTTTATAATAGGATAGGTTTCTTGTGTGTGTGTATGTGTGTGTGTGTGTGTGCGTGGTCGCAACCGTCGACAAGGGCTAAAAATCCGAGAAGATGGTGATTTTAATACGCTTGTATACTAACACGTACATGACGGACAACGACTTGCTTCGTCTCTCTCATTCGAAAGAATTCCTCGTTTCCCGTCTCTCCATAATTTATCGCCGTAATGAAACTCGGCCTGAAAAAAAAGGAAGATCTAGAAGGCTACCGGTCATCTGCATGACGAGTAAATAGGTTCGCATTACTCGCGCCAATGCGGCACTTTATATCGGATGATGGCCAGATAAGTTGCCAAGTAATGCGGTCGCGCTAACATTATTCGCGAAAAGATGTAACGCTTCGTACATGAAATTGCAATGAGTTTGAAACTCCGTATCTTGATATACCCTCGAGGATAATTCTAAATCGTCTATCACGATTAAATATTCGACTGTATCGGAGAGATAGAGAGCGAACTTTTTTGAAGAAAGAATAAAAAAAGAAACATTATTCCCCCAAAAAGTGTGTCCCGTATAAAACACCGGTATTCCGTGTAAAAAAAATAAGCATCTTCTTTTCTTCGGAAAATTTTTGGAAAATGCATCGTATTCTAGATATCTCTTTACTTTATACTAATATACAGAGTGCATTTGCTGATTCTTCGTGTAAAAATTTTGGTAATTTCGTTATAATCAAGTCTAATCTACATTTTTTTAATAAAACGCTCCAAGAAATTTTATTCGCGCGCGCGAATTGACATAATACAATATATATAAATTCCCTTATGGCAGCAAAGTTTTCCAGCTTTCATATAAACAAAGTATTGTAGATGTTATTTGTATAGTTGGCTTGATTAGATCTTTGCCGTAAGGAAATGACACGATTGAAAAGTAAGACATCTCGAAAACAATGAGTTTTAGATAATTTTATCAAAAGAAAAAGATGCTTATTTTTGATAAAATTCATCTATATGGGTCACTGTGTATAAAATGACGCTTTTTACATAGAGCCGTTTATTCTCTGGTTGTAGAGGAGGAAGGAAGAGCGGGAGAAGTTTTATAACAGTGTAATCAGGCAGATACGAGACACACAGATTACGGAGGAGAGAGGCTGGTAATTAGGTGGTAATTAATTGCATAATTAACGACGCCGGTACTTGGCATCGCGGCACTTGGCTGTGGTGTTCGTTTACCGTAGAGTGGTATCGGGTGTCGCGTCGAGTCTCCATTTCCAGCATCGTGCGCGTCGCATACATATATTCATGGACGTAAAAGAGCTCGAGGAGCGATCCTTAATACCGGAATGTCGCGCGACGTGCACATTCCAATCTTTTACGATAATTTTATTATAAACACTCTGCCGGAAAAATGAATGATCTGATCGGCACGTAAAGTGTTCTCGGATCAATCGAGTAAAAGACGCGAGCGGTTTAATCGAATTTTTCATTTAGATTTAGACGTTTCGTTTAGACACATAATTTCTTTTGCGATATTTTCGAACAACGATTTTTTTTCAACTATTTTAAATAGAGTTCTTTCCGATCGCATAAAAAACGAAGAGGGGAGACTGTGTGTATTGAAGCGAGAGAAAGAGAGAGAAAAGAAATTTACGTCAAATCCCGTTCATCTTTCATTCGATCGATGCATCGAACGGTCCGATTACGTCCTCTACGTCAAACTCTTCCCGCGGGTTCTTTCTATTAAGTGGGAGACTCGAGGTTGTATCGAGCGGTCAATGCCAGGGAATCGATCTAACGTGATTTCACCAGATTATACGTCTCGCGTCTTTCCTTCGGGAAAAGGGGGGGTGGGGGGGGGGGGCGGGCGGGGAGTTGTCGAACAACGAACTCCATCTTGTCAGGCGTGCCTGCGCGAGAGGTATCCTAGGGCTCCCCCACAATCATCCTTCGATCCTATAACTATTCTCTCTGATAATGCAATGGTATACCGTCATTCGAGTGTCATAGGGTAACGAGCGTTTCACGGCTGCGGGATTCTATCTTTCGTCCATTTCCATTTTCCTACTCTGTATACCATACTTCCGATCTCGATTCTCAATTTAACACCTCCTATATGATACTTTAAGCGGTCAGATTTACTCTCTTCCGAAACTATTTAATCTGCATTTTTATCGAAAGCTTCTCTTTTAAGCTTCTCAAAAATCGAAACTATTGATTTACTATCTATTTAAGATACGAAGTAGGAGCTTATTTGCTATACAAGTTAAACCTATCATATTTAGAATCCATAAACGTGAGAAAATTGAAGTCGAAAACAGAAGAAAATTGCTATAAAAAAGATACGTTTATCAAAATTTTATTTACAATTTGACGCATGACAAATGCATGCTGAGACCGCGGTCAATAATTATGACAAACTCCGTTCCGCTTGTCTGTCACAGCCCGCGCTTAGTAATAGATCCTCCACGGTTAACCGGATTAAGGTACGCCAAGACGACTCGTCTGGTCGACTCGTGTGACCTCTCGTCAGTCTAATCGCGTCGTGTCGTTAATTTTGATATATGGCTCGTATAACGTATATTTACGGCAATCTATAGCCTCTCCTCGCGATAATAACTTCCTAATACTTAATATCTGAAATTTATGGTCAAAACTCGCTGAAAAGAGACCCGCGAAAATTTCAATTTTTTTCATCTCTTTTTTTCATAAACAAATGTATCTTTTTGTCAAAGATACGACAGTCTTTTTCAGTCAAATTTTTGTTTCTACTTTAAACCTTCATCTTTTTCACGTTTATGGATTCTAGAGAGGATTTCGAGATATTTGTAAATTTAGACAAAATTATTGCTTAAAATATCAAAGATATTATATTGAAGATTGCAATCGCGAAAATATAGGAGAGAAATTTTATCAAGAACGATGCAACGCGATTCAAGTGATTGATCTTCTAACCGTGACATTTCGCACTTGTTGTTAGAAGAGATTATCGCGATAAAATACTTCAGTGTTGAACTTAAAGGAGGATATCCAGGAGAGGAGCTACATTGTATCACTTATAAGAGCCGTGAGCGCACCTTGGTGCTAATGGTGCGCGGGGCGGTACATATATATATATATATATATATATATATATATATATATATATATATATATGTATGTATATATACGTGTAGATTCCGGTATGCGCTATACGCGTTATAATTCACCTGGAGCAGTCATAATTCACGGCGCGGCTTCCACACGGTAGATCCTGTAGTCAAGCATGGGGCGGAGCCCTCTTGCCATTTATCGCCCCTCGATACACGCGATGTACCTGAACCGAGGAATATTCGCGATAAAGTTAGGCGTTTTATTTAACTTAATTATCGTTTGCGTATCCTCATCGTTCTATTAGACAAGAATACAAAAGGATGTTTCAGGAACAAGTTCGTTATATTTGTTTCGTAGATTATTCCGATCGCAATATTTGCGCGCACGCATTTCATTCATATACGTACAATAATGTGTGTTCTCCTGATGCTGGTTCAAGTATCACCCTCTTGGAAACACATACCATATATCGCGTAAGAGAAAGAACGCGCGAACTCGTACTTATGATGAGTAGTTAAGATAAGGCGATAGAAGATAGTAACTGAGATAACGAGTATACGATATCCTCGCGATTTATCCAAGAGAGAGAAAGGGAGAGAGAAACAGCGCGTTTTTCTTCTCCAGTGGATAGCTGGTCGCGGATGTTTATGTACACTTATGTAGCGCTCTCTTGCGCTTGTAACGCATCCAGAAGCCGCGAATCGCCCCATTATCAAGCTTAAGATCCATTAGAGAAAGCTTCGATATTCCTTATATGCGAGCGTTATCGAAACGCGGTTGCTTTTATATAATAATAATAATAATAATAATAATAATAATAATAATAATAATAATAATAATAACAACTTTATTTCGAATACATGGAAAGCATAGCATTCAGAACAAGACTATAAGTAAAAGAGAAGCTGCGTATCAAATAAGCGAGATCCTCCGATCGATTTTCATTGTCGTATCGTTAATTAACGCAAAGACGTAGAAACCATCGTGGAAAATCTCTGTTTTTCTTGTCTCGTTCGACTTTTATCAATGTTAATTTAAGGATCGTACAACAAAAATGCTTATCGTTATTAGAGTGAAACATATAAAAAGATATTAATTTCATACTAATACTAGACTCTAGACTCTAGAAAAAAGAATTGCTTGAAATAAAAATTCATAAAATTTTGAAGAGGATTTTGAACGGCGATGTTTTGCCTTTTATATAGAAATAGCAACAATGAACATATTTGTAAATACCTATATCGCGTTATCAAAGATTCTGAAATTGCATTCGTTAATAAAATTCGTCGAGTCGTAGCGTTTATTCTAAAGAACGCATATAATAACGAAGAAAAGTTTCATTCTCTTTTAAATCGAATCATGAGAAATGTCAAAGCAATGATACAAAGATTCAATGAGTATTTCACTGACACTTTGCTTTTTTATCTTATGTTTTACTAATTATGACAAATTTAATTCGATGTAACTTTTAAAGTTGTTTTCTATTTACTTTACCATTTTTTGGCAAGAAGCCCTTACACATATATTTGAAATGAAACATGCATAAAATCAATTTTCAAAAATTCAGAATTATATTCAATATATTATATTTTTTTACTCTCAAGATGTCATAAAAAATGAACAAGACTCTTGTAAAAAAAAAAAAAAAAACTTTAACAAAAGATATTGCTATACTTCGCTAGCTGATTCTTTTGATAAGATTTGCAGTGCTATACTTGTAACCGAGACCATCGTCGAGTGACTATTCATCACTTTGTAATGATAATATACTGATTCCATTTACGAGAAAACGATCTCTCCAAGTAGTTGGCGAATCCTGAAAAATGCAATGCCGATCATCGTAGATGCGCAGGATTTTAGTGAGAATCCTCGAGGGAACCTAATCGGAATAGCCGTCGCGATACCACTTTGGGATATTACGGACTTTTTGGGACGGAATTTGGATGGAATACGCGTTTTATCGCCTCGAGAGTATTTCGTCCGTACAGCGTGGCGCGCGCATTCGCGATCATCGAGAGAACGCTTTATATGGTACATACAATATGTGCGAATTTTTATATGCGATATTATATTAGATCGTCATGTGAATTTTATATCAACGACTTTTAATTAATTTCTGAAATGAAACGCGACACATGTAATTTTGCGCGGATCTGCAGTTATATTTTTCGTGTTTTTTTTTTCAAAAGAGAAAACGCGCAATTCGAATTGAAAATCTGCATCTATTTTTAACCGTATTTTTCTCTCATTTGTAGATTTTAAAATAAAACTAAAAAAAATTAAAACATTCTCTATCAAGATTTTGTACAATTTTAGAATCTCAATAGAAGATGTCAATTTATATAGAAATTGAGTTTCTCTATTTTCTGTACCTTATAAACAGGCGCATTTTACATTAAACGAACAATTTTCAGTTGGAGCTTCCGAGAAAACTGTAATAGATATCAAATATCGTTTTCAAAGCGAATGATATTATTAGAAAATAATGAAGTGAAAATTGGAAAATTAAAAATAACAGAAAAGTTCTATTTTTTTCATAAATCTTCTTGATTAAATGGCGGAGAATGTTTTCTTCAGGCGGAAAAAAAAATTAAAAATTGAAAAATTTTGTAACGCCGAATTCATAATGATTTTTCTTCGCATAATGGTCTTTCTCGGGTTGATATTCAGCCGATACGATCTTATACGAGATATACATAAGAGGCGCGCGCGTATCGTCTAAGAGCGACCGATCCGGTAAGCAGTTGACCGGTAGGTCGAACCTGTTCGTGCACGAGCGGAGCAAAATATTGCATTATTATTTATTAATTCAGAGCATACTAGATGCGTATCTCTCTCTTGTACTCCGCGCTACTCTCGGGATCACGACTCTCTTATCTCGAGAGAGGCGCACAGTGGCTCTCGACTCGCTCGATCCTATATTTTCTTTGCACGATGAAATGTTGGATGAAAAGGCGATGAAATCCACGCTCTTTAGACGATATATAATTTGTGACAAAATTCTATTTAAACATGTCTTGTATCGCGCAAGACAGGAAACACTTGAGGTAAAATATACATACACGATATACATATAATAGTATATTACGTACATATACATATAAAATATATATCAGAGTACATTATATATATATATATATATATATATATATATATATATATATATATACACATTACGTGAGAGGTACATAAAATTATAAATGGAATTCTGTGTCGCGAATTATATAGATCGTCTAAAGCGGGGACTTAAGTTGTGATTTTGGAAAGACAAGAATCCGGAGTTTAAAAATTAATTTTGACCAGGACGTATATGTATAAATCAGAGCCAAGTTTCGATATATATGTATACGAAAAATGCAGTATTCGAAATTTAAAATGTGAATTGTCCCGTTGAACATAAACTTGTATATTTTCTTTCCTCCTCTTTTCAATCTTAATTTTTTCACATTTTTTTTTAATTCTAGAGAATTTCGATAGGTTTAATTAATATAGGATAGATAGATTGAACTTTGTGTACCTTAGTACAGTTACTTAAAGGTTTAAAAGAGGAGCTTTCCAACGAAACTATAAATTAAAAATATAATAATCTGACCGTATTTTTTAAGTATCAAGGTAGATGTTAATCTGAAAATTGAGATTGAAAAAATAAGCGAGACAAATTTCGACTTGATTATCTTCCGATTAAGAGATAAAATTTGGCGATCGAATCAAGATACATTCGTCTATAAAGACAAATAATCAAAAGAAAAGATCTACTAATAGATGGTGGGCTATCATCGAATCAATTGTGCGCCGAATTTTTGCTCGCCGATCGCGAATCGATCTTCATTACAGAAATCTTATTCGTTTATTGCAGGGCAGGGGAAATAATTGCGCGTCGAGGTAAGTCGAATTCTAGCTCGAAACGGAGATGCAAGATCCGAGATACCGCGGCGCTGGATAGTGTCCACCTCGACGTACCTTTTCTCCGCGCGCCGCAATCTCGTGGCATCGGTCTGACCTCTCGGTAACCGGCGGCTACCGTTCTGTGATTACCATGATAATTCGTCCGACTCGCTCTGCCCCTCTGGCACGCCGGAGATAATACGCGATGCATGGTGCGGCTTGACGCTCGACGATCGCACGATGCGTGGTACGAGCATACATACCATTGTCTCTATAACCATCGGCGATCTCGCGGCATCGCCGCGAATGCGTAAAAAAAGGACCGAGCTGAGCGAACGGGGCAAATGGAACGGAATCTGTCCAAACGTTCGGCGCACGCGATCCTGACGGGTTAACCCGGGCGCCACCCCTTTCTCCCCCGTTTGGTACGATGAACCAGTTTCAGAATGTAGACTTGCAAATCGCGATTTGTGTAATCGTGCCTCAGGTAGGTCGATCGAATCGGTCGAAATTTATATACCTCCCGTATACATATAACGCACAGGCTCCATTACGCTTACATTTACGTTTCTAAAGATATGCTTTATATAATGAAAATTCTTTATCAATCTATATAATTCGTGACAAATTTCTTTATATATTTTATGTATCTTATATTTATAATCATATGTAATATACGTATAATTTTATAAGAGCGGATATATATATATATATATATATATATTTGAAAATATCCAAACTTTTTTTTTAAATTTAAAAAATTTCAAAAAATAGATAAGATTAAGTCATAAAATTATTTTTGGATATATAAGAAAATCTCAGGTGGCCAAAAAAATGTTGAACATAAAATCTTTGAAACGCTTTCCTATCAAATCATATTTTTCTTTATATATCTTTCCTGAAAACTATTATATAATCTGATGGTTAGGTCATATTTTTTTTTTTTTTTTTTTTTTTTAAATCTATTTATTCACCAAATAAGAAATCATCGCTTATAATCGTAAATTATTATAAATCACAAACGATTCAAGTTGTCAAAAAAGTTGATTTTATTAAAATCTAAAACCATTAGCGATTAAAATTCAGAAAGAGCTTGCTCATTGTCAGTAAAAAGCATCGATCAATATACAGCTGAACATGAGAAAAAAACATTATTTGGACATGTTAATCCAGTGTTGAGAAAAAGGGATATAAAGATGTATGTATTTTAATTATATGGGTAGATTTGCATATAATTTCGCGAGTAAAAATACGCAGCACATAAAATTATATTAGATTTCTAGATTAATATCTAAAGTAGGCTTGCAGCTTTTTCGATGCGGTTGTACAGAAGAAAAAAAAAACGACGAAAATCATATTATGTTTTTTAACATCTAAAGAAAATAAAATTCGTTAAAATATTTAATTTATAGAATATTCACACACAAATATTTTTAAAGTCGTTATCATAGAAGGATAAATGGCAACAGTTTTGATGTCTTGAATCGAAGCAAACATAAAATTTTATGCATTCCAATAATTTGTTAGTTGATATTATCGTTTGGAAAAAGATCAATTGCTCTAATCATGAGTGTGATCTATTCAGGAATCATTAGCGATCAAGTTTGAATTTTCTAGAAATTTTTTTCGCAAAAATGTATGCAATTTGCATCTCAATCGCAACGCTATTCCGAGTGTTTCAATTGAACACGAAGGGACAGTCGCTGAATAAAAAAAATTCAACCCTTGGAAAAAAAAATTTCGTAAAACGCGTATTTTACAGAATGGTTTTTGTAAAAGTTATCACTGATTTACATACTGCTTGTCGAATGTTGTTTTGTTTCTCACAGGAAAATTTTCATATATACATTTATTGATTGGAATTATGTGTAGAAGATAAAAAATGCGATTGCGTTGTACATATGAGAAATACGACACTCCAGAAATAACTTTTTTTTTTAACGCGAGCATTGCCAAAGACACGTTTATTAGAAGCCTCTTTTTATTCAAAATGGGATCTGATCCCAGAGTGTTTTTCCACTCGGTTGCGCCCTGTACGAAATAAAAACTCGAAATCCCTCCTTTTCGGCAAATAACGATACTTTCGATTAGAGAGGAAGATTATGCGAGGAAAAAGGGGGTTAATCTCCGGCCCTCGTCTCTTTCTTCCCTTTTCGCGGCGTAACCATGCCTCCTCCGGTTCTCAACCCCCGAGCTGCGCGGCGTGGATTTACAAAGGGCGAAGGGTCCACCCTTAAGTCCGGAAAGACGAAGCTGACTGGTCGATCGATCGGCGAAGCGTCACGATAGGTCGTAGGGTGTGGTCCGGCACTTTTCTGCTATCGAGACTCGGTAAAAGAAGAAGGGTTGTAGAGCTCGATCGATTTTCCGCTCTCTCCCTCCGTCATCGGGAGAGGTTGAAAAAAAAGACGGACAGTACGTACGTACGTACGTACGTACGTACGCACGCACGCATGCATGCATGCACGTACGCATACGCACGCACGCACGCACGCACGCACGCAGGCACGCACGCACGCACGCACGCACGCACGCGACGGTGCCGTGCGTGGCGCAAAAATGTTGTGCGTGCGTCGCGGCGTCGAAAAAGTTCCGGCCTCGGATCAGTGGTGTGCGTGTCTCTCCGCGCGAAGAGAGAAACCGTCTCGCGTGTGTCTCTCGTCGCGCGTTCAGGTTTATATTATATCTACATATGTATCTCCGCAAGAGTTTCTTCTCATTCACCCCCCCCCCCCCTCTCCCTTACTTTCGCGATCTTCTTCATCTCGCGGGAGCGACGTCGAAACATCGTGCGTCGAGCACGACGACGAAATGAGAGTTCGGCGATGCGCGCTTCGCACCTGCGTATAAGACGCAAAAGCACGTCGATGCATCGCACATGCACGCGCCATGGCGGCAGCCAGGAGAGGAGAGGAGAGGAGAGGAGAGGAGAGGAGAGGAGAGGAGAGGAGAGGAGAGGAGAGGAGAGGAGAGGAGAGGAGAGGAGAGGAGAGGAGAGGAGAGGAGAGGAGAGGAGAGCGAGTGAGTATAGAGACGCGAAGAATCATCGCATCAAAATCAAAGGTCTCGCTTTTTAACGCGAGAACGTTGATCCCGGATGAACCCGGCTTTCTTTACGTTGGATTGTCACTTATTCTGATCGGAACGATACCGCCGATGCCAATTTTATGACGCCAGTTTGTATTCCCTCGGGAATATGATTCCACCGAATTCGGCCGAATTCCGATTTCTAAAGTACTCGTCTCGCGTGTCGTATGAATTGAATCGTAAATGCGCGAAAGAGTCGCACGGTAGCCCACATGGACATTATGCGCGCGTGACCCTTCCTTCGCACGAGACGCCCACGCGAATCACTGCGCCGACTATTATTATATCCGTCGGGAATGCGGACCGACACACGCCGCTCCGACATCGATTTGCCCGTTCCATTTACGCATTAATTTCGGAATTCGATCGTACACGTGGGATAGGTGATCTCAGAAATTAATTGCGCCACACATCCGCCCGTGATACTCCTAATCAAGTCATTCGCTCAACTGGAGTATCCCAAATATATTTTCCAAGATATTTATTGGATTCAAGAATAAGTTGCCATAGATTTAGGCCGCACAAAATGGCGGAAAACATGGCGGAGCTCCCTCTTTAATTATGCCCATTAGAATTATTGAGATTAATTGTAACAAATGATTCACTTAATTAAAGCATTTTAAGTATTTTTCAAGATAAATTTTTTTTTGAAAAATGGTAGATTGTATGAGTTTCGTAGTATAAAATTAAAGTGTATAAAATGTAAGTTTCATCGCTTTTTAAAAATTATTTTGTAAACTCACTTAAGTGTGCGATAGACCCACGTTACTTTATTTCCTTAACCCTTGTCAATACTTCGAGTATTCAATTTAAGCTAAAAATTGTTATAGTTGTTGGCGAAAGTCCGCTTGAATGCTTTCAGATCCCTATTCTTTGCATAATTTTGTGTGCATTAACATGTTTGGAATAAAATTCAAATTTAAAACTTTTACATGCAAGGATTTTAAACACATATGTAAGCTTGTTCAATAGTAGGGGCTGCCTAGTTTTTATTTTAACTTTTTTGTTTCTTTCTTGCGATAATTTAAATATATATGGATTTAATTCGAATGTGAGATACTAAGCTGAATAAACAATTATTTAGTATATCGTAATAAACGTATTTATAATACAAATAACGAAACATAAAGTTTAAAATAAATATATAATTAATATATTTAGTAAAATTACATATGAATAAGTAGAATAAAGGTTTTGAAAAAATGCATGAAAAAAATTTTTTTCATCGATACACAGAAGATTTAACGCCTAAGCGATACCCGGATATATTCTTCTATTCAATCCTTTACGTATTGTTTTACGTTTGCCAATGAGATTGTAATGACACGAAAAACTAGAACTGGATACTTCGTTTCGTTTATTACGCAAATAACGATCGCGAATATCTCGCGTGCATCTTCAGTCACCTTTTATCTCGTTCTCTCGACAACATTTCCGGCACACCCGTTATTTCGTGGCGTGCATAAAATCACTGAGGATGACTAGATGCACTTCTGGTACTTAACGTAATGAATGAGGCGAACATCGGAGTCTCGAGGCCGACGGACATTTGTTAAACGCTTCCGACACATTTTAATACATGGTAAATCATGGCAAAAACATTCCGCTTCGCAGAAGTGAAAAAAGGGATCATGTTAAAAGAAATGGCGTGATTTTTCACTCTGAAGATGTCTCAAAAAAATATGTGTGCCAAATATATCTACTCCAAATTTTATACATGCTTGTAAAGTTATATGACTTATATTTACAAAATATTATATATATATATATATATACATATAATTAGATATACGTTTTATACAAAAATTAATGGTATATAATATAAATCGTGTGTAAAATAATTTTACAAACGTTTATAAAATCTGAAGTAATAATTATATAATTACATAATTATATTAATACAGATATAGATATAGATATAAATATGTTGTCTCAAAAGGATCGGGTTTTTTTTTTTTTTTTTTTTTTTTTTTTTTTTTTTTTTTTTTTTTTTTTTAAGAGATTTTGCAATGAATTCGGGGATGATTTTTCCTCAGTGAAAATATGAAGGCATCAATAGATTCCGAGTTAAAAATAATTGAAAAAGAACGGCGTTTCGCAAACTAAACTTTGTGGAATTAAAAGATTAATAAAAATAATATTTCTTATTTAATTTCGGGAGGGGATTACTTTAGTAAAATTTTAATTTAAGATTTAGTTACAAAGATATGTGATAGCAAAAAAATTATGATCTCTCTCGATATTTTTATCGAGAGAAAATAGTCTCTAGTATAATACAATTTTTAATATTAATGAAGTTTTATATATATATATAGTAGATTGGGATATAACGGGTAAAATTGAAAAGAATTAAACGGTTTTGAAAAAGACCTGTCAATTGTATTGATATACAGTACTAAAATTATATAAAGCAATTTGATAATCGAATTTTGCCCTCTACTATTTTTACACTTTTCTTCAAATATAAAATTTGATTATCACAAATTGCTTCATCTAATTTTGTACTGTATTGTGCTGTAATAAAATCGACTTCTTGGTTTTCTTGTACTTGAAATGATTTGATTTTTTAAATTCTATCCATTTGTTCTTAAATAATAGCCGAACAGTTTCAATACTTCTTTTGTCATTCGGTATATATAATTTCTATTAATTAAAACTGTATGGAAGAAAAATGACGCGCATAACAAAATGCTCGAAAATATTTAGCGATTAGCGAAAGTGAGTAAATAATTACTTTTGGAATATTTTTCAGATGCCACGTCTTGCGCGGCGGATGTAAGAACGGAAAATGTTGGGGATGATTTGGGCCTTAGTGGTCCTGTGGTGGCTGCGTTTGAATCCTACTGGCCTGCTAAGTCCCAAGTTATTTCCGGCGTAATCAGGATGATGCACCTCTCCCACCGATCGAAAGGGAACGTCGATGGAATATTCGATTAATTCTTGAGGCAAGACATCCATCTCTCCGAGATGAACGACTAGTAACTTATAAGCCCTTTAATTACGCAATAAATGTACGTCTACCTCTATAGGCTATTAAAGTCGCTCTCTCGTGTCACGTGTCGCATCTTGGGAATGAGAGTGTCATAACTGAGAAAGATACCCATTTTGGATTTTTACAATTATAACGAATGATTTGTTTTTGAAGAGTGCCGCATTCTCTCTTCTCATTTATACAACGTTAATTTACAAAGCTTATACGACAAATTGTAACAAAATATAGAATATAAAATAAAACATCATATATAATATATGAAAATAATATAAAGTATACATAAATATATAAGAGAAGAAACACACACACACACACACACACACACACACACACACACACACACACACGTTTTCTTCTTCTCTTATATATTTATGTATACTTTATATTATTTTCATATATTATATATGATGTTTTATATATATATATATATATATATGATGTTAACTTTATGATTCCTGGATAATATTTTAAAATTAATCTCTCATCTCTCTTAATAGTTAGGTTCAAACATCATCCGTAGTATGTACGTTCGTGTCATGCATATGTATATAATATAATACAATATAATATATATAATCGATCACTTACAGCGCAATCACAGGCGATCAAAGGTAAAATACTGACCTATATAATAAATCTGATCGTAATTAATAATTCATGCAATAATTATTAACCGTCAATCCGCCACGCGTCTCCTAATCGTCCTGTTCAGATTTGTCAATTTTTTGCGCTCTACGATTTCTCCGAAGTAAAACCGAATTTTTTTTTTGGTAACAAAAATGTGCAAGGATCGTTTTAGATCAATTTGAATTGACAGCCGTATAGATCGCGAATTTATTAACACGGATTTTATTAAAGTTGGCGAAATCGTGATTATATGCAAATACGGTTGTAACTGTCTAACATAAGAAACGAGGAAGTTCGAGATAAACTTAATTATTATTTATCGCTGTACCAATCAGGGAATATCAGGTAATTAATTATATCGCTCGCTTTTTAAATGTAATTTAAAATTTAATGGCTTTCATATTTAACTGTTAATTAAAAGCTACATTGCAATGTCTTTTTTTTATCACGCGTTATAAAAATCTATTGGAAAATTAAATACATTCAGCACACAGATATAAAAAATTAATACCGATTTAAAAATTGATAGCAAAATATGAGATGCTGGCTAATTTGTTGAGGCAGCTTTGGGGTTTCTATGCGGCATGTGCCTCGATACGCAATGAACGCAATGCCCTTGGAAATCCCAAAGGAGTCTAACGCATCGCATCAGCCTAGAGGAGGGATTTATGAGGAAGATGGTATTGTTAGACTCACCGGTTTTGTAATATCCAGCAGCTCGGTTCTGCGAAATCTCGGATGATATCCGCGCAAAGGGGTATCATTGGATGCGTCTTCATTATTCTGCTCTTCGAAATCCAGCAATCTATTCATCTTTCTATAATGTAAAACGAGCCTCTGTTATTAATGTCGTTGTAACTGCATTATTCAACTTTTACCTAAAATCAAAGAAAAAAATATAAATATTTAACAAAAAAATATTATTGCTCGCAGAGATATTTTAACTAACGTATTAATTTATATTAATACGATTCGCAGATTCGAGCCGGAAGATGTAAACTTAAGTCCATAACAACATACACTCATTTATATTCCAAATCATCTATTATCCGCTAATCGAACATGAATTATTTACTATGCGTTTAATACAATTCGCATAAAAAATATGTATATTTAAAAAAAAAAATATATATATATATATATATTTTTTTTTTTTATTATAGTCGAAGAACTCAAATATTTAAGGAATAATATTTTACATTTAACAAACAGATTTAATCTTACACAGAGATAAAGGATTAGTTTAAAAATTCTAAAATTCTAGATTCTAAAGCAGAATTCTAAAACACTTTACGATATTTTATTTTTACATATGTGTCACGTTGTTTTATTGTTTTTACAGAGACATTATATACCTTTTATGACTTTGATCGAACGACGCGCACCACATTGATTCTGTTTATCTACTGAAGCATCTTAGCTAAAACTGATATATTGTTGAATGCCAACAGAGCCACACAAGTGCTAGTTGAAAAACTGTCAATATATCATTTAAAATCACAGGTTAGAATGTACCAACCGTTACAGCGTATCAAATATAACATTATAAGGTTGATTTGCGGAACCAATGAGATCGTTTTCTATATTCAAGAAAAATAAAAACTCAAAGAATATAATCGTAAAAAGTGTACATATATCTGAAAATTGATGATAACATACATAACAACGATTTTTGTAATTGTTCAGCTTTGTAAAGGGAAAAATAGTGAAATAAAGAATGGAATGAGACGAAAGATGGAAAATAGTTTAGCAGAATCTATAGAAAATCATAAATTATATAGAGCAGATCGTTTTTCTTTTTCAGTTAGTATGAATAAAAAACAAAAATGTGATATGTAGTATATATCAATGCGATCGACATGTTATCAGAGAAATAAATGATTTATTAATATATCTTTCTTTTATTTATAAATATTTCGATAATAGTATATAATAGCACGTATACACAATAGTATACACTTGACATTCGTCTAATAGTCAACATTTCTCGGTGAAAAAAATCGAAATATTTTTTGATATCCAGCACATCTCGGCATTCTATTGAATGTCTGCGTATATGCTTGATGTCATTTTCTTAATCGTATAGTCGAAATTCTTCTGCAGCTAATTCCAAGAATTATCCTCCGCGAAAGTCTTTTTGTCGACTGCATCACCTGTTGTTGTCGCTTGATCTTTGCGTTTCTTGCGCCTTTTACCTTTTATATATAAAATGAATCGGAATATTAATTCATGTAAAGATAAAAAGAATAAAAAGTGTGTAATACCTACCAGTAGCAATTTTCCATTCGTCTTCGCGTGTATTCGTTTCGTTAGTAGTCGATTTTCCATTATCTTTCATGGCAGCGTCCCTACAAAGCGATAAATTTTTGAACATCGTGGAAATGTGAATCTCATTTTAGCGCGCTCATATTATAGCAAATGTAAATATTGTACAATGTGCAATAACGCATTTCGCACACGATGAATCTATTTGTAGATATCACAATCGCATGCGCGACAAACTTGAATTTTATTCACGGGATTATACATAATTCTTTCATTCTGATTGATTCTATATTTAAAGAGTACACACACGTGTATACGCATATATATATATATATATAGACGAGATGCTGCATATTCATAAATTGCGAGATTCGCAGCGATAGTTCCGCGAATTCAAACACGCGTGCACCGAATAAATTTCTCTTGAGAATAATGTAGATTTTTCGAATATAATTTTATTGTTATTTAATTTTATTAAGATTATAAATTTTTGGGTTTATATCGGGTGAATTTTTACGCGTCGATTTAAGTCAGTGTAATATACATAAATTTTGTGTCTTTGAAATGGCTGTATATTCCGCTGTTCCTAGAAATTGTCATTTGTCTCAGGTGATCACACTCAGTTTCTTATCATCCAATGTTCGTATCACATGAAAACACACGCGATACAGCAGAGAGAATTTACGAGCGCGGTAATTACGAGCACACGGGTGATTCATTAATATCGTGTTATTCGGCGAGACCGAGCAACGTTGTAACTACAATGCGATAGAAGATTGCAGTCGGTTACAAAAAAATAGACGCGCCGTGTTCGCTAGACAAAGACCGCGACTAACGACAGCTGATTGGAACATGTGCCTGGGTAAATTGATTACGACAGACATAGTTACCTCGTTAAAGATTTTCTCTCAAAACGCCGCTTTAAACGTATACGATCAACTACTTACTATCGTTTGAGATTTATGCACGCTTAGCGTTATTACATGAGAGTGCTTTTTTCAAAAAAAATCCTACGGATAATACGATTTTATTGTAGTATAACTAATAATATCTTTTCAAAATTTTAATATAATTTCCAATTTTGTATTTAGAAATTTTAGAAAGAATAAAAATAATTGCTATTCATATACCCAACTAAAATTCTTTATATTAATAATAATTATATATGTTTATCCTCTTTAATATATAAAATAAATGAATTTGAATAAATAAATTAAATGAAACAAAAAAAGTGTAAACGATACAGTTTTAAATAATTCAGACTTTGCACATGGTTTAATGCAATTTCCATAAAAGATATCAGTTACTTGCAAGACGGCGGGCACATCGCACAAACCGGACCAGGGGGAAAGAGGAGGAAGAGGCGAAGGAGGTACAGAGCAGGATGAAGGGAAGCAGAAGAGGAAAGGGAAAAGGAGAAGAGCAAGAAGACGAGATAGGCCTGTAGCAAGCGTCGCGTGCATTAATTCAGAACAAGGTCTACAGCCCTATGCAAATTTCTCGTGTACAGGAAATCCTAGGAGAGGCCGCCTAGGGTCTTATCCCTTTCTCTCTTTTCGTCTTGAGAAGATCATACCGGGGCTATAACGCGCTATTCATCCGTGCGTTTAATATATCTCGCACTGAGCGTGATAGCTCGCGGCAGAAAATAAATTACGATGGATTATCCATTTTTGTTCTAATGCGTGCGATTTTCCAGATTGTACATTTTACAAACGTACACATTTATTCACTGCAGACATTTTATACGATTCATACGTATAAATTGGTATTTCTAAACATTAGACAATTAACCGCGATTTGCAACCGAGTAATAGAGAGTTTAAAAGTAGGAAGAGAATCGCATTTAATAATGTTAATTTGTTCAATAAAACTGCCCCGATATACTCATGGAAGCAACCGATAATTTGAATTCATTATATGCCAAACATATTTTGTATTCAAATCTATGATATAATATATCGTTATAACTCACTCAGGCGATGACAATTTCCGTTTATGGTTCTTGAGAGAAACGTCGATCTGTAAGGAAGCTTGATGGTTTGAATATTTTTGTACTTTGCAGGTAGTCTGTCTGGCTAAAGCCTGCATCACGATGCCGGCCTGATCGCGACGGTATAAACCTATGTATGCGGACGTATCCGATAACCATGAAACATAACCACCGCCTGTAAACAAAAATTGTTATAGCACTAGAAGTACGCATGTCGTTTATGACGCACGTACTTGTCAATTTCGGTTTTTACTTGTATCGATACAATACTCACCAAATGGACTAAAAAGTTGACTTATATCCGTATGTTTCCATTCTTTAGGGAATGTTATGTGAAACACGTGATCTCTGCTAGGATTTGCTAGCAGAAAAAAAAAAAAAAAAAAAAAAAAAAAAAAATTTATATTACTTATCAGTAAGTTATTTCTCACTATTCACTCCAATAGAATAAAGGTAATATATCCCTCTCTTCTCTCCTTGATTTTATTGATTTAAATAATATTTTTGATTTGAATAATAATGAGAGCATACATATAACATATAATTATATTCTAATATAATTTTTTTAAATAAGATATACTTACGATCTTTTCCTACTAAATTCACATATGGAAAGTCTTTCAATCTTGCAATTGGAAGTCTGCAAAAATAGAAGAAACCAAGAAAATAATTAAATTATAAGTAAATACAATCGCACAATAAAAACAATTGTATAAGATTTTTAAGAATAAAAAGTAAAATATTATTCAGAGTTCTTTCTCTCTATTGATGTAATACTTACTTATTGAGAAAAGGATTAAGCAAAGGAGAATTTGCTAGTACCATGGCATTTTCGGACTTCTGCAATGTGCCTAAAAAAATAGTCCCACATATATTTGTTAACGAAAGTCAAGAAACGCAAAGCAATTATTCATAAATTAAAACATTTATCTACTCATGTAGTCATCACAAAATTGATTGATATAAGAAACATATACTAGAATATACTTTCAATAATACCGACGAGAAAAATATTAATCATTGTAATTGTGATATTTATGCCTGATATAATTACTGACCAAGATAATTGGATAATGCAATAAAGCATAATCCAGTAATGTACGCATCGTATCCTGCTTCATGCGATTTTTCTGTTGATACTGAATAACTATGTCCTTCTACAGGTTCTACATCAGGAATAGAAAACGGGGATTTGCTCACAATGTCTAATAATACATTTAAATTCGACGATGTTACGTGCTCTTTAAATTGTTGTGATTGGCAGATGACTTTTGTATCCAATAAACTTAAAGAAAAGAGAAAAAGATAAGTTTTTCTGATAAATTTCACACATACATATAAATATCTTTAGATATTAAAAACTAGCAAATAATATTCAAAACATCTCTATTCGATTTAATAATAATAAAAATATAAATACATATATCTTACCTAGGAAATAAATCATGAATCAATGTCTTGAATTCTAGATAATCATTTGGCAGAGGTGTAAAAAATTGATGCACAATATGACACAGATCTAGTAACATGTTATGACCTACTATTATCTTTCCCTGAAATAAAGAGATTGAAATATGTTTAAACAAAATTATAATAACAAGGAAACGTTATGTACAGTTTGTATTTCTTTCAAGTATCTCTACTTATTTAAAAAATATAAAAAAATATTGCATATAAAATTGTAATTTCCAAAAAAACATGATACAACAGTAATAACTTTTGTGAATGGATATACAATATGTCTGGTTTAAGTGAATATGTAGAATTATTTTGTAAGCGAGTAAAGGTATGAAAAAATTGTACAAATAAGAGATATTAAAGAAAGTGTTTTGTACAAAACTAATCTTATAATATTACTTTCTAAATGAAACAACTTATGTATGAACAATTTTTTTATCAATTACTTACAAATCAATTCCGTATATTCAATTAAATCAGATATACTATGTATATATGTATATACACTTACAGATTCTACAATCTTCTTCAAAAGATTGCTAAATCCTACAGCCTGTTTCATTTCTAATTTCTCATTCTCGCGTTTTTGATTCTCTTTTCTTTCCTCTTCCTCTTTAGTACCTACTTTCTGTATGGAAAGACAGTGCCAAGTATTTTCAACTTTACCTTCAACTCTCACTTTGTTGGGCCATCTAATTTTAGTCTCCTGGTATACAAGTCTTCTTATAAAAGCATTACATTTGTCTATTGTTATTTCTTTTGCATCCGAGGCCAGAAAATCCTCTATTCTGGAACTGAAATTTCTACAAGTTAAGTACTTATTGATATCACAATTTTAATATCATATATTCCTTAAGTTATATTGAAAAAGATAGTTACCATATTTCTTCTATTCGAGGTTTGTCATTATCTGATATCGGAATCTTGATATCGAAGTCTTGATTGTTTTCTTCTTTGATTTTTTGTTTTTCTTCCAAGCGTTTGGCAAGTTTCTCTTCTTCATTTGTCCTGAGATACGGTATGCCATACTTGAAAAGTTTGTTGAAGTCAAAGTCTTGATTTGCTAGAAAGGCTATCGAAGATGTCTGACACATAAACCTGCAATCCGGTGCGTGACGATTCATCGGTTTGGGAAACACGTAAAAATTATAAGAACGCTGAGAATATCTGAAGAATGAAGGATATTTCGTAATTGATTTAATTCATTCTTATATATAAAGTTTTTTTAGGCTATGTATTTCTTTAATTAAATTATTAATACAGTTTAATTAAATATAAATAATAATCAAAATATCAATAAATAAAATCCTACTTGTCAGTTTGTGAATCGTATGTGAAGATGGACAAACCAAACTGTACAAGCAGAAAATCCATCGATCCTGTTCGGAGTTTGGTATAATATTGAGCTGGTGTATCAAAGGGACCAGCGTCTGGACCTGAATTAAGACCGGTGAATTCACCATCGATACTCAGAAAAGTAGCATTCTGTAGGATACTATCTAATTCAGATAATACGTCCTGAAAGTCTACGGAAATTACATTGGATTAAGGAAAAAGAACGAGAAAATAACTCGTGAAGAGATAAAGTTCATCAGTATTATCGCGTACTTACTCGAACAAGTTACTTCCATTATTTACGTCGTTTATGCGCACATTAATGCACACGCAAGATTTAATGATATGAAACTCTACATATAAACTCTCACATGTATGTACATAACCTGTATGTATTTCTATCTATTGAAGTATATAAACTATAAACAGATAAACGTGCGCACCGCGATACAAATTTATGTGTAAACTGTTCTCATCCTACTGATCTCTATACGTAGGGTCCGTTCCACTTAACGACCGTAAACGCTTACGATATCATTTTATCTTTGTTGTTAACCGAAAGTTAAACAAAGACAAATAATGCTCGCGAGCATTGCGATCGTTAAGTGGAACGCGCCCGTAAGTGCCGGTCTATAATAGGTGATTTAAGCCCTAAGCCTTAAGAAATTGACTAATCACAGTCGAGTATTCTCCTCATACTTGATTCTGATTGATCAATTTCTTAAGGCTTAGGGCTTAAATCACCTATTGTAGACCGGCACTAAAGCGGCGTCTACAATAAGATTTTAAGCCTTAAGAAATTGACTAATCACAGTCGAGTATTCTCCTCATACTTGACTATGATTGGTCAATTTTTTTAAGGCTAAAGCCCGTATCAGATTACGCATTGAAGATTGAGATTGAAGATTGAAATTTGACCAATCAGGACAAAGAAATTTTAGTTCCTTTTGTTCTGATTAGTCAAATTCCAATCTTTAATCTTCAATCTTTAATTTTCAATACGTAGTCTGATACAGGCATAATAATAGTCTGTATATCATTTTCCTAGCGTTTGCTAGACATGCGCGAAATTCCTTTCCTATTGCAATACATTCATACACTAAACTAGAATTACTCTCTCTCTCTCTCTCTCTCTCTCGGCTTTTTTTCTAAATAAAAGTTAGGTAGCTTGCGCGTTTCCATTGGGCGCGTTCAGTGCTGTGTTCCGATTCCCCACCCGGATGCACCCGATATTATAGTATACGTGACATATACTATAATATCGGGTGCACCCGAGTGAAGAATCGGAACATAGCCCAGTAGCGGGATTCAATAACTTGTTATCGACAATTTTCGGTATCGTTAATTAATGACAGCCAATGGTAAAGACAATCCTGGCGAAAAGCGCAACTCTCATAGGCTATCGCTCGCTAACGATAACGATAATTGTCGCAAAAGACATTAGAGAATCTCGCTACAGAAGACACAACGTTGAGCACCATCTTGTCGACACTCGTTGATTTATTGGTTCTAAAAGTAAGAACCAATCACGTTCGATTGCAACTCAACAGTTGTGTCTCCTGAACACACCCATTAATAATGGGCCATTACTATTATTATAATTCAGTATCGCAATAATGTAATATCGAATACGGTCAAGTGAAATAGACTCATTTCCGCTTCTTAAACGTATGCAATCGATATTAATTGAATACTTATTCAAATGAATTTAATTATTATCAAGCTACACTTATTAACATTTATTAAGAAAAAGCTTTTGCCAGTCTGTGTCGCCCTACAGCGTAGGTTAGGATTGATGATTTAATATTGAACAAGGAATTTTGTTGCTGTGGAAAATTATAAAACAGCTTTTGGAAAAAAAATCAATGATGAGATGTGTAAGATTTCAAAGCGATAAAAGACCGTATTGGAATGCGAGAGAAGGTAATTTTGTAACCATTTCCCTTTGATTATATTAATCTCTAGTTATATTGTTAATATATATCAATATGTATATGATTCATATAGTTGCAGAAAACGTGACGACGAATGAGAAAGTAGATGAGAATAATGACAACGCTTCCGAAAAATATGATGACTGTGCAATTTCCAATCATAGCACACCAGTTACAAGTAGACAAAATACGAACAATGCTGAAGAATTACAAAAGCCTGATCATTATCAAAGTCCAATCTTGCTTCCATGTACGCAAGAGGGTGGTAATGAGGTTGCATGGGATTGGCATAATTCTCTTAGGAAAACTCCTGAAAGTAGAAATAAAGGACAAAGTGTCCATTGTGAGACGCCTAAAGGAACTAAGCTGTTGCACAAAAAAAGGAACTCGGATTCACCTTTGTTGTACAAGCCACTTAAAAGAAAGACCATTAATATGGAAAATATAGAAAACATTGGACAATTTGCAGCTGAGTTACAAGCATTAACCAAACAGATGAGTATTATAAAACACAATGACCATGATCGTCTAAATGATCAGGCCGAGAAAGAAGTGCCGATCTTAGAAGATACAAACTACAAAGAAGAAATGTCAACAAATGAAGATAACAAGCAGAATTCCATTGAAGCAGTCAATGACCATAACAATTTTATTAAGACAGAAAATTATGGTGATTTATTTGATGATTCGATAGATGATGATATGATTAGATGCACTCAAGAGATAGAAGAGAAATTAAATTCGATCGCGGAGAAAGATAATTTTACACATTCAGAGCCAAGTGTCAAGAAAGAAGAACTGTCTCAAGCATCTCATACAAATAATGCATCCAATAAAAATACTATAAAATCTACTTCTAATGAAAGTTTTAGAGAATTGTCAACTGAAAGTAGCTTTCCCAGAAGTACAAATAATGATAACACATTAAAGACATACTCAAAGTTATCGTTGAAAAAGAATTCAGATTCTAGCATACATACTGTAAAACAGACAGATAAAAACTTGTATAAATCGTGTTTGAGCAACAACAATATGATACATTCCAATATCAGAGACTCGTGTGATAATAAGAAATTATTAAAAAATAAAGCTAAAAAATCACTTGATTTTCCTGATGATTCTTTTGATGATTGTTTAGCAGCCTGTATCGAGGAGGAAAAATTATTACCAGCAATGTTCGATTCTTTGATTGATAGAAACGATATTATGAAATCTAAAGCTAGTTATGGACGTTTGACTCATGCGCCATTAAAATTGGAAGCCAACTCTTTTAAGTATACATTGAAGAATGAAATGTCTAGCGCTAACTTGTCAGCAGATAAAAAGTTTTTTAAGAGCAAAAGTTTATCTGATCAATATATTAGTCAGAACACAATTACGAACACTAAAAATAAAGCAAACCCGATGAGACCCACATTACACTTGAAATCGACCAAAAGCTCGACGATAACGTATACAAGTATCACGCGTGCCTCCGTAAGTACAAATCCGATTGTTACTAATGGCTGTAAAGTCGAGAATAGTGCAATTTCGTTAATGCGCAGCGTGGATCGAACGCATGGGTCCTATGATGTTAACAGGTGCACAGTAAAAGAAGATGGTGATCGTTTCGTTAGGCACCATTCCACTGGTAATATGAAAAACGATACGAAAGAAAGATTGTCAAAGACTGGTTCGCAGCCGGCTCAGTGTACTCCAGAAGAGATCGAAAGGAAGAGATTGCAGGCTTTAATGAGGCTCCAAGCGAAAAAAAAGCGGTACGCTGAAATGAAGATTACAAATAACATTAATAGGTGAAGAATAAGTGCCTTATCTTCTATTACCTACTTGTTATTTGAAAGTGATATTCTATACTTTCTTAACTACATATAATCCTGTATATTGTTTCGTCGACGAAACTATTCTCATCCTGTGATTGTCATTGTTATCATTATCGTCATATTCATCATAATCATCATTGTTATATTGTATAAAATATTTTTAAAAATAAGTTGCACAAATATATTTATGATTATAACAATATAATTTATAATAATTGTATAAAATATACATTTGAGCTATACATATATATACCTATATACTTGAAAAATTTCAAGGATATAATACATGTTTCTTAAAAACGTCTAAATTTTGTTCCTTAATGATTGCGCGATTGCGGTAGTAGTTTTTAACATCATTAATAGTTGGATTGAAAATTATATTTTATATTATATTTTAAAATAATTTATCTAAATTATACAATTATAATTTAGATTATATAAATACAGATACGAATAAAAACAAAGTATTTTATTTCCGTATAAAGAAAGAAAAGAATAAGTTTTTTTTATAACTTGTAATTATTTTTTATGATAGAATGTTGAATTTTTTATTTTGGCTATATGTATGATTTTGCTAATTTATAACCAATAATGGATCATTATTCAAACATATAATCTGATATATCGAAATTGCGATATAAACGAATCATTTTAGAATTTTATGAAAATTTGTTATAACTAAATTTTACGGTGTCACTGTGTGTGTGTGTGTGTGTGTGTGTGTGTGTGTGCGCGCGCGCGCGTGTGTGCGTGATAGGCGTATCGAACAAAAACTATATACTTACATTATGAAGTAAAAGTAAAAAATATACAATATAACATAGTTTTCAACGGAAAATATTTTATTTTTGAACACAATAAAAAGAGTAATCATTTCCCATAATTTTTTGACGCACAATACGAATAATTTTTAATTGTTTATTTAAATTTAAAAGTTTTTTAGATCGTTAAATATGAATCTGATGTCAAAATTGAGTAAACGTATACATTAGTTTTTGCAAAAAATCGAACATTTTTAATTTGACGTCTGCCATATTAATCCCGCCATTTTTAATTTATTAATTGTGAAATCAAATTCGTATTCAACGAATATTTTAATAAATTCTTAAGTTTGAATAAACTTGATTGAAAATTATTTGATAAATCCTGAATGATGGAATTTGCAACTTTTCCGCAATAGACTCTATATATATCTAACATTAAATATCTTATTAATCACAACTGATATAACATACATATTCCTATTGAAGAGGTTGAAAGTTCTAATAATATATTTTGATTGGAACAAAAGTTTCGCAATACGTTACATAGATATCGTCGTAGCTGTAACAAGTTAAAATAGCCCATTTTCGCAACTTTCAGCAAGAATTTTGAAAATTAATTATGATGTAGCAATTTAAAAGGAATCGTATTCAGCATTAAAAAGACTACGAGAAATGGTTATTTTCTTTCTTGCGTTTTTTTTTTTTTTTGTTGAATTATGTAATTGATCCTATATACATGATACATATATGTATAGACATATACTCCGATAGCACAGAGATTGTGTGTGTGTTGAAAATGTGCGCCATTTTGTTGGTACATATAGTATTTAGCTTTTTTATGCTTAACCATTCTCTTTTATGTTTGCGACGCTCGATTATCAGATTCATTTATTGGATTTTAAGAATTTTTACAAGGATTATTAGATTCATTTCTTGGATTTTAAGGATTTTTACAATCTCTCTCTCTCTCTCTCTCTCTCTCTCTCTCTCTCTCTCTCTCTCTCTCTCTCTCTCTCTCCCCCCCCCCACACACACACACACACACACACACACTATATTAAGAGTTTTATATTTTTTCTTCTCTTATTATCCATTTTATTTTCTCTCTGGTAGTGAGAGATAAGTTTCTCACTCCATTCCGATATGTTTTGTAATATATTAATAATATATCCCATACAGCACAGAACATTGCAGCAACAATTGCAACATTGTCGCACATTGTTGCTGCTATGTTCTGTGCTGTGTATGGGGTATATTATCAATTTTAACAAATGACGATATCCAGATGTATAATATATATATATTGTAACATTGTAATCTCTCTTGTAGCTGATTTGTCATTTTTATTAAAATTTTTTCAGGATGTATTTATTAAATAGCACATAAGATGTAATATTTATATACGCGAGAAGAAATACAATTATTTAGGAAATTCGTGGAGATAGAAGCTTTGTAATATAATTTTTTCAAATCTCTAAAATTTTGTAATATATGTAAATATATATATATGTATATATATAAGAACAAAAAATAAAATTTTGTATAATATATAATATATATATAATATATGAAATTATATTTTTTTTAAACGTAACACTGTGTATATTCAACTTTTTCACGAGATATTAGTTTTCCGAAGTTATAGATAAAATGGCGCGTTTTTGAAAAATTAAAGGAAAATCTATATATAGCCGCCTATATATTTATTGTTGATTATGGTTCAAATGAATCGTTGTCCACCTTTTCCCGTAAAACACCAAATTGTCAGGTTGATATATATATATATATATACATAATATTATACTACACTTGGGCGATTATCCTTCGCGCATGCGCTACTGTTAAATTTGTCGTACGCGATGTCACTTTAATCAATATATTGGATGACGTCACACAAAGGGTTTTCACCTGCCCGCTTCGTTGTTCTACGCGATACGGCTACACACTTCGAATCTCCTTTCGTACGCTGCTTTCTTTCGACAGTTACATTCTTCATTCTCTCGATCCTTAATCGAATAATGCACGCGTGACAATAATACTCTTATCTACAAAAAAAATTTACGAAGAAAGAGAGAAGGCCTTCTTCTTCGTGTGTTCGTGGATATTTCTTTCTCGGGAAAACTTGCGCGCGCGTCTACGCGTTATAAATATCAATTCTCTTTTTTTCCATTTTTTTACGTGTAATATTCGCATTATCTAGATTCTCTATTCATCGCGAGCGATATGGCTTCAATGGCTCCTGTTATACGTCTATTGTCATCCTGTCACGCGTTCTTCCCTCTCGTCTTCGGCGAATCTGCCGCGTTGTAGCGTCGAAGAACTACGTTTTTTATCATCGGCGACCGTCGTCGTAAAAGAAGAGAGGGAGCATTTATTTTATTCGAAACCCCTCGTCGATCCGCGTCGTTCGCGCCATCCGTGAGTCAACTACCACCTCCGCCACCGTCGACGCCGACGCCGACGCCGACGCCGACGCCTCCACCGCCGCCGCCACCACCGCCACGAAAATCATAGTACCGTCACGTACCCTCGAGTAACCGAGTAAGTCGAGCGTAATCCAATATTCCCGAATCCGCGAATGCGAAGTACGACCTGGACATATTTCGCCGGCCGCCTCTCGTCACGATGCTACCACTCGCGGTGATCGTGCTCTTTCTCCTCGCCGGCACGACGACCTCCGAAGTCTTTACCAACTCGTTCCTGGTGAGGATGCGGCAGCCAGCGGAGAAGCATGTAGCCGATCATGTAGCATTGAGAAATGACTTCGTCAATCTAGGATCGGTGAGTGACTAACGATATCTACTATTCGAGTTTGCTAGAAAAGCGCCGATTTCGATGATCGTTGGAGAGGAAAAAAGATGTATGACATTATTACTCGATTATAGAGCATACGTTTCATCGAATTTCTAATATGCTTGTTTCTTTTAATTGCATTGTTATTCAATTTTCCATTTTTTTTCCTTTCAACGCGTCTAAATTTATATTTATTACTTTAATTAGATATTTGTATTACAATTGTATATATTGTTTTAATTATATATGTATGTATTATTATTTTAATTATATATTATTTTTAAAGAAATATACCTTTTTATTATTATCGACGAGCTCGGAGTGCCACGCACCAAACGAAATAATCGCGTATCCGAGGTGCGGAGGACCAGGTGAAATAAGTAATATAAGAACGCATAACGATTGGATCGCAGTGACCAGCAACATATTTTATCGAGCTACTTTTCCGCGTTCAACGTCACGACAGTTTGACACGTGAACGTTTTCGATTCAGGTAGTGCCGTATATTCAGAGAAATTATACTCTCCCATTATATATCTGAACTTTGCCGTGTATTAACAATAGATATCCATAGACTATTGTGTGAACTAGATCCTTCAATAAATATCCTCTTTACATGCTTGATTTGCAGATATCTATGACAGACGCGAATATTATAATATTTTCGTCAGCTTTAGTAATGATATCAACAATGTTTTTTATTATTTAAGTCTGATTTATTATCGATGTATGCAAAAACGGCGTAGAGAATAGAACAAATATCCTTTTTGTAACATACTACATTTGTAAAATCTTTGATTTCATCGCGCAGCGCGCCCAATTAACAGGTTTGCTCTGTATTTCCAGTTGTTTTTTTTCAGTATGTTACTCGACAGATGTAACTTTTTGATAGAACGACAGAACCTTTATTGGCATCTCGTGTCAATTGATACAGTTGTACTATTTCACTAGATTTCCTTGCATTTTCTAGAAATCTCAAAAATTAATATTACAATAAATACACACACACACACACACACACACGCATATATGTATCTATCAAAATAAATAAATAGTTTTTCCAAATGAATTTTACAATTATTATAATTATTCACAGAGAAAGAAAAAAAGAGAAAATAATATGTCAATTATCACTAATATTATTTACGCATACGTATATTGTTTAAAAATAATGCGCATATGTTTCTTAAACTTTCTAATTGTTGATTTTTTAATCGCTATTTTTTAACTTTTAAATACATAAAGTGTTTTTGTGCGCTCATAATGTTATTTCTCTTCGATAAAATGAATAAATCCAACAAATGTGTCGCGCGTATTGCAATCCATCTTTAAATATTTAAACAATTTTATTTGCAAAGTTGCTTTTCACGTGTACCTCGCTATTAAAGGATTAAACGTTCCGGAAATTAATTTCTGGCGATGCGCCACGCGTCAGATTTAGCGCCACGTCTGTCTATGCGTTGACTCACTCCACTGAATGTGAAAACAGCAACGCGATTAAGCTAAGAAAAAACAAAGAGCGCAAAATATTTTTCTTCGGAATATTTTACTTTTCGCAAAAAATGAATCGAAACTTGAACGAAATTATTTACGCAGATTGTATTCTTTGTTTCGCTTGCGTTCAGCCAACATTTCTGTTTATGAATAGCAGAAACAAGAGAATTTAATTAAATACTAAACTTGAAGAGAATTTAAGCTATAAGTTTGTTAATAATCAAAAGAGGAATGCAGGTGTTGGTTAAAGGATATTTATCTGATCATTGTTTATATAAAAAGTTGGCAAGTTCTTCTTTTAAGTCATCGAGTAGAAAATTTTTTTAAATGAGACTGTCATTTTATGCGACTGAAACTAATTTTTTCAGGTTCCTATGTATATCGCGCAAAATTGTCGGTACATAAATAAAAAAGATAAAAAGAAAATTGATTAAAATTTTATAATATAATTACGAATTGAAAATATTAACAAGGGTAATTTATTAATTGTGCTAATCTAAAAGCTAATCAATACATAAATCAATGGTTAACGCGAGCTGCCACTGGCCAAGCTTGATCGAACTAAGATAGCCTATAGTCTTTCGAGACGAGGCGTAAGGCTACTATGAGATCAATACTCGAGAAAATGATGAGATTGGTCTTAAAAATCACAGCACGCAAGAAACTCGAGACAAATATACGGAGTAGAAAGTTATTGATGGTATAATCAAGAAGATGAGAATTTTACACGATAAAGTATTGCAAAAATATGGGATTATATAAAATAAATTAATTTTGAAAATTGATCCCGAATAACTTTTTACCATCTTGTGACTTCTAAATCTAATATATTTAAATAGCGGCTATATAGATATAACAAAAACATATAATGTTTCAATTGAAAAAAAAAAAAAAAAAAAAAAATGAAGCTATCGAAAACGCGTGAGCTATTTGTATAATATAACAAAATCATCTCTAATTCATTGATTTATGGCATATACAATATCATTAAAAGTTATACAAGTTTATAACGTATTGCTAGATACTTATTGCTAATTTTTCACTTTACAATTTCGATTTTCTTTAAAGCGCAATTTCGCGTAGACAGATTTTATTTTCTTTTATTCAATTTTTTTTATATGTAGAATCATCAATTTTATATAGTTTAAACGCAATAAATTAAATAAGCGAAATGCAATTTTGCCAATGTAGAGGAAATTGATATCCCGTAAGCGCTATTTATCGGCGTAGTGACGTAGTTTCTTCCGATTAAAACTGTTTCCTGCTTGTCTCGTACGATTAACCACCATGGGACATGAAGCTAAATTATCGGCGATCGATCGTCTCCATCGCGACGCGATTAATTTTGCCATACATTGGCAGTGACTGATTTTATCTTGGATAACAGGGTAGCAGCTAATGCGATAGATTAAGAGATCTTTCTGTCATTTAACAAGAATTATCGGATCGGTCGTTTTTCTTTGTTTTGCAAATTATAACGCGAATATGATAGTTAATTTTCTAGATGAAAAGGAATAACCAGAAATATGCGTATTCAAATATCTGTGAACCAAAGAATCAGTGAAAAAACCGAGAAAGGCTACTTAAGAAAAAAAGACGCAGGTTTGATCTTTTTTCTCATTGGTTTTTTCCTTTTTTTTTTTTTACGTGACAATCATGGTTATCGGGGACGATAAGCTGCAACGAGAATTTACGTAAATGACTCTCATATCAAGAGAATCCTCATTATTCGCGATAAGTCAGAAAATTAATTATTATATCTCAATAAAATTCGGTATTTACCAATGTGGGCGTATCGGGAAAATCGGGATTAACTCTCGAATGGCGTGATAATTGTGCACACAATGCATGGGTAAATTTTGACCCGTAGGACATTTTTTTTCCCCGAATAAGATTTTTCTTATTGGATTTTATTTTTATTACACGTAAAACGTATATATAAAATACAAGCAGCTTTAAAAAAAAAGAAAAAAAAAAGAAAAAAAAACTGTTTGTATACAATGATTGAAGGAAAAAGCAATATTTTTTAAAGAGAAATCTCTTCCCCTGTTTTTAAAATAAAAAAATAACTCTTGTTTATCGTAGTTCTGTGAAAATGAATACATGAAATATCCGTCTCAATTGTATCTCTCTCGTGTGTGCATGTGTGTAAGCTTTATAAAGTAGTTTTGAGATATAGGTCATATGATGACCCGGCGGCAGAGAGTTAAAGATATATCGCTTGTCGGTTTTTAGTCTATATATTGATAAAAATTTCGCTTTTTCAGAGGTTGCTCCTCTTTCTCGTTTTCACATTTTTTTTTTATGTGTGCTTTTCTCCTCTTTATTTTTACAGAGAGATATTCAGTTTACTTTATTCAGTCTACTTTATCTATTCCTTTATTCCGCATTCTATGCTGTAATTATTTTTCTATTATTTTTGAAAATTAATATGCCAGTTATTGTTATATTTGCATCGAAACTCGAGAGATAAAATATTTTTATTCTTTTCCGAGTTGAGGTAAAATTTCAACATCGCGAAAACAAGACACAAAAAAGGAAAATAAGATTTCCGTTTCAAACTCTGCTCTCTGTTAAAGGTTTTGGGCAGTCAGACGGAGTATCATTTCGTACAGAGAGCTTTACCTCATGTACGAAGCAAACGATCTGTACCACACACGCGAAGATTAAAGGTCGACCCTTTGGTAAGTTGATACCTTCCTCGCGAGATCTATGCGATGATTGTCATTACACGGATTATACAAGAAAAATTATCATTAATTAAAAAGTTAACTCAAAAAATTAAGATTCCAATTCCGCAGTTTTTCATTTTGGACAAAAGTGAAAGTTGAAAATTTTAATAGGGCAAGAATATATTTATTTATTTTATTCATTTATTTATTTATTAATTTTTTTTAATCGTAATATTCGGAATAAAAACGCGTTTATATAAAAATACTGGTTCTAAAGCCCGCTCGTTAAACGATAGATATATAGTTTATAACAAAATTTTATTTAGAATTTTATGCGTAATGTGTAATATACAGAAATATTTGAAGAATATATACGCACGTACAAATTATATGTCAGTGTACGCACACCCATATTAGAGTATGCGGTCTATTAAAATTATTGTATAAATAGAAAATTTTACCTTTATGAATTTTTATGACGGCTTATATATTTTTATTTAAAAAACGAACTTTTAAAAGACAAAAGAACAGAGAGATACGAAAGTCATTAAAAATACAATAATAACTCAGGTGGCCATGGCGATACAGCAGGCTGGTTTCAAGAGAGTGAAAAGGGGCTATAAACCCCTGAGCGTAGATAACCTTATACCATTGTACGAAATTAAGAATCCGACGAATCTCGGTAGCAAAGACCCGACGGATCCCTTCTTCAAACATCAGTGGTATTTGAAAAATGTCGGACAGAATGGCGGTAAACCGAAGTTGGATCTGAACGTCGAGGCTGCGTGGGCTCAGGGTGTCACGGGGAAAAACGTAACGACTGCCATTATGGACGATGGTACGTAAACAGGATATTTTTTCGGTTTTTTTTTTTCCCGAATAAACGAGGCTTCTCGGCCGGAGTTATTTCGATGTCAAAACAGCGTTAAATTACACACGGTTGAATGCAAGTTTGCGAACCAGTGGCTGTTTGAATCGATATCGCTGAGGGACGATGAGTTATGCAACACTCTCTCATTTTACCGAGAAACGATATATATATATATATATATATATATATATATATATATATATATATATATATATATTCATCCAACTCGTCTGCGCGTAAAAGCAGTCGACAAAAAATACAATAAGATCGTCGTAACCGAGTTCTTTTAATGATTTGACTTTTGTTTAATAAAAGAACGAATTCGCCAGTTTGCCTTCTTTTTTCGAGGAGCTATTGTGTTTCGTTGCATTGCGTACGATACACGTGATAGCGTATAAAGATCTCCTCTTGTCACCGCTGCGTAATGCATCCGTAACATATCTACGCACTAACTACAACGTTTTATTGCAGGTGTCGATTATGTGCATCCGGATCTCAAATATAATTATGTAAGTGTTTTTACTCATCCTGGTAATAAGCGAGTATAAAAAAAATTGTTGTGTTTGTATTTTAAATAAAGTCAAGAAATCAGGGTTTTAAAAAAAAGTTGTGTTTAAACCAACAATGAGAGATCATTTCGATTGATAAAAAATTTGATTATGATATTGTAATTTTATTTCTAATTTTATTTAACAAAAACGACCAATCTTTTGCACCAATCTAACTAATTGCATATTAATTTAACATTTATTATAACGGTGACGAAAAAAAAATTTAAAAAAAATTTATATGAAAATGCACATTAAATGCAGAACCAACATGTGTGTCAGTAGTATTTTTTCTGTATAAATCTGCAAGTTTAATTCAATATTAATAGCATTCACGTCATAACGAGAGAGAGAGAGAGAGAGAGAGAGAGAGAGAGAGAGAGAGAGAGAATTTCAAATATTCCTTTCGTAATTTCGCACAGATGCCATTCTCGGCGCAGTTTACATGCAAACATGTTGGGAATTCAAAATCAGAGAACGATAGAATCACGAGTCGAGCGGACAAAAATTAGTAATCGCTTATGGTATTCGAGAGAGAAAAAAATTTTTGGTTATCCGTTTTTTTGTAGCAGTTGTCGTTTAAATTTATGTAACGAATATTTTATGCAAAACTTAATATCAAAGTAATTTTTCATTGTACAGTTTTCATAATTCATATTAATAGAATGAATTTTGCGATTGGATTGATTTTAAATTTAAACAGTGAAACTACACAATTTCGCGGATTCTAAATAAGCAATTACTTGGTTACAAATTAGCGATCATGAATCATTGATGTCGATGCCCCTGTTTGGTTTCAGAACGCTAAAGCTTCTTACGACTTCAGCAGTAACGACCCTTATCCGTACCCGAGATACACCGATGATTGGTTTAACAGGTAAAAGTGTAAAAAAATTGAATCAGAAAAATTTATCGAACAAAATGGATAATTGAGTCGATGAGTGAAAAATAAACGAGTGCAAGGTAAAAATAGAAGAAGCATTTGTTTAAAAGAAATTTACAAAACCGGAAATGCAGAGGAAAGTTAATTAAATTAGGCGAAATTATTTATTCAAAAATAAATAGTAAAAAAAAATCAAACGAGAGAAAAATTGAAATTAAATTAAACGAGATTATCTGTTTAAAAGTGCACGATAAAAAAAAATCGAATATGGAGGAAAGTTAATTGAATTAAAATGTGAAATAGATAAACGATGAGTTGTATGAGTGAAAGTAAAACAATTGCTTCTAACGTAAGGTAGAAACAAAAGCGTTTGTTATAAAAGATAAAACAAAAGCACGTCCTATATTTCGTGAAATTGCATCTTCATTCGCGTAATGATCGGAATGTGAGCAAAAATAATTTTTTTCACGACGTACTTTTATGAAAGCCATGGTACGAGGTGCGCCGGGGAGGTCGCGGCTGCGCGCGATAACGAAGTTTGCGGTGTCGGGGTGGCGTACGATTCCAAGATCGCCGGGATCCGGATGCTGGATCAACCCTACATGACCGATTTGATCGAGGCGAACAGTATGGGCCACGAACCCGATCTCATTGATATCTATAGCGCCTCCTGGGGACCCACGGACGACGGGAAAACGGTGGACGGACCGCGAAACGCAACCATGAGAGCCATTGTACGCGGCGTTAATGAGGTATACATACATTATCTAATTACTCGTGCATGAAAAGTACATTCGCGCGATGGAATTATTAATATCTGGTTAGTAATTGGTATATTTGGCAATGAAATTATTATTGAATTAGCGAGGAAAGCTTTATCGTTTTAAGAAACGGAAAACGAAATAGAGAAAAAAATGTATTGAAACAGAGGCAATAATTTTAATTTTATTTGCCGATCCATTATTTGCAAGAAGAAAAAACAAATCCATTAAAAATGTAATATCGATATTTAAAAAATTTTAAAAATTATTTTATTGTTAAATACGTAGATATTGAAAAGGATTTTGCCGTTGGGCTGATTGTTTCATATCGCGTATACTTATCAGGGCAGGAACGGTCTGGGTAATATTTATGTCTGGGCTTCCGGGGATGGCGGAGAGGAGGATGATTGCAATTGCGACGGATACGCCGCTAGTATGTGGACTATCAGTATTAACAGTGCCATTAACGACGGTCAGAATGCCCACTACGACGAGAGCTGTTCTAGTACCTTAGCTTCTACTTTTAGCAACGGTGCCAAGGATCCTAACACAGGAGTGGTAAGCAGCCTTTTTGGATTAGATAGAGAATTAGCTACATTTCTTTCTTGGAGCGATTTTGTTCAAGAAGAAACACGTTGGATTTAATGTATTAAATATATTAAAAAAAAAAAAAAAAAGATTATTCTCGGACGAAGAAATTTCATTTAGCGATGTTTTTCTTTTCTACGTAGAATTGTATCTAAAAAAAAACGGGATAAGTAAATATATTTTTAATTTACTATATATTCTTCTCATAGGCTACTACAGATCTGTATGGAAAATGCACGACAGCTCATAGTGGCACGTCCGCCGCTGCACCGGAAGCTGCGGGGGTGTTCGCGCTAGCTCTCGAAGCCAAGTAAGTGTATATTCTATTTTCGTTTCAATGTCAGAAACGTATATAAATTTTAAAATGCATAATTTTAAGCCTTATATTGATGTTTGTAAAGAGAGTTGGATCAATAAAAGATATTCTTCCATTACAATTCCATGCGTCAACTTAAGAACTTTCATTTCTAGCTCGCAATTAACCTGGAGAGATATTCAGCACCTGACCGTCCTAACTTCGAAAAGGAATTCTCTGTTTGACGCGAAGAACAGATTTCATTGGACCATGAACGGCGTTGGGCTCGAGTTCAATCATCTTTTCGGATATGGCGTTTTGGATGCGGGCGCTATGGTGGCGCTGGCTAAAAAGTGGAAAACGGTACCACCGAGATATCACTGCGAAGCTGGATCTATGATGGAAACGCAGTGAGTAGCCGTCTGAGATCGACGATTAATGAGATTGAGAATCTATCGCAATCTCCGATATCAATTTTAATAATTTTTTCATTATAATTGCACACGTTGCAGTTATGAGAATTTTCATTTCTAAACTATAATATATATTTCTATATATATATACAATATTTTCTAGACAATCTAGAGAATAGATTTTTGTTAAGAAAAATCTGAATCCGAATCGTCGGTCCATCTTTCTCGAGCTGTTTGGTTTTCTAGGCAAGTTACGAGCGATCGATCTATCCTCGTGAAGATTAAGACCGATGCATGTGCCGGCACGGAATACGCTGTCAATTATTTGGAACATGTGCAAGCCGTCATTACCGTAAATGCAACTCGGCGCGGTGATCTTGAACTGTTTCTTACGTCTCCGATGGGTACGAGGTACGCAATAAATTTTTAATCTTTCTCTTCTATCTTTTTCCTAATAAATTTCTCTTTTTCTTTTTTTAATTCAATCGGGCCGACCGATTATAAATAAATAAAAAGATATCCGTAATATTTTCAGATCTATGATCCTAAGTCGTAGAGTGAACGATGACGATCACAGGGACGGATTTACAAAGTGGCCGTTCATGACGACGCATACGTGGGGCGAGTATCCTCAGGGAACTTGGATGCTAGAGGTAAACTTTGCGGGCATATGTGATTTGCGCGAGAACAAAGGCTGAACATTGAAATCTTTCAGGTAAGTTTCAACACGCAGAAACCTCAACACGGATGGCTGAAGGAATGGACGTTGATGCTCCATGGTACTAGGGAACCACCATACACGGGATTATCAGCTGCGGATCCTCACTCGAAATTAGCGATTGTCAAAAAGGCCCATGAGGAGCGACTGAGCGTAATATAATGACATTGACAACGGTCCAACGCGATTATCGCCGATTCAAGCGACGAAAATGGGAATATTCCGATCGAAAGATGTTTACGCGAGCGCTCCCCTTTTCGCTTTTCTAATTTCGCGTCGCGCGGCTAAAGAAACAAATATATTCTAATCCAGTTGCGCGACGATCGCATCACCCGTGCCAATTTCCATCGTCATTCGTTATTTTACAACAGACTGTCACCTATTCGTATTGAGATCGTTGAGAAGAAGTAGATTCACTCTTTACTGGAATCGCGTTTGTCTAAGTACGCGTGTGTCAACAATAATTACATATCATGTCGTTTATATCAAAACTTACATTATTAAGAATGTAGATTTCTATATCGAATGTTTTTTTTAAACGCTCCTCTACCGAGAAAAAGATTAATCTATTATCACTCAGTGATCCAGTTAAAAGACAGTTTCGTTTGCATCCTTCTGAAAAATTCTGATAAAAAATGCGAGATATATATTCCGCTTACTAAAATTAGATACGATTATTTTAATCTCGATGCATCTTTTACGATTTTTCAAACTCTTCGTTCTATCTAATCAGATATTGAGCAGAAAAAATTAGAAAGAAATTAATTTGCGTACATATATAATGAGTTAAAATCTCTGTTAAGATGTTTTAATTTCGCTATTATTGGATATTTACAATTATACTTATTATTTATCCATTTTTATTTATTATTATTATTATTATTATTATTATTATTATTATTATTATTATTATTACGAAGTTCAGATAAAAGAAGTATGTGAGAAGTATTATTTTGTTAAAATTGTGTGTGTCCGCGTTGACAGCTTTCCGAAAAGTTCTCAAGTCGACGATTAAAACTAGATGATTTGGGGGAACAACAAGGAGAAGAAATTTTACTATGTATTACTTAATAGCGGAATAAATTACTCTTCTGATGAGGCGGTAAAATTCCAGGCATTAACTTTAACGGGATGTTATCGAATCGACAACTCCTGCGAAAGAATATCCCGGGAACAAGAGTTTTGTGTCGATCATTGTCGTCCTCGCGAGCTATGATCTCGAAGAACCGATTATTCGCTATAGATGTATACTTTTTAACGACATCGTAATAATATCTTAAATGCGCCAATGGCAATGTTTTTTTTCCCCTTTTATTTTTCGTATCCCCACTTCATTGAAACTCTGCATTCGAAACTCGCATGAACGTTTAGGATAGAGAAATGTCATCTTACCGATTTTTCCCTCTGAATATCACCTGGACGACAAAGATCGCTCCCCTGCCGATGTTTAAGGCTTAAATATCGATGCTTCATAAATAGTATTCATTTGATTTGACTCTGTCTTTGATGTGTGCTTAAGAGAGAGAGAGAGAGAGAAAGAAAGAGAGAGAGAGAGAGAGAGAGAGAGAGAGAGAGAGAGAGAGAGAGAGAGAGAGAATCTAATATCTTAATTTGTTCATTCATTTAATTTAAAGCGAGCGACGAAGAGAGATGCGCGAGGACGTCTGTGACGAACACGAGAACGCGAAATACGGATACTACAGAATCCGCATGTGTAGATGATGTACTTTAGAAATCGTAGCGGACAGAGAGTTTGAACATTATGTTAAATTATATAAATATAAATGTATATATATATATATATATATATATATAAATAAAATATGCGTATATGTATATGTGTGTATAGGAAGGGTATCCCTGTCGCTGGTCGCATTATTAAGCGACAGATTTCTTGAACAATTTTTTGAAACGAAAATTCTAATGCGAAAGAACATCGAGACATCCTGAAATTTTTAAGATAACAAACGATTATAAAGTTAAACGATTACAGTGGCTAAAGTTCGAATTAACTTTAATCGCTTCTCATTCGAGAAGATATTGTAGCTCTGACATTTTTTTTCGTACATCTTTGTTTCTCCAAATTATCTAAGGATTCCGCCGAGTTAATGTATATGTTATATGCAGAGCGAGACACTTAATCTTTATGATGTAGATCATTTCTCCGTTCAAGACATTTCTCGATGATTGCGTGTGCAATAGAAATAATCCAAGTCATAAAAGTTAAAATAAATTAATAACCGAGTCATAAAGTCAAACGCCCTACGCTCTGTATATTTTATATATATCTCATTACATATATATATATATATATATATATATATATATATATATATATATATATATCTTACAGTTGAAAAATAGATTTAATCGACTTTATTGTGTATGCGTTATAGGTGGATGAATAAAATCAGTATTTTTTGGCTGGCATCGTTTTTATCTAGTGTACCTTCGATATATCATTTATTATCACATCCGTCCCTTTTCTATCTGATTTCATCGTTCTCATCACCAGGACATATACACTGTAAGAATCACCGTAGTATCTGTTACAAGCGCAAATATTCCAGCAATACATTCATTAAAAAAAAATTGTTCGCCAAAAAATTTTTAAAGCAATATATTTTTATTAATGTGCATTTATTGATGTGCAACAAAGATATATTAAATTTCTACGCGCATCATAAAAAGTTAAAACATTTTATAGGTTTAAACATTAGACGCGCGGAAAAGGATGTACGCGGAAGAGAAAAAAAACGAGGAGGGAATCACGAGACGTGACGGAGTAGGAAGGGGTAGAAAAACGGGGTGGTTTTAGAGCGAGAATGTTCGAGGTCCGAGGTCCGAGTTCAGTCTGACAGGCCGCGTGTTACTGTCAATTCTCAAAGAACAGAGGACCGTCGTGCCGCAAACGTTGATCAATCAGGGCCGTAGATCTCGCGATAATATATTCGTCGATTATTATTACTTTCGAACAAGCACGTCATGTGCACGTCGCGTTTTTATAATTTCTCGCGCACAATCCAAAGTGAAGTGCAAAGAGACGCGACGAGCGAAATTGCGAATCTCGCTTTTCGGAACGTCCGACCCTCGTTGAAAATTCACGTAAGTATCCTTTACTTAAAAATTGTAGTTGCTGTAAAGAATAAATGTATAGTGAATAAGTTGCAAAATATTTGTCGAATATATAAAGAGAAAATGTATAAAATTATATAATTTCGAAGTAAATTAATCTTCAAGTTCTTTAAAAAATCCTCAAATTAAATAATTTTATTAGAAATTGAATTGAATTGCGAAAGAAAACAAAATATTCCTTGAAACAATTTAATAAAAAATTCACTTTTCTCTTAGACTTCTCTCTTCGACTTGATCGATTCTATCAATAAACGCAACTGCACGCGATCGGCGCTTGATTTGCGTTCAATTTTTTTGCATAGATTTTCTTGGCAAAATTTCTCGTGTGAAACAAATTGTTTTCTATTAATTAATATACAAACCAGTTTATTTACAAGTTTGCAATTTTATTATGTAAATTCTGATGTAATCGCGATGAAGAATTTTTAAATATTGCAAAATATTTTTTTCATTGAGCCAGAACAGAAGTGCTTTTCCTCAAACATTTTCATATACAAGTTTTGCAACAGAATACGCAAAAATAAAAGTTTACCCGAATAAAGATTGTTTTAAAATTATTAGATATTTTTTTAAGTACAATAGATAACTTTTTTGATTAAAACTAGAAAACAATCTCTCTCGATAAAAATATCGACAAAGGTCTTAATTAATTTATCGTGTCTTTTCAACATTTTTAACATTGCGTATATATTTTTCGAATAAGATTCGAATTAAATTTTATCTATCAAAGCTTACATACTCTATTTAAGGTCCATTATTTTCAATTATTAATTAAAATCTGAAAAAATATCTATTCTAATTAAACCAAAGAAATAATCTGTAGCGAAAAAATCCATGTCATTATAATATCCTTATCGAGCGAATATACGAAATTTGCGAAGGAAAAGACCCGCACCTCCACAATCTTGAGAAAAACTTCTCACAATAGAATCGAGCGCACGATTTCTCACGCGGAATCACAAATTGCAATAAAATTTTATTTCAGCCCGAGCTGCTCACTCGGTGAGAGCCAGTGCCGTGGATTCACGCCGCATTCGCGTATCGTCGGGGGTTGACGGGGCGAAGAGACTCGAGGGAACGACGATCGGACGACGAGGACGACGACGAGTCGACGCTCGGAGTTTAGGGACAGGACGTACGACAGGATCCGGCAAATGTGGCTCTGTGCACGGTGAGCCGGGGTTACGGGGTCCGCGGGGCCCGTGCCGGTGGTGCTGGTGCTGGTGGCGGTGGCGGTGGAGTCGCGTCGGCCAGGTTGACGCGGGGAGAGACGGGCGCGCGGTTGCCCTTGAGCCCTCATAATTTATGCGCTTCCGGGGCCGCCGGCTCACGCGGCCCCGGGGTGCACGGCGCAACCCTGGCTGCCAGCGGTGGCGGTGTCGCGGAGAATCCCGGGCTAGGACTCGACGAGCCGATGATCCACGTGGAAAGATCGGGGCATCACCAGGGTACATGGATATGCTGCGCACCCTGTTACTGGCTGAGAAGGAGCAAGGCCGTGCACAAAGCGCTCCTCACCTTCGCCATGCTGCTGGTCACCAGTCTCCTAGTCACCAGCCCGGTGCTCTTTCTCATCACGACCCTGCCGGAGGGAGAGCAGCCGCGTAATTGTGCGTCTTTGGTGCGTTTTTTATTTATCGTTACACCAGTAGACAAAGGAAATTTTTTTAAAATTCTAATTTTAAAATTTGTATGCCAAATTCCATTAGAGACGCAGGACATTGGATATCGCGGTCTAATATAATCTCTATGTTACAATGAATACGATACACGAGATAGGTTGCAAATGTGCAGAGTGTATGACGTGACGCGAATAAGTAATCGTCTTACTTATATACGATATGAAACATTAAGTAGCTTGGAAACAGTAAGTTTCTTGAGAATTTATGAGTAATTTATATCGATCGTAAGTTTAGTTCGAGACAAAAGGTAGAAAATCGGTGTTTAACGACGAACGAGCTGAATTCTTACGATCGACGCTTAATCTAGCGCAATGAATTTAATCAAATTTTACGTTATGATAACGAAGAGAGATAATCTCGAATTAAAAAGAAGAGGAAAGAAAAATTTTGAAAAATTAAGATGACAAATTTAAATCATTTTACTCAAGCGCGAGAAATTGCGAAATTATCGCCCAAAACGACAAGTCGTGCAATTACTCACAATATACGTCGTAATACATGTCAACGCGAAGCCGTAGTAGTAAGTAAGGTTTCGAAACGAATATTCGAAGCTCATCCTCGGTTGAGGTCAGGGTCTTACATATTATCCCGATCTTCAGATTTATATTCTCCTATTTCGTATGCTTGATAATCTTACATTTTAAATATGTATAATGGTATATTACATTAATAAATTAAGAATAAATTAATATATCCTGCATCTAATAAAAAACAAAAATAATATCATAGAAATTTTTTAAAAAATCATATAATTTTATAAAATCAAATCTACGTCTTATTATATATATATATATATATATATATATATATATATATATATATATATTTACTATAATAAAACTATGTAATTAAATTTGTTATTTAAATTAATTCTTTGATATCGATTATTGACGTTTAATCTCAAAAAATTTTAAATTTAAAATATAAAACACATAATAGAGTGAAATAAATTGAGATTCGGATATTCCACGGTCAACGAGTCGTTTTGTAAGAAAAGGCCACATCTGTTGAAGCAAAATTAATTTCAGGATGAAGCTTGTATCAGAGAGCGAGATGGACCTGATGGTGTCTGCAATACTGATACTTGCGTGGAAGCTTCAAGAAGAATCTTGGCATCTATGAAACGAGGCGTTGATCCTTGCAAGGATTTTTATAAATTTACTTGCGGCAACTTTCGCGATCGACGTCCCTATCAACCAAGCGCGAGTTTTAACATGCTTCAAGCGCAAACCGACGAACATATACGCAGTAAGTGTCTCGCGTTTTATATTGTATTTACATCTTCCGGAAATCTTCGTTGAAATGAACAAAATATTATATGTTCCATTTCCACCGCGTCATTTTCTAGTCCAATATACATATTTATACGGTCTTATTAGAACACGAAATATGTGCTATTTATCTATTACTTCCAGCAGATCTGCAATGTAGAATAGCGATGTCTATAAATAGTCATGAATATTTATGAAGTACACCATTCCTCGCAAAAGAATAAAAACGTATTATCTTGATGTACAATTGAAACAAATAGATATCTATTCTACACCTAATTCATAGATAATAATGTAAATTGAAAGGGTGTAATTTTTCGTTTTGAGAAAAAAATTGATTTTAAATAGGTTGAGTTTAACGGGTTAAAGAATCGTACAATATAATAGACTTGGAGAAGCTTATAAATTAATATCTCTATTTTCACATATCCTTAGTAGAAAATTTATTATTAAAAACTAGACATACAGCACGTTCGATTGTTTTAAAAAGAATATTCAAGTATCGATAGTACTTCGCGACCTCGTCGATTTCTTTCGTCACGACGACGGAGAAAAAGACGAGAACCGAATTCGCGCATGAGATATGAACGGCAATATATTATTAACCTTCAACGACAGAGATATAAAGAGGGACAGAGAATGAACAAAGAACACGACCTCAATTTGGTCGAAGAATCTATCGTGGACACGATGGAGGTTTTGTGTCGCCAGCATGGCTGGCGCCGAGCGACTGGCACCAACTATACTCGCGTATAGATCGCCGCCGGAAATAATACAACTCAGTTTGGGGGAAATCGAAACTCTTAAAGGGGAGCTGGGCAAATATATATAAACATCGGCAAATGTGGAAATATATCTCGATCCGGAGGCGATTAAAATGGATAAAATAAAGCGCGGTATGCGCACGTTTCCCCTCAAATGTCATCCTGATTTTAATGTCTCGCGAGCAAAACAGAAGTGAAGAGAGATTTTCGGTTCTCGATTAAAAGTTATCGCACTCTGATGCAAAGGAGAAATCGAACGGCCGACTTGCCGTTACTATAAATAATGCAACGTTAATCGATATACTACACGTACGTGTGTGTGTTTTACGCGGGTTGCCTATCACTCGCTAGAACACCTCCCGTCCTAACTCTAGCGTTTTATACGCAACCTTCGAAATACTATTCGCATGATTCAAGGTCGGCAACTACCTTGCTTACTAATCAGATCAGATTTAAGAGTGCGATCTTTACCCACTTTGCCTTATACCTTAGCGTAGCTTTTTTCACGGAAAAATGTTTTTCCCTTCTTTGAAGTAAAATCACCGGTCGAGAATATATATATATTGCTGTTTTTAGAAACGTTGGCGAACGAGACAGGACAAATGGTTGTCGCCTTCGAAAAGCTTGGACAATTTTATAACGTTTGTCGAGAGTTCAGGAAGAAACCCGTAAATTTTACACTCGGTAAGTTATTATATATTTACTATTGATATCTTGATAGATATGCATGAGGAATCACACGCATGCTTACGCTAGACAAAAATAATCGAATAAGGGTACAGATTTGGAAAATCTCTCGATAATCATCTCTTTATTTCGATTTTGTTGAAGCGAATGAAAAATTTTGAGCCGCTTCCGAATATACGCTTAATATTATTATCGTATTTTGGGAAATGTTCGAAACTTAGACAGCGATAAGAAAAAAATCTTAATGTATTCTCTGTTTCAGTTTATAATCTTTTAGACGAACTAGGTGGTTATTTATCGCCGAAAAGGGAGATACTGAACGATATCACTCCTCTGATCTCCGCGTTGCTAAAAGTAAACGGCGTGCCCCTCTTCGACTTACATGTCGACGTAGATCTTTACGATCGCACAAAGTCATCCGTATATCTTGATCTCCCTACCAAGCATGAAAGTCACGAGTTTCTTACAGGAGATCAGGTTAATATTATTTGATAGCTTGACTCAAATTTATGGAGTTTATTATTAAAACAGTTAATAAAGTGTTATGTCTCTAATTTTTGCTTTTTTAAAATCGTTCATTCTTAAAAAAAATATATATATCTATATAATATATGCGAACAATTTTTTGTAGAAAAACGAAGATGTACAAAGATCGGGTAGAATTCAAGAGATTGTTCGAGGATTCTTGCCAAAAAATATGAGTCTTAAGGAACGATCGTCGGAGACGAATCTGCTGTTGCAATTTTGCTTATCAATAGAAAAGGTGAGGATAAAATGAAAGAAAATTTTAGCGTATATAGTGTATATGAATGAATTAAATAGCGGGCAAACCGCGTTCATTGTTCCAGATTTATCCAAAGCACAAAGACTTATACAACTGGGTGGACGTTGATCAGAGAGTATACGTTGCCTATAACGTGTCTCATCTTCAAGAAAATTTTAGTTACGTATGTATATATCGACTTAATAAGTATTTTACATTTTTATTTGCATTAATAATTATGTATACGAATTAATACTGTATATAATTGAAAGAAAAAAAGTAAAGATGCAAATTTAATGTCTAGTAAGTAGAGATGCAATAAATATCTCATTGAAAAGCATAATAGAACACACTTGTCAAGTGCCACATTTACCTACATTACACGCGGATAGTTTACACGCAAATATTTTCTTGAAATAAAACGATGACTTGATCTATTCTATTCCGGAATATAGATAAGATGGAAATCGTTGCTGAATACAACGTTACGCCCGCGTATCGATCTGCACGATGATAATGACACGAATTATATATATGCTTCGCCGGCATCTGAGGATCAACAGATCTACGTCTACGTCACGGCACCACGTTATTTGCGTAACCTCGGCAAGTTATTTAATCGCTCCTCCAAACGGTATGGATCTTTATCGTATCGATATTTTCTCACGCAAACATAATACGCACATATTTTAACCAAAATAAATTTGTACTAAAATGTCTTGATTAATTATTAATTATTTAAATTGATTAAATCAATTAAATATATTTTAATTAATTTAAACAGTATTTAATTAATTATAAATCCCAATAAATAAATTTCAATTAAATTAAACTGAAATTGATTAATTATAAATTTAATTATATATATTCTTATTGAATTAAAATTAAATTAAATTAAATATAAACTTTCTCATACAGTGGGATTGGCTATCAGTTAGTATTAAGGAAAATCGATAACAATACTATCGATTAGTTGAAAAACAAAAGGTTTATATCATATCCCCTCAATATACAATACTTTATATTCTCTATAATTATATTTCGTATATTATAATACACTCATATTGATTATTTGATTATAATTGTGATAAATTACGAAGGATTATTCATAACGGATTGCTGTTACTCTACGCCGTGGACACGTTGCACGATATTGTGAACGTTAACGCTACTAAAGATTGGGAAGCTGCCTGTTACAGATTGACCAGAAGCGTTTTTAGCGAAGCGATCAGTGCGCTCTACGTGCGACAGTACACGCCAAAATATTTGGAGACTTTGATTAACAGGGTAATATTCTTAACTCATCAATTTAACTTCAACCTTTTAATTATTATCCCTCAATAAATTTAAAATGATAAATATTTATATTGCTTACAATGCTTATAAATGTCTATTCTAACAATAAACGGTATTCTTCAAAGTATTATATTTAATAATTAGAGTTAATTTCCTCAATTAATAAATAATTAATTCCCTTTTCTCTTTTTATCATAAAACTTTCGTTTTAACGAAATCATCCGCAGGTGACCGTACTTTTCGAACGCGTGAAAGAAACGATAGCCGAACGTATATTAGTGAAGTCGTGGTTTGACGATGATACTAGAACACAGGCATTATTAAAACTGAATTCCTTACGGGGTCGATTTCAAGTGTCGCCTGCTTTTTATAACGATACCTTGCTGAATCGCGAGATGGCCGAGGTGAGACGATTTTGAGAAATAATTGTTCAGCTAAAAGAAATATGGTCTATGCGATAGCTTATGATACAAATTTTTCCTATTATTTCGCACTGGTATCAAAATTGTTAATTAATCAAAATTGTCCTTTTATAGGTCGTGATCGATTCGGATGATTTTATCGCTACCGTCCTGAGAAGATTTCGTCAAATTCGGAGATCAGAGGAGCCAAATTCGTTACGCAAAAATGCAATAGAAAGGTAAAGAAAACTCTTGTCTAATTTCTAATCTCTTCCTCTACGAGTTACAAGATCAACCGAATTTGTTAAAGGTTTCAATTTCTTAGTACAAATTATAGATTTAAATTTTCAGATATCATTATCCTTATTCTGTGCACGCCTATTACGAGTCTTCAACAAACACTATCAGTAAGTATTATTATTATTATTATTATTATTATTATACACAAACAAACATACATATATGGGAAGAATACTTTTTAAAAATTTACTGTAAAAATCATATTAATCATGGGATAATATGAATTTTTAAGTATTTTATATTTTTTTTTTCATTTGTTAAAAAATATATATTATAATAAAATATTAAATGAACTCGGCTAAATTTTAACAAAATATCTCATATAAAGCTTCAATAATTTATTATTAATTAACATTAATTTTTAAAAATATTACAGAATTTATAAATAAACTAATAAGAATTTGTTAAATTTTATTTTTTAAATTAGAAAAAGATGCCAAGTAATAATAAAAATATAAGATATAATTGATAATATTAAAAAAAGGTACAATCTATATTTATAAAGAAATGTGTGGAAATTTTAATACTATATAGCTATCTGTAATAATATTTACATATATACCAAGTCGTCCCAAGATTACTAAGAACATGCAAAATCTATAATGAAATTTAAAATTTAACAAAAAATTTTCTCCGTGCACACTGTCGATATTGAGCCGAATTTAAAGTTACTCTGTTTATAAAACATGAAAGGAATTCCATTGGTTATGATGACATCCTGGGCATGGTCATGGGACGGTGGACCGGCTTATGCGGTTCACGCTACACTAGGATCAGTCATCGCTCATGAGATTCTTCATGCCTTTGATTTTCACCGTCGCAAATCATCCATAAATCCAGATTTAAATATTGACGAATGGCTTTGGATCAGGCCGGATTCTTGGAAACGATTGGAGACCAGGATAGAGTGTGTCGCGCGACTCTACGCTAAGAATTTCTGGCGTAAGGTTCAGTCTTACGGAAGTGATGTTGCTGTGCAGGTATGTTATAAATTTATGTATGTTCGGGGCAAAACACAAAGGTGCTATTTGTGAAAAATAAATGAAATAGAAATATATTGTTTGAATTTTAATTTTGCATGTTACGCAGTTTGATTGGAATATGACGAGAAACGAGATTGTTGCGGATATTGGGGCTTTACAAATCTCTCACAGGACTTGGCACACTTTGACCAACGGGAAGGATCGAAGTCTCCCTGGGCTGGAAGGGCTTCGTCCAAGCCAACTTTTCTTTATAAGTGCCGCTCAGGTAACGATCTGTCTCCTTTTCTATCTATTTCTAATATATTCTATATTTTCGGAATAAAGATAATGTTTTCTCTATCGCTCGTGAACTTATTATGAAAATATATATACGAGATATTGTATATTCTTAAAAAATTCTTTCTAAAAAGAATATCCAAAGCTGTATATGCAACAAATAGAAATTTAAAAAATGAGAGTAGAATTTAAAAGATCATTACTTTTATGTACACATTTTTAGCATCGAGATATACTGCTCTCTTGATATTTTATTTTGTTAACTATATTTCTTTTCTCATTTAAATTCATATATCAAACATTATGCAATATATCAATATGAAAATTTAATGTTATATCGACGTTCTGTTTTTAGGTGTACTGCGTTAACATGACTGCCGAGGCCTATATCTCCTCCGTTGAGTCCGATTATCGCCTACCTCCAGAGAGGTATATGAAATTTTTTTCGTTTTTTTCGCTGATTTGTTATCGAAATCAAATGATATTGTGAATAAAGTTTAAATAACGATTGGAATTTGTACATTTTCAGAATCAACGGTATAATGATGAATTCTCAAGCGTTCGCAGAAGCGTTTCGCTGTCCACTCGGAACAAAAATGAACCCCCCCAATAAATGCATTATCTGGTGATAATTATACATATATTCGTCGATATGTACCGCCTACATTTTGCTTGTTTCATAATTAGGATAAATCGCGCAGATTATTTCAGAATCGTAACTCACAGTAAAAATTAGTACTGCATAGAGATAGATATCTGTCTCTTTACGGAAGTTAATAAAACTTTATTCATTATAGATTGCATAATATGAAAAACTGGTTATATATGATATACCATATATGAGTCATATAATTGTCTTTCTCTCTTAAAGATCTTACATTCAGATCACAATTATTATATTTAAATAGACAGCTCTTATCTTGGTATTTAAAAATTCGCGTTTCATTTTTACTACACATTGACTATTGCAAATTAAATTATTTTAAATTTAAAAAAAAGCGAAGAGTATCTCTCATGATCTCCTTTATTTTTTTTTTATATTTGAAAAATATAGAAATGTATAGATACTTAGAATTTTAATAAAAACCGGAAATTAAAAGTGTCTCGTTATTTTAAATGTCAATTTACACAATAATATTATAATAACAAATAATATATAAATTTACTTTCAAAAAATTCTTTCGAATAAAGTAAAGTGTTTATTTTCAATATAAAAAAACAATTCACACAAAAAAATATAATTTATTTTGTATTGCATAATAAATTTTGAATATGTGTTTATAAAATGAGACATTAGCAATTAATTTTCGATTACTGAAAAATCCTATAGAATAAACTTGTTTGAAGATAATTGTCGCTTTTTTAAAGCTATGTAAACACGCACGCACGCGCGCGCACGCACCGCACGCACGCACCGCACGCACCGCACGCACGCACGCGCGCATATATATATATAAAATATCTTTTTATTTTTTTCTTTAATTTTTATAAAATTCTTATGTAAGAATTATCAAATCACAGATACCTAAAAATCATTATCCGTCTGTGAAGTAAACGTCGATAAAGACAAATTTAAACCAATTGTGCATCACATTGAAAGTAGCAATGTATTGCAAAGAATTGTTTAATTGCATCTATAACGAATTGTAAGGACTTACGTCGACTTATAATAATTTATATAAGACAAAAACACATAAACAAATATAGATCGGCAATGTCTAATGATAAAATGAACGCGTTATCAACAAAAATTGAGTTTATAGTATATGTATATGATAAGCAATTATATAATGCAATAAATTATTCATATGCGTATAGTTAATGCTATTATTAAAATATTAATAAAGTAATATTGTTATATCGGTGCTCTAAAAATATAAACAGAAGTAACCTATATAATCTAATAGAAATCTGTGATACATCTCAAATATTTTCTTAAATTTTTGGCAAGTTTATTTTTTGTTGATAACGCCAGATAACACCGATATAAGAAAAAAAGTAAATTTGCAACATACTCAATATGTACATTTTGAGTATATTCTCTCTGCCTTAGCTTTAGCTACAGAGAAGGAGTAAGTTATATTCGCTTGTAAAATGTTCGTCAATTTGCCTTATGTAAACTGTATTTATAGAACTGTATTACTAGATACACCAAACCGAACGTGCTTTAACCGTAATTTCTTTGGTCAAAAAATTGTATATCGATTTTTCTTTATAAGAATTATTCATTTGGTCATCTTTTTTCATAATTCTTTTAATTTTCAAGATATTAGATATTTCGATAACTGACAATGAGTTATAAATTAAAGTTCTAATAATTAAGTCCATTTAAAAAAAAACTGAATAAAACTCAAATTCTGTTACTAATTGGTGAGAGTGAGAAATACATGAGAGTGTAGAAATTGATTATTTTAGATCTCAAAAGCAAAGATCGCTATCAAGATGCACTAACTAATTTTTTGAATCTTTAAAAGTAAATTAACTATATAAATTTTATTATATAGTTTTTAAATTGAAATGATGTTAAATTAAGATCTTGCCTTAAATGCCTTAAATGACTTAACACGATAGCATGGGATAATATCTTTCCAGACATATAAGTCTATTATGCTATTTGAGAAATATTTCAGAAATTGTGTGACGTGTATATTATATGCTATTACGATTACACTGTTTTATGAGTTATTTATATCCGGTCACGATTTAAAAAAATTGCTTCAATTATAGCTAGGTATTTCTAATGTACACATATAATTTGTAAAGCTTTCGGTTCGAAACGTGTTCTTAAGAGATATGTTTCAATGATATGATATATATGTATATATTTGTTTCGTAGAAAAAAGAAATAGAAGATAATCAAAAAATAAAAGCGTGGATATGTATGATTTTAGATATGGTATACATGCGGTGCTACAAATACGAGTTTTATCGTTTGAAACGAGATATTGAAGTTGTGTTTCTCTCCTTAACAATTCTGATACTTAATTCAATAATTCGTTTCAAATTTTATAGTTAAATTTATTATATAGTTTATAGACTAACAAATTCTCCTTACATAGAATAATATAAAATTGTGTAAGAAATTGTAATTTTAAATACGATAAAATATTTATGTAGAATATAAATTCTGGCTTTATTAAAAACTTTTTAATATAATTTCTATATTTTTTTGTGAATGTACGCATAATTTATGCTAAGCGCATTTAGATATTGTATTATTGACAAAATAATATATAAAATAATAAAAAAGCTCACATGATAAATTGCCGGGATAATTGGAGATTTTTAATAGAAACGATTATCAATAATATATCGCAATAATTAATATAAATTTTTTGTTCAAAAATTATACTATTAAACTATAGATTTAAAATACATTATAATCAAAAATCAAAACAATAATGATATATTATTTGATATAGAGATATACAAAGAAAAAAATATATAAGATATTATTTCCGTAATATGTTCCATAGTATGTTTTTATCAGTTTCAAATGTGAAAAGGTGAAAAAATGATTTTTAAAAAATATTAATTATTAAATAAAATATATGAAATTATATCAACGACAGTATTATTTATTTTTATTATAATATATTAATTCGAAAATATTATTTTTATTACAATATGTGAAAATGCAGAAAGTATAATATCGATAGTACTAATTATATAAAACGATATATGCAATATACCTGGCAATGATCGTGCGACAATTTTGTCTCTTTCTCGCACTTTGTCTAGGAAGATAACAGTGCGTGTAATGTGCTAGAAAAGTTTTGATTCTGAATACACGGGTTTAATTCTATACACGTTTTAATGTAACACAACTGATACTGTACGAAAGACGTTTGTGATGATTTTGTGTCTTGAGATTCACTTTTCAGCACTAATAATGCGTGAAAAATACGCAACGATTTGAACATATGCATATATAGACACAGTATCGACTATCGAAAAATTTATCGAAATGCAAGCATATTGCGATTCTCAAAGTATCGAAATAATCAGAGCAGCAAACTTCTCGTGATAATTGTTCGAACAATTTTAATATGTATCAAACCACGTGCAGTAAAAAAAATACAATTAAATTTATTTATATTACTCTTATTAACTCTAAATATTCAAACAAAAAAAACATATAATATTTTTTTATCATTTGAAATAACGGTGTAAGAATACAAACGTAGAAAAACAAATTATAAAAACATGGAATGTATTTATATACATTAAATAAAGCTTTATTATTACATTAAAGTTTATTATCGATTAAAGAGCAAATAAATAATAAGAGATCAACGTATATTATAAATGCTATAATTTACACTTTACATTAATATAATTGTGATTATTATATAGCACAGAATACAATTATAGTAGCTCCGTTAGTATCTTGTTAAAATGTAGAATGTAGTTATTCTTAATATAATATGTGAAGTATCTTTTTTAATTATGTTAAATACTAAATTACTTTATTTAAATTAGACCGCATCAAGCAGTATCGTAATAGTTATAAATAAATTATAAAAAGCGTTGCCGCTACATATGATATGCACAGTATATTTGAAAAAGAGAGTATAAAAATATTACGTATTAATTATTATATATTAAACTTACAAAATTGAATACGTACAAATTAAATGAGATAAGGTAGAGTATCCAATGTTAATACTATTTTTATATTATCGATGTTAATGCTATTGGAATGTTAATACTGTAATAATGTTAATATGTCATTTATATTAAGCGATGTTTATTTTTGCGGCATTTTAGGATATATTACGCAAATGCATTTAAATATTGTCATAATCAACGTTTCCCGCTTTTGAAGCTTCTATAAATTTTGCAAACTTTTCATAGGAGCATTTATGTTCCTCGACAAACCACTGACTTCTCATTTCATCCAACCAGTCTATCTGATATAGAGCAAACAGTGCGATTAGTATATAATTAATTTTTTTCAAATGTGTATGAAAAATCCACTAATAATGTAATTTTGTGCTAGAGGCATATGTTAAATTGTAATTCAAATAGATCTGCTGTTAGAAAAATTGAGATTTCTCGTTAACAAATTTATTAATATTATTATTATTATTATTATTATTATTATTATTATTATTATTATAGACAATTACTTTTGATAATATTAACAAATCATTTTCATGTAAATAAGAAAATTATTTATATTATATGATGTTAAAAATATGAGTTTTGAAAACAGTGTTGCTCGTGTGTTGCTGTGAGCAAATCTTTAAGATCAAACTGTGATAAATGTTTAAACCCAAACTGTTGATAAATATAAAAAATTATATTAGATATTATATACTTACAAGATTAGGAAATCTCTCCTTGTCAAGACTCGCACGCTGTTTGTAAAGTATAGTCAGAGCCTTTGCACGCTCAAACCAGGGCCACATTAGAATGTCCAACATACCAGGATTATTTCCTAAAACAAACATTTTATAAAATAAGAATTTAAAAAAAATGTAAACATTAATATTTTATAAGATACAAATCTCTTACTTATCAGAGTCAAAAAACTAATAGACAGAACATGAATTAATAATTCAGGAAAGAGATGCCTAAAGAAAGAAAAATAAGAAGAGTTACGCAAACCTCCAAAAAAAAGTGTCTTGCGTATACCAAGTTCTTGTTCAAATTCTTGTAAATTATCCATTGCCTCAACTATAATCTCTTCAAACTGTCTCTTATCTTTGTTATGTATGCAATTTGAAAAAGTCTCTATAATCTGTAGAAAAAAAATATTTATTAAAAAACCTGGATGTTCCATTCTACGAAAAAAATTAGATCAATGTTGTATTCGATACCTTAGAAAAATGATCTAATAGTTCTAAATCTCGACTTTTTGTTTCATCGTTGTATAAAGGAGGCGCAGGATACTTTCGATCCAAGTAATTCGCTATTTCAACAGAATCTGTTACTACTGTATCATCTGTGTCTACGTAAGCTGGCACTTTGCCCTCTGGATGAACCTAAAACAAAAGTATATTTGTATAAATAGCAAGAAAAAAAAAAAAAAAAAAACTAAATTTGTTAGTTAAAAATGACGCTTTACATACTTGGAAATACCAGTCCGGCTTATTACGCAAGTTAATATTTACAATGTCATGAGGAATCTGCTTTAGAGCAAGTATGAGTCGTATTCTGTGAGCAAAAGGACAATATTTCATACTGTACAAACGCCCTTGATTTTTTATCGCCTCTGGCTTTTTGGAGCCTAAAACAAAATTTAGAAGAGAATTCAATATAATATGTTTGCTATGCGATAAATATTCTTTTTCTTCTTTTTTATTAGCAATGAATGGGATAGCTTCTCGTTCTCACAGCCACAAACAAATCGTAAAGCTTCGAGTAAGACCAATTCAAAAAATATACACAAACTCTGCGTCTTTCACAGTATATTCAAAGAAAATTACATATAACTTTAGAAAGCTTTGCCTGAAATTCTAATATGTGCGGATATCCATATAATCTTGATCTCTTTATTCTTTAAAGATAACATTTCCAGTTTATCCTTTATATACAAGATATAACAATTTTTTTTTTTTTCTTTGATAAAATCTATCGAAACTAAGGTCTCCATCATATCGCAAGAATACACGAAGATAACAAATTTGGTAATATCTTTAACAGCAATGATTTCTATACAATGTAGAATGGCTAGAACTTTGGCAATGTATACAAAAGCATGTGAAGGGAATCTTAATAACATTTGCAGGAAGGAAGAATAGACTGTGAATCCTATATAGCGTCTTGTTTTCAATTTTGAGACGTCCAAGTAAAATATTTTAGGACTTTCCATAAAATATCATAATAAAAAAAAAAAAAAAAGTCAGCTGAGAAACTAGAGAGTTTCTTATTTCATCTACGACTGCAGAAAATATAAATTTTGCGTAACAGAGAAATATTATAATTGAAGGACTAAGTTCTTATACTTAATATTTACAGCTTATCAATGACAAAATAAAAATTCTTTAAAAAGATTTATAAATATATTTTAATCCGAACTGTTTAAATCGTTCGAGTATACATTCCCACTTTCACAAAGATTATATTCATAAGGATGGATTGTCTAAGGACCAGAGAATACTTAAAAACTGTTTATTGTATCTTTTCCAATTTCTCCATATTTTATAAATCTTCTGATAAACAATTTATAGATATTAATGATATCAATAGGCTCGATTGCTGCAAAAAAAAAAAAATTATTTACCATTTGCCTGATGCGGGGAACTGAAGGAATTCATCTATAAATAATCCTTTCGCAAATCCAGATTGATAAAATCGAATTGGAAATTGGAATTCGACGCAAACTCGGTTTTTTTTTTTTTTATTATTATAGTAAAGAGAAAAGTATATACTATTTTTAAGGCCGTATTACACTACGGATTGCGGACTCGGTTGCGATTGGGGTTACGATTGATAGTTGCGGATTGACCAATCAACTGGCAAGCTGCTTTGCTCCGATTGGTCAAACGCTTAATCAATTTCAATGTTTCAAGGCTGATAGTTAATTTTGAAATTATCAAGTTTCAGCATTTCATGACTAAAAGAAGTTATTCCGAATAATTGTTACACATGTACTATGTAATCCATGATTCCATAAATGTAGATTTCTTAAATCTATATATATTATTTGCTTGCTTAGTGCCAGTCTACAATAGGTGATTTAAAGACCTTAAGAAATTAACCAATCACAGACGAGTATACTCCTCATACTTGATTGTGTGATTAGTCAATTACTTAAGGCTTAAGGCTTAAACCACCTATCGTAGACCGGCACTTATAGATTGCTTGGCAAATGCTACTACCATAAACACAGTATATCTACGTCAAGCGTTTGTCTTTATTTAAGGAGTGGAGTGGAGTAAAGATACACGTAAAAAGAGACATACTCTGTTCCGTGACCTCTGCGTTCTCTCTCGCTCGCACGTAGCATAGCAAAAAAAAAAAGTACGCTATTACGTGCGTACGCATGGCATACGTCACGTACGTATGTGTGTGTATACGTTATGTTATGTACGTGTGTGTGCGTACGTTACGTACGCATGCGTGTGCGAACGTTATGCACGTGTATGTATGTGCACGTTACATACATATGTGTGTGTTTACATTACGTGCGTACGCATGCGTGTACGTTACGTTACGTTATGTACGTTTGTGTGTGCGTATACGTTAAGTTTAAGTTTAAGTTTAAGTTTAAGTTTAAGTTTAAGTTTAAGTTTAAGTTTAGGTTTGAATTTGAGTTTGAGTTTGAGTTTGAGTTTGAGTTTGAGTTTGAGTCTGAGTCTGAGTCTGAGTCTGAGTCTGAGTCTGAGTCTGAGTCTGAGTCTGAGTCTGAGTCTGAGTCTGAGTCTGAGTCTGAGTCTGAGTCTGAGTCTGAGTCTGAGTCTGAGTCTGAGTCTGAGTCTGAGTCTGAGTCTGAGTCTGAGTCTGAGTCTGAGTCTGAGTCTGAGTCTGAGTCTGAGTCTGAGTCTGAGTCTGAGTCTGAGTCTGAGTCTGAGTCTGAGTCTGAGTCTGAGTCTGAGTCTGAGTCTGAGTCTGAGTCTGAGTCTGAGTCTGAGTCTGAGTCTGAGTCTGAGTCTGAGTCTGAGTCTGAGTCTGAGTCTGAGTCTGAGTCTGAGTCTGAGTCTGAGTCTGAGTCTGAGTCTGAGTCTGAGTCTGAGTCTGAGTCTGAGTCTGAGTCTGAGTCTGAGTCTGAGTCTGAGTCTGAGTCTGAGTCTGAGTCTGAGTCTGAGTCTGAGTCTGAGTCTGAGTCTGAGTCTGAGTCTGAGTCTGAGTCTGAGTCTGAGTCTGAGTCTGAGTCTGAGTCTGAGTCTGAGTCTGAGTCTGAGTCTGAGTCTGAGTCTGAGTCTGAGTCTGAGTCTGAGTCTGAGTCTGAGTCTGAGTCTGAGTCTGAGTCTGAGTCTGAGACTGAGTCTGAGTCTGAGTCTGAGTTTGAGTGAGTGTGAGTGACTGTGAGTGAGTGTGTGAGGGTGAGTGAGTGTGTGAATGCAAGTTAATTATCGAGTGAGTGTGAGTGAGTGAGTCAGTGTGAGTGAGTGAGTCAGTGTGAGTGAGTGTGAGTGAGAGTGAGTGAGCGTGAGTGAGCGTGAGTGAGCGTGAGTGAGTGCGAATGAGTGTGAGTGAGTGTAAGTGAGTGTGTGAGTGTGAATGAGTGTGAGTGTGTGAGTATGTGAGTGTGACTGAGTGTAAGTAAGTGTGAGTGAGTGTGAGTGAGTGTGTGAGTGAGTGTGAGTGTGGGTCAGTGAGAGTGAGTGTGAGTGAGAGTGAGTGTGCGTGAATGTGCGTGAGTGTGCGTGAGTGTGCGTGAGTGTGCGTGAGTGTGCGTGAGTGTGCGTGAGTGTGTGTGAGTGTGTGTGACTGTGTATGAGTGTGTGTGAGTGTGTGTGAGTGTGTGAGTGTGCGTGAGTGTGCGTGAGTGTGTGAGTGTGTGTGAGTGTGTGAGTGTGTGTGAGTGTGTGTGAGTGTGTGTGAGTGTGCGTGAGTGTGCGTGAGTGTGCGTGAGTGTGTGTGTGAGTGTGTGAGTGTGTGTGAGTCTGTGTGAGTGTGTGTGTGAGTGTGAGTGTGAGAGTGTGCGTGAGTGTGCGTGAGTGTGTGAGTGTGTGTGTGAGTGTGAGTGTGAGAGTGTGTGTGAGTGTGCGTGAGTGTGCGTGAGTGTGCGTGAGTGTGCGTGAGTGTGCGTGAGTGTGCGTGAGTGTGCGTGAGTGTGCGTGAGTGTGCGTGACTGTGTATGAGTGTGTGTGAGTATGTGAGTGTGTGTGAGTGTGTGAGTGTGCGTGAGTGTGCGTGAGTGTGTGAGTGTGTGTGAGTGTGTGAGTGTGTGTGAGTGTGTGTGAGTGTGTGTGAGTGTGTGTGAGTGTGTGAGTGTGTGAGTGTGTGTGAGTGTGTGAGTGTGTGTGAGTGTGCGTGAGTGTGCGTGAGTGTGCGTGAGTGTGCGTGAGTGTGCGTGAGTGTGCGTGAGTGTGGGTGAGTGTGGGTGAGTGTGCGTGTGTGTGCGTGAGTGTGCGTGAGTGTGCGTGAGTGTGCGTGAGTGTGTTTGAGTGTGAGTGAGTGTGTGACTGAGTGTAAGTAAGTGTGAGTGAGTGTGTGTGAGTGTGTGAGTGTGTGTGAGTGTGTGTGTGAGTGTGTGTGACTGTGTAAGTGTGTGAGTGTGTGAGTGTGAGTGTGTGTGAGTGCGTGTGAGTGCGTGTGTGAGTGCGTGTGAGTGCGTGTGAGTGCGTGTGAGTGCGTGTGAGTGCGTGTATGAGTGTGTGTGAGTGTGTGAGTGTGTGAGTGTGTGAGTCTGTGTGAGTGTGTGTGAGTGTGTGACTGTGTATGAGTGTGTGTGAGTGTGTGTGAGTGTGTGAGTGTGCGTGAGTGTGCGTGAGTGTGTGAGTGTGTGAGAGTGTGTGAGTGTGTGTGAGTGTGTGTGAGTGTGTGTGAGTGTGCGTGAGTGTGCGTGAGTGTGCGTGAGTGTGTGTGTGAGTGTGTAAGTGTGTGAGTGTGTGTGAGTGTGTGTGAGTGTGTGTGAGTGTGTGTGAGTGTGTGTGAGTGTGCGTGAGTGTGCGTGAGTGTGCGTGAGTGTGCGTGAGTGTGCGTGAGTGTGTGTGAGTGTGTGTGAGTGTGTGTGAGTGTGTGTGAGTGTGTGAGTGTGCGTGAGTGTGCGTGAGTGTGCGTGAGTGTGCGTGAGTGTGTGTGAGTGTGTGTGAGTGTGTGTGAGTGTGCGTGAGTGTGTGAGTGTGTGTGAGTGTGTGTGAGTGTGCGTGAGTGTGCGTGAGTGTGCGTGAGTGTGCGTGAGTGTGCGTGAGTGTGCGTGAGTGTGTGTGAGTGTGTGAGTGTGTGTGAGTGTGTGTGAGTGTGTGTGAGTGTGTGTGAGTGTGTGTGAGTGTGTGTGAGTGTGTGTGAGTGTGTGAGTGTGTGAGTGAGTGTGTGACTGAGTGTAAGTAAGTGTGAGTGAGTGTGAGTGAGTGTGTGAGTGAGTGTGAGTGTGGGTCAGTGAGAGTGAGTGTGAGTGAGAGTGAGTGTGCGTGAGTGTGCGTGAGTGTGCGTGAGTGTGCGTGAGTGTGTGTGAGTGTGTGTGAGTGTGTGTGAGTGTGTGTGAGTGTGTGTGAGTGTGTGTGAGTGTGTGTGAGTGTGTAAGTGTGTGTGTGAGTGTGTGTGTGAGTGTGTGTGTGAGTGTGTGAGTGTGTGTGAGTGTGTGAGTCTGTGTGAGTGTGTGAGTCTGTGTGAGTGTGTGAGTGCGTGAGTGTGCGTGAGTGTGCGTGAGTGTGCGTGAGTGTGCGTGAGTGTGCGTGAGTGTGCGTGAGTGTGCGTCAGTGTGTGTGAGTGTGTGAGTGTGTGTGAGTGTGTGAGTGTATGTGAGTGTGTGTGAGTGTGTGTGAGTGTGTGAGTGTGTGAGTGTGTGTGAGTGCGTGTGAGTGTGTGAGTGCGTGAGTGCGTGAGTGTGTGTGTGCGTGAGTGTGCGTGAGTGTGCGTGAGTGTGCGTGAGTGTGCGTGAGTGTGCGTGAGTGTGTTTGAGTGTGAGTGAGTGTGTGACTGAGTGTAAGTAAGTGTGAGTGAGTGTGTGTGAGTGTGTGAGTGTGTGTGAGTGTGTGTGTGAGTGTGTGTGACTGTGTAAATGTGTGAGTGTGTGAGTGTGTAAGTGTGTGAGTGTGTGTGAGTGTGTGAGTGTGTGTGAGTGTGTGTGAGTGTGTGTGAGTGTGTGTGAGTGTGTGTGAGTGTGTGTGAGTGTGTGTGAGTGTGAGTGTGTGTGAGTGTGCGTGAGTGTGCGTGAGTGTGCGTGAGTGTGCGTGAGTGTGCGTGAGTGTGCGTGAGTGTGCGTGAGTGTGCGTGAGTGTGCGTGAGTGTGTGAGTGTGTGTGAGTGTGTGTTAGTGTGTGTGAGTGTGTGTGAGTGTGCGTGAGTGTGCGTGAGAGTGCGTGAGTGTGCGTGAGTGTGTGTGAGTGTGTGAGTGTGTGAGTGTGTGTGAGTGTGTGTGAGTGTGTGTGAGTGTGTGTGAGTGTGTGTGAGTGTGTGTGAGTGTGTGAGTGTGTGAGTGAGTGTGTGACTGAGTGTAAGTAAGTGTGAGTGAGTGTGAGTGAGTGTGTGAGTGAGTGTGAGTGTGGGTCAGTGAGAGTGAGTGTGAGTGAGAGTGAGTGTGCGTGAGTGTGCGTGAGTGTGCGTGAGTGTGCGTGAGTGTGTGTGAGTGTGTGTGAGTGTGTGTGAGTGTGTGTGAGTGTGTGTGAGTGTGTGAGTGTGTGAGTGTGTGTGAGTGTGTGTGAGTGTGTGTGTGACTGTGTGTGACTGTGTGAGTGTGTGAGTGTGTAAGTGTGTGAGTGTGTGTGAGTGTGTGTGAGTGTGTGTGAGTGTGTGTGAGTGTGTGTGAGTGTGCGTGAGTGTGCGTGAGTGTGCGTGAGTGTGCGTGAGTGTGCGTGAGTGTGTGTGAGTGTGTGTGAGTGTGTGTGAGTGTGTGTGAGTGTGTGAGTGTGCGTGAGTGTGCGTGAGTGTGCGTGAGTGTGCGTGAGTGTGTGTGAGTGTGTGTGAGTGTGTGTGAGTGTGCGTGAGTGTGTGAGTGTGTGTGAGTGTGTGTGAGTGTGCGTGAGTGTGCGTGAGTGTGCGTGAGTGTGCGTGAGTGTGCGTGAGTGTGCGTGAGTGTGTGTGAGTGTGTGAGTGTGTGTGAGTGTGTGTGAGTGTGTGTGAGTGTGTGTGAGTGTGTGTGAGTGTGTGTGAGTGTGTGAGTGTGTGAGTGAGTGTGTGACTGAGTGTAAGTAAGTGTGAGTGAGTGTGAGTGAGTGTGTGAGTGAGTGTGAGTGTGGGTCAGTGAGAGTGAGTGTGAGTGAGAGTGAGTGTGCGTGAGTGTGCGTGAGTGTGCGTGAGTGTGCGTGAGTGTGTGTGAGTGTGTGTGAGTGTGTGTGAGTGTGTGTGAGTGTGTGTGAGTGTGTGTGAGTGTGTAAGTATGTGTGAGTGTGTGTGTGAGTGTGTGTGAGTGTGTGTGTGAGTGTGTGAGTGTGTGTGAGTGTGTGAGTCTGTGTGAGTGTGTGAGTCTGTGTGAGTGTGTGAGTGCGTGAGTGTGCGTGAGTGTGCGTGAGTGTGCGTGAGTGTGCGTGAGTGTGCGTCAGTGTGTGTGAGTGTGTGAGTGTGTGTGAGTGTGTGAGTGTATGTGAGTGTGTGTGAGTGTGTGTGAGTGTGTGAGTGTGTGAGTGTGTGTGAGTGCGTGTGAGTGTGTGAGTGCGTGAGTGCGTGAGTGTGTGTGTGCGTGAGTGTGCGTGAGTGTGCGTGAGTGTGCGTGAGTGTGCGTGAGTGTGCGTGAGTGTGTTTGAGTGTGAGTGAGTGTGTGACTGAGTGTAAGTAAGTGTGAGTGAGTGTGTGTGAGTGTGTGAGTGTGTGTGTGAGTGTGTGTGACTGTGTAAGTGTGTGAGTGTGTGAGTGTGTAAGTGTGTGAGTGTGTGTGAGTGTGTGAGTGTGTGTGAGTGTGTGTGAGTGTGTGTGAGTGTGTGTGAGTGTGTGTGAGTGTGTGTGAGTGTGTGTGAGTGTGAGTGTGTGTGAGTGTGCGTGAGTGTGCGTGAGTGTGCGTGAGTGTGCGTGAGTGTGCGTGAGTGTGCGTGAGTGTGCGTGAGTGTGCGTGAGTGTGCGTGAGTGTGCGTGAGTGTGCGTGAGTGTGCGTGAGTGTGTGAGTGTGTGTTAGTGTGTGTGAGTGTGTGTGAGTGTGCGTGAGTGTGCGTGAGAGTGCGTGAGTGTGCGTGAGTGTGTGTGAGTGTGTGAGTGTGTGAGTGTGTGTGAGTGTGTGTGAGTGTGTGTGAGTGTGTGTGAGTGTGTGTGAGTGTGTGTGAGTGTGTGAGTGTGGGTGAGTGTGGGTGAGTGTGCGTGAGTCTGTGTGAGTCTGTGTGAGTCTGTGTGAATGTGTGTGAGTGTGTGTGAGTGTGTGTGAGTGTGCGTGAGTGTGCGTGAGTGTGCGTGAGTGTGTGTGAGTGTGTGTGAGTGTGAGTGTGCGTGAGTGTGCGTGAGTGTGCGTGAGTGTGTGTGAGTGTGTGTGAGTGTGAGAGTGTGTGTGAGTGTGTGTGACTGTGTGACTGTGTGAGTGTGTGAGTGTGTGTGAGTGTGTGTGAGTGTGTGTGAGTGTGTGTGAGTGTGTGAGTGTGTGTGAGTGTGTGTGAGTGTGAGTGTGTGAGTGTGTGTGTGTGTGAGTGTGTGTGAGTGTGTGTGAATGTGTGTGAGTGTGTGAGTGTGTGAGTGTGTGTGAGTGTGTGTGAGTGTGTGTGACTGTGTGACTGTGTGAGTGTGTGAGTGTGTGAGTGTGTGTGAGTGTGTAAGTATGTGTGAGTGTGTGTGTGTGAGTGTGTGTGTGAGTGTGTGTGAGTGTGCGTGTGTGCGTGTGAGTGTGTGTGAGTGTGAGTGTGTGTGAGTGTGAGTGTGAGTGTGAGTGTGTGAGTGTGTGAGTGTGTGTGAGTGTGTGTGAGTGTGTGTGAGTGTGGGTGAGTGTGCGTGAGTGTGCGTGAGTGTGCGTGAGTGTGCGTGAGTGTGCGTGAGTGTGTGTGTGAGTGTGAGTGTGAGAGTGTGTGTGAGTGTGTGTGAGTGTGTGTGAGTGTGCGTGAGTGTGCGTGAGTGTGCGTGAGTGTGTGTGAGTGTGTGTGAGTGTGTGTGAATGTGTGTGAGTGAGAGTGAGTGTGTGTGAGTGTGTGTGAGTGAGAGTGAGTGAGCGTGAGTGTGTGTGTGAGTGTGTGTGTGTGTGTGAGTGTGTGAGTGTGTGTGAGTGTGTGAGTGTGTGAGTGTGTGTGAGTGTGTGTTAGTGTGTGTTAGTGTGTGTGAGTGTGTATGAGTGTGTGTGAGTGTGTATGAGTGTGTGTGAGTGTGTGTGAGTGTGTGTGAGTGTGTGTGAGTGTGTGTGAGTGTGTGTGAGTGTGAGTGTGGGTGAGTGTGGGTGAGTGTGGGTGAGTGTGCGTGAGTGTGCGTGAGTGTGCGTGAGTGTGCGTGAGTGTGCGTGAGTGTGTGTGAGTGTGTGTGAGTGTGTGTGAGTGTGTGTGAGTGTGTGTGAGTGTGTGAGTGTGTTAGTGTGTGTGTGTGAGTGTGTGTGAGTGTGTGTGAGTGTGTGTGAGTGTGTGTGAGTGTGTGAGTGAGTGTGAGCAAGTGTGTAAGCAAGTGTGAGTGAGTGTGAGTGTGTGTTAGTGAGTGTGAGTAAGTGTGTGAATGTGTGTGAGTGTGTGTGAGTGTGAGTGTGTGTGAGTGTGTGTGAGTGAGGGTGAGTGTGGGTGAGTGTGCGTGAGTCTGTGTGAGTCTGTGTGAGTCTGTGTGAATGTGTGTGAGTGTGTGTGAGTGTGTGTGTGAGTGTGTGAGTGTGTGAGTGTGCGTGAGTGTGCGTGAGTGTGCGTGAGTGTGTGAGTGTGTGTGAGTGTGCGTGAGTGTGCGTGAGTGTGCGTGAGTGTGTGAGTCTGTGTGAGTCTGTGTGAGTGTGTGAGTGTGTGAGTGTGTGTGAGTGTGC